>NC_080577.1:57097500-57794166 GCF_029962835.1 Magnolia sinica | reverse complement strand
ATATTCTCTTGCGCAATGTGATAGTAGAACGGACTATTAATCTTGATCATTTGGCACCATTAGACAGATGGAAGACTATGAAGGCTTCTTGCAGGCAATTGCCAGAGGAAAGAGAGTAGGTGAAAATGTGCTTAAATTCTATGAAAACAGGGGTAGTTTTTTGTCTCACCAGTGCTGACATCAGGACTTTCCGTGATTTGGCTACGAAAGTGCATGCATTAGAACTGATGACGCGGAAAATACCGGCATTTAGTAGTGAAATGGTCGGGAGAGGACCACAAAAAAGATCACAAATATGGTAGAGCATGAAAGGAGAAGCCGCGATGTGAGAGAATACAGAAATTAGGATATGAGAGAAGCAAGAAATAAATGAACAGAAAGAAGAGAGGAGTCGAATCGGCCCAGAGGCAGGTTTCATGATAAAAAGCTTTGATCGTTAAATTCTCACGAGGGTTTCGCGTTCGAAAAAGAAGACGTACTCCCTATGATAAATCAATTGTTAAAAGCAAGGACAATTGAGTTACCCATATCAAAATGGCCTAAAGAAACTTCTAATATGAAAGAAAAGGACTTTTATCATTATCACCGCATAATAGGACATCCGACAGAAAATTGTTATATGCTGAAGTGTATCATACAGAGGATGATAAACAGGGGCGAGATAATAATCGAAAAAGAGAAGGAAAGAGACATAATAGCTACAACAAATGTGCTAAGCATTCAAAAAGACTATCAAGTAAGCGATCAGAAAATAGGGAAAAAATGTTGCAGTGACCACCCTACGGTCGGGGAAAAAGATGGCCAGTCCGTCAAATTCAAGAAATGAAAAGCTGAAAGCGGGAACGACTAGGAATCAGGCTAATAGCAGTAACAGCAGCAGTAGCAGTGACAAGGGAAAGGAAACAGGGGTAAAGAAAGTCAATTATGATGTTATAAGTCATCTAAAAGGTATTTCGGCCCGATTGAGTGTCTACGATGCTCGGAAGTTGTCAAGAGACTCTCGGCAAAGCCTGATCGAGGTGTTATCCGATGAAGATATAAGAGGAGTGTTGTTGACTAAGATGGAGAATGAAAAAGAAAGAAGATTGTATGCCAGTTATTTCCTTCTCTGACAATGATCTAGTCTATGTAACGCCCTGAAATTTTGGGGTCGAGCACAACTCAGCTCCCGAGTTTTAAAACATCACTTATGCAATATATGTAATGATGAATGTATGTTGTCTGTATTAGTGCATAACACATGAAGTAGATTAAGTCAAAACTGCAATATAATCCAAAGACAGGTGAAATATGCAAGCGGAAGACTAAAGAAATATATGTGTACATGCATAAGTTCCTGAGATATGTATGCTCTGCTAGGTTATAATTACAAGTGTTTGTCTCAAATTATAAGTATCAAAATAACATAACCCATTTCAATATAAACCCTGAATCCCCATAGATCAAGACACGACTCACATGAACCCGCCTGAGAACTGCATAGAGGAGAATGCCTCCTCATCATCCTCATACTCCTACTCTGCCTTGGGGGTCGCATCATCATCTGCATCTAAGACAGAGTCTGGTTGGTGTCGAAACACCATCCCAGAACGTGGGAGTGAGTGATCAACTCAGTGGAACTATACAGTAAAAGTTAACATGTTATCAATTCAATCAAGCAGTAATGATAAGGCAATACAATCAAACAGGTCCTATTTACTCTTATTAATGCAAGGATGTATGTAGAAATGATGCATGCCCTCGCCTGCACTCCCTTAGCGTCTTCATCTTACGGTACGCATGACAACCTCCTGCAGTGCTCCACAGCGCCAAGGCACATACAATGCAGTGTATGAATATGATTACCGAGTTGTTATTAGTCCTTTTCATACAGCAGGATTGGGAAGCTAAGGTACCTTCCCCATATCAATTCCCAAATAGTGATCCATTTTAGGGTCGTCAGTCCTAGACAATCTCAAACGATCATATGGTTCTAGGTCGCTGCAAAGGGCTCGTCACCAATCAATGCATGCCTAGTCATACCTTAGTTGCTACACTAAGGCTCGTCACCTCAATGCAGTATCAAGTTATGCTTGAGGTCACTACAAAGGGCTCGTCACCAATCAATGTAGGCCGACAGCACAAACATAGTGTCCCATACCACCATAATCGGCTCACGAGTCTGGTTTGCTCACTAGTCACTACGGGGAGGCTCGTCACCCCAGCGTAGGCCGACATCTCGACCACGGTGTCCTATACTACCATGCCCGGCTCATGAGTCTTAGCGGATCAAGGTACAATGGTTAACGGGATTACACTAGTAAGTCTGGTACCCTAGATTCAAACAGTAGCGTCCATACATGGTGAACATCCACCGGGACAATCGGGTTGCTTGACGAGCTCGACTAGCATGAACGCACGTTAAGTTGAACGACATGAAGTGCGCGAACACTCCATGTGGCCAAACCACTGCCGACAACCCTAATATGACTCGGGTTCACCAAACACGTCCTACGTGGTGAAAACAATCTCAGCCACGAACTCAATCTCGTTACCGATGTCCTGGACTATTTCATAGTCCCAAACACCGTCAATTATAACAAATATTCAAAACAGTAAAAGAACAACAATTCCAATCATACAAGCATGTGAGCATTTGATGGATTTCAACTTAACATGAATTCACACCTAAGTAGTGCTTGAATTTAAACAAACAAAGAATGAAAATTGCATGTAGGAAATCATACACATCAATAAGATAGTTGAGAATCTCTTCTCAACGCCCATAAACAGGATAACATATTACACACTTAATCATTCAGACATTTCTACAACACTTAGACTACATATTCCAACATACATGACGTATGTTGGTGATAACACACATTTAGACAATTCCTTTCGCCAAGGAGTTGATACACGTACAACTAGCACGAACATATGACAATTAATCATGGCAAACACATGCTCGTATTTCATACGTATACGCTACTTTCTACCTATACATGAAATACACAAATCTCAATATAGTTCATATATATCAGAAATGCAATATAAACATCGCACTTCACATGTGAAATTTCACCCACAACAATAATAAATCATTAACCAACTTTGAAAGCCTTGAAAACCATAACCTATACGAATATAGTCCGCACCTTAAACCAGAAAGTGCACAACGGATCTGATTTAGACGATAAGTCTTTGTCAACGGCGACTAGACAACCTAAGGCATGAATTCGGTTAGCTACATCAACACTTAGACCATCCTAAGTTCCAAAACAGGTTAGGGTTTGATTGACTTACCCAAGAACGAGATTAGAATCGTCAGAATAACGATTCAGATGAGATGGATTAGGTATGCCAAGTAATAGTAAAGAATGCCAAGATGATTCACCAACTTCTCTCTCTCTTTCTCTCTCTTTCTCTCTTTCTCTTCTAGCTAGGGTTTAGAAAATCTGTATGGAGTTTGAGAGTGAGGGTTTAAGGTCTTTATATAGGCCTAAAATTGATGGAAATAGCTCCAGGACCAAGGTATACTTAGGTTATAACCAGATCGGGTCTATTTCGATCCAATGGAGCATTTCTAGAGGTCCTTTTTCTGAGTGCGGTTGGACTTAAGCTCACTAATATTGGATCTTAAGCGAGTTAAGTTTTCAGTCCGATCGGGTTTCCAGATCGCTCATGGCGGACCAATTTCAATTCAACGGTCACCGACACTCGATCAGGGCCACAAGCACTTGGACATGGGTGGGCCATCTTTCCTGATCCGAGGGTAAATTTGGGTCAGAATCCAATGGTCAGAATGCTTAAAATCGGCGCGCAAGCGACACGACTTAGATTTCTAAAATTCATATTTAATTTCTCACCGTTCTCACACTCTTTACTCCGGACTCAAGCAAATCGTCTCAGGACATCATCTGGACTTGATTCTCGAGGTGATTGTCAAGCCCAACAAGGTGATCATAATTGTCTAAGTTCATCGCCATCGGACTTTCGACGCACGGTCCAGGCCCGATATAAAGTTTCCAAGTACTCCCGAGAGCAACTGGATTTAGCATTGAATCTAAGATTTCAGGGTAACATAGCGCTAATGATTCTACAGGTTTTGGGTCTTACAGATCGAATTTAAAGTAGCCTCTTCTTCACTGTGATGCGTCCACAGTACTTTCACAAGTGGGATGACCTTGCTACGCAATACCTGCTCCTACCTATCTAGAATACATGTCAGTCGCAGTACATAGGTGGCATCCTCGCTCAACTGCACCTGCTCCCAACTGATAATATGCGAAGGATCAGGAACGTACTTCTTCAACATGGATACATGAATTACATTATACATACCCGTGAGTAGTGTGGGCAAAGCAAGGCGATAGGCTACTGCCCCCACTCGATCCAGTATCTGAAATGGACCAATATATCTCAGCGTGAGCTTTCCCTTCTTACCAAACTGCAGGACTCCTTTCATAGGGGAAACCTTAAGAAATACATGGTCTCCAACCTCGAATTCAAGCGGTCGTCGCCTCGTATTAGCGTAACTCTTTTACCTACTCTGGGCTGTCAGAAGTCGACGTCGAATAATGTCGATTTTCTCTAAAGTCGCTTGAACCAACTCTGAGCCTATCAAACTACGCTCACCAACTTCTGCCCAGCAATACGGTGCTCTACACGGGCAACCATACAATGCCTCGTAGGGAGCCATGCCGATACTCGCCTGGAAGCTGTTGTTATATGCGAACTCTGCATAAGGGAGACAGTCATCCCAACTGTCCTTGAAATCCAAAACACAAGCTCGCAACATGTCCTCCAAAATCTGATTCACACGTTCCGTCTGCCCGTCTGTCTGCGGATGAAACGCGGTACTGAACTTCAATTTCACACCCATCGCTTCCTGGATACGCGTCCAGAAGATAGATGTGAATCGCGTGTCTCTGTCAGCACAATCTCCAAGGGAACTCCGTGCAGACGTACAATTTCCTTGATGTACAACCTAACCAACTTGTCTGCAAAGTTCGTGACTCTGATCGGTAAGAAATGAGCCAATTTCGTCAATCGGTCGACGATCACCCAAATGGAGTCATGTCCCTTCCTCGTTTTCAGTAGCCCTGAAATAAAATCGATGGAGATAAAATACCACTTCCATTCAGCTATGGGCATGGGCTGAAGCAGTCCAGGAGGTCGGCGATGCTCTGCCTTGACCTGCTGGCACGTGAGACAATGGGATACGAAATCAGCAATGTGAATCTTCATGTTGTCCCACCAGTAAGATCTCCTCATGTCTTGATACATCTTCGTGCTACCTGGATGCATCGCAAGCTTTGAATTATGGGCTGACTCGAGAACCTCCCGTCTCAAGTTAGGAACGTCTGGGACACATAGGCAGCCATGATATCGTAGGCCCCCATCCGAACCAACACTCCACTCGGAGTCCTCATCTGTATGAACCCGCTCTCTCATCTTCGCCAATAGCTTATCATCTGCCTGAGCTGCAATGATCCTATCATCAATGAGGGGTTATACTCGAATGTGTGCGATAACCTCATATGGCTCTTCCACTGTGAGTTTCTGCTCAAAGTATTGCACAAACTCCATCATGTCCCATTCTGCTATCATTAGCGGAGCCGCAAACTCTATAGTCTTCTTGTTGCTCAACGCGTCTGTCACAAGGTTTGTCTTGCCCGGATGGTAGGAATCATCGAACTTAAAGTCCTT
Organism: Magnolia sinica; assembly: GCF_029962835.1. Classification (NCBI taxonomy): domain Eukaryota; kingdom Viridiplantae; phylum Streptophyta; class Magnoliopsida; order Magnoliales; family Magnoliaceae; genus Magnolia; species Magnolia sinica. Next base: position 57,788,475 of record NC_080577.1, on the reverse strand, counting down.
CAAGGTTTCCATCCATCGGCGTTGCCTCATATTCAAGTCACACTGAGTAAAGATATACTTAAGGCTCTTGTGGTCACAAAAGAGCTCGAACTCCTCTCCATAGAGGTAATGTCTCTTGAGCTTTAGTGCGAAAATGACAGCTGCCAACTCTAGGTCGTGTGTAAGGTAATTCTCTTCGTGTTTCCTTAACTGTCTCGAGGCATATGCAATCACCCTGTCCTTTTGCATAAGGACACAACCCAGACCAATGCGAGAGGCGTTAGTATATATCGTATACTTAACCCCTTGCTTTGGCAATACTAGCACAGGGGTGGACGTCAACTTATCCTTCAGCTCTGAAAAGCTGTTTCGGCCTTCTCATTCCAGGCGAACTTCAAGTCTTTCCGTGTCAACTGAGACAACGGTCTGGCTATCTTTGAGAAATCTCGTATGAAGCATCGATAATAACCTGCTAGGCCCAAAAAGCTCCTCACCTCAGTAACTGAACCAGGCTGCTTCCAGTCCTGAACTGCAGCTACCTTAGCGAGGTCGACTGCGATACCTTCCTTAGATATCACATGTCCTTGGAACTTGACTTCCTCTTTCCAGAAGTCACATTTCTTGTACTGTGCAAAAAGATGATTCTTCCTGAGAGTATCCAAGACCACTCTTAAGTGCTCCTTGTGCTCTTCCCAACTCGCAGAGTATATCAAAATGTCATCGATAAAGACAATGACGAATCGAAACAAAAACGGCTGAAATACCCTGTTCATCAGATCCATGAATATGGCCGGTGCATTTGTAAGACCGAACGACATCACAAGGAACTCATAATGGCTGAAGCTAGTTCTGAATGTAGTTTTCTGCACGTCCTTATCCTTGACGCGCAACTGATGATACCCTAACTACGGATAAATCTTAAAAAAGTACCGTGCCCCCTTCAACTGATCAAACAGGTCATCGATCCTGGGCAAGGGATACTTATTCTTCACTGTGACCTGATTCAACCTGCGATAATCTATACATAATCACAAGGAATCATCCTTCTTCTTGGCAAACAGAACAGGTGCTCCCCAATGAGACACACTAGGTCGAATAAAGCCCAAATTCAACAAGTAATCTATCTGCTTCCTCAATTCCTCCATTTCACTCGGAGGCATGCAATATGTCACGCCCCGAACTCGGAAACCGGGCTCACAAAATTCCCGATCGCCGAATCCGGCGCCGACAGCCTCCGTAGAACCCCATTCTCGGATCCCGGCACCCATTCACCAGGTTCCGATCCTGGGATACTACCAGGAGGGTTTCAAATCATTAGTCTGATTCATAATGATCATAACAAAAGCATAACCCACAAATAATAAGCACAAGAACACCACCACAAAATCCACTATGATCAAAAACTTTTTAGTACAATGCGACTGAAAGGGAAAAATACAATGTAATAAAAGAAACAAAACTCCAGAAGCTCGGCTGCACGCTCCAACTACAGCGAGACTATGGCTGCGACTGCATCCTGGCGTCACCTGCACGCATCAATCGTGCATAAGCTTATGGAAAGCTTAGAGGGTGGTGTGAGTATGTGCGCAATATAAGCGTGCTCAAAATGCAAGGCAGAGTAATGCGAAAATCATGATAATGGGCACATGAATGCAATCAGCCGTACCAAGGCTATGCGGTACAAGATATGAATGTTATCGGCCATAATACGGCCATGCGATGCGAGATGCAACTCAAGCATGCTAATCCTCATCATGTATCAGTACAGTTCTCATTCTGGATAATCACCGGGGTTCAATACACTCCAAATGGCACTGTCGCTCTCCTAGCCGCACAGTCCAAGTGAGCGTAACAAACCTCACTATCCGCCTGACCAATAGTCTGCCAATACCTATCCGGCACGTCGATAGCGGACCCATTCGCGAGCTGGTCAAACTCAGCCTAGTATTGCCCCCTACCCTCGGGCGAGTAAGGCCACACTCCTTTCTAACTTACCACGACACAGTGGGAGACGCGGCCTCCTGGTATTCGGCCCGCATTCGCTCGTACATCCACTCGGTCTCGACGTTGGAGTCATCCTCTGATACCATCGGGTTTAGGGATTTTCACCCAGGGACATCTATGGCGCCCGTATGCTAGAACCAAACATTTCCGGTATCCAATCCAGCCACCCACGATGTGTCTGTGGAGGCTATGGCCCTGGTGTCGCTAGGGCATACAGTAACTACAATCACACAATGCAAGTGCATGAGTCACACTACCAGTCATGCAATAGTCCTGCGTAAACCATGTGCTCATGCAGGGCAACTCCGCCTATCAGGGAGCTCGTAACAGTCTGCCCGAAGGCATATGCTATGATCAATCACTCCTCATACCAGTCATACATATGATGCGTATGATAATAAGTCATGGATCTATACTAAACATGCATATAGGGATGGGCTCTGCGTATCATAGAGATGGGCCTAGACGGCCTGCAGAGTATAAGTATGGACCTATCAGTGGGCCTTAAGGAGTGTGACAATGCGGACATTTAACCAACATTATCCTTACAATGTGGACGTCAAACCAACATTGTTCCCAAGGCATAGCCCGCCATAAAGTACCATTACACAAACCATAGGAAATCACACATTGCAATGGACCAATATACATCTCATTAGGCCTCGACCCATAGTTCTCAGATACATCAAATGGGCTATCTCATATGGGCCTTATATAAATCAAGTGGGCTGCATTAGTGGGCCTTATGTACATTGCAATGGGCCATAACCCATGGGCCTTTAAATACGTTAAATGGGTCGAATCACATGGGCCTTATGTATATACCAAGGTGGGCCTCAATAATGGCCACAAATACACATCCAGGTGGGCCTCAACAATGGCCACAAGTACACATTAAGTGGGCCTCAACAACGGCCATATGGTTGAACAACTTGGATGCAACACATGCATCATGGTGGGGCCCATAGAGGCCCACCATCATATATATATATATATATATATATATATATATATATATATATTATATATATAATATTAATATATGTAAATATATACAATATTATATATAATAATAATATAATATTATATATATATACATATATATATATATATGTATGTATGTATATCCACACACACTCACACACGTGCACACACACCCACATGCATACACACGTGCACACACGTGCACACTCACGTGCAGCAGGGAGGGGGTCCCACCGTCCAGGAGGACGGTGCGGATGAACACATACATCAAGTAGGCCCCACCGTCCGTCTGGACGGTGGGCATGTAACACATGCATCACTGTGGGTCCCATGTGAGGCCCAACATAGCGTTTATCTTCCATCCGATCCGTTCATAAGGTCACACGGGCCAGGGTGAAAGGGAACAACAAATTTCAACTTGATCTGGAACTTCTGTGGACCCAGAAAGGGTTTCAATGGTAGAGTTCAATTCACACTGTTTCTTGTGATGTGGGCTGCCCGAGCATTGGATTGGCCTGATTTTTAGAGGGGGGTCCACGTCAGATAGTGGCCCACCAAATGGGCGGTGTGGATACAAAATATACATCATGGTGGGGCCCACGGATGGAGCCGTGGGTCCCTGCCTCTTGGCCGCCCGCCCGCCAGCCGCAGGCGCTGCCTGCACATCCTGCAGCAGCAGCGTCAGCGCTGGCTCTCTCTCTCTTTCTTTCTTTTTTTTTTGTTTTTCCACGGTTTTTAGTAGATGGGGCCCGCATCGACAAGATCCAATCCGGCCATGGGTCCCTGTGGCTCGATACAGACCTATAGAGTCCAAAGTTGGGCTGTTTTTTATATACAGGAACATAATGGAGTAAATCGAAGGTAGGATCGCTATTCCCTATGGTATGGCCCGTTTGATTTTCAGATTGGTCCCAAATTTTGTCTCAACGGGTAAAATAATCTGGGAAACGGGATGGACGGCTTAGATTATATGCATACTTCAAGGTGAGGCCTGCATGAGTGGCCCACCATTTGGCTAGCTCGTTTGTACCGCCCATGTCAGTGTATACTCCACTGCTCGGCCACCAATAGCACGTCCAGCGTCCCTGGACGCTGGACGGCATAGGATTACACTTCATTGTGGTGGGTCCCGCGTGGATGTGGCCCACTAATCACCTGTATACACATAGTATATATAAATATCCTATATTATATATAGTATATATATAATATATATTATATTATATATCATATATATATTATATAAAATATATCACATAATAAGAAGGGCATTGGGCCCATTTAACAATGGATGGTGTGGATCTTCACCATCACAATGCAAGGGAGAGAGAGAGGGAGAGAGAGGGAGAGAGAAATTAGAGAAGCGGTGATGGAGAGGAGGAACCCCGCCACTACGGGCCCTCCATTGATACAACTCATACATCAAGTGGGTCCCACAACAAGTGGCCCTTAAAATTTTAAAACAACGGTAGATCACCCACCTTTAAGCCTCCTCCTTGCTCCCTTGGCTTCAAATGCACCTTGCCTATGCCTTGGATGGTGGATGATGGGGGATTAATGGTGTGGATGAGAGATGGGAGGGTGTAGATGGATGATGGAAGGTGGACCACACTTGTGGTTTGGGAGAGGAGTGTTGGACGTGAGAGGCTTGGGTTGCTTGGAGAGATATGAGAAATGAGAGAGAGAGAGGGGTGATATGGATGGGTGAGGTGTGATGGGGGATGGTTTGGGTTGAAAAATTGTAAAAGGGGTATGGGTGATGTTGAAAATGGGAAAAAGAGGAGTGGTGAGGTGGAAAGGGGGGTAGACTTTTGAAAGAGATGGAGATGGGTTGTTGTACTTGAGGTATGGGATGCTGTAATGGTTGATTGATGGGACTTATAGTAGAGATTCCCTCGAAATCCGCAACACGCGGTGTTTCTTCGGAATAAACGCAAATCGGCATCTTCTTGCCTGGGTATCGGTTCGGTGCGCAAGTTACGGCGTTGGAACCGCTGTGACGACGCGGTCGCTATGATACAACTTTCGGATCAAGCTGATGTCGGTGTGCAGGACCTGGCTTAGGATCGTGCGTAAACACCGAATACGGTGCGAAGGTTGCCGAAATTTGACCGGAAGGACCGCGGAAGCCAACGGAACAGTACGAATTAGGACACGGGTCTTACACAATAGGTGGGCAATGAAATAGGTGTCACACCAGGCATGAGATCGATAGTAAAATCAATCTCGCGCCATGGGGGTAATTCAGGAATCGTCTCGAACACATCCTCAAAATTCCGAACTACTGACGTGTTTTCAAGCGCCGAACCAGCAATACTCTCCAATAGAGAAGTATAACAACCAAATCGGAAAGGGTAACTGACCTGAACAGGGAAAGTAAATGTCTCGCCCTCAGGTCCATGGGCTGTCACCCGTCTAGCCTCACAATCAATCTCTGCTCGCATCTTCATGAGCCAGTCCATGCCCAAAATGATGTCGTAATGATATAGAGGTGTGACAAACAGGTCAACTAGAATCGATCTGTTCCCTAGATCAATCAAACAACCCATGCAAACTCTGGTAATATCGGAGGAAGTCCCTGTAGCGGTAGTGAGTGTCACTCCCTTCATAGTAACAGTGTCCAAACTCAGGCGCTTAACTTCCGCATACGATATAATAGAAGTAGTGGACCCAGTATCCACCAAGAAGAAGACAGGAATACCTTGGATGTGAGCTGTAACCTCAAAAGATCTTGGTGCTAGATCAGCCCCAGGCACTTCAGCTTTAGAAAATTCGTATGGAGTTTGAGAGTGAGGGTTTAAGGTCTTTATATAGGCCTAAAATTGATGAAAATAGCCCTAGGACCAAGGTATACTTAGGTTATAACCAAATCGAGTCTATTTCGATCCAATGGAGTGTTTCTAGAGGTCATTTTTCTGAGTGCGGTCAGACTTAAGCTCACTAATATTGGATCTTAAGCGAGTTAAGTTTTCAGTCCGATCGGATTTCCAGATCGCTCATGGCGGACCAATTTCAATTCAACGGTCACTGACACTCGATCAGGGCCACAAGCACTTGGACATGTGTGGGCCATCTTTCCTAATCCATGGGTAAATTTGGGTCAGAATCCAACGGTCAGAATGCTTAAAATCGGCGCGCAAGCGACACGACTCAGATTTTTAAATTTCATATTTAATTTCTCACCGTTCTCACACTCTTTACTCCGGACTCAAGCAAATCGTCTTAGGACATCATCTGGACTTGATTCTCGAGGTGATTGTCAAGCCCAACCAGGTGATCATAATTGTCTAAGTTCATCGCCATCGGACTTTCGACGCGCGGTCCAGGCCCGATACAAAGTTTCCAAGTACTCCCAAGAGCAACTGGATTTAGCATTGAATCCAAGATTTCAGGGTAACGTAACACTAATGATTCTATAGGTTTTGGGTCTTACAGATCGAATTTAAAGTGATCGGTACCAATTTCACAGGTAAACGAGTTTAACGCTAGTTAACCCACATTTAACTTCTAAAGGATTGAGGTAGTACTCGGGTCTTTGCACAAAATTTTTCGGGATATTACAGTCTACGATAGGGAACATAATCGGTCGTTAATGATAGAAGGTCATATTCATGGGAAACTGGTAAAGCAAATAATGCTCGATAACAGATCTGCTGTAAATTTGTTACTGTTAATGATGTTAAATGAATTAGGTTATCAACGCTCGAACCTACACCCTAGTGGAATGATGATACAGGGCTTTAATCAAGACGGCCAGCGGGCGCTTGGTAAAATTACCATAGTACTGAAAGTAGGAGATTTAACTACAAATGTCGTCTGCCATGTTATAAATGCGGTAACAACATATAACCTACTCTTGGGGAGGCCATGGATGCATCAATATGGTTTCATACCCTGTACATTGCATAAGTGCTTCAAATATTGTAAAGATGGAGTACAGCATAAAGTATTAACAGACGTGAGACCGTACACGAAAGCCAAAGCCTTTTTCACAGATGCGAACTATTATGATGCGTATGCTAACAAAGAAGAAAAGAAAGATGATGAAGCCCCACAAAGCATAGAAAATGTTTGCATGGAAGAGTAAAGGAAAAGAAACAGAGCCGCTTATGGTAGAAAAGGCGAAGAAGAAGTTTTATTTTGTGCCAAAACACTTGCGACAGCCGGGGCAACCACCTTCGACATTGTTGTCACTAGAACAATTGGAAATCTTGCAATCAAATCACACGGTACCACTCCCATATGTTGAAAGGAGTAAATTGTTTCCACTAATCCCGAAAAGATTTCTTGTAAGACCCAACACGAAATATCCAGAACCGATTGAATTCTACACCCCTTCAAAGGTGAAGACAGAAGAGATAGCCGATTGTGGTATGGGAAATGGAAAATTAATAGGTACGGAACTTACAAGGTATAGCCCAGAAAGTCAAAAAATCATGAAGAAAATGAGCTTTGACTACGATGAACCGATTGGTTTAAATTCTGGGAAAGGAATGCAGACCCCGATTGCAGTAAATAAGAAGAAGCGTGAAAAATTCTGAGGACTAAGGGTAGAAGCTTCGGTAAATATGGTAACAATTAATCAGATGAAAGAAACATACCTTAAAATGGTCAGAAATCCTGAAATAGCTCCAAAACAAATGGAAGATAGGGGGCAACCGATGATTGATAGTTTGAGAGAAATAAATCTGGGAATAGAAGAAGAACCAAGAAATACGTTTATAAGTGCGAGTCTGTCAGAAGAAGAAGTTGATCAATACGTTAGCCTTTTGAAAGAAAACAAAGACATTTTTGCTTGGACATATGCAGAAATGTCAGGTTTAGAACCGACAGTTGCGATGCACTGGTTAAATATCTCAAAAGATAAAAACCTGTTAAGCAGACACAGAGGCGATTTCACCCAGACCTGGTGCCAAGATAGAAGTAGAAATAAGCAAGTAAATAAAGGTCAGGTTCATTAGAGAAGTTAAATACCCCTAGACGAATATCGAATATTGTCCCAGTGAAAAAGAAGAATGGGCAGATCAGGTTTGTGTCAATTTCAGAGATTTAAATGAGGCATGTCCAAAAGATGATTTCCCATTACCAATCACTGAATTGTTAGTCAATAGTACTATGTAATATGCTATCATGTCCTTTATGGATGGTTATACTAGTTATAACTATATAAGAATGGCACCGGAAGATGAAGAAGCAACGACTTTCAGAACTCCATTGGGAATATATTGTTATAAAGTTATGCCTCGAACTCAAAAATGCAGGGGCAATGTATCAAAGGCCAATGCAAAATATATTCCAAGATATGATGCATAAGCATGTTGAATGCTATATAGATGATTTGGTGGTAAGGTCAAACTATCATGAAGAACATCGCGAGCATTTGGCATCAGTCTTTCGACGAGTCAGAAAAAAGCAATTGAAGATGAACCCGGCCAAGTGTGCATTTGGAGTATCGTCAGGAAAGTTCCTCAGTTTCATAGTAAGGCACAAAGCATTGAGATGTGCATATTTAATATTCTCTTTCCTTAATTTTATTTAATTGATTTTGTTTCTTCTATTCCAATCTAATTTGATAAGAGGAATTGTTATTCCCTTTCTTTAGAATCAAAATCAATTAAGGCAAGCCCTATTTGGTTTAATTTAAAATCTATTAGAATTAGAACCATTGTAATTGAGTACTGGACATTGAACTTGGACATTCAATCATCTACTCTGATTTGGTTCTACCGGGCTGCTACAACGAAGGAGATAATCAGGTATTTTACATTTAATTGTAAATTCCTTTCTATTTTGGTTTCTTTCAAGATTTGCCAGAAAAATCTTGTTGTATTGGTTATCTGAGGAGAGCCAGGAAAACTCAGAAGTGGGGTTTTTTAATTGTGTAAGCCCACAAACAAAGACACAATTGTAAAGGTTTTGGGTGAACCTGGAAAAACCTATTTTGTTAGTGAACGCTAATATCCCCTGTGTGAGGATATTAGGAGTGGAGTAGCATTCTGTGTGGCTGTTGTTTAACAGTTGGTGAACACACAGGCGAACCACTATAATCCCTTGTGTTGTGGTTGAATGATTTATACTGCTGATCTTTAATTATTCTTTTGTGGGATGTATGTATGGTGGTGAATGTTGTAATCATTTAATTCAAGCATTGTGAGATTTTTGTAATAGTTTAGAATTTATTTTCTGCTATTCCTTTATCAGCTTGATATTCAATTTCCTTTAAAAGTTGTTCCAGCAAGGTTGCCCTGCCATTTTTATGGTGTATGGCTATCCCTAGAACAATACATTTATGATTACAATTTATTTTAATTCAGTTTGTATTTATTTCTGTATTCCTCTTCGGTTTGAGATTTGATACAAAGATCTTTCTAGAAATAAGGTTGTCCTACCATAAACTCTGGTTTTTGGTGTAAGGTTGTCCTTAGAACAACATTTGTATCAACCTCTCAAGATCTGAATTTTGAGGTTATTTTACTTTCTTGCATTTTGATTTATTTTGGCTATCATATTCTTTTTAATTCCGTTGTTATAAGTTTTATTTGGCATTGTCCTATTCACCCCGCCTCTAGGACATATAGCTAAGCCTTTTCAAGTGGTATCAAAGCCTAATAGCTCTTTTTTATTCTTGGATTTAATTCCTGAGCTAATGATTTAAGCTATTTAAGATGTCAAATTTTGATAGCCTTTCAGTCACTAGGCCTCCACCCTTTGATGGCTCCAACTATGCCTATTGGAAAGCCAGAATGAGGATCTTCCTCAAATCAATGGATGAGAGTGTGTGGCAAGCCACAACAACTGAATGGAAACCTCCTATCATGGAAGTTACTGGGGTTGATGGTTCAAAATCTATGAAAGTCACACCATATTACCAATGGACCACTCTTCAGAAAAGTGAGAGTAGTGCAAATGCTAAAGCACTAAATGCAATTACTTACGCACTATCACCGGATGAGTTCAAAAGAATCATTTCCTGTGATACTGCAAAGCAAGCTTGGGATATATTAGAAATGACACACGAGGGTACTACAATTGTCAAAAAATCTAAAGTCCAACTCCTCACAACCAGATTTGAAGAAATTCATATGGAGGAAAATGAAATGTTTATGGACTTTTACACTAGATTGAATGACATTGTAAACGCAATGTCGGGTCTTGGCGATAAAATCCTAGAAAGTAAAGTGTGTACAAAAATATTACGCTCACTTCCTGAACGGTTCAATTCTAAAGTAACTGCGATCCAGGAACTTCGTGATACGGATAATATGAGGGTAGAAGAACTAATTGGTTCTCTACAAACCTATGAGTTAAACTTTAAAGCTCCTAAAGGTAAATCTATCGCACTAAAATCTTCTAAATGTAATTCAGAAGAAAATTCTGATTCAGAAGATGATATGGCTTTTTTAGCTAAGAAATTTTACAAGATTTTCAAAAGCAAGAAAAGGGTTGATTTTTAAAAATTAAATGATAAAAAGAAGTTTAGACCCAAATCTCGAAAATCTTTGAAAGATAGTCAATGTTACAACTGTCAAGAATATGGGCACTTAGCAAATAGATGTCCTAAAAGGGACAAACCCAAGAAGAAGGGTATGTTGGCTACATGGGATGAATCATCTGATTCTGAAGGTTCTTCTGAATCAGAAGATTCTAAAACTGAGTCGGGCAATGAGGTTAAAGCTCTTATGACTCTAGCCAAATTCACATTTTCAGATAATGACTCAACAAGTGAAGAAAATCTGAGTAGCGAATGTGAAAATGAAGATGATCTTCAAGACGCTTACAATGCCCTATTTAAGGAAAGTTGTAAAATTGCTGTCAAACTTAAACTTCAAAAAGAAAAGTTTTCTAAACTCAAAAAATGTTTTGAATCACTTGTCTTAGAAAAATCACAAATTTCAGATTGTTTTGAAAAATCAAAATGCGATTTGAAATTCAAAAACCCCCTAATTATTTATTTAAAATCTGAAATTGAGAAACTTAAAACTGAAGTGTCTTCTCTTCTGAGTCTAAAGGACACATGGAAATATGCCCAAGGTGATCCAAAGTTAGAAAAACTGTTATCTGGATCAAGAAAATGTGGTGATCGATCCGGGTTGGGCTATGATAAAAATCTACCTCCTAAACAAAAGTATACTCCTCCTATGTTTGTTAAAGGAGAGTCCTCAAACTCAAAAGGGAAAAGTACTTATTAAGATTTTTCTAGAAATTCCAAAAATTTTCAAAAACCTAGAAGCAGCCATGTCAACTTTAATCAGAAACGAAATCCACTAGCTGAAAAGATAGTTGATTTACTCAAGGAGCTCTTAAAATCTAACTCTATAGGTCATTCCTACAAATATACATAAAAGAAGACCAACTATGTTCCTAAACCCAAAACAGTTATGAAATGGGTTCCTAAAGTTACCTGCTTGGTTGCTCACACTGCTTTCAAAGCAACAAGTCATTCAAAGTGGTACCTAGACAGTGGATGCTCCAGGCATATGACAGGTGACAAAGCTTTATTCACGGATCTGAAAGATATGACTGATGGTTCAGTCACATTTGGTGATGGTAGCAACTGCAAGATTATAGGCCAAGGTACGGTTCAACTTTTTAATCTTCCTGTGTTTAAAAATGTTTTATATGTTGAAGGCTTAAAACATAACTTGCTTAGTATATCTCAAATATGTGATAATAACCATAATGTTCAGTTTTCTAATCAAAGCTGTGAGATACTAAACAATAAGGGTTCTGTAATATTAACTGGACGTAGAACGTCTGAAAATTGCTATATTATTAGCAAATCCAGCTCATCTAATCAAACATGTTACATGGTCCATACAGACGAGACTGATTTATGGCACAAACGTCTTGGACATGTACATTATCAAAATTTATATAGATTGAGCAAACGAGAACTTATAAGAGGTTTACCCAAACTTCAGAAATTAGATAAAATATGTGGTGAGTGCCAGATAGGCAAACAAACAAAGAACTCACACAAAAAGGTGAATTCAAATACCACATCAAGACCACTCGAACTTCTCCACATGGATATGATAGGACCTATCAGAACAGAAAGTCGTGGTGGGAAAAAGTATATCCTGGTAATAGTTGATGACTTTACCAGATTCACTTGGGTAGTCTTCTTAAGGGATAAATCTGAAACCTTTGAAGAAGTAAGAAAAGTTTTCAAAAGGATTCAAACTGAAAAATCTTCTCAAATCAGTAAAATTCATAGTGATCATGGATCTGAAATTGAGAATAGCAATTTTGAGAAGTTCTGTACTAACCAAGGAATATTACATGAATTCTCTGCTCCCAAAACTCCACAACAAAATGAAATTGTAGAAAGAAGGAATAGGTGCTTCAAGAAATGGCTAATGTCATGTAGAATAGCATGGAGCTCTCTAAAAATCTTTGGGCTGAAGCAGTCAACACAGCTTGCTATATTATTAACCGAGTCTACACTAGCAAAGATAATAATAAAACGGCTTACAAATTATGGTTCAATAAAAAGCCTATTGTTAAATACTTTCGAGTTTTTGGCAGTAAGTGCTATATCTTACGGGATCGTGAAAATTTGGGAAAATTCGATACGAAGAGTGATGAAGGTATTTTTCTAGGATATTCCTTAAACAGTCGAGCTTATAGGGTTCTGAACAAAAGGACTGGTGTGATTCAAGAATCCATTAATGTTGTCATTGATGATCACTTAAACACGCCAATTTCTAATTTAGATAATGATGAAGTACTAATCATTGATAAACTCGATACTTCATCGAATCAGACTGATTCTGAGTTGAGAACTGTTAAAGATCATCCAACCACACAAATTCTTGGAAACCCTCTCACCGGTGTTCGCACCCGTAGACAACTTGAGGATATATGTAATTATGTATGTTTTACATTCCAAATAGAACCATCTAACGTAAAAGAAGCTCTTGCTGATGAGAACTGGATTGTTGCGATGCGAGAAGAACTCAACCAATTCGTAAGAAATGATGTTTGGTATCTCGTACCAAGACCTAAAGATAAACACATCATTGGAACAAAATGGATTTTCAAAAACAAGTCTGACGAGTATGGAAATATAATTAGAAACAAGGCTAGACTAGTGGTACAAGGTTATACTCAAATTGAAGGGATTGATTTCGATGAAACTTTTGCACCAGCAGCACGTCTTGAATCTATCAGACTATTTATATCCATTGCATGTTTTAGAAAGATAAATATGTATCAGATGGATATGAAAAGTGCTTTTCTAAATGGCGATTTACATGAAGAAGTCTATGTTGAACAGCCAATGGGTTTTGAAGATTCCAAAAATACTGATTATGTATATCGGCTTAAAAAGGCACTTTATGGATTAAAACAAGCACCCAGGGCATGGTATGAGAAACTAACGAAATTTCTTTTAAGTCATAATTTTCAAATGGGATCTGTTGATAAAACTCTGTTTGTTAAAAAACATAACGATCATATCTTAATGGTGCAGATTTATGTTGATGATATCATTTATGGATCAACTTGTACTGACTTGACTACTGAGTTTGCAGATTTGATGAAATCACAGTTCGAAATGAGCATGGTTGGGGAATTGACTTATTTTCTTGGATTACAAGTAAAGCAACAACCTGAAGGAATATTCATTTCTCAATCTGTAACGACCTTGGAAATTTTGTGCTAATCTTTCCTTAAGTAGTTGTTTTGGGGTAGTTAGTGCTTTACTTGATTGCTTGTGAAATTCGCATCAATCACTTTAAATTGTATCTGCATGGCTCTAAACGTGCAGATTAGTGAGCGCTACGTTACTCTGAAATCTGGGATCCATCGCTAAATCCAGTCGTTCTGGGGATTTTTTAGAAGATCTGGATCGGACCTAGACCGCGCATCGAAAGTCCGATGGCGATGATCTTAGGCTGTTGCGGTCACTGAGTTGGGCTTGGTCTTCACCTCAAAAATCAAGTCGATCTGATGTTCTGGGTCGATTTGGTTGAGTTCGGAGTGAAGAGTGTGAGAACGGTTGGAATTTAATAAGCTTTTTATGAAATCTGAGTCGTGTCGCTTGCGCGACGATTTTAAGCATTCTGACCGTTGGATTCTGACCCAATTTCACCCTCTGATCAGGATGGTTGGCCCAGGCATATCCTAGTGCTTGTGGACATGATCGAGATTCCGTGACCGTTGAATTGAGTGTGGTCCGCCACCGCTGATCTGAAGAGCCGATCGGTACGAAAACTCAGCCTGACCTAGATCCATGGTCAGTGAGCTTAAGTCCGACCTTTCGTGGTTATAGGCCCACCAGAAGTGCTTCGTTGGATCGAGAAAGGCGTACTTTGGTTATAACCTAAGTATACCTTGACCCTGGGGTTATTTCCATCATTTTAAGGCCTATATATAGTCCTTAAACCCTAGCTCTCATTTCCATACGAATTTTCTCTAACCCTAGCTTGGAGAGAGAGTGGAAAAGAGAGAGTTAGTGAGAGAGATTGGTTGGTGAATCATCTTGATTCTTCCTTGTTCTTCTTCACCTTTGAACCTTTGCTTTGAATCGTTCCTCTGACGATTCTGAGTTCCTTTGGGGTAAGTTAAACTAACCCTAATTTGTGTTAGAGCTTAGATTAGACTTGGTGTTGTTGTATCTCATTTCTATCCTTATTTTAGGGTATTCTTGCGCCGTTGACGAAGACAACTCGTCTAAATCAATTCGGCTATTCTTTCCTCGCTTAAGGTGCGGACTTTAAGTGTATAGGTTATGGTTTTCAAGGCTTTCAATCCCAGATTAGTGATTTATTCTTGTTATGGATGAGATTTCACATGTCAAATGTTATGTTTACATTGCTTTCTGATATGCATGTGCTATATTGAGATTTGTGTATTCTAAGTGTATTTATAAAGTACCGTATACGTATAAAATACGCACTTATGTTTGCCATGATTTTTGATCATGTATGTATGCTAGATGCATGTATGACAACTCCTTGGAAGAAGGAATTGTCTAAGTGCATGTATTTCAACATGCGTCATGTATGTTGTTCCATGGATGCTAAGTGTTTGTAGAAATGCATGAATGACCTACGTGTAACTGTGATTACACTAAATGCGGGCGTTGAGAAGTGATTCTCAATACTTCTATGGATGCGCATGATTTCCCTTACGCATTTACATTCCAAGTTATTTAAATTCAAGCATTCCTATGCTCACATTTATGTTAAATTGATATTCTTCAGATGTGTATGTAACATGATTTGAGTTGTTGTTCCATTACTGTTTTACATTCCATATGAATATTTGTCGTAGTGTAGGATGTTTGGGACTATGCCTTAGTCCAGGAAATCGGTAATTGACCCTTTGGTCGTGGTTGAGATTGCTTTCGCCACGTGAGACGCATTAGACGAACCCGAGTCGTATTAGAGTTGGCGGCAGTGGTTTGGCCACGCGGAGTGTTTGCGCACTCTCTGTCGTTCAATTCAACGTGCGCTCGTGCTAGTCGAGTTCGTCAACTAACCCGATTGTCCAGTGTATGTTAACCATGTATGGACGCTCTTGCTTGAATCTAAGGTACCGACTTACCGATGAAATCCTAATAACCATGGTACACGATCCGCTAAGACTCATGAGCGGACATGGTGGTATGGGACACCGTGGTCGAGTCGGCCTACGCTGGGGTGACGAGCCTCCCGTAGTGACCAGTGAGCAACTAAACTCGTGAGCCGATTATGGTGGTATGGGACACTATATTCGTGCTGTCGGCCTACATTGATTGGTGACGAGCCCTTTGTAGTGACCTCGAGCATACCTGGATACCGCAAGGAGGTGACGAGCCGATCTGTGGTAGTAAGGGCATGAAAGGCGTGCATTGATTGGTGACGAGCCCTTTGCTACGACCTCAACTATATGATCGTATGAGATGTCTAGGATTGACGACCCTAGTATGGATCACTGTTTGGATGGTGATATGAGGAAGGTATCTTAGCTTCCCAATCCTGCTGTATGAATTGGACTAATAACAACTTGGTAATCATATCCATGCATCGCATTTGCATGTGCTTTGTAGATGTGGCGCACTTTGAGGCGATGTCATGCGTAACGTAAGATGAAGACGGCGAGGGTGTACGCGTGAGGGCACGCATCATATTGCATTCATACTGCATTAACAAGAGTACTTAGGATTTATTTAATTGTCTGCTTTATCATTCTTGTTTGATTGAAGCGATAGCATGTTAACCGATTGCCTTATTGTTCCACCGAGTTGATCACTCACTCCCACGTTTCGGGATTCTGAACACCCACCGGACTGTCTTAGTTGCAGATGTTGCAGATGTGGATGCGACGTCTAAGGCAGAGCGGGAGCTGATGACGAGGCTGCCTTCTCCTATATGCGGTTTTCGACGGGTTCTAGCGAGCCTCGATCCTATTGCGCGGGATCTATGGGATTACTATTTTGGGAACGAAATGATGTAACTTGTACTTATAAATTTTGATAAATAACACTTTTACACGATCTGGTTGTATATGTAATTCAGGGACTTACACTTGTACACATATTTTACTATAAGTCTTCCGCTTGCTTTATTCACTTATCCCTGAATCATATCTGCGTTTTGGCTTAATCTATCCCGTGTTTATGTGCTAATACAGTCAACATACATCATTCATTAATTATGTTGCATAAGTGATGTTTTGGAACTCGGGAGCTGAGTTATGCTCGACCCCCGAATTTCAGGGCGTTACAAGTTGGTATCAGAGCATGATCTGGATTAAACTGGACCTGGGTTATGGTCACACACCGCACGTTGTCGCCACTATAGTGTAATTGGGTGCGGGTCTATCATCGCTTTGTGTTTGTGCTCCGTAGTTTCTATCGGCGAAAGTTTCCTGAAAACCTTTGCCGAGATCGAGTCTGTACCCTTACCTGATCACACACAGCGACCCGAAACCTGTTCTAGACCCTCTATTAATGAGTGTAGATGGTCTACCCTCCCATTATTCATTTTTAACCCTTCCAGAAATCGCGGTTTGCATCAGATTTCTGTCAGAATGACCCGATAGGCTTCAAATTACACAAGGGGCCAATCGGGGCATTTTCCGTGGAACCCAGGGGGGGAACCACATCAGTTGGACCAAGGAGGACCAGGAGGACCTCGCCAAATCGGCGAGGCATCGCCGATATGTCCAGAGACCGGCGATGCCATCGCCGGTTCGGCGAGGGATCGCCGGTCGGCGGGCCAGGCGGGCCGGGCCGACGCGGGCCGATCGTCCATGAGGCTTGGGTGGCCCACCCCTCCACGGGTTTCACTTTAAAACCACTCCTTTTACCTATTTCCTTCACAAAACCCTCTTCCAAGCTCTCCTTTTCTTCAACAACCTCTCCAAACTCTCTCAAATCTCTCCCAAATCTTCATCTTCCTTCCATTTTCGTGCAAACCCATCACCCCATTCTCAAATCTTCTATTCCATTGCTGATTTCTCCATTTTTCCCTCTCATTTGAGCCCTTTCATTCCCTTTTTGGCTCATAGTTGTGTGGAAGCTTCACCATCTTCCTATTTCTCTCTTTCTCTCATTTCTCATGGCCCTCTTTGAGATTGTGACGGCCATCTTTTCCATTTCTTCCCTTCTTTCCTTGATGGGGAAGAAGAGAGCGCCCGTGGATGAAGCCGGGCCGAGCCGCCCAACCCGTGCACGGAGGCCGAGAGGTGCCGCCGCTAGCACGTCCGCCACGCGCGAGTTCCAGACGAAGCGGGACCTCGATCCTCGAGCTCCTGTCATTAGGACCCTGTTGGCGGAATTGTCGCATGGAGTCTATGAGGGGCGTCCTTTTTGAGGCTCATGTTGATCCGCGGCTCTTTGGTGAGTTCTTTTTGTTGGAGCGCCTAGAAGGGGCTGGTTGGGGTCCCTTGTTCGAAGGCGAGTATCGCGCGAATGCTAGCACTGTTCGGGCCTTCTATGCCAACATTCTGGAGCCTTCGCTGGATCCTCTGCAGTTCAAGATTCCCTGTGGTAGCGGTCGAGTTGGAATTATCAATGTTGCTTTGATATCCCGACTCTTGAAGGTGCCACTTGGGGAAGTGCATGCCAGCGAGAAGAATGTGGACAGTGTGCGCGAGAGGGATCGTCGCACCCGATCCTTGTGTGGTCGTCTGGTCGAATGGCAGCCGAATAGGAGTCTTTTGGCTTCTCACATGACGGACGACTTCCGTTTGCTTCACCACATCTTTACGTTCAATGTGTATCCCAGGTGGAGCAACCGCTGAGTGTACGCGCCTGATGGTGGATTTTCTATATCAGGTGGGGCAGGAAGCGAAGTTGTGTGTGCCGACGTACGTCCTGCGCCAGATTATTCTCATCGCTCGTTCGAGTAGGCGGACCGAGTCTCTTCCCTTTGGCCGCCTCATTTGCAAGATCGCACATGAGTTTGGCTATAGGCTTGGAGCTGAGAAACCGGTCCCTGTTCGTCATCTCAACTTGAGGACCCTTAAGCTGATGGAGGTGGGTTCAGGTCGGCATGCCTCGAGGGTGAGGCCGGGTCCGAGAGTGATGATGAGAGTTATGCCTGAAGGTGGTGCGAGTCTGAGGAAGAAGCAGAGCAAGGCGAGGAAGAGATTGAGGCACGAGATTCGAGTGATCGCTCTCCTCTTGTGGTGCCAGAGCAGGGCACAGCAGGTTGCCAGAGATGCCCGTCTTACACGGCTTGAAGAAGGGCAAGCTGCTTTACGCCAGGAGATGGTGGATCTTCGAGGCTTGGTTAAGCACAAGTTCAAGAAGATGTCCCGGACTTTGAAGTCTATCCTGTGTTGCTTGCAGGATAAGGGTGCTCCGCCTCCGTCTCCTGACTCCGACGAGTAGCATCGTCGTGGCCGTCTTTGCTTTGTTTGGTGTTTCTTTCTGTGTGTAGCCGTTGTTGGCTTGTAGTTGGAGTTGTTGTTGTTGTAGCTGTTAGTGGTTGTAGTAGTTGTGGTTGTTTGTAGTGTTAGATGTTGTTGTTTTCATGCTTTCCTAGTCGTGATTCATGTATTGCTGCACTACTTGTATTGCGACGATTTTGGTTAATGGAACGCATGTTGTTTGTCTTTGGTGTTGTGCTGTGATTGATCATGGGAGTGGATCGATCCGTGTTGATTTGCTAGTCGCACCGCTTTATCACTACGATGTTATTATGGGTATGGATTGGCTCACGAGGATGCGAGCTGAGATTGATTGTGAAGCGAGATCAGTGACGATCCATGGACCTGAGGGCGAGATTGTTACTTTCCCAGTTCAGGTCAGTTACCCTATTCGTATTGATTTTTATTCTTCTCTGTTGGAGAGTTCGGCCGAGTCGGCGTTGGTTAGTACGCCGGTAGTTCAGGAGTTTGAAGATGTGTTTGAGTCGATTCCTGGATTACCTCCTCAGCGTGAGATTGATTTTGCTATCGATCTTATGCAGTGCGGCGCCCATTTCTTTACCCACCTATCGGATGCCTCGAGTGAAATGGAGGAGTTGAGGAAGCGAGATAGATGGTTTGCTAGAATTGGGTTTTATTCGGCCCATGTGTCTCCTTGGGGAGCACATTTTTGTGAAGAAGAAGGATGGTTCCTTGCGATTGTGTATTGATTATCGCGAGTTGAATTAAGTGAATGCTGTGAAGAATAAGTACCCCTTGCCCGGGATTGATGATCTGTTTGATCGGTTGAAGGGGGCACGGTACTTTTCGAAGGTTGATCTGCGATCGAGGTATCATCAGTTGAGAATCAGGGATGAGGATGTAGAAGACCGCTTTCAGGACTAGCTCCGGTCATTATGAGTTCCTTGTGATGTCGTTGGTCTACGCGCCGGCCGTGTTCATGGATCGAATGAACAGGGATTTCGACCATTTCTGTTTCGATTCGTCATTGTATTTATTGATGACATCTTGATTTATTCGGCGAGCGGCGAGCACGAGGAGCACTTAAGAGCGGTTTTGGGTACTCTTAGGAGCATCAGCTTTTCGCACAATTCAAGAAGTGTGATTTCCGGAAAGAGGAAGTCAAGTTCTGGGACATGTTGTGTTCCAAGGAAGGGATAGCCGTCGACCTTGCCAAGGTAGGTGCAGTGCAGGACTCGACAAACATTCTTGAGGTGAGGAGTTTTCTTGGCCTTGCCAGGATATTATCGACGCTTTATTCAGGACTTCTCGAAGATTGCCGGACCGTTATCAAGGTGACACGGAAGGATTTGAAGTTTGCTTGGAGTGAGCGGGCGGAGTTACTTTTCAGGAGGTGAAGGACAAGTTGACGTCCGCCCCTGTGCTAGTATTGCGAGCAAGGGGTTAAGTATATTATTTATACCGACGCCTCTCGCGTTGGCTGGGTTGTGTCCTTATGCGGAAGGACGGGGTGATTGCTTATGCTTCGCGTCGATTAAGGAAACACGAAGAGAATTACCCTACGCACGACATGGAAACACATGTCATCTTCGCATTAAAGCTTTGGAGACATTACCTCTATGGTGAGGAGTTCGAGCTCTTTTGCGACCACAAGAGCCTTAAGTATATTTTCACGCGGCGTGATTTGAATATGAGGCAGCGCAGATGGATGGAAACATTGAAGGACTTCAAGTTCGATGTTTCTTACCATCCTGGTAAGGCGAACCTTG
The DNA here is from genome assembly GCF_029962835.1 of Magnolia sinica. Classification (NCBI taxonomy): domain Eukaryota; kingdom Viridiplantae; phylum Streptophyta; class Magnoliopsida; order Magnoliales; family Magnoliaceae; genus Magnolia; species Magnolia sinica. The sequence continues at coordinate 57,767,914 of NC_080577.1, read as the reverse complement.
TGGCGGATGCGTTGAGTCGCAAGAAGGCTTTGGAGTTTGCGGCTCAGCTGATGTAGAGTGGGAGATGTTGGAGTTCGTGCGCGATTTTGAGCGAAGCTTACGGTGGTTGAGCCGTATGAGGTTATCGCACACATTCGTGTACGGCCCGTTATCGGCGAGAGGATCGTTGCAGCTCAGGCGGATGATGAGCTTTTGGTGAAGATGAGGCGGCGGGTTGGTACAGATGAGAACTACTGGAGTGTTAGTTCCGATGGGGGCCTACGTTTTCGTGGCGGTTATGTGTTCCTAACTCCCTGACTTGAGGCGTGAGGTTCTCGAGTTAGCCCATAGTTCTAAGCTTGCGATGCATCCAGTAGCACGAAGATGTATCGGGATATGAAGAGGTCTTATTGGTGGGACAATATGAAGGTCAAGATTGTTGAATTTGTTTCTCGTTGTCTCACGTGCCGGCAAGTCAAGGCAGAGCATCGCCGACCTCTGGGTTTGCAACCCATGCCCATAGTAGAATGGAAGTGGGATTTCATCTCTATGGATTTTATTTATGGGTTGCAGGACGAGAAAGGGATTTGACTCTATTTGGGTGATCGTCGATCGATTAACGAAGTCGGCGCATTTCTTACCGATCGAGTCACTTACTCTGCAGACGAGTTGGCTAGGTTGTATATCAAGGAGATAGTGCGTCTACATGGAGTTCCCCTGGAGATTGTGTCTGATAGAGACACGCGTTTTACATCTATCTTATGGACTCGTATCCAGGAAGCAATGGGTGTGAAACTGAAGTTCAGCACCGCGTTTCATCCGCAAGCAGATGGGGAGACGGAGCGCGTGAATCAAGTCCTGGAAGATATGTTGCGAGCTTGTGTTTTGGATTTCAAAGACGGTTGGGATGTGTCTCCAGTATGTCGAGTTCGCGTATAATAATAGTTTCCGGGCGAGTATCGGTATGGCTCCCTTCGAGGCGTTGTATGGTCGCCGTGCGAGCACCACATTGTTGGGCGGGAAATTGGTGGCGTAGTTTGCTTGGCCTAGAGTTGGTGCAGGTGACTTGAGAGAAGGTTGACATCATTCGGCGTCGACTTCTGACGGCGAGCAGGCAGAAGAGTTATGCGGATACGAGCGTCGACCGCTTGAGTTCGTAGTGGGAGATCATGTTTTTACGAAGGTCTCTCCTATGAAGGGAGTTTTGCGGTTCGGTAAGAAGGGAAGGCGCCGAGATTTATTGGTCCATTTCAAGTTCTGGATCGAGTGGGAGCGGTAGCTTACCGCCTTGCTTTGCCCACACCTCTTGCGGGCGTGCATAACGTATTTCATGTTTCTATGCTGAAGAAGTACGTTCCTGATCCTTCGCATATTATCAGTTGGGAGCAAGTGCAGTTAAGTGAGGATGCCACTTATGTACTGCAACCGACATGTATTCTGGATAGAAAGGAGCAGGTGCTGCGTAGCAAGGTTATCCCTCTCGTGAAGGTGCTATGGACGCATCATGGCGTAGAAGAGGCTACTTGGGAATCTGAAGCAGGAAGACCTACCCTCTGATCCTCGAGGCTTATATGAAGGTATGAATTTCGAGGACGAAATTTTCTTTAAGGGGGTAGATTGTAACGACCTTGGGAATTTTGTGTTAATCTTTCCTTAAGTAGTTGTTTTGGGGTAATTAGTGCTTTACTTGATTGCTTGTGAAATTCGCATCAATCACTTTAAATTGTATCTGCATGGCTCTAAACGTGTAGATTAGTGAGCGCTACGTTACTGTGAATATGGGATCCATCGCTAAATCCGGTTGTTCTGGGGAATTTTTGGAATCCGTATCGGACCTTGACCGCGCATCGAAAGTCCGATGGCGATGATCTTAGGCATTGCGGTCAATGAGTTGGGCTTGGTCTTCACCTCAAAAATCAAGTCGATCGGATTTCTAGGTCGATTTGGTTGAGTTCGGAGTGAAGAGTGTGAGAACGGTTGGAATTTAATAAGCTTTTTATGAAATGCGAGTCGTGTCGCTTGCGCGACGATTTTAAGCATTCGACCGTTGGATTCTGACCCAATTTCACCCTCTGATCGGGATGGTTGGCCCAGGGCATATCCTAGTGCTTGTGGACTTGATGAGATTTAGTGACCATTGAATTGAGTGTGGTCGCCACGGCGATCTGAAGAGCCGGTCGGTAAGAAAACGCCTGACCTAGATCCATGGTCGGTGAGCTTAAGTCCGACCTTTCGTGGTTATAGGCCCACCGAAGTGCTTCGTTGGATCGAGAAAGGCGTACTTTGGTTATAACCTAAGTATACCTTGACCATTAGGGTTATTTCCATCATTTTAAGGCCTATATATAGTCCTTAAACCCTAGCTCTCATTTCCATACGAATTTTCTCTAACCCTAGCTTGGAAAGAGAGTGGAAAAGAGAGAGTTAGTGAGAGAGATTGGTTGGTGAATCATCTTGATTCTTCCTTGTTCTTCTTCACCTTTGAACCTTTGCTTTGAATCGTTCCTCTGACGATTCTGAGTTCCTTTGGGGTAAGTTAAACTAACCCTAATTTGTGTTAGAGCTTAGATTAGACTTGGTGTTGTTGTATCTCATTTCTATCCTTATTTTAGGGTATTCTTGCGCCGTTGACGAAGACAACTCGTCTAAATCAGATTTATTCTTTCCTCGCTTAAGGTGCGGACTTTAAGTGTATAGGTTATGGTTTTCAAGGCTTTCAATCCCAGTTAGTGATTTATTCTTGTTATGGATGAGATTTCACATGTCAAATGTTATGTTTACATTGCTTTCTGATATGCATGTGCTATATTGAGATTTGTGTATTCTAAGTGTATTTATAAAGTACCGTATACGTATAAAATACGCACCTATGTTTGCCATGATTTTTGATCATGTATGTATGCTAGATGCATGTATGACAACTCCTTGGAAGAAGGAATTGTCTAAGTGCATGTATTTCAACATGCGTCATGTATGTTGTTCCATGGATGCTAAGTGTTTGTAGAAATGCATGAATGACCTACGTGTAACTGATTACACTAAATGCGGGCGTTGAGAAGTGATTCTCAATACTTCTATGGATGCGCATGATTTCCCTTACGCATTTACATTCCAAGTTATTTAAATTCAAGCATTCCTATGCTCACATTTATGTTAAATTGATATTCTTCAGATGTGTATGTAACATGATTTGAGTTGTTGTTCCATTACTGTTTTACATTCCATATGAATATTTGTCGTAGTGTAGGATGTTTGGGACTATGCCTTAGTCCAGGAAATCGGTAATTGACCCTTTGGTCGTGGTTGAGATTGCTTTCGCCACGTGAGACGCATTAGACGAACCCGAGTCGTATTAGAGTTGGCGGCAGTGGTTTGGCCACGCGGAGTGTTTGCGCACTCTATGTCGTTTAATTCAACGTGTGCTCGTGCTAGTCGAGTTCATCAATTAACCCGATTGTCCAGTGTATGTTAACCATGTATGGACGCTACTGCTTGAATCTAGGGTACCGAACTTACCAGTGAAATCCTAATAACCATGGTACTTGATCCGCTAAGACTCATGAGCCGGACATGGTGGTATGGGACACCGTGGTCGAGCTGTCGGCCTACGCTGGGGTGACGAGCCTCCCCGTAGTGACCAGTGAGCAACTAAACTCGTGAGCCGATTATGGTGGTATGGGACACTATATTCGTGCTGTCGGCCTACATTGATTGGTGACGAGCCCTTTGTAGTGACCTCGAGCATACCTGGATACCGCAAGGAGGTGACGAGCCGATCTGTGGTAGTAAGGGCATGAAAGGCGTGCATTGATTGGTGACGAGCCCTTTGCTACGACCTCAACTATATGATCGTATGAGATGTCTAGGATTGATGACCCTAGTATGGATCACTGTTTGGATGGTGATATGAGGAAGGTATCTTAGCTTCCCAATCCTGCTGTATGAATTGGACTAATAACAACTTGGTAATCATATCCATGCATCGCATTTGCATGTGCTTTGTAGATGTGGCGCACTTTGAGGCGATGTCATGCGTAACGTAAGATGAAGACGCTGAGGGTGTACGCGTGAGGGCACGCATCATATTGCATACATCCTTGCATTAACAAGAGTACTTAGGATTTATTTAATTGTCTTGCTTTATCATTATTGTTTGATTGAACTGATAGCATGTTAACCAGTGCCTTATTGTTCCAGAGTTGATCACTCACTCCCACGTTTCGGGGCGGTGTTTCACACCCACCGGACTCATCTTAGGCCACGATGTTGCGAGATGTGGATGCGACGTCGAGGCAGAGCGGGATGACGACGAGGCTGCCTTCTCCTATATGCAGTTTTCTGACGGGTTCTAGCGAGCCTCGGTCTGTTGCGCGGGATCTATGGGATTACTATTTTGGGAACTGAAATGATGTAACTTGTACTTATAAATTTTGATAAATAACACTTTTACACGATCTGGTTGTATATGTAATTCAGGGACTTACACTTGTACACATATTTTACTATAAGTCTTCCGCTTGCTTTATTCACTTATCCCTGAATCATATCTGCGTTTTGGCTTAATCTATCCCGTGTTTATGTGCTAATACAGTCAACATACATCATTCATTAATTATGTTGCATAAGTGATGTTTTGGAACTCGGGAGCTGAGTTATGCTCGACCCCCGAATTTCAGGGCGTTACACAATCTAAGTATGCTTTGAATCTAATCAAGAGATTTGGATTTGAGAATGGCAAGAATTTTGATACTCTTATGAGTATTATCCTGAAACTCTCAAAAGACTCTAATGGTAAAAATGTTGACTTAAAACTTTATCGGAGTATGATTGGTAGTTTGTTATATTTAACTGCTAGTAGACCTGATATTTCTCTAAGTGTTGGTATTTGCGCAAGATATCAATCTGATCCAAAAGAATCTCACTTGATTGCTGTCAAGCGAATTATTAGATATGTCGCAAGTACTGTAAATCTCGGTCTTTGGTATCCTCATGAGACCAGTGTCCAATTAGCTGGGTACTCGGATGCTAACTGGGCTGGTAATCTAGATGATAGAAAATCAACCAGTGGTGGTTGTTTTTACATTGGAAATTGTCTAGTTTCCTGGTTTAGTAAGAAACAAAATTCTATATCACTTTCAACAGCTGAAGCTGAGTATATCGCAGCTGGTAATGCATGTACACAGCTTGTTTGGATGCAACGAATGCTAAGTGATTATGGAATTAAACAGGATTCTATGTTATTACATTGTGATAATTTCAGTGCGATAAATATTTCAAAAAATCCTATTCAGCATTCTCGTACTAAGCACATTGACATTAGATTTCATTATATAAGGGAATTAGTAGAAGAAAAAGTTATATCTCTAGAATATATTCCTACCGAAGATCAACGAGCTGACATTTTCACAAAACCTCTCGATAAAAGCAGGTTCAAAAAGATGAAATTTGATCTTGGCATGTGCATTTTAAAATGATTATTTATGCCTACTTGTATTATAGTATATATATTTGCTAGATTGAATTCCATTTTTTGTATAATTTGCAAGAAATATGAATTTTTGGGCATTCTTCGACCAGTCGACCTTCGACCGGTCGTAGATATCCACGACCAGTCGTAGATCACGGGAATCACTTAAATTTGAGGATTTTTGCTTTCTTCCTCATTTCGTTTTTCTTCTCGAAGGAGCCGTGCTTCGACTTGTCGAACCCATCTTTCATGTTCTTCAAGGTTAGTGTTCCAAATCACGTTTTTCTTACAGATTTGTGTCTAGATTGTTTTCTTTTCAAGCTTTAAGCTTTGTATTTTGGATTTCATTGAGATTTGGGGTTTGGATTTTGAAAAATCTATTTTGTGTAAACCCACTTCTCAATCCTTTGTAACTTCTTATTTCCTTGATATCCTTGTTGCAAATGGCTTCTGGAGGTAGAAAAACTACTTCCCGTGGTCCTTCTTCTTCCTCTAGATCGACCATTATCTCCAAGCGTCATCTTCTTATTCCCAATGATGATCCATCATATGTTAAGGACATTAGATTACGTAATGTTATTGTTGAACATCCTGTTGATATTAATCATATTGCACCTTTTGACATCCTTCTTATGCTTGAAGCTGTAGGTTGGGTTAACTTATTACATGGGGGTGGGCCTGCATACCGGTCCATTGTCCAATCCATGTTTACATGTATTAGTGCTTTCTCACAGGATAATTTAACTTTTAAAATATCTACTAGAGAAGGGCCTTTTGACATTGATCGTCATTTAATTTCAGCCCTTATGGACATTCCTGTGAATGATGAGGGTATTCCTATCCATAACTTAACTGATAAACCCTCAATGTCTAAAAAATGCATGCTCACTAGAGATTTGTGCAACATGGATGTTCAATGGACACAAAAAGGGAATGCGCTTCCCGCAAGGTATTTGTTACCCAAGTACAGAATTCTCCACAAAATCTTTGTGTCTAATCTGTATCCTCGTTCCCTTACTGATCCAATAATTTTCGTTTTGTTAGGATAATACCTGATCATAGTTGCTAGTGAGGAATCGCATGTGTAACAACTGCTTCATCCGCGACCACATGCAAATTAGCGCCTTTATCTGTCTCGTCCACTCGAGTTGAATTTGTTCCCACTAAGTTGAAGCTCTGCTCTTCAACTTGTAGGCCACAAGCTTAATCTTCTTTGCTTAAGGGATTTACATACAGACGAAGAATCACTTAACTTCAAAAAGCCAATCGAGGAAATCGTCAATGTGAAGTTAGCCATTTAAACTAAAAAGATTGACTCTCATATTGAATTCTTGATTTGTTCGTTCTATTCGATCAATGCTTCATCAGATGTTATGGAATCATGTTGTTGGCTTTAGAGGATAAAGTTGAGAATATAAATGTATTGGAATGTCTGTTGCTCTTGATTTACAATTCAAGTACATGCGCAAATTTATCTTAGACGAAATTAAACAAAGGCAATTATGCAGGTATGCTATGCACCTCCCTATTCCTCACGAGGATGCGCTCATGCGAGATGAGATTGATTGTGAAGCACTTCGTGACGATCCATGGACACTCGAGGGCGAGATACCCTTTATATATTTCGTATTCTAATATAACCCTATTTATATTAGCACTTGGTTGGTTGGTGATTCTTCTCTGAGTTGGATACTATCTATGTTGTATGCTGGTTAATTATTCTATGTGATGCTATGTTGAGTATCTCTTTCACTGTCGTATCTCTATCACTATTTTGTTATACTCTCATAACTCCTCAGATGATTTACTCTATATATCTTTATTTAGTTCTCGCTTTATTGTTGTTTCCTATTGTCAGTATTATGACAAAAAGGAGTTGAGGATGCAGATGGTTTGTTTGCTTAACGATGTGTTTTATTGTTTTATTCGAGAGGAGTAGCATGCTGGCACTTTGTTGTGACTCGGAGGGAGTAGGCTGGTTTGTGAACTAGTTGAATGAAACTCGTTGAATGTTGAATAATTGAATATTGAATATTGTTTTGCAGGTAAGCCAGTTGATTGTTTTACTTTATGTTTATCTTGGTTGTTACGTGTTTTGTCACTAATTTGAAAAGGGGGCAAGATTTAAAGTTGCTATAGTTTATCATCGCATTGCGCCATTTGCGTCGTAAGACCGATTTGTGGTGCCAAAAGACTCAATGGCCATTATAGTAAAGTTCTTGCATAAGTGAAGCTCGTCCTCAAGGAATCGGCGAACATGTCATGAAGCTGAAGCCTCACAACAAGCAACAAGCGCTCACAAGTACAAGGATTCATCGTTTGATTTATTGCGAGACACTACTCATCAAGACAAGACTCAAGTCGAGGCTGCAGAGCGAGGACTTCAAGAGAGTACAAGGAGTTTGTAAAGGGAACTCAAGACACTTTTCATGCATTGAGCTACATCAAGATTTCGAAAGAGGAAGTCAAGTTCCCGAACACTGTCACATCAAGACTTTCAAGGCTATAGCCGACTTCACTAGGTGCCTAGTTCCTAGATGTTTCGAATGTCCTTACTGCTCCATCGGTTGAGGAGTTTAGTACTTGGTGACCTTAGGTTGACGCTTAGAGGTCGTGACTTCTGAAGACTACATCGTGTCGAAGATCGACAAGTTTATTTTACATGGAAGGATTTGAACTTGCATCTTGACTGAGTCCTAGCGAGTTAGCTTTTTTACATAGCCGTCAGACAAGTTCCTCGATCCGTGAGTATGCAGCAAATGGGGGTAAATTATGTTATCGTAGACGCCTTATTGAGTAGTCCGGAATCCAGAATGTGTCTGATGCGATCGATCGAAGAAGAGCAGGGTGATTGCATTTGCATTGCATCGCGCGCTTCATCTTGAAAACCTTCGACTCAAACCTTCGACCCTCGCATACGACTGAATTTTTGGGTGTGTTGATCCGCATTAAGAGCTTGACGATGGAGAGACATCACTCTCTAGGAGCGTTGACGGAGTTCGAGCAGGTCTGGCCTGAAGCCTAATATTTTCAAATAGTTATTGCTGCTAGTCAGACTAGTCCTGGAGCTCCATTGAGAGACGACATATCAAGAAGATGATGTTTTCTTATCTATCCCGGTAAATGGACCAACGAATCTCAGAAGAAATCGATGCGCTGAATTAATTAGTTTGCGGCTTCAAGATGATGTGAGAGTGGGATATGTTGGAGTTCGGGCGCGATTTTCTAAGCTAAGTGTGCTTTTTAATATTCTTTTTCCTTTTACAGCTTTTCAGGCAGCCATTCACACGATCTGGAGAAGCAATGCTAATTTGCTATACGAGAGGAATTGTTATTCGCTTTCTTTGGAATCAAAATCAATTAAGAGAACCAGTTTAATTTAAGAATCTATTAGAATTAGAAACCCGATGTAGTACGATTGAAGATCGGCGATATTTTTATGAAGATAATCAGTGATATTTTTATGAAGATAATCAGTGATATTTTTATGAAGATAATCGGTGATATTTTTTACCTTTATTGTGGGAAATATGTCCTCATTTTGTCTTGTCTCACGTGCCGAGTCTTGTTGTATTGATATCCCAGAGCAGCCGGAAAACTTCTGGGCTTTTTTAATCATGCCCATGCCGAAGCCCAGACAAAGACAAATAGACACTAATTTTAAAGGTTTTGAGTGAACCGAGGAAAAGTGACCTATTTTGTTAGGTGATGCTCGATCCTCGATTAACGAAGGATATTAGGATGGAGTAAAGCGTTACTCTGCAGTTGGCTTTAGCAGTTGGTGAACATCAAGGAGGAACCACTATAATCCCTTGGTTGTGGTTGAATGATTCGATACACGCGTATCTTTAATTATTCTTTTATGGGATGTATAGATGGTGGTGAATGTTGTAATCAAGACTTTAATTCCGCAAATGATGTGAGATTTTGAGCGCTAAGCGCGTAGAATTTACAGATATTTATTTTCTGTTGCTATTATTTTCGCTATTCATCGATATTCATTTCCTTTATTTCCTTTAACAGCTTGGGTGATTGTCCTGAGTATTTATAATGTTTCGTGCGAGTGAGAACAATCATTTGTGATTCAAGGCGTTGTATTTGCAAGCACCACATTGTTTGGGCGTAAATTGGTGACGTATTCCTCGTAGTATTCCTCTTGGTTTGAGATTGGCCTGCATGCAGTGACTTTGAGAATAAGGTTGTCCTCATTAACGTCGACTTTAGCGTAGAGGTTGTCCGAACAACATTCTAGTATCAGCAAGTCTGTAAGAGTTATTACTTTCTTGAGGCGTCGATTTAGTTCGTTGGCTAGATCATATTTTTCTCAATTCTATAAAGTTTTGCGGTCCTAAGAAGGACATATAGCCGAAGGCGCCTTTATAGGATCCATTAAGTTCTCGTAGTGGGAGTAGCTTAGCCTTTTTGCCCACACCTCTTGGCGTGCATAACGTATTTCATAGGTCTTAGGTTAAGATTTACGGTCGATTTCGCACGTATTAGGGAGCAAGTGCGGGCGTGCATAATGCCACTGAGAATAGGTTTTCGTAGGTTCTGGATAGGGAGCAGATCGCAAGGTTATTATCCCTCGTGAAGGTTTAAGGTCGCATTATAGTTTACTGGTTAGGTTATAGGTTATAGCATAGTTTAGGTTTAGGTTAAATAGTGAAGTTAGGTTTTGGGAATTTGAGGACGAAATAGGTTTCTTTAAGGGGGTTATAGGAAGTATTAGGTGCTTAATTCTTTCTTAAGTAGTTGTTTTGGGGTAATTAGCGCTTTACTTGATTGCTTGTGAAATTCGCATCAATCACTTTAAATTATATCTGCATGGCTCTAAACGTGTAGATTAGTGGGCGCTACTCTGAAATCCAGGATCCATCGCTAAATCCAGGTGTTCTGGAAAATTTTTGGAAGATCTGGATCGGACCTGGACAGCGCGTCGAAAGTCCGATGGCGATGATCTTAAGCTATTGTCACAGAGTTGGGCTTGACCATCACCTCGAAAATCAAGTCGATGTGATGTTCTGGGTCGCGTGATTGAGTTCAGAGTGAAGAGTGTGAGAACGGTCGGATATTTGATAAGTTTTTATGAAATCTGAGTCGTGTCACTTGCGCGACGATTTTAAGCATCTGACCGTTGGATTCTGACCCAATTTCACCCTCCGATCAGGATGGTTGGCCGAGGCATATCCTAGTGCTTGTGGACTTGATCGAGATTTAGTGACCGTTGAATTGAGTGTGGTCCGCCACGGCAGATCTGAAGAGCCGGCCGATCGGTACGAAAACTCGGCTTGACCTAGATCCATGGTCAAGGTGCTTAAGTCCGGCCTTTCGTGGTTATAGGCCCACCGGAAGTGCTTGCGTTGGATCGAGAAAGGCGTACTTTGGTTATAACTTAAGTATACCTTGACCCCTAGGGTTATTTCCATCATTTTAAGGCCTATATATAAAGTCCTTAAACCCTAGCTCTCATTTTCCATACGAATTTTCTCTAACCCTAGCTTGGAAAGAGAGTGGAAAAGAGAGTTAGTGAGAGAGATTGGTTGGTGAATCATCTTGGATTCTTCCTTGTTCTTCTTCATCTTTGAACCTTCACTTTGAATCGTTCCTTTGGCGATTCTAAGTTCTTTTGGGGTAAGTTAACCTAACCCTAACATTTGTGTTAGAGCTTAGATTAGACTTGGTGTTGTTGTATCTCATTTCTATCCTTATTTTAGGGTATTCTGGCGCCGTTGACGAAGACAACTCGTCTAAATCAGTTCGGTGGTTCTTTCTTTGCTTAAGGTGCGGACTTTAAGTGTATAGGTTATGGTTTTCAAGGCTTTCAATCCCGATTAGTGATTTATTCTTGTTATGGATGAGATTTCACATGTCAAATGTTGTGTTTACGTTGCTTTCCGATATGCATGTGCTATATTGAGATTTGTGTATTCTATGTGTATTTATAAAGTACCGTATACGTATAAAATATGCACTTGTGTTTGCCATGATTTTTGGTCATGTATGTATGCTAGATGCATGTATGACAACTCCTTGATAAAAGGAATTGTCTAAGTGCATGTATTTTCAACATACGTCATGTATGTTGTTCCATGTATGCTAAGTGTTTGTAGAAATGCATGAATGATCTAAAGTGTAACTTATTACACTAAATGCGGGCGTTGAGAAGTGATTCTCAATACTTCTATGGATGTGCATGATTTCCTTTATGCATTTACATTCCAAGTTATTTAAATTCAAGCATTCTATGCTTACATTTTATGTTAAGTTGATATTCTTGAGATGTGTATGTACCATGATTTGAGTTGTTGTTCCATTCTTGTTTTACATTCCATATGAATATCGTAGTAGTGTAGGATGTTTGGGACTATGCCTTAGTCCAGAAATCGGTAATTGACCCTATGGTTCGTGGTTGAGATTGCTTTCGCCACGTGAGACGCATTAGACGAACCCGAGCCGTATTAGAGTTGGCGGCGGTGGTTTGGCCACGCGGAGTGTTTGCGCACTCTATGTCGTTCAATTCAACGTGCGCTCGTGCTCGTCGAGGTCGTCAAGTAACCCGATTGTCCGCTGTATGTTAACCATGTATGGACGCTACTGCTTGAATCTAGGGTACCGAACTTACCAGTGAAATCCTAATAACCATGGTACTTGATCCGCTAAGACTCATGAGCCGGACATGGTGGTATGGGACACCGTGGTCAGTTATCGGCCGTCGAGGTGAGAGCCTCCCGTAGTGACCCAAGTGAGCAACTAAACTCGTGAGCCGATTATGGTGGTATGGGACACTATATTCGTCTTTGTCGGCCTACATTGATTGGTGGAGCCCTTAGTAGTGACCTCGAGCATACCAGAATACCGCAAGGAGGTGACGAGCCGAACTGTGGTAGTAAGGGCATGAAAGGCGTGCATTGATTGGTGACGAGCCCTTTGCTACGACCTCAACTATATGATCGTATGAGATTTCTAGGATTGACAACCCTAGTATAGATCACGGTTTGGATGGTGATATAAGGAAGGTATCTTAGCTTCCCAATCTTGCTGTGTGAAATGGACTAATAACAACTTGGTAATCATATCCATGCACCGCATTTGCATGTGCTTTGTAGATGTGGCGCACTTTGAGGCGATGTCATGCGTAACGTAAGATGAAGACGCTGAGGGTGTACGCGTGAGGGCACGCATCATATTGCATTCATCCTTGCATTAACAAGAGTACTTAGGATTTATTTAATTGTCCTGCTTTATCATTACTGTTTGATTGAACTGATAACATGTTAACCTCAGTGCCTTATTGTTCCACCGAGTTGATCACTCACTCCCACGTTTAGGGCGGTGTTAAACACCCACCGGACTGTCTTAGGCCCCGATGTTGCGAGATGTGGATGCGACTTCTGAGGCAGAGTGGGAGGCCGGATGATGACGAGGCTGCCTTCTCCTATATGCAGTTTTCAGACGGGTTCTAGTGAGCCTTGGTCTGATGCGCGGGATCTCTGGGATTATTTTTGGGAATCTAAATGATGTAATTTGATACTTACAATTTTGTTAAATAACACTTTTATACGATCTGGTTTGTATATGTAATTCAGGGATTTACACTTGTACACATTTTACTATAAGTCTTCCGCTTGCTTTATTCACTTATCCCTGAATTATATCTGTGTTTTGGCTTAATCTATCCCATGTTTATTGCACTAATACAGTCAACATACATCCATCATTAAATATGTTGCATAAGTGATGTTTTGGAACTCGGGAGCTGAGTTATGCTCGACCCCCGAATTTCAGGGCGTTACAAGTTGGTATCAGAGCATGATCTGGATTAAACCGGACCTGGGTTATGGTCACACACCGCACGTTGTCATCACTTTAGTGTATTTGGGTGCGGGTCTATCATCGCTTTTGTGTTTGTGCTTTGTAGCTTCTATCGGCGAAAGTTTCTTGAAAACCTTCACCGAGATCGAGTCTGTACTCCTACCTGATCACACACAGCGACCCGAAACCTTTCCTAGACCCTCTATTAATACGTTTAGACGGTCTATCTTCCCTTTTTTCATCCTTAAACCTTCCAGAAATCGTTATTTGAACCAGATTTCTGTCAAAAATGACCCGATAGGCGTCAAACTATGCAAGGGGCTAATCGGGGCGTTTTCTGTGGGACCTAGGGGGGACCACATGTTTTGGACCATGGGGGACCAGAGGGCCACACCAAAACGGCAAGGCATTGTCGATATGTCCAAAGACCGGCGATGCCATCGCCGGTTCGGCGAGGGATCGTCGGTCAGCGGGCTTGGTGGGCCGGGCCAACGCGGGCCGATCGTTCCTCGGCCTAATGTGGCCCACCCCTCCACGGTTTTCCCTTTAAAACCACTCCTTTTACCTACTTCCTTCACAAAACCCACTCCTAAGCTCTCCCTTTCTTCAAAAACCTCTCCAAACCCTCTCAAATCTCTCCCAAATCTTCATCTTCCTCCATTTTTCGTGCAAACCCATCACCCCATCTTCAAATCTTCCTTCCCATTGCTGATTTCTCCTTCTTTCCTTCTCATTTGAGCCCTTGCTTTCCCTATTTGGCTAATAGTTGTGTGGAAGCTTCACCATCTTCCTATTTCTCTCTCTCTCATTTCTCATGGCCCTCTTTGAAATTGTGACGGCCATCTTTTCCATTTCTTCCCTTCTTTCATTGATGGGGAAGAAGAGAGCGCTCGTAGATGAAGCCAGGCCGAGCCGCCCAACCCGTGCACGGAGGCCGAGAGGTGCCGCCGCTAGCACGTCCGCCACACGTGAATTCCAGACGAAGCGGGACCTCGATCCTCGAGCTCCCGTTAGTAGGACCTTGTTGGCGGAGTTGTCGCATGGAGTCTATGAAGGTCGTATAGTCCTTTTTGAGGCTCATGTCGATCCGCGGCTCTTTGGTGAGTTCTTCTTGTTGGAGCGCCTAGAAGGGGCTGGTTGGGGTCCCTTGTTCGAAGGCGAGTATCGCGCGAATGCTAGCACTGTTCGGGCCTTTTAGGCCAACATTCTGGAGCCTTCGCTGGAGCCTTTGCAGTTCAAGATTCCTTGTGGTAGCGGTCGTGTGGGTATCGTCGATGTTGCTTTGATATCCCGCCTCCTGAGAGTGCCACTTGGTGAAGTGCATGCCAGTGAGAAGAATGTGGACAGTGTGCGCGAGAGGGATCGTCGCACCCGATCCTTGTGTGGTCGTCTGGTCGAATGGCAGCCGAATAGGAGTCTTCTAGCTTCCTTCATGACGGACGACTTCCGTTTGCTTCACCACATCTTTACGTTCAATGTATATCCAAGGTGGAGTAACCGCAGCGAGTGTACGCGCCTGATGGTGGATTTTCTGTATCAGGTGGGGCAGGAAGCGAAGTTGTGTGTGCCGACGTACGCCCTGCGCCAGATTATTCTCATCGCTCGTTCGAGTAGAAGGACTGAGTCGCTTCTCTTTAGCCGCCTCATTTGCAAGATTGCACATGAGTTTTGCTATAGGCTTGGAGCTGAGAAGCCGGTTCCTGTTCGTTATATCAATTTGAGGACTCTTAAGCTGATGGAGTTGGTTCTGGTCGGCTTGCCTCGGAGGGTGAGGCCGGTCCGAGAGCGGTGATGATGAGAGTTATCTTTGAAGGTGGTGCGGAGTCGAGGAAGAAGCGAGCAAGACGAGGAAGGATGAGGCACGAGATTCGAGTGATAACGCTCTCCTCTGTGGTGCGAGCGGCGCAGAGCGGGTTGCCGAGAGATGCCGTCTTACACGGCTTGAAGAAGGGCAAGGCTTTACGCTAGGAGATGGTTGATCTTCGAGGCCTTGTTAAGCACAAGTTAAGAAGATGTCTCGGACTTTGAAGTCTATCTGTGTTGCTTGCGGGATAAGGGTGCTCGCCTCCATCTCCTGAATTCAGACGAGTAGCATCGTCGTGGCCGTCTTTGCTTTGTTTGGGTTTCTTTCTATGTGTAGCCATTGTTGGCTTGTAGTTGGAGTGTTGTAGTGTGGTAGTTGTTTGTGGTTGTTGTAGTTGTGGTTGTTTGAAGTGTTAGATGTTGTTGTTTTCATGCTTTCCTAGTCGTGATTCATGTATTTCTCTGCACTACTTGTATTGCGACGATTTTGATTAATGGAATGCATGTTGTTGGCTTTCTTAGTCGCACCGCTTTATCACTACGATGTTATTATGGGTATGGATTGGCTCACGAGGATGCGAGCCGAGATTGATTGTGAAGCTAGATCAGTGACGATCCATGGACCTGAGGGCGAGACTGTTACTTTCCCAGTTCAGGTCAGTTACCCTCTTCGTATTGATTATTATTCTTCTCTGTTGGAGAGTTTGGCTGAATCGGCGTTAGTTAGTACACCGGTAGTTCGGAAATTTGAAGATGTGTTTGAGTCGATTCCTGGATTACCTCCTCAGTGTGAGATTGATTTTGCTATCGATCTTATGCCTGGTGCGGCGCCATCTCTTTACCCACCTATCGTATGCCTCCGAGTGAAATGGAGGAGTTGAGGAAGTAGATAGATGGCTTGCTGGATTTGGGTTTTATTTGGCCTAGTGTGTCTCCTTGGGGAGCACCT
Organism: Magnolia sinica; assembly: GCF_029962835.1. Classification (NCBI taxonomy): domain Eukaryota; kingdom Viridiplantae; phylum Streptophyta; class Magnoliopsida; order Magnoliales; family Magnoliaceae; genus Magnolia; species Magnolia sinica. The sequence goes on along the minus strand of NC_080577.1, from coordinate 57,751,904 downwards.
GTTCTGTTTGTGAAGAAGAAGGATGGTTCCTTACGATTGTGTATTGATTATCGCAGGCTGAATTTGATAACTGTGAAGAATAAGTACCCTTTGCCCAGGATTGATGATCTGTTTGATCAATTGAAGGGGGCACGGTACTTTTCGAAGGTTGATCTGTAGTCAGGGTATCATCAGTTGCGCGTCAAGGATGGGGACGTGCAGAAGACCGCTTTTAGGACCAGCTTCGGTCATTATGAGTTCCTTGTGATGTCGTTCGGTCTGACGAACGCACTGGCCGTGTTCATGGATCTGATGAACAAGGTGTTTCGGCCTTTCCTGTTTCGATTCGTCATTGTCTTTATTGATGGCATCTTGATATATTCGGCGAGCCGGGAAGAGCATGAGGAGCACTTAAGAGCGGTTTTGGATACTTTTAGGAAGCATCAGCTCTTCGCACAGTTCTAGAAGTGTGATTTCTGGAAAGAGGAAGTCAAGTTCCTGGGACATGTGGTGTCCAAGGAAGGAATAGCCGTCGACCTTGCCAAGGTAGCTGCAGTGCAGGACTGGAAGCAGCCTGGTTCAGTTACTGAGGTGAGGAGTTTTCTGGGTCTTGCAGGCTATTATCGACGCTTTATTCAGGACTTCTCAAAGATTGCCAGACCGTTGTCGCAGCTGACACGGAAGGATTTGAAGTTTGCTTGGAGTGAGCAGGCGGAGTTAGCTTTTCAGGAGCTGAAGGACAAGTTGATGTCCGCCCCTGTGCTAGTATTGCCAAAGCAAGGGGTTAAGTATATTATATATACTGACGCCTCTCGCATTGGTCTGGGTTGCAGAAGGACAGGGTGATTGCTTATGCTTCGCGTCAGTTGAGGAAACACGAAGAGAATTACCCTACGCACGACCTGGAATTAGCAGCTGTCATCTTCGCATTAAAGCTTTGGAGACATTACCTCTATGGTGAGGAGTTCGAGCTCTTTTGCGACCACAAGAGCCTTAAGTATATTTTCACGCAGCGTGATTTGAATATGAGGCAGCGCAGATGGATGAAAACATTGAAGGACTTTAAGTTCGATGTTTCTTACCATCCGGGTAAGGCGAACCTTGTGGCAGATGCGTTGAGTCGTAAGAAGGCTATTGAGTTTGCGGCTCCGCTGATGATAGCAGAGTGGGATATGTTGGAGTTCGTGCGCGATTTTGAGCAGAAGCTTACGGTGGTTGAGCCGTATGAGGTTATCGCACACATTCGTGTACAGCCCGTTATCGACGAGAGGATCGTTGCAGCTCAGGCAGATGATGAGCTTTTGGTGAAGATGAGGCAGCGGGTTGGTACAGATGAGAACTCCGACTGGAGTGTTAGTTCTGATGGGGGCCTACGTTTTCGTGGCCGGTTATGTGTTCCTGACATCCCTGACTTGAGACGTGAGGTTCTCGAGTTAGCCCATAGTTCTAAACTTGCGATGCATCCAGGTAGCACGAAGATGTATCGGGATATGAAGAGGTCTTATTGGTGGGACAATATGAAGGTCCAGATGTTGAATTTGTTTCTCGTTGTCTCACGTGCCGGCAAGTCAAGGCAGAGCATCGCCGACCTCTGGGTTGCTTTCGACCCATGCCCATAGCTGAATGGAAGTGGGATTTCATCTCTATGGATTTTATTTACGGGTTGCCGAGGACGAGGAAGGGATTTGACTCTATTTGGGTGATCGTCGATCGATTAACAAAGTCGGCGCATTTCTTACCGATCGAGTCACTTACTCTGTGACGAGTTGGCTAGGTTGTATATCAAGGAGATAGTGCGTGTGCATGGTTCCCCTGGAGATTGTGTCGATAGAGACACGCGTTTTACATCTATCTTACGGACTCGTATCCGAGGAAGCAATGGGTGTGGCGAAGTTCAAGACTGCCGCGTTTCATCCGTAAACAGATGGGCAGACGGAGCGCATGAATCAAGTCCTGGAGGATATGTTGCGAGCTTGTGTTTTGGATTTCAAAGACAGTTGGGATGATTGTCTTCAGTATGCAGAGTTCGCGTATAATAATAGTTTCCAGGCGAGTATCGGCATGGCTCCCTATGAGGCATTGTATGGTCGCCCGTGCAGAGCACCACATTGTTGGGCAGATATTGGTGAGCGTAGTTTGCTTGGCCCAGAGTTGGTGCAGGTGACTTCAGAGTTGGTTGACATCATTCGACGTCGACTCCTGACAGCGCAGAGTAGGCAGAAGAGTTATGCTGATATGAGGTGTCGACTGCTTGAGTTTGAGGTTGGAGACCATGTTTTTCTGAAGGTCTCTCCTATGAAGGGAGTTCTGCGGTTTGGTAAGAAGGGGAAGCTGACGCCGAGATTTATTGGTCCATTTTAAGTTCTGGATCGAGTGGGAGTGGTAGCATACCGCCTCGCTTTGCCCACACCTCTTGCGGGCGTGCATAGCGTATTTCATGTTTCTATGCTGAAGAAGTACGTTCCTGATCCTTCGCATATTATCAGTTGGGAGCAAGTGCAGTTGAGTGAGGATGCCACTTATGTACTCCGACCGATGCGTATTCTCGACAGGAAGGAGCAGGTATTGCGTAGCAAGGTTATCCCTCTTGTGAAGGTGCTATGGACGCATCATGGTGTGGAAGAGGCTACTTGGGAATCTGAAGCTGAGGTCAGAAAGACCTACCCTCTGATCCTTGAGGCTTATATGAAGGTATGAATTTCGAGGACGAAATTTTCTTTAAGGGGGGTAGATTGTAACGACCTTGGAATTTCTGTGCTAATCTTTCCTTAAGTAGTTGTTTTTGGGGTAATTAGCGCTTTACTCGATTGCTTGTGAATTTCGCATCAATCACTTTAAATTGTATCTGCATGGCTCTAAACGTGTAGATTAGTGAGCGCTAAGTTACTCTAAAATCTGAGATCCATCGCTAAATTCAGTTGTTCTGGAAAATTTTTGGAAGATCTGGATCGGACCTGGACTGCGCGTCGAAAGTCCGATGGCGATGATCTTAGGCTGTTGCGATCACCGAGTTGGGCTTGACCATCACCTTGAAAATCAAGTCCATGTGATGTTCTGAGTCAATTTGTTTGAGCTCGGAGTGATGAGTGTGAGAACGGTTGGAATTTATTTAGCTTCTATGAAATCTGAGTCGTGTCGCTTGTGCGACGATTTTAAGCTATCTGACCGTTGGATTCTGACCCAATTTCACCCTCTGATCAGGATAGTTGACCCAGGCATATCCTAGTGCTTGTGGACCTGATCGAGATTCCGTGACCGTTGAATTGAGTGTGGTCCGCCACGGCTGATCTGAAGAGCCGGTCGGTACGAAAACTCAGCTTGACCTAGATCCATGGTCAAGGAGCTTAAGTCCGACCTTTCGTGGTTATAGGCCCACCAGAAGTGCTTCGTTGGATCGAGAAAGGCATGCTTTGGTTATAACTTAAGTATACCTTGACCCTGGAGTTATTTTCATCAAGAATAGGCCTATTTAAAGTCCTTAAACCCTAGCCCTCTTTTCCATACGAATTTTCTCTAACCCTAGCTTGGAAAGAGAGTGGAAAAGAGAGAGGAAGTGAGAGAGATAAGTTGGTGAATCATCTTGGATTCTTCCTTGTTCTTCTTCATCTTTGAACCTTCACTTTGAATCGTTCTTCTGACGATTCTAAGTTCTTTTGGGGTAAGTTAACCTAACCCTAACCTGTATTAGAGCTTAGATTAGTCTTGATGTTGTTGTATCTCGTTTCTATCCTTGTTTTAGGGTATCCTATCGCCGTTGACGAAGACAACTCATCTAAATCAGTTCGGTGGTTCTTTCTTTGCTTAAGGTGCGGACTTTAAGTGTATAGGTTATGGTTTTCAAGGCTTTCAATCCCAGTTAGTGATTTATTCTTGTTATGGATGAGATTTCACATGCCAAATGTTGTGTTTACGTTGCTTTCCTGATATACATGTGCCATATTGAGATTTGTGTATTCTATGTGTATTTATAAAGTACCGTATACGTATAAAATATGCACTTGTGTTTGCCATGATTATTTGTCATGTATGTATGCTAGATGCATGTATGACAACTCCTTGATAAAAGGAATTGTCTAAGTGCATGTATTTTCAACATACGTCATGTATGTTGTTCCATGTATGCTAAGTGTTTGTAGAAATGCATGAATGATCTAAAGTGTAACTTATTACACTTATTGCGGGCGTTGAGAAGTGATTCTCAACACTCCTATTGATGTGCATGATTTCCTTTATGCAAGTTACATTCCATGTTATTTAAATTCAAGCATTACCTATGCTTACATTTATGTTAAGTTGAGATTCTTCAGATGCGTATGTACCATGATTTAAGTTGTTGTTCCATTACTGTCTTACATTCCATATGAATATCTGTTGTAGTGTAAGATGTTTGGGACTATGCCTTAGTCCAGGAAATCGGTAATTGACCCTATGTTCGTGGCTGAGATTGCTTTCGCCACGTAGGACGTATTAGACAAACCTGAGCCGTATTAGAATTATCGGCAGTGGTTTGGCCACGCGGAGTGTTTGCGCACTCTATGTCGTTCAATTCAACGTGCGCTCGTGCAAGTCGAGTTCGTCAAGTAACCCGATTGTCCGATCTATGTTCACCATGTATTGGACGCTACTGTTTGAATCTAGGGTACCGAACTTACCAGTGAAATCCTATTAACTATGGTACTTGATCCGCTAAGACTCATGAGCCGGACATGGTGGTATGGGACACCGTGGTCGAGCTGTCGGCCTACGCTGGGGTGACGAGCCTCCCCATAGTGACCAGTGAGCAACTCAACTCGTGAGCCGATTATGGTGGTATGGGACACTATATTCGTGCTGTCGGCCTACATTGATTGGTGACGAGCCCTTTGTAGTGACCTCGAGCATACCTGAATACCGCAAGGAGGTGACGAGCCGAACTGTGGTAGTAAGGGCATGAAAGGCGTGCATTGATTGGTGACGAGCCCTTTGCTACGACCTCAACTATATGATCGTATGAGATTTCTAGGATTGACGACCCTAGTATGGATCACGGTTTGGATGGTGAAATGAGGAAGGTATCTTAGCTTCCTAATCTTGCTATGTGAAATGGACTAATAACAACTTGGTAATCATATCCATGCACCCCATTTGCATGTGCTTTGTAGATGTGGCGTACTTTGAGGCGATGTCATGCGTAACGTAAGATGAAGACGCTGAGGGTGTATGCGTGAGGGCACGCATCATATTGCATTCATCCTTGCATTAACAAGAGTACTTAGGATTTATTTAATTGTCCTGCTTTATCATTACTGTTTGATTGAACTGATAACATGTTAACCAGTGCCTTATTGTTCCACTGAGTTGATCACTCACTCCCACATTTCTGGGGCGGTGTTAAACACCCACCAGACTCTGTCTTAGGCTCTGATGTTGCAGATGTGGATGCGACTTCTGAGGCAGAGCGGGAGCTGGATGATGACGAGGCTGCCTTCTCCTATATGCAGTTTTCAGACGGGTTCTAGCGAGCCTTGGTCTGATGCGCGGGATCTCTGGGATTATTTTTGGGAATCTAAATGATGTAATTTGATACTTACAATTTTGTTAAATAACACTTTCATACGATCTGGCTTGTATATGTAATTCAGGGATTTACACTTGTACACATTTTACTATAAGTCTTCCGCTTGCTTTATTCACTTATCCCTGAATCATATCTGTGTTTTGGCTTAATCTATCCCATGTTTATTGCACTAATACAGTCAACATACATCCATCATTAAATATGTTGCATAAGTGATGTTTTAGAACTCGGGAGCTGAGTTATGCTCGACCCCCGAATTTCAGGGCGTTACAGTTAGGTTATAGGTTAAGGTTTAGGGAATTGAGTTTAGGTTATAGGTTCAGGTTATCGGTTATAGGTTATAGGCTTTGGGATTTGAGAATAGGTTTAGGTTATAAGTATAGGTTTAGGTTAGGTTATAGGTTAAGGTTTAGGGAATTGAGTTTAGGTTATAAGTTCAGGTTATAGGTTATAGGTTTTGGGATTTGAGAATAGGTTTAGGGAATAAGTATAGGTTTAGGTTAGGTTGTAGGTTAAAATTTAGGAAATTGAGTTTAGGTTATAGGTTTAGGTTATAGTTTATAGGTTTAGGTTATAGGTTTAGGTTGTAGTTATAGGTTTTGGGATTTGAGAATAGGTTTAGGTTATAGGTTAAGGGTGTGGTCCCTGCAAATACAAATATAAACACGGCCTGCTCCAATTGGCCAGGCCCTTCCAATGCTATCCATAGGAAATGGACAGCTTTATCATAGTCATAACAACGGTTCCCATCTTTCAGGGACCCCTGCTCAACATCCGGATAGCTCTGACGCACATCCGGGTCTGCTCCATCAATTTCAAGTAAATACATAAACATGGCCTGTCCAAATGGCCAGGCCACTCCAATGTTGTCCATAGAAAATGGACAGCTTTATCATGGTCATAACAGCAGTTCCCATCTTCCAGGGACCCCCGCTCAACCTCCAGATAGCTCCGATGCACATCCGAGTCTGCTCCATCAATTTCGACCTAATACATTTAAAAACAACATAAATATATCTAAAAGCATTTGGATACCTGGGGAAGGCCTCCCATATTTGTATTGTTGGTTACTCATCCCTTTGTCTACAAGCCACAATCGACCAACAATTTCTATTCGCTACCTGTACTTTGAAACCAACACAAATATAACTGGGAAACAATATAAGGAATAAGATTATATATGTAATAAAATTATATGTAATAGGCATAGCCTTCAAACCCTATTTTAGAAAAATGGCTGGGGTAGGTTCTGGAAAAAGAACTGACCTGCACTCTCATCCTGAACTGAACATAGACCGTCTTTCAATAACCTCACTTGTATGAAAGTCTGAGAAGCAGAAAAAATAAAATAAAATAAAATAAAATGTTGAACTCATTAGCAAACTTGATAAAACAATTGAAGCAAAAAGCGGTCAATAACAATGACGAAGACTTATGATCAGCTGTTTCAAGAATGTTGCATTTCATTCTTAAGAAAAGCTATTAGCGTAACATGAGGAATTGCGAACTCAAATTTCCTTCACTAGGAAAGCCACAATTCCTTTTCTAATAGACACTAAGTAAAGAATAACTGACTCAAACAACAATGGAAACATTGATGGCAAGGGGCCAATGGTTTTTGGACATGTATCAAAGTGCAAACAGCCCTATGATCTGAGTAAGCTGAAATTGTACCACACTGCCCCCAGTCCCATGCATTAACCATGTACTTGGTATTCTTTGTGATGAAGATCAATTTAGTTTGAATTGAATAACCATCCAGACCCTTAAATGGACAAAATATTAAGTCCTATGAAAAGGAAATAGGTAAGAGTAATACCCTTTTTGTTGTGTTATAGATTTTAACACATGCATGCATGCCGGTTTTGATGCGGACAAAATCATCCATATGCAAGGATGGTTCATGAGGAACCTGAAGTTCAAGAAAAGCATTATTAATGATAAAACAAGGAAGAAATATCAAGCACAGTAAAACATTGTTGGGGCGAGGAAACATGCTCTTTCTTGTTCATTTAGAAAAAGAAAAAGTCCATCCACAGCGGTTGTAAACTTGATTAAAACTTGGGAATCACATTGGCGTCCGAAATCCGTCATGTATGAAATCCAGGCGCTAATTAAGTTGGCAAGGTGTCATTTGACAATGTCACTTTCAAGCAGTGTGTGAGGTGTATGTCCTATATTCTCAGCACATCTGTCGCATGTGGACTAGAGTGTGACCACCAAATTATTGCAAGTTTTACCCATTGAACATGTACGTACAGTTGCTCTTTTTGGGTTAATTGTCCGCTTCAGACCACTGAGCAGATGCTTGGCTAGAACAGTCAGATACCATTGCTTTTCAGGTCCACAAAATCGATGAGCTGATCACCATGCACAGGCACCACATGTAAATTGGACATATTCCAATGTACACTTCACAGAACTCAATGAAGCATGCTACCGTGGTAGAATTCCTCAATAATAAATATTAGCAAATGAAAACGTGAAAACCCTTCTTCCTGAAGTAAAATTTCTAGGAAAAAATAATAATAATAAGGGAAGGTGCAATGACAAACATACCACCGGATGTGAATAAATAGTTGCCAGAGAGCGTGCTTTTACACGTTCATCACCCTCCAATTTCGGTAGTGGAAGTGAGTTTTTTCCCTGAATCAATATATACGAAAGGGCTAAGGCATTCAAATGAACCTGGTTTCTAATGACCCCTTAATTTGAGTATAGTGAATGTTACAGAAAATGACAAACCTCCAGTAAAAGTAGCTTCCACAGAATTCCGTTCACCATATTACCCGCACCAGGCCTAAGTGCTACCTTTGCAAGCCTTACATTTTGGAGTTGAAGAGAAGATACCATCAATTACATGGCCATCATCTTCTTTGGACTGAAAATATATTAATTGTGACCATGAAGGGGCGCATCAAGAAACCACTTTTGGGTCCACATATACCAAACACAGAAAACATGACATGAAAAACAGTTCATAAGTCTAACCCACATGAGTAATGCCAGGCACTGAATAAGCTTCAAGTTGTGAAGAGCACTTGTTGGGCTACTAATATAGACACTTACATTGCAACTTGCAAGCCATATCATATGCACTGGATAAGTATTTGTTCTAGGTACACCAAAAAATGTGGTGCTAGAAGTATTCATCAAAGAGAATGTTCAAAGGATGCTAATATTGTTACTTTCAAGTACCTACTTTTTTCTCATGTGCAAGGGACACAATTTCATGGCTGTATTTCCAACCAGCACAGGCTGAAGCCTTCAATAGAAGATTGAGATGCACATGCTAGCATATAGAGAGCTGATGGAGCATATGCATACAATTGGGATCAAGGTATTCAAAAACTCTACTGGAATGGTCATAAAGGTCGTTACATAACGGTAACAGTGGGAAGAGTTGCGCGTTACAGGGCTGTAATGCCCGTTCTAAGGGGAAAAAAATGGCCTGCAACAGCGCGTCCAATGGGAAGGCTATTAACAGAGAGGAGAAGACACACAATCAATATTGCTACAAGGGAACAAGTCCAATGGGAATTTACATATCCACAATGACCAGATAATGAAGCATTTTATCAAATACAAAATGGACAACGCCACCCCATTTAGCATCTAACATGGAAGTTAACCTAAGTTTTAAGGCACCCACCATTAAGCAATAAAAACCATCCATCAGATGGACACACATCATATATCCATATTTCCTCCACATTAGGACCCAATAGATTGATAAGAAGAGACATCAAAATCCTCAAGATCCCTAAAATTCTAAAATCCCCAAATCCCTAATTTGTAATATCAGAAAATCCCCGAATCGGGGTCCACATTCAAACCTATAAGCCCTAAAATCCCCAAATCCCTAAATGGGGGTCCACATCGAATCGGGAATCCACAAATTACTAAATCCCCCAAATTCATAAATCAGCATAGAGATTGAGAGAGATTGAGAGAGATAGATACCTCTTTGGATCTTGAGCAGGGCGTGCGTAGGTAGGGAGGGCATCGTCTCGGCTCCCTCCCTTCTTTGGATCAAACACCCAGAGAGAGATGGAAACGGAGACGCACGACTCATCGGTATGCTCGCAAGGTGGGTGACGGCCGCGGGGATGGCGCTGTCGGCGCTGTAGCTCCTCGATCGCCTCCCGAAGCCGGTCCTCCGCCTCCCGGATCCGGCGCTCCACTGCGCCGTCGGTGCTATCTTGCACATGGGGTGGTGAGGGGGGGTCGGAAGTGGAGGGGATGTTGCGCCGGTGGAAAAAGGGAAGGAGGGTTTGGAAAGATCGGGCATATCGGACAGAGAGCGGACGATGCTTTTCGCATCTGCAGATGGAGGAAAAAATGGAGCTAAAAAAATGAGGGAAATGAAGGAAAAAGGGCAGAGGGCAGGAGTGAGAGAGAGAGAGAGAGAGAGAGGGCAGAGGGATTGGGCGCCCAATTTTGGGGGAGACCGCGGCCAATTTTGGGCGAGACCATGGACGGTGCTCCGTGGGCACTTCAATGATGTATGTGTTTCATCCATTCCGTTCATCCATTTTTAAAGATCATTTTAGAGCTTTATGGTAAAAATTAGAGGGATATAAATCTCAAGTGGTCCACACCAGATGAGAACAATAGTGATTGGATATCCACCATTAAAATCCTCCTAAGGCCCACTATACTGTTTATTTGACATCCTATCTGTTGATTTGGTCATACAGGACCAGATGAAGGGAAAAAACAAAAATCAGCTTGATCCAAAACTTTTATGGCTACCAAAATGTTTTTAATGGTCGACGCTCATTCAACACAGTTTCGTGTAATGTGATCCACTTGAGATTTGGATGTATCTCATTTTTGGTCTCATATTGTAAAATTATCTGTAAAAATATATGAACAGCTGGATGAAACACATACATCATGGTGGGGGCCACAGAGCATCGACCACCAGCCATTGGATGGTGTCAGGAGGAGTAGCCAATCCGTTCCCAAGCGTACCGAGTCAATCCTGTGGGGCCCACCATGATTTATTCATTTTATCCACTCCATCCATCCATTTTAACATATAATTTTATTACATAAGCTAAAAAATGAAGCCTATAAAAATCTGAAGTGGGCCCACCATAATTTTCTTTTTCAAAATATCGAGTTTTTAATCTTGCTTTTGTTATATAACTTTTCAATTTTTCTTGTCAAAATGTAAAAACTAGTTTTCTTTTTAAAAAAATATATTTTTTTACAATTTGTCAATTTTTTCACAATTTTGATCAATTTTTTCACAATTTGTAAGGGTAACGAGTAACTCACTTAAATGTAGTGGAGAAAGGTTTCCTTAAAATATTCATAATCATATATTAGGCCTGTCTAAATGTGATTCACATATCTAACCCACTCATTATGTGTGTCCCACTTAGATGAGGGGTCAGATCAAGTTTCAATCGCATCCAAAACTCATGTGGGCCCCACCAAGTGCTTTTATATTTTTTAGGATGTCTTCACATAGTTTTAAATGGTATGGCCCACTTGAGTTTCATTTATCGATGATTTTTGAGATATCTCATAACCTAAAGGGGACACATCAAATCCACAGTGTTGATGTTCGACACACATCATGATGGGGCCCACAAAACTTACTAACATCAATTCTTAGGTACTCACGAGGTCAGTAAGTTGGGTCACAATTTTAACCAGAATATTTGGCCCATTTTACATGTCTGGTCCATTCACTCTATTTTACTAATCAATACTCTCAATTTGACTAGTTACTCGCCTCAATCAGGCTACATATGAGAAAGATATTGGGCATACAAGATTGATCAACAATTTTAGTGAAATTTGATTTAAACATCTGAAGTTATTTACTCTTCAATTTGAACTGATTATATTGTCCAAAAACGAATAAAGGTTCAATTAGTGGATGTGCCTGATAATTTAGTAATTTTATTTTTCACAAATAAATTTAACATTTTTTTTTCAAAATGTATATTTTTTTCTCTTTTAACTAAATATTATTTTTATTATAAAATATTTCAAAAATATTTAAAATACAAATTTTGAATTTTTATTTTCAAAATCTTAAAAATTTTCTCATATTTTTAATTCTTTCTTAAAAATTCAAAATGCCAATTTTTTTTCTTCAAAAGCATTATTTTGTTCTCAAAATTTTTCTTAAACATAGTTAAAATTTCTAAACTTTTCAAAATTCTTTTTCATGTGATATTACGAATCATTTAAATATTACCTTTTAATTATATATAAAAAAATTTCCATTTATATGATATAAAAATTATATATATATATATACACACACACACACACACATACACACATTTTTACCAACAAAAATTTTTAAAAATTAAAACATTTTTACATTATTACCCGGTCCAAAAATGGGATGGAGAAACATAGGGGAGGCAAGGATATACAACACATCATCCTAAATGTGGGTCACACCACATAATATAATGGAGGGGTTTCCTTAGAACATTCATAATCATATATTAGGTCTGCCTAAATGTGATTCACATATCCAACCCAATCATTACGTGTGTCCCACTTGGATGAGGGGTCAGACCAATTTTCAACTACATCCATGTCTGTATTAACTTATAAACAGGTTAGATCTCAAATAAACATCGCGGCGGGCCCTAAGAAGGTTTCAATAGTGGGTGTCACTATCCCACTCTTTTTTATGGTGGGTCCACTTGAACTTTGGATCTGCCCCGTCAATCAGATGCACCATTTCATGGTGGGTCACGACCTTAAAAATAATCATTTATTGGGCCCACCTAGATGTGGTTCATAGATCCAGCCCATTCATTATGTGTGTCCCACTTGGATGAAACACATACATCATGGTGGGACCCATAGAGCACCGTCCAACATCCACCAAGTTTTGTGGGCCCCACTATGATGTATTTGTTATATCCACACCGTCTATCCATTTTGAGATATCATTTTACGTCATGAGCCAAAGAATGAGGCAGATAAAAAATTGTAGTGGACCCCACCACAGAAATCTGAGGTGCACCACACCACATGAAATCAATAGTAATTGGATATCCATCATTAAAATCTTCCTAAGGCTTACTATACTGTTTATTTGACATCTGATATGTTGATTAGGTCATACAGGGCCAGATGAAGGGAAAAAACAAAAATCAGCTTGATCCAAAACTTTTATGGCCCCAAAATGGTATGACATCCAATACTGTACTGTTTATATATTTTTAGATGTCTTCACATAGTTTTAGATGGTAATTAACACTTGAGTTTCGTATACGGATGACTTTTGAGATATCTCATAAGCTAAAGGGGAGACATCAAATGCACGAAGTTGATGTTCAACACACATCATGATGGGCTCATTTTACATGTCTGGTCCATTCACTCTATTTTACTGATCATTACCCTCAATTTGACTAGTTACTCGCCTCGATCATACTACATATGAGAAATATATTGGGCAAACAAGATTGATCAACAATTTGAGTGAATTTTGATTTTAACATCTGAAGTTATTTACTCTTCATGTCCGGACTGATCAGATTGTCCAAAAACAGTTAAAGGTTGTTCATAATATCAAAAATATATAAATGAATAGAAAGCACAAACATCAGCTTGATCTAAAACTTCTATGGCCTCCAAGAAATTTTAAATGGTAGAGGTTCAATCACACTATTTCCTGTGGTGTGGTCCACTTGAGCTTTGGATATGCTTCCTTTTCGTTCTTTAAACCTCAAATTATCTGTTAACATGGATGAATGAAGTGGATAAAATAAATAAATAACAGTGAACCCCACAGAGTTTACTCTTATAAAGTTAACGAGTAACTCATTTAAATGTAGTGGAGAAAGGTTTCCTTAAAACATTCATAATCATATATTGGGCCTGCCTAAAGGTGATTCACATATCCAACCCACTCATTATGTGTGTCCCACTTGGATGAGGGGTCAGACTAAGTTTCAACCGCATCCAAAACTCTTTTAACTAAATAAATTTAACATTTTCTTTTACAAAATTTAGTTTTCTTTTTTAAAATATATATTTTTTTTTTACAATTTATCAATTTTTTCACAGTTTTGTTTAATTTTTAAAATTTTCTTTTTCAAAATATCATTTTTTAAATCTCACTTTTGTTATATAACTTTTTAATTTTTCTTATCAAAATACAAAATCTAATTTTCTTTTTTAAAATATATATTTTTTTACAATTTGTCAATTTTTCACAATTTTGTTTAATTTCTTAAATTTTCTTTTTAAAAATATCATTTTTTTAATCTCACTTTTATTATATAACTTTTCAATTTTTGTTGTCAAAATACAAAATCTAGTTTTCTTTTTTAAAAAATATATTTTTTTACATTTTATCAATTTTTTCACAATTTTGTTTAATTTTTTAAATTTTCATTTTCAAAATATCATATTTTTATCAAAATTTTTTTTCAAAATTATCAACATTATTCAAAGTTCTTAATTTTATTTTTTTCAAAATCTAGATTTTTATAAAATTACAGTTTTCTTTTTTCAAAATTTAAAATTTTCTTGAACATTGTTAATTAATTTTCTAAGCTTCTAAACTATTAATTTTTTCGAAATTCATAATTTTTTTGAGCTTTTTCATTTTTGACCTGAGCATTAAAGACGGTCTTTGACAGGGCTATGAGACGGTTGAGGACCGTCTCTAATAGAGACGGTCCTTGACAGTCTCTAATAGAGACGGTCTAGGGCCATCTCTAATAGAGACACTCCTTGACCGTCTCTAATAGAGATGGTCTTTGACGGTCTCTAATAGAGACGGTCTTTAACAGGGCTTTAAGACGGCTAAGGACCGTCTCTAATAGAGACGGTCTTTGACAGTCTCAGATTGGAAGTAAAAGACGACCAATGACCGTCTCTAATGTAGACGGCTAATGACCGTCTCAGATGACCGCATATAAGACGGTCAAGGACCGTCTCTAATGCGGACGGCCAATGACCATCTCAGATGACCCATATAAGACGGTCAATGACCGTCTTAAATGATTTGTGGACGTTGAAATTTTTAAGACAATATAAAGGATGGTCAGGGGCCGTCTAAAATTTTAGAGACGGTTTATGGTCGTCTCTAAAGCGTCTTTAAACCAAGCAATTTTAGAGACGGTCTAGAACCGTCTCTAAATCCGTCCTTTTTTTCCATTTTTCACGTAGTGGCTCTAAGCTCAACGCTGCTACAACCTAACGCCACCTGCACACATCTATCGTGCATAAGCTTATAAAAAGCTTAGAGGGTGGTGAAAGTGTGTGTAAGGTAAGTGCCAAGTATATAATAAAGCCCATAAATCATATACCATCGGAATAAGTGGAAATACTGACAAGATCATGAATCATACAATATCAGAGTAATGTGAAAATATGCGGTAAGTCCATGAATGCTATCAGTTGTACCAAAGCTATGTAATGTAAGGCATGAATGCTATCGACCATACCAAGGCCATGCGATGCGAAACATAAAAAGACAATAACAGATGCTGAGAATGCAATGCAATATGCAAATCTTGACGAGCCATGAATACCATCAACCTCATCTAGGCTATATAAGTACAAAAATATAGTAACCAAAAATGTTAAGTACTGCAGATGCAATGTAATATGCGGTGTGAATGAAATGACCATGCTAGAATGTGAAGTCAGGATGATAAAACGTATTATCCCCGACTACGAGGTCCACCACAAGGGACTTCTATCCAAACCAGTCTCATACCTAAATTTGGATAGTCCAACTCAATGTGGTGAACTCCTAATCTCAGGTTAGTCGCGCGCCCAACCGAAATCCTAGTCATGTGAAGGTACACATGACAAATAGTTACGCACCACCAGTCCAAGTGAATAGTGAATGAATGAATGAATGGATATGCAATTCTTGTTTAATAAGTCCACATATCAGTGCGGTTGCTCTCTGGAGAAATTACCGGGGTGTATTACACTCCACACAGACTGCCTCCTCCCTAGCTGCACAGCCCTGCAAGTGGAAGAGACCTTACTATCCGCCTAGCCAACAGTCTGCCAATACCTACTCGGCTCGTCGATAGCGGACCCATTTACGAGCTGCTCATACTCAGCCTAGCTTACAGCCCCCTCACTCGGGCAGATAAGGCCACACCCTCTTCCAACCGACCACGACATAGTGGGAGACACGACCTCATGGTATAGGCACCGACGCTCATATTCCACTCGATCTAGACGTTGGAGCATCTCCTGACCTCGGAGGATTCTGGGATTTTTACCCATGGATATCCTAAGTACCCACAGTGCTAGAACCAAGTATTTTCGGTGTCTCATCTAGCCATCCACGATGTGCCTATGGAGGCCACAACCCTAATGTCGGTAGGGCGTACAATGATCAAGTCACATATATGCGAGATGCATGAGTCACACTATCCAGTCATGCAGCAATCCTGTGCGTATGGCGCAAGAATGTAGGCACTCTGTCTCATAAGGAGTCCCGTAAATAGTCTGCCCAATGGCGTATGCAATGATCAGTCACTACTCATATTAAGCATATATATGATGCGTATGGCATGAGTCATGGAATTATACTAAGCAGGTTATAAACTAACGAGCTATCCTTACAATGCAGATGGGCCTAGACGGCCTACACACAACAAGTATGGGCCTATCAATGGGCCCTAGAGAGAGTCATAATGCGGACATTTAACCAACATTATTCTTACAATGTGGACGTCAAACCGACATTGCTCCCAAGGCATGGCCCGCCCTAAATGTCATTACATAGACCATGGTGAAACCATATTCAATGAGCCTTATGTACATCCCATTGGGCCTCAACCCATGGGCCTCCAATACATCAAATGGGCCTCACAGCATGGGCCTCATGTATATCAAGGTGGGCCTAAATGGATAGGTCATAACTACACCAAGATGGGCCTCCTCAAATGGGCCTTATATATATCAAGGTGGGCTTAAACGGACGGCCACAAGTACATCAATGTGGGCCTCACCACTTGGGCCATATGCATATCGAATGGGCCACACCAATGGGTCTTATGTACATTGCAATGGGCCATATCCCATGTGCCTTGAATACATCACAATGGGCCTTAACCCATTAGCTCCAAATATAACATAATGGACCTCAACCCATGGGCCCTTATACATCACAATGGGTCTCGACCCATGAACCCTTAAAATATATCAAAATGGGCCTAATCACATGGGCCTTGAATACATCACAATGGGCCTTAACCCATGGACTCCAAATACAACACAATGGGCCTCAACCCACGGGCCCTTATACATCACAATAGGTCTCGACCCATGAGCCCTTAAAATACATCAAAATGGGCCTAATCACATGGGCCTCATGTATATCAAATGGGCCACACCCAAATATCAGTGGTGGTAATGATTTCCACCATTAAATTCCTAAGGCCCATCATAATGTATTGTTTCCCATCCAACCTATTCATAGGTTAACATAGTGATAAATTAAGTGGAAACAAATATCAACTTAATAGGGAACTACTATGGCCCTTAGAAATTTTTGAACGGTGGACTTATCCACTACTTTAAGTGGTGGGGTCCAATTGAACTTTAGACCTAGCTTATTTTTATTCTCAAACCTTAAGACGAGCTTTCAAAATGGTTGAACGGCTTGGATGCAACACATGCATCATGGTGGGTCCCACCATCCAGGTGTGGACGGTGTGGATAAAACACATAAATCATGGTGGTTCCCACCGTCCACTGCTATGGACGGTGTGACTAAACCACATACATCATAGTGGCTTCCACCATCCACTGTTGTGGACGGTGTGGATAGAACACATACATCTTGGGATCCCACGTGGGGCCCACCACAATGTTTATGTATCATTCAACATGTTGACAAGGTCACACTGACCTGGATGAAAGGAAAAACAAATTTATATTGACCCAAAACTATTGTGATACCCAAAAGGGTTCAATGGCAGATGGTCCAATCACCACTGCTTCCTGTGACATGGGCCACCTGATCAATGGCTAGATGGCGTGGATAGAACACATACATCACGGTAGGTCCCACCGTCCAGGTGTGGACAGTGTGGACAGAACACACACCACCGTGGGTCCCTGCCTCCAGCGCACGCAGCTGTGTGCGTCAACAACGTCTGCAGCAGTAGGTGCTGCTGCTATTTTTATTTTTTAATTTTTTTGAAATCTAATATTTTTGAGGTTTTCTATTGCAGGGCCCGCATCAACAAAATCCACCCCACCCATTGGTCGTTACTACTCAAGACAGACCAAATGAGCCCAATATTCACTATATTTTGGTGCATCAAAGCAACAGGGTGGACTTCAATGGTAGACACATTGTTTACTATGCTAAGGCCCGCCTGAGATTTGGTTTGGCCCCATTTTTCGGCTCAACGCCTAAACTGGTATGGGGAAAAGGATGGATGGCATGGATTGAATTTATACATCGAGGTGAAGCCTACATGGACAACCCTTCCCAGAAACCCTTTTTTTCTGCTGCCGTTAGCACACCCACTGTCAGCTCACTCTTCACTGTGTAGCCCGTCCAGCGTCCAGGGATGCTAGACGGTTGCATATAACACATTTAAGGTGGGCCCCACCCATAGACATGCTACTAGGGTGGGCCACCAAATGGTTGGATGGCGTGCATAAGGCACACATCAAGGTGAGGTCCATTTGATGAATGGTTTGGACATCTCATAGCTCATTAAGTGGGCCACACAACCACATCTTCACACACCAAAACAATGAAAAAAAGAGGGAGAGTGAAAAAGAGAGTGGGACACGTGTGATGGAGGGCTCCGCCACTATGAGCCCCTCCCTTGCAAGCAATCATACATCAAATGGGTCCCATTACATGTGGGCCCATCAAACCGAAAATCAATGGTGGAGATCCTTTCTCCACCAAATGTAAGGTCTAAATGACCCTATCCATACAAAGAAAATAAACATCATGATGGGGTCCATGGAGAATGGCCCCATCATGGAATGATCATGAGGATCAAGGTGGTCCATCAGCCACATCAAGGGTCCAAAGTGAGATCCATACCATGAATCGGTAGGCCTCACTTGGCCCATCATCAAAACATGAAAAATCTAGCCTAATAAGCACCCACCGTTTGATCTTCTTGGTCCGTTAGAAAGCCGATCTCCTTGTGCTCCACTTTGATGGTGGATGATGAGGAATTAAGGGTTAGGATGAAGGATTTGAAATAGGAAAGTGGGCCACACAACACTCTTTTCTCTCATGAAAGACCATGGACATCCACATTTTTTTGCTCTTTGGTTGCTTGGAAATTGTGTAGAGAAAAGAGAAAGAGAGAGATGGGATGTAAGGAGAGAGAGTGATGGATGTGAGTGATAGGTGAGGTGATGTTGTACTTGACATGTATGGGTGTGTAAGAGAGAGGGTGAGAGAGAGTCGACTTGGTGGTTGCTTGACTTATGGAGAAAAAAAGCATGGGTTGATTGATTGATTGATTTGAGTTATTGATTGATGGGACATGATGTAGAGATTCTCTTGAGATTGCAACCGCGCGGCGATTCTTCGAAATAAACGGCGGCTCACATCTCTCGGCCAGGGTATTGGATCGGTGTGCGAGTTACGGCGTTGGAACTGCGGCGACGGTGCGGTCGTAATGGTACAAGTCTCAGATTAAGCCGACTCAATTCTACAGAATACGGCTTAGGGTCACACGCAAACGTCGATTATACGTCGCAGGTTGTCAGAATTCGACGGGAAGGATTGCGGGATTCGACGGAACAATACGGGCTAGGATACGGGTCTTACAAATAGGCATTCAAGAACAAAACAAAATCCTTTTGAAATAAGGAAAGAGGAACAAATTTGGGAACATAATTACTTAGAACCTTAGGATCCCTTGAAAATTTTAAGATAGGCTTGTAGACTTTAGACTTATGAGAAATTCTCTTAGAATTAGGAAAATTTTGAGAACATAGATATCCAAAATTTAGGGCCTCTTTGAAATTTTTAGGTCATGCCATTTGAACCCAAGAATAAGAACTTTGATTCCCCTATAACTTACTAGAATAGCTGTTTGAAACCTAGAAACAAAAACTTAGCTCCTTATTGAAGAATATCAGGGTAGCTGCTTAAACTTAGAAACTATAACGTTGTGGCTGCAATATACGTAAGACCAAATGAAAACATTCCCTAGACTTGAATCTTAAGTTACAATTCAAAGAGACCTAGAGTTTGAGCTCTTCTGGAAATTTCATTAGCTAGAAATAACATTGCTACTGTATTTAACAAATGAAATGAACTTGGCACTATAGGAAGACTTTTACTCACCGTGGTACACGTTACATCAAACAAAAGCGCACCCTAAGCCTAAGGAATCGTCGTAGGAATTGTGACTTGAGTTTCCTAATATGTCTCCTTACCTAGAAATAAGGTTTTCCATAAATTCTAGTACTTAGGAATTGAATTATAAATTTTGAGGTAAATTTTCAAACCTAGGCTACGCATATTAGGATTAGATTTGAAATTTCAAATATCCGTGTAGGAAGTTCGGTCCAATTTTTTTTAGTAGTGCATTGATAAGAGTACGCATTGGAAGCATGATGGTCACTCACTCCCATTCACGTAAATTTCGGGCACTCTTGTTGTCGGTTTAGAAGGTCGCATGATATTCCCCAGGAGTCTAGAACAATCGGGATCATGGACTGATGTAATCATAATCATGAGAAGTGCACGCGGTTTGGCACAAAATCTAAGTCCTAGCAAATTTCAATGATCTCAATGCCCTAATCAGGCAGAAGATCGTGATTTACCAGGTTTAGGAAATGATACGGTAAGTCCTCTATTCCGCACAGACAAAGGACCCATGCATCAAGCTCAAACCCACTACAACCATCCCTTCATGATGACCAGAGCACTGGCAATGAAAATTTGTATTGTAGTCCAGTGGGTAACTATCACCCAAAGTAAAGGAAAATAAGAAGGAAGATAAAATAACATTATTAGCCACCTAAACAAGCTTGAAATTTTAAAAAATCTTAAAATAAAATTTGATGTTGATAAGCATCAGGATAATTCCCTAGTTTGGGTTAGTACTGGAATAGCTCTTGACCTTTAGTGAAATTCATATGCGTCGCTTGACCTACTAGACCATACACTTGAGGATTCTCACAATTTTAGTTATAGCCATTGCGATTTCACACATAGAAGTATATGAGACAATGTACACATCTAGGATAATCCTCTTACTGGTAACAGTAACAACTAGAATGAGCATTAACAAATCCCGATGGTAAAATCTTCTTTAAGGGGGGTAAATCGTGATGACCTTGTTCTTACGGTCGGACGTGAGCAGTTGTGCACACAAGCAACCCTAGTGGGAGGACTAGTGAATTCGCGGAAGCATTATAAATTAAACGGTCATTCCCATTCATAATAGAAATGATAAATTTTGAGGACGAAATTCGCTTTAAGGAGGGTAGATTGTAATGCCCCGTACCTTTCAGTACACAGGTGTTACAGTCGAAGTCTAAATCTGTTTACACATGTGTGGAAACACACGTGACTTACCTTACACATCATCATCTAGTGACCCACAATCTATGCATCTCAGCCATCTAGTATAATCTCCATCAATATATTAAGCCATCTGACCCTTGAATTTCAAAACAAGGCCATTCGTCACACGATTTGACGAAAGTAATTTCCCTTGAACGAAACGACAAATAAACTCCCTATCTATAATGATTTAGATATACGTTCTTTTGTAAGAATTGCTTAGAAATGTACCTATAACTATGTGGAGCCATTAGATTTTCCAAAACTCACAGATCAGTAATAATTACAAAAATGCCATCGACCTATACCCCTAATCACTCCGGAAACCCACTTTGTGTTCACCCATTCGCAAAAATGACCATACATCCACCTATATACATGATTAAACTACTAACCATAAAGCTTCTTTATTTTTAACAAGTCACCTGACCATCCATCAGGTTTAGATCCGCCAAATGGGCCATCCGAATATTATGATGAATCGATCATTATGAAGATCTTCGGGTATAAGTCCAAACTACCTGGTAACTTATCAATCGAAATTGTACAAATTTTATTTTGAATTACAGAGTGTGGAAGCCACTAAAGGAGCATCTTGGACATCCTTGGGAGATCGGGGCCCAACTGGACCAATGGAAAGAACACGAAAAATGAAGAATGCCCACCAAATTTTAAGAAATTCGGGCGGTGCACTCCGACGTAATGGACGTCAGAAGCTGGTTGAGAAATGGAGGGTAAGATTGTAAATATTCAATGTCTTTATATACCACCTTTGAAGCTAAAACATACCGTGCGGGCCACCCAATCGACGGATTTGTTCTATTTTCAGACCCTTATCCTAGCAGAGTGTGTTCGACGCAATGAACAGAGTAGATCGTGAGACTAAAAATAGTACAATTCACTCCACACAAAATGAATTAATTCACATGGAATAACAAATTGACACTGAGTTGGCTACTCATCCTTCAAATAAATATAACCGTACAAGTAGCACAGGTGGCTTAAGTGATTTTCAGGTTCGGGCTGATGAGGAGTCGGGTTCAAGTGCTAGGGTTGCATGATTGTATCTACCTTGAGAAGCCGAGGGGTCTTGCGGCTCAAATTTACTTACGTTCTACTATTTCTCATGTATTGGATCATATAATTCTTGTATTTGTTAATTTTAGAGACATTGGTTTGTATAAGTCATTATGGGCAACCACTTATATATTCTAAATGAAATTTAAAATTTTCCTTTATACTTACTTGTCCATTCTACACTCATCTACTTACTCTGATGAAAGAAAAAAATATGCATACTTGAATTGGACCATCCTTAGGTTAACACTCAGTTTTTTTAGGAAACGAGTCATATACTCAGGTCCTGAAAAGTCAGGGCGTTACAGTTGGTATCAGAGCATAGTTTAAATAAACTTGGCCTTGGGAAATGATCTTATACAAATCTTAAATGTCTCAGGTTAGAATGCTGAAATTAGAAAATTACACTTAGGTGAATTTCCCTTAGATTAAGAGGAATGGTTGAGAACGTAGAAACCCAAACTTAGGTCCCCTTAGAGATTGTTAGAATAGGCTTTCAAGAACAAAACAAAATCATTTTGAAATAAGGAAAAAGGAATAAATTTGGGAACATAGTTACTTAGAACCTTAGGATCCCTTGAAAATTTTAAGATAGGCTTGTAGACTTTAGACTTATGAGAAATTCTCTTAGAATTAGGAAAATTTTGAGAACATAGATATCCAAAATTTAGGGCCCCTTTGAGATTTTTAGGGCAAGCCATTTGAACCCAAGAATAAGAACTTTGGTTCCCCTATAACTTACTAGAATAGCTGTTTGAAACCTAGAAACAAAAACTTAGCTCCTCATTAAAGAATATCAGGGTAGCTGCTTAAACTTAGAAACTAAAATGTTGTGGCTGCAATATACGTAAGACCAAATGAAAACATTCCCTAGACTTGAATCTTAAGTTACAATTCATAGAGACCTAGAGTTTGAGCTCTTCTGGAAATTTCATTAGCTAGAAATAACATTGCTAAAGTATTTAACAAATGAAATGAACTTATGCACTATAGGAAGACTTTTACTCACCGTGGTACATGTTACATCAAACAAAAGCGCTCCCTAAGCCTAAGGAATCGTCGTAGGAATTGCGACTTGAGTTTCCTAATATGTCTCCTTACCTAGAAATAAGGTTTTCTATAAATTCTGGTATGTAGGAATTGAAGCATAAATTTTGAGGTAAATTTTCAAACCTAGGCTACGCATATTAGGATTAGATTTGAAATTCTAAGTGAGTTTAGAAATTTCAAACTCAAATATCCATGTAGGAAGTTTGGTCCAATTGTTTTTAGTAGTGCATTGATAAGAGTACGCATTGGAAGCATGATGGTCACTCACTCCCATTCACGTAAATTTCGAGCACTCTCGTTGTCGGTTTAGAAGGTCGCAAGATATTCCCCAGGAGTCTAGAACAATTGGGATCACGGACTGATGGAATCATAATCATGAGAAGTGCGCGCAGTTTGGCACAAAATCTAAGTCCTGGCAAATTTCAATGATCTCAATGCCCTGATCAGGCAGAAGATCGTGATTTACCAGGATTAGGAAATGATACGGTAAGTCCTCTATTCTGCGCAGACAAAGGACCCATGCATCAAGCTCAAACCCACTACAACCATCCGTTCATGTTGACCTGATCACTGGCAATGAAAATTTGTATTGTAGTCTAGTGGGGAACTATCACCCAAAGTAAAGGAAAATAAGAAGGAAGATAAAATAACATTATTAGCCACCTAAACAAGCTTGAAATTTTAGAAAATCTTAAAATAAATTTCGATGTTGATAAGCATCAGGAAAATTCCCTAGTTTGGGTTAGTACTGGAATAGCTCTTGACCTTTAGTGAAATTCATACGCGTCGCTTGACCTGTTATACCATACAC
The DNA here is from genome assembly GCF_029962835.1 of Magnolia sinica. Classification (NCBI taxonomy): domain Eukaryota; kingdom Viridiplantae; phylum Streptophyta; class Magnoliopsida; order Magnoliales; family Magnoliaceae; genus Magnolia; species Magnolia sinica. Next base: position 57,727,898 of record NC_080577.1, on the reverse strand, counting down.
TTGAGGATTCTCTCAATTTTATTTATAGCCGTTGTGATTTCACACATATACATATATGAGACAATGTACACCCCTAGGATAATCCTCCTACTGGTAACAGTAATAACTAGAATGAGCGTTAACTAATCCCCATGGTAAAACCTTCTTTAAGGGGGATAGATCGTGATGACCCTATTCTTATGGTCAAACATGAGCACTTGCGCACACAAGCAACCTTAGTGGGAGGACTAGTGAATGCGCGAAAGCACTGTAAATTAAACGGTCGTTCCCATTCATAATAGAATTGATAAATTTTGGGGACGAAATTCTCTTTAGGGGGGGTAGATTATAACGCCCCGTACCTTTCAGTACACGGATGTTACAGTGAAAGTCTAAATCTGTTTACACGTGTGTGGAAACACACGTGACTTACCTTACACATCATCATCTAGTGACCATCTCGGCCGTCTAGTATAATCTCCATCAATATATTAAGCCATCTGACCCTTGAATTTCAAAACAAGGCCATTCGTCACGCGATTTGACGTAAGTAATTTCCCTTGAATGAAACGACGAATAAACTCCCTATCTATAATGATTTAGAAATACGTTCTTTTGTAAGAATTGCTTAGAAATGTACCTATAACTATGTGGAGCCATTAGATTTTTCAAAAACTCTCAGATCAGCAATAATTATGAAAATGCCATTGACCTATACCCCTAATCACTCCGGAAACCCACTTTGTGTTCACCCATTCACAAAACTGACCATACATCCACCCATATACATTGTTAGAGTGCTAACTATAAAGCGTCCTTATTTTTAACAAGTCTCCTAACTATCCATCAGGCTTGGATCTGCCAAATGGGCCATCCGAATATCATGATGAATCGGTCATTATGAAGATCTTCGGGTTTAAGTCCAAACTACCTGGTAACTTATCAATCGGAGGTGTACAAATGTTATTTTGAATTATGGAGTGTGTAAGCCACTAAAGGAGCATCTTGGACATCCTTGGGAGATCGGGGACCAAACTGGACCAATGGAAAGAACACAAAAAATGAAGAATGCCCGACAAATTTCAAGAAATTCGGGTGGTGCACTCCAACGTAATGGACGTCAGAAGCTGGTTGAGAAATGGAGGGTAAGATTATAAATATTCAATGTCATTACATACCACCGTTAAAGCTAAAACATACTGTGCGGGCCACCCGATCAACGGATCTGTTCTATTTTCAGACCCTTATCCTAGCAGACTATGTTCGACGCAATGAACAGAGCGGACGTGAGATTAAAAATAGTACAATTCACTCCACACAAAATGAATTAATTCACATGGAATAACAAATTCACACTGAGTTGGCCACTCATCCATCAAATAAATATAACCGTACAGGTAGCACAGGTGGCTTAAGTGATTTTCAGGTTCAGGCTGATGAGGAGTCGGGTTCAAGTGCTAGGGTTGCATGACTGTATCTACCTTGGATGCTGAGGGGTCTTGCGGCTCAACTTTACTTGCATTCTACTATTTCTCATGTATTGGATCATGTAATTCTTGTATTTGTTAATTTTAGAGACATTGGTTTGTATAAGTCATTATAGGCAACCACTTGTATATTCTAAATGAAATTTAAAATTTTCCTTTATGCTTACTTGTCCATTCTACGCTCATCTGCTTACTCTGATGAAAGAAAAAAAAATATATACTCGAATTTAACCATCCTTTAAGGTTAACACTTGGTTGTTTTGGGAAATGAGTCATATACTCAGGTCCTGAAAAGTCAGGGCGTTACATAAAAAGAAGAAGAAACACCAAACATTCATTATGCGCAAGCTGCTGTGCGAAAGAGCCTTTGTGCGTAGACTGCTGTGTAGCAACTGTTGTGCGCAAAAAACCAATGTGCACAGCAGCACAACTGAGTTCGAACAACGGAGTTCGCCCAACGGAGTCTGCGTAAGGGAAGATTGTACAATGGATTCACACATAAAGGATACCGCACAAAGCCTGCATGGCGAGTTCACATGTGTGAGAAGGCTATAAATACCCCTGACTCCTATAAAAAGGGTCATTGGCAACCATTTGGAAAGGAGCAGACCTGAGAGAGAGAAAAGTAGGACCCATTGTCCGTTGTCTTGAATAGCCGTTGTGCGGCGCACAATGCTCGCTGCGCACAACGGTTTGGAGCGCACAACCTCCTGCACAACCGCTCAGAGTGCACAACACCTCCAGCACACAATGCCTCCAGTACATAATAACCTCCAGCGCACAACATTTCCAGCATGCAATGGCCTTGCCTTCAATGCACAATGTTCCTTATCAGTACATGATGCTTCAACACATCATGTTACAAAGATACCATGCGTTGCATTTCTTTAAATATAATATTGTGATTTCATGAGTACTCTATTTTGAAATCAAAGGAGAGAAAGGATGTAAAAGAACTTGGAATGAAGAATAATTGATGTGATTATCTTCTTTTGTTAATTATTAAGTGAATAAAATCCATCAAATCAAATGCATTTGTTTCTTGTTCGAAACAGTGTTGAGTGTCAAATATTGCATATTTCCTCTTGTTTATATCTTGGTTTTATGAACATGATAACGCTTAATGGGTATATTTTATATATGTCGTATTGCAAGGTGAATTTGAGAGCTTCGATTGAAAAGAATGTTAAAAGCATGAATTTGATGCTCAAGCATCACCAAGGCAAGGGATGGATCATAGGAGAACAAAATTGAAGTTTTCAAGACCCCAAGATTCAAGGAAACCAAGTGGAGAAGGAAGGAAGTTGAAACTGCAAAGTGCAAAAATTCACAGAATCTGAACTTCACTGTCTATGTCGATGACATTGAAGCTAGTGTTCGATGACATTGAACACGGGTCGATGACATCGAAAAATCACATGAAAATCAAGTTGGTTGCTAGACAAATTGGATGCAGTTCTTGATAACATCGAAGTCCTGTTCGATTGCTCGAAGACCTGCTCGATGACATCGAAGGCATTTCGAGGACATCGAGATTTTTATGGATTTTTAGAGCAACTCGTTGGAACACTTTGGACACATTCTCGATTAATCAAACACCCTTCGATGACATCGAAGGTATGTTCGGTGACATGAAGAGTTACACAGTAAAAAAGGCATTATGTAATACGAAAAGGCATGACTTCCGGATTCAAGTTACGCTCGATGACATCGAAGGTTGTTCGATGACATCAAAGGTGTTACACAGAGTGCGTAAATTTGAGGCAGTTTTCAAAGATGGTCGAACAAAGGCTATTATATGGGTTATTTGAGGAGTTCTAAACATGAATTAACTGTAAGAAGTAGAGCCAAAGGGTGAAGCAGCCTCCCAAGAGGTTTTCTTCCTTCCTTATTTTTAATGCTTTCTTTTAGGGTTTTAGATCCAATCATGTCTATGGTTGGCTAAACCTCTTAGTTAGGCTAAGTGCTAAAGCATGTAGCGTGTTGGGATTATTTTCATGCTATGATTGTTGTTTTTCTTGAACCTCATTGATTTCTAGTTTGAATTTAAGGAATATTTTCAGTTTTCTATGATTTATTGTGACTCAAATTACAATAGATGTTGTGATAGCTTTGAATATCTTCTTTTCCTGTTTTGAGATTGTGAGATTGGTAAATCCTATTGTTCACCATCGTCTCTTGGGCATGGTAGGATGATGTAATTCCTTCCAATCATCGCAATACTCTATTAAGAACCTTGTATAAGATATACCTATAAAGGTGATCAAGGTAATAGGAGTTGGTTGAATCTCCTATCTAAGATAATGAGTGGATTTCCTAACGGATTCAACCTATGGATGCTCTAGAGTATCAAAAGACAGGATTTTCCTATTGGTTTGGTCTTTGTACTCTAGAAAAGTCATAAGTTCATGTTCTTCATTAATAGGAGTTTTTAATGCTCATAGAAGTGAAAGATCACAATGAAGAGAGCATGAAACTCGTATGGATAGAGTCTAGATTGGCTAGGATAAGCTTGGGGTACACTAGAGACTCTACGATGCCTTAATCCACTATTTTTACAAGTTTCTACAAGCCACTTTTAAAAAGGAAAAGTTCTAACGGATAGAAAATGACTCGTTTATGGTGCTACAAAAGCTAACTTCGGTATCACCGAACTTGCTTCGGCGGTACCGAATTACCAATCGGTAGTATCGAATTAAATCCTCAAGTTACTGAATGAAAAGGACCCCTTTTGGTGACACCGATTTTTGTTCGTCGGTGGCAGTCGGTGTCACCGAAATATCCAGTTGATGGTACCAAATTTCCTTTAAAATGCTATTGGAATGTTTTGAGCCCTTTCGGTAACATCGAAGGTATCTTTGGTGATACCAAAGGTGCTATTCGGTGGCACCTTTTTCCTACCGAATTTGGACAGTTTTTCCTGTTTTAATTCTTAGTCCATTTAATCATTCATCAACTTGGAAGTTGCTAAAGCCAAGATTAAAGGGTAGAAAATATATACTCGGAATTAGCTTTGAATAGATGACCTAAGCAGGGTTTCTTATTTGGGTTGAGATCATTTATTTGCAAGGTCAAGATCGTCGAAGCGGTTCTTTGTCTTCAATGTAGCTTTAGTGCATCCTAATTCAGTTATGTCGCCAGCCTTCATTTGCCAAGAACTCATCTGACTACTTGTCACAACTAGTCACGTGATTGACAAACATATGTGCAAATGTGGGTGCGCTTTCAATCTCCCCCTTTGTTAATTACGTGACAAAAACAACCTAACCTACGACCGTGTCATGGTCCATACCAATGACATACCAAAACAATAAAAGATTACATATCAAAAGTGAAATTTACAACTCAAGAATTGGCATGTAATATAAAATCATGCTGCTCCCCCTTAGTATCTACCAAGAATAACCTGTAACAAGGGAACAAGCAATTTTTGCAGAAAACAAACAATTTTTTAGTGGGTAGGTTTCTTCTCCCCTTTTTTGTTAGTTATTGGCAAAGGATTTACCAATAAAGAATCCAATATCATAGAGATGATAATCCAGAGGGTAAAAGAATAGAACAGATAAATCATATAATGATATAAGCATATAGATCATCATTCAAACAATGAAATATATCATTATAAGCGGTCAAATCACATGTTAGACAGAAAAGATAACCATAAAAGAAATATCTAACATGAGCAGAATAAATATCACCATGAATTCACCAAAATTACTACCCCAAGTTTGGGTAAAATAAACTAGCATCCAAAAAATTTAAAAGTTAAGCCCTTAAGGGTATAGCACAACCAACCAAAAAAATTATCCAGATTTAACAACAACAACACAGCAACAGAACTTCATCTAGAAGATCCACCCTCATATGGAGGGATATAAGAACGGCGAGTCAGAAGCAATTCAGTAATGTGCTCCCCAGTCTGTTGAAGAGCGTCAAGATGCAGTTAAATCCTAGAGAGTCGATTTTCACATTGTCGGAGGCGAGCTTCTATATTTGACTACCCTTCAAGAAGTTGACGCAATGGATCGTTCTGGCGAAGGAGACGCCCAGTACTGATAGAACATGGACTTGGTGCAGGCACTAGGGTGCGACAAGAGTCCCAGCCAGTGGCCATGGGAGTGTCTTAAACTTCTTCGTTGCTCTTGCATTACTAATTCTCCTCAAATGTAGTTGCAAACACATTTAATTGAATTAGAGTTTCCTTAGTAAAGCACACGGCAGGATATACCGTATTGTGCATAGATGGCAGACCAAGGAATTTTGAGAGTTTGTAGATAACACTTGGGAAGGGAAGGCTACTATAATGAATGCCTTTGACGACTACGATCAATTGTTTTAGGATAAGGGTTGGTAGGCATACTTCAATTGTCAAGCCCGTATCCTAGACTATACCGTTCCTTAGACTCCCGCAGTCCTCCCTGTTGAATTCCAGCAATCCGTGACCTATAATTGGCATTTACGCGTTACCCTAAGTCGTATCCTATATATATATGAGTTGACTCGACTTGAGACTTATACCATCGCGACCACGCCATCGATGCGATACCCAGGCCAGGAGTTTGGGCTCGTGTTTATTTTGAGAAAATGCCATGTGTTGCAAATCCTGAGAAGAGAATCTCTACAATCTATCAAATCAATCCCATCAATCAATCAAGTACAACACCCATCCCTCTCTTACCAACAAGGCATGGCAACCCATACCTCTCTCATCCAAAGTCAACTCTCCCTCTTTTCACCCATCCCTTCCTTACACCCATCACCATCCCTCTCTCCCATCCATCACTCTCTCTTCCTCTCTCATTTCTCTTTTCACTCCCAAGCAACTAAAGGAGGTGACCGTCCAAGCTCTAAGAAAACCTAAGTGTGGCCCACTCCCTACCACCCAATCTCCCATCCTAGCCATCCAACTTTCATCATCCTCCATCAAAATCAAAGCCAATGAGCTAAGGAAGCCAAGGGACCAAGAAGGAGTGGTATAGGTGGGTGATCTTGGGATTTCCACCGTTGATTTTCTATTTGTGGGCCCACTTATGGTGGAACCCACTTGATGTATGCATTGTATAGGGAGGGTCCATAGTGGCGGGGTCCCTCCCCTTCACACATCTCTCTATCTCTCTCTCTTTCTCTCCTTTCCTTGTATGATGGCCTACTTGATGAGTGTGTGATGTCCTCATCGTACAATGGCTGGACGTGGGACCCACATGATGCGAGTGTTTTATCCATATCGTTTCAAAACTCTGGTGGGCCACACTATCCTGGACCCACCGTGAGATATGTATTTTTATCCTCACCGTCCATAGATGGACGGTGGGATAGAAGTGGATTGGCTGGAGCACCTCACGCTAGCAGCTAGCTGCTACAGTTAACGTCTGGAAGTTCTGTAGCCACCATGATGTATCTGTCCAATACATGTTGTCCGTCCGTTTGCAGCTTATGGAGCCCACCCCACACGTACAGCACGTGTGGGGGTGGGGCCCACCTTGCTATATGTGTTATATATCCACACCGTCTAATCATGCAGGAACAGTGGGTCCCACACAGCTATTAGCTGCTATAGTGACATCATCAAGTTCCGTGGACCACCTTGATGTGTGATTCCATCCACACCATCCATCTATCTCACTGTTTAGATGGTGGAGCCCACTGTGATGTTTACGTGCCATCCTCACCATCCAGATGTTGGACGGTGGGACGCACCATGCTGTATCTGATTAATCCATACCGTCCATCCATTTTACTGAAGGGCCACACAAGTGGACACCACCATGAGGTATGGGTTTTATCCTAACCGTCCGTCCCTTGCTGGGATGTGGACCCCACCCACGTGGCCCACCTTGAGATATGTATTGCATCCCACCGTCCAGCAATGGATGGTGGGACCTGATGTATGTATTCTAACCATGCCGTCTATCTGCAGGGCCACCCTGCACGTGTGGCATCCATGGGACCCACCTTGATATATTGCATATTAGCCCGTCCACCTATACGGGCTGTGTGGGGCTTACCTTGATGTACATATGCATATCCTCACCATCTAGCCCTTCTTGATGGTGGGAACCCACCTTGATGAATTTATGTCCACGCTGTTCATCTGCAGGGCCCACTCTATACGTGTGGACCCCATGTGATGTTGGGTGCTGACCCCTAGACGGTGGGGCCAGCTCTGATGTATGTGTTATACACACCTTCCATCCATGGGGGTCATATGAGATATGTGTTCTGGACGTGCGCCCGCCATGATATATGTGTTTCATCCTCACTATCCGGGGCAGCGGCCCACCCTGATGAATGCGTTGTATATCCACGCTGCCCATCCATTTTTCCTGGATTATGGGTTACCCATTAGGCCCATTTTATAGTGTATCAGGCCCACCTAAACATATGTAATGTAGGCCCATTATGATGTATATGTGACACATGAGTGAGGCCCGACGTGTTGTATATGAAACCCACGAGTGAGGCTCGACGTGTTGTATATGAAGCCCGTGTGATGCCGCCCATTGTGATGCATATTCGACCCATGTGAGCGGTCCATTATGATGTATATTAGGCCAGTGTGAGCGGTCCATTGTGATGTGTATTAATCCCATGAGATGCGGCCCATTGCGATGTATAAGGCCCATGTGATGCGGGCCATTGTGATGTATTGGAGGCCTAGATATCAGGCCTAATGTAATGTATATGAGGCTCATATGGTGAGGCCCAATGTGATGTATATGTGGCCCTTAAGTGAGGCCCATTGTGATATATGTTAGGCCCTTGTGTGTGGCCATGGGCCCACTATATGTTTGGCCCTATGAGGGCCACTCCTTGGGAGCAATGTTGGTTGAATGTCCACATTGATGGGCAATTAAGGTTAAATGTCCACATTGTGACCTTCCCTTAAGCCTTATTAGGCTAATTATCAATGTCGATTATGAGTATGTGATAACATAACATCATGATACATGCCCATACGCATCATCTACATGCTTGATATGAGATGGGGTTGATCATTACATATACCATTGGGCAGGTTGTTATGGGACTCCCTGATAGACGGAGTTACCCCACATAAGCACACGGTATGCGCAAGTTTGATACATGACTGGATGGTATGACTCATGCATCTCGCATTTTGTGATATGACCACCGTACGCCCAAGCAACACAGGGCTGTGGCCTCCACAAGCATGTCATGGGTGGCCAGATGGGACACCAGAAATTTCGGTTCAAGCATCTGGGCACTTTAGATGTCCGTGGGTGAAAGTCCTTAAACCTCCATATACAAGAGACGCTCCAACATCTAGACCGAGTGGTTACATGAGCGCATGAGGGCTGTATACCATTAGGCCGCATCTTCCACTATATCATGGTCAGTTGGAAGGGGTGTGGCCTCATCCACCTAAGTGAGGGGGCTGTACGCTAGGCTGAGTTTGACCAGCTCCCAAATGGGTCTGCTATCGATGAGCCGGGTAGGCATTGGTATACTGTTAGCAGGCAGGTAGTGAGGTCTTTTTCACTTACATGGTTGTACAGCTAGGGAGGCAACAATCAGTGTGGAGTGTACTAGACCCCGATGATGATCCCAGATATGTACAGTACTGATATTTGGACTTATTAAGCAGGAGTTGCATACTCATCATTTTTCTCATTCATTCATTTATTCACTATCCACTCAGGCTGATGGTATGTTACTAATTGTTATGTGTACCTTCGCAATGGCCAGGATTTTGATTGGGGCACGCGACCAACCTAAGATCAGGAGTTTATGACATTGAGTCTAGTTATTCAAATTTAGGTATGGGACTAGTTTGGATAGATGTCCCTTGTAATGGACCCCACAACTTACGATATTGCATACTATCATCCCAACTTCACACTCCAGTTTGTTCATTTCATTACACCGCACATTACGTAGTTGATCTACATTGCTTCCTCAATATATGATATTAGCTTATTATGTTTTTACATCATATAGCCTGGATAAAGCTAATGGTATTATGGACTTGCCAAGATCTGTATATTGCATTACATCCATGGCATATAATATATTTGGCTTGCTATGTCTGCACATTGCATAGCTGATCTATATTGCTTCCTCAGTATATGATATTTGGCTTATTATGTCTCCATATTGCATAGTTGATCCACATTGCTTCCTAAGTATATGATATTAGTTTATTGTGTTTTTGGACTTACCAGCATGTTTCCACATTGCTCTAATATTGCATTCTTGGCACTTACCTTATGCACACACTTACACTACCCTCTAAGCTTTCTATAAGATTATGCACGACAGATGCGTGCAGGTGGCGTTAGGTTGTAGCAGTGTTGATCTTAAAGCAGGCAGCTGTCTTCTAGTGCTTTGATTTTTGATATATGTATTTTCCTTTCAGCACTATATTCAACTGTTTATATTAGTGGATATGTGATGATGATGTTGCCTTTGTGATTTCGATAAACTTGTGGTTTGCTTTTTACGAGATAAATGTATGTTGGAAAATCCTCCTTATAAGATTGAAGGATCGTAATCTGGCGTATGGGCGCTGGGAGCCGAGAATGGGGTACTACGGAGGCCGTCAACACCGGATTCAACAATCGAAAAATATGTGAGCCCGATTTTTGAGTTTAGGGCGTGACAGAAGTTGGTATCAGAGTATAACTTGGGAATACCTAAGGATAACATTAGATATCTGCTGATAGCTACCCTACACACTATGATTGTTTAAAACTTAGAATGATTAGATCCCCGAGTTCGGATAACTTAGAAACTTTCTGACATAGTTCCCTACCGTTAAGATTATGAGGCTGCATAGTATTCCAGTTTTGATCGTTTCTGACCGAGATCCGAGGTTTAGTAAGGGTCATCATAGCATAGACGAGGTGTCTTAAGAGCGCAAGGCTGAGATTCGTAAGCGTTATCCCCATCTCTTTGATGATTGATTCTATTTCGTATTGTCTCTGATTATATATGATGCCATGATTTCTCTCCTTCAATGAGTGATGCTTAGCTACGATGATAGTGTAAATTTCGAGGATGAAATTTTTATTAGGAGGGGAGAGCTGTCAGGTCCGTATCCTAGACCATACTGTTCCTTAGACTCCCACATTCCTCTCGGTCGAATTTTGGCAACCTATAACCTATAATCAGGATTTGTGCGCGACCCTAAGTCGCATCCTATATATCTGAGTCACTCGACCTGAGACTTGTACCATCGCGACCACACTATCGCCACGGTTCCAACGCCGCATCTTGCTCACCGATGCAATACCCAGGCTAAGAGTTGTGGGCCCACATTTATTTAGAGAAAATGACACACGTTGCAAATCCTGAGAAAAGAATCTCTACAATCTATCAAATCAATCCCATCAATCAATCAACTACAACACCCATCCCTCTCTTACCAACAAGGCATGGCAACCCATACCTCTCTCATCCAAAGTCAACTCTCCCTCTCTCCACCCATCCCTTCCTTACACCCATCACCATCCCTCTCTCTCATCCATCACTCTCTCTCTCTCTCTCTCTCATTTCTCTCTTCACTCCTAAGTAACCAAGGGAGGTGACCGTCCAAGCTCCAAAAAAACCTAAGTGTGGCCCACTCCCTACCACCCAATCTCCCATCCTAGTCATCCAACCTTCATCATCCTTCATCAAAATCAAAGCCAAGGAGCTAAGGAAGCTAGGGGACCAAGAAGGAGTGATATAGGTGGGTGATCTTGGGATTTTCACCATTAATTTTCTATTTGTGGGCCCACTTGTGGTGGAACCCACTTGATGTATGCATTATATAGGGAGGGCCCATAGTGACGGGATGCCTCCCTTTCACATGTCTCTCTATCTCTCTCTCTCTTTCTCTCCTTTCCTTGCATGATGGCCCACCTAATGAGTGTGTGATGTCCTCACCATCCAATGGCTGGATGTGGGACCCACGTGATGCGAGTGTTTTATCCATACCGTTCATCCAGCCATTTGGCTATCCGTATGGGCAGGCCTGGATGGGAGGGAAGACACAAATACTAGCTTGATTCAAAACTCTGGTGTACCACAATGTCGTGGACCCACCCTGAGATATGTATTTTTATCCTCACCGTCCACAGATCGATGGTGGGATGGAAGTGGATTGGCTGGACCACCTCACGCCAGCAACTAGCTGCTATAATTGACGTCAGCAAGTTCTGTAGCCACCATGATGTATATGTCCAATACATGTTGTCCGTCCATTTACAGCTTGTGGGGCCCATCCCACATGTCCAGCACATGTGGGGGTGGGCCCCACCTTGCTGTATGTATTCTATATCCACACCATCCCATCATGCAGTAACAGTGGGTCCCATATAACTATTAGTTGCTGTAGTGACATCATCAAGTTCCGTGGACCACCTTGATGTGTGATTCCATCCACACCGTCCATCTATCTCACTATCCAGATGGTGGAGCCCACTATGATGTTTTCGTGCCATCCTCACCGTCCAGATGTTGGATGGTGGGATGCACCATGCTGTATCTGATTAATCCATATCGTCCGTCCATTTTATTGATGGGCCACATATTTGGACCCCACCATGAGGTATGGGTTTTATCCTAACCGTCCATCCCTTGCTGGGACATGGACCCCACCCATGTGGCCCACCTTGAGGTATGTATTGCATCCCACCGTCCAGCAATGGACGGTGGGGCCTGATGTATGTATTTTAACCACGCCGTCTATCTGCAAGGCCACCCTGCACGTGTGCCATCCATGGGACCCACCTTAATGTATTGCATATTAGCCCGTCCACCTATACGGGCTGTGTAGGGCCTACCTTAATGTACATATGCATATTCTCACCGTCTAGCCCTTCTTAACGGTGGGAACCCACCTTGATGAATGTATATCCATGCTGTTCATCTGCAAGGCCCACTCTACATGCGTGGACCCCATGTGATGTTGACGCCTGGACCGTGGGTCCAGCTCTAATGTATGTGTTATATACACACTATCCATGCATGGGGGCCATACGAGATATGTGTTCTGGATGTGGGCCCGCCATGATATATGTGTTTCATCCTCACCGTCCAGGGTAGCGGCTCACCCTGATGAATGCGTAATATATCCAGGTTGCCCATCCATTTTTCCTGGATTATGGGTTGCCCATTGGGCCCTTTTTGTGGTGTAGCAATTTCACGCCTCGAACTCGAAAACTGGGCTAAAAAAATTCTTGATCGCCGAATCCAACGCCGACAGCCTCCCTAATACCGCATTCTCGGCTCCCGGCACCCATACACCACGTTCCGATCCTGGGATCCTACAAGGAGGATTTCAAACCATAAGAACACCATCACAAAATCCACTATGATCAAAAACTTTGAGTACAATGCATATAAAGGGAAATACAAGATAATGACAATAACAGAAACTCCAAAAGCTCAACTACACGCTCCAGCTATGACGTGGCTACGGCTGCGTCCGGGCGTCACCTGCACGATATCAATCATGCAGGTGACGCCTGGACGCAGCCGTAGCCTCATTATAGCTAGAGCGTGCAGTTGAGCTTTTGGAGTTTTGTTATTATCATTATCTTGTATTTCCCTTCATACGCATTGTAGTCAAAGTTTTTTATCATAGTGGATTTTGTGATGGTGTTCTTATGGTTATTGTTCGTAGGTTATGCTTATGGTTATGCTTATACTGAATCAAAATCATGTTCAAAATCCTCTTTATAGGATCCTAGGATCAGAACCTGATATATGGGTGCTGGGAGCCGAGAATGGGGTACTACGGTGGCTGTCGGTGCCGAATTCGGCGATCGAAAATTTTATGAGCCCGGTTTTCGAGTTCGAGGCGTGATAAAAGTTGGTATCAGAGCATAACTTGAGAATAATCGAGAACGACATCACATGTTTACTATGAGTTTAACATGATTAGGTTCCAGGTGCGTAACCTTCCAATTGAGTTCCCTAACGTGCAATTCTCAAGGTTGATTGGTGTCCCTATTTCTTCCTATAGGACATGCCGCCTAGGAGAGTGACCCGAGCGAACCCCGCTCCACCACCTGAGGCTCCAGCTTTACCACCTACGACTCCCATTCCACCCCCTGAGATCCCTATTCTCCAGCTTGAGGATGTTATTCCTCCACCTGAGATCGGTGCGGATCTGACCGTACCTGTGAGTGCCTCTCAACTACAGCAGATGTTGCAGGCTGTGACGGCTGCGCTTCAGGGACAGGGCAGGCATCCAGTTGCTTCGCCAGCCCAGGCAAAGCAGGAGCATGCAAGCGCCCTTCTTCGAGAGTTCAGACAGCTCGATCCTCCCCGTTTCTAGGGCGAGCCAGATCCGAGTGCAACTGAGAGGTGGCGCTCCGATGCAGAGAAGATTTTTTATATGATGGCATGCACGACCCAACAGCGAGTCTAGTTGGCAGTATTTCTTCTCCAAGGTGAGGCCGAGCACTGGTGGACCTCCGTTACCCGTGTTGCAGGACCTGATTATGTCTAGACATAGGAGGATTTCATTAATCGATTTGAGCAGCAGTACTTCCCTGACCACATTTGTCGTCAATGAGCACTGGAGTTCGAGACCTTGGTGCAGGGAGACATGTCCGTGGCACAGTACGCGGCTCGTTTTGTAACGCTATCAAGGTTTGTGCCATATTTATTCGATGACGAGGGGCGAAAGCCCATCATTTTGAGAACGGCTTACGTTACAATCTTCGAGGCCGTGTTATTGGGCATAAGCTCCCGACTTTTCAGGCAGTAGTACGGAGGGCTCAGATTTATGAGACTGAGTGGGCTAGCACACAGAGCGATCAAGATTAGAGGAGAAGTCGGAAGAGGCAGACCCCCTCTAGTAGCTCCCAGCAGCAGCAGCATCAATGACCACAAAGGTACAGGAGCCACCCATCTACCAGAGTACCAGTAGCACCATCGACACCTTCAGCGGCACCACCTCAAGGGAAGCTTTCTGATACCTGTTATGGATGCTGTAGGATAGGACACCGTAGGTGGGAATGTCCCCGACCTCAACAACAGTAGCCGAGAGCGCCACAACAGCCTCCCCAACAGCAGTTGAGAGCACCACAACAGCCTCCGCAGCAGCCGTGATAGCAAATCCCACCACCGAGGCCCCCTCAGTAGTAGCATCAGCACCAGCCTCTGAAGCCACAGCAGAAGAGATAGAAGTTTCGAGTGCCTCAGCGACATCAGCACAACAACATCCTCTGAGGGGAAAGGTACCTCCCCAGCCAGCTCAAGCTAGACTTTATGTGGCTCGGCAGGACCCACAGACCTCCAGAGGAGTCGTTGAGGGTATACTTCCAGTCTCTTCATGCATCGCCCGAGTATTATTTGATTCCGGTGCTTCACACTCATTCATGTCTGAGGATTTTTACCGATCGACTAGATTACCGACAGAGTCGGCTAGTGAGGGATTGACCATATCGACGCCCTTGGGTAAGACCACAGTATTAGGCCACTTCTATTCGTCTTGCACCATGTTAATGGGAGAGATTTTCTTACCCACTGACTTGTACGTGTTGCCGATGTTAGATTTTGACGTTATCTTGGGCATGGATTGGCTTGCCGAGTACTACGACATCTTAGACTATTCCGCAAGGACAGTCACGCTCTTCATACCAAGCCTGCCACAGTTTCAATTTATTGCCCAACCAGAGGAGAGCCGTTGTCCTGCTTGATGTCATGCGCCATTAAGGAGCATGTTGCCACTTATATTGATTGGTTACTGATTGTCTGTGACTTCCCCGACATGTTCTAGGAAATTCTGGGATTATCACCGCGCCGTCATATTGAGTTCCAGATCGATCTTGTGCCCTGTACCGCGCCTATCTCGAAGGTCCCATACCGTATATCACCGATGGAGTTGCGTGAGCTGCAGCGACAGTTGGACTAGTTGTGTGAGTTGGGATTCATCTGTCTAAGGAGTTCTCCGTGGGGAGTGCCAGTACTCTTCGTCAGGAAGAAGGATGACTCATTGAGGCTCTGCATGGATTACCGTGAGCTCAACCGGGTCACGATCAAGAACAAGTACCCACTCCCGAGGATAGATGATTTGTTTAATCAGCTGTAGGGTGAAGAGTTCTTTTCAAAGATTGACTTATATTCCAGTTATCATCAGATTCGGGTCCGAGAGGAGGACATCCCGAAGACGGCTTTCAGGACGCATTATGGTCATTTTGAGTTTCAGGTCATGCCCTTCGGACTAACCAATGCACCCGCGGTCTTCATGCAGTTGATGAACAAGGTCTTTCGTCCATATCTTGATCAATTTGTTGTGGTCTTCATCGACAACATTCTGATATATTCGAGGACCCGTGAGGACCATATGCAGCATTTGGAGATTGCTTTGCAAACCCTTTGTGCCCACCAGTTGTATGCGAAGCTGGAGAAGTGAGAGTTTTGGCAGAAAGAGGTGAAGTTCCTCAGTCACGTGGTGACGAGGGAGGGTGTCGCAGTAGACCCCTCGAAGGTTGAGGTAGTGCATTAGTGGGGCCAGCCCACGACTGCATCTAAGATCGACAGTTTCCTCGGTTTAGTGGGATACTATCGGCGTTTCATTGAGGGCTTCTCCCGTATTACAACCCCGTTGACCAAGTTGACTCGGAAGGGCACAGATTTTGTTTGGACTGACGCATGTGAGCAGGCATTCGTTGAGCTGAAAGACCATTTGACGTCCGCTCCTGTCCTTACTCTTCCCTCTGGGAGTGATGGATTTGTTGTATTTACCGATGCCTGACGTATTAGTTTAGGTGTTGTCCTGATGTAGCACGGTAGGCCTGTAGCCTTCGCATCTCGTCAGCTCAAGGTCCATGAGCTGAACTACCCCACGCATGATTTAGAGCTGGCAGCAGTCATCTTCGCACTGAAGGTGTGGAGACACTATCTCTATGGGGTCAGGTTCAAGCTCTTTCTGACCACAAAAGCTTGAAGTATTTATTCTCTCAGTCTGAGCTGAACATGAGGCAGCGATGTTGGATGGAGCTTCTGAAGGACTATAATTTTGACCTCTAGTACCACCCAGGCAAGGGGAATGTGGTGGCAGATGCCCTCAGTCGTTAGCTATGAGGCCTGGTGGCACATATAATGATTCAGGAGTGGAGGATGCTTAAGGATATAGCAGAATATGAATTTGATTTTGGTCTGTAGTCTTCTATTATTCAGCTATCGAGCTTGTCGATTCAACCCTCTCTTATCGCAAGGGTGATCGAGGCTTAACAGACAGACGAGTCGTTATAGGATTACCAAGCAGAGGCAGCATCTGAGAGTCAGATAGATTGGCAGATTGGATCTGATGATGGACTTCGCTTCAAAGTCCGATTTTTGTCCCAGATATTCCTGAGTGGCGCAGAGATCTTATGACCAAGCCACATCAATCGTGATTTTCTATCCACCCTGGCTCGACGAAGATATATCGTGATATGAGGAGATAGTATTTTTAGGCAGGGATGAAGCAGCAGATTGCCAGTTTTGTGGCCGAGTGTGACACATGCCAGCGTGTCAAGGCCGATCATCAGAGACCCCCTGGTCCATTGCAGCCGTTGAGCGTCCTAACGTGGAAGTGGGAGCACGTGTCGACAGATTTTATCATAGGCTTGCCGAGGACTTAGCGTGGTCACGACGCCATCTGGGTCATCGTTGATCGTCTGACGAAGTCGGCACATTTTCTTGCGATTTGTGCGACTTGGCCTTTAGATTGGCTTGCGAGGTTATTCATCGAGGAGATTGTGAGGCTGCATAGCATTTCAGTCTCGATCATTTATAACTGAGACCCAAGGTTCACGTCTCAGTTCTGGAGGAGCTTTTAGAGAGCGATGGGGTCTGTTTTGCAGCTCAGCATCGCGTACCATCCACAGACCGATGGCCAGACTGAGAGGGTCAACCAGATCCTTAAGGATATGCTTCGGGCCTGCGCGATTGATTTCGGGGGAGCCTGAGATGAGCATCTGCGATTGGCTGAGTTTTCATACAATAACAGTTATCAGGCGATCATTGGCATGACTCCTTTTAAGGCATTATATGGAAAATTGTGCAGATCTCCAAGTTGTTAGACCGAGGTCGGAGAGCGGCATCTCCTAGGTCCCGAGCTTATGCAGCAAACATCAGAGGCTATCGATATCATCAGGCAGAGGATGCACATAGCTTGAAGCTGGTAGAAGAATTTTGCTGATCGCCAGCGTCACCCCTTGGAGTTTGATATAGGGGACCATGTGTATCTCAAGGTCTCACCCATGAAAGGGTAGTTTGATTTGGAGCGAAGGGCAAGCTTGCCCCGAGATTCATAGGACATTTTGAGATCACTGGATGCATTGGTGTCGTGGCCTATCAGCTTGCCTTGCCATCTCAGTTGTCTGGAGTCCACAACGTTTTCTATATCTCTATGCTGAGAAAGTGTGGGTCAGACATCGTTCCTATTATGATCGGCAGCTATTGGGGTTCGTGAGGATTCTTCTTACATCGAGCAATCAGTCCGTATCCTTGATCGGAAGGAGCAGGTCCTCGGGACCAAGGTCATTCCATTGGTGAAGGTTTAGTGGGGTCACCATACTGTTGATGAGGCGTCTTGGGAGCACGAGGCTGAGATTCGAGAGCGCTATCCCCATCTCTTTGATGATTGATTATATGTTGTATCTTGTATGTTGTCTCCGATTTTATATGATGATGCTATGTTTCCTCTTCCTTATGAGTTATGTCTATTTGTGATATTGTGTAAATTTTGAGGATGAAATTTTTATTTGGAGGGAAGAGTTTTAAGGCCCGTATCATAAACCGTACCATTCTATAGGCTTCCGTGGTCCTTTCGGTAGAATTTTAGCAACCTTTGACCTGTATCTGATGTTTTCACACGATCCTAAGCTGAGTCCTACTTGCTAAAGTCGGCTCAACCTGAAACTTGTATCTTAGTGACCGCACCGTCATCGCGATTCCAACACCGCGACTCGCGCACCGATCCGATACCCAGGACAGGAGATGTGGGCCCGCGTTCATCTTGAGAAAACAACACACATGGCAAATTTCGAGAGAATCTTTACAACATGTCTCATTAATCAATCAATTAATCAATGTCAAGTACAAGTCAAGTACACTCCATACCCCAAGTACAACAACTCATCCCTTCCCATTCCCAAAGTCAACTCTCTCTCTCTCTTCACCCATCACCCATCACACTTCATCCCATCCCTTTTCACCCATCACTTCCCTCTCTCTTGTAGTTCCTCTCTTCACTCCCAAGCAATAAAATATCCCATGTCCAAGCCTCCCCAAGCTCTCACTACCAAAAAAATGGGTAAAGGCTACGGACTTAATCTGTAGCCATAGACCTAAGGCTACGGATTAAGTCCGTAGCTAGTCCGTAACACGACCGTCGTCGTAGGTGCCATAACAATAGGTCTGGAACCTATGGCTACGGATTTAATCCGTAGCCATAGACCTAAGGCTACGGATTAAATCCGTAGCCTTTTCCCCTGTAGCAAAAAAAAATAGCTATAGATATATTTGTAGCTGAAAGTCCGTAGCAATAGGGCAAAATTTAAAAGGCTATACCTATCTGATTATTGGCTACGGATTTAATCCGTAGCTATATTGTAAATAGCTACAGATATAATCCATAGCAATTATATCTGTAGCAAAAACTTCAAACAGCTACGAATATTATTTATAGCTGAAAGTCCGTAGCAATATGCCAAAATTAAAAAGTCTCCACCTGTTTGACTAGTGGCTACGGTCAATATCCGTAGCTATTTTGTACATTGAAAAATTAAATCACCTGTTCATTCAATTACCACCTGTTCATTCAAATACCACCTGTACAATCATTCATTCATTCATCACCTGTTCATTCAATTACCACCTGTTCATTCAATTACCACCTGTTCATTCAAGTACTACCTGTTCATTCAATTACCACCTGTTCATTCAAATACCACCTGTACAATCATTCATTCATTCAATTACAATCATTCATTCATTCAATTACAATTACAATCCTTCATTCATTCAATTACAATTACAATCCTTCATTCAATTAATTACAATTACAATCAAATACAGTTACAAATACAATAATGCTGAAAATATAAATCTTTAGCTTCATTAGAGAAATGTGCTCGACTTCACCGAATTTCAGCAGCTTCGTATATTCCATCATCCTACAAACAGTCATGTCATTCATAAATTAGAATGCCCATTAGAGAAAAGAAAGACAGTAAAAGAAGTGCATCACGTATAACCACTTTTTTTTCTTAATGAATTAAAAAAAAACTCAAAGAGGAATGAAATTGACACAAAAGAAATGGTCTCACCATATGATTATAGGTTTAGGTTTGGTTTAGGTTTAGGTTATAGGTTTAGGTTAAGGTTAGGCTATAGGTTATAATTAAGTTTAGGTTATAGGTTAAGGTTTAGGTTATAGATTTTGGTTTAGGTTTAGGTTAAGGTTTAGGTTATAGGTTATAGCTTTTGGGAACTTGATTACAGGTTAAGGTTTAGGTTTAGGAAATCGGGTTCGGGTTCGGGATCGGGTTTAGGTTTGGGCTTTCAAGTTTAGGTTTAGGTTAGGGAGTTGAGATTAGGATTAGGTGTAGGTTTGGGTTTAAGAATTTGAGAATACATTTAGGTTTTAAGTTTAGGTTTAAGTTAAAGGTTTTAGGAAAGGTTATAAGTTTAGGTTAGGTTTATGTTTAGGTTTAGGTTTAGGTTATAGGTTATAGCTTTAGGGAATTGAGAATGGGTTATGGTTTAGGGAAAGGTTAGGTTTAGGTAATAGGTTTTGGGATTTGGGAATAGTTTTAGGTTATAAGTATAGGTTTAGGTTAGGTTATAGGTTAAGGTTTAGGGATTTGAGTTTAGGTTTAGGTTTAGGATTAGGTCTAGGTTGAGGTTTAGGGAATTGAGTTTAGGCTATAGGTTTAGGGAATTGAGTTTAGGTCTAGGTTAAGGTTTAGGGAATTGAGTTTATGCTATAGGTTTAGGTTTAGGTTTAGGTTTAGGTTGAGGTTTAGGGAATTGAGTTTAGGCTATAGGTTTAGGTTTAGGTCTAGGTCTAGGTTAAGGTTTAGGGAATTGAGTTTAGGTTTAGGTTTAGGATTAGGTCTAGGTTGAGGTTTAGGGAATTGAGTTTAGGTTATAGGTTTAGGTTTAGGTTTAGGTTGAGGATTAGGGAATTGAGTTTAGGCCATAGGTTTAGGTTTAGGTCTAGGTCTAGGTTAAGGTTTAGCGAATTGAGTTTAGGCTATAGGTTTAAGTTTAGGTCTAGGTTGAGGTTAGGTTATAGGTTTAGGTTTAGGTTTAGGTTTAGGTGTCGGTTTGGGTTTTGGTTATAGGTTTAGGATTAGGTCTAGGTTGAGGTTTAGGGAATTGAGTTTAGGCTATAGGTTTAGGTTTAGGTCTAGGTCTAGGTTAAGGTTTAGGGATTTGAGTTTAGGCTATAGGTTTAGGTTTAGGTCTAGGTCTAGGTTAAGGTTTAGGGATTTGAGTTTAGGCTATAGGTTTAGGTTTAAGTCTAGGTCTAAGTTAAGGTTTAGGGAATTGACTTTAGGCTATAGGTTTAGGTTTAGGTTTAGGTTGAGGTTTAGGGAATTGAGTTTAGGCTATAGGTTTAGGTTTACGTCTAGGTCTAGGTTAAGGTTTAGGGATTTGAGTTTAGGCTATAGGTTTAAGCTTAAGTCTAGGTTGAGGTTAGGTTATAGGTTTAGGTTTAGGTTTAGGTTTAGGTGTCGGTTTGGGTTTTGGTTATAGGTTTAGGATTAGGTCTAGGTTGAGGTTTAGGGAATTGAGTTTAGGTTATAGGTTTAGGTTTAGGTTTAGGTTGAGGTTTAGGGAATTGAGTTTAGGCTATAGGTTTAGGTTTAGGTCTAGGTCTAGGTTAAGGTTTAGCGAATTGAGTTTAGGCTATAGGTTTAAGTTTAGGTCTAGGTTGAGGTTAGGTTATAGGTTTAGGTTTAGGTTTAGGTTTAGGTGTCGGTTTGGGTTTTGGTTATAGGTTTAGGATTAGGTCTAGGTTGAGGTTTAGGGAATTGAGTTTAGGCTATAGGTTTAGGTTTAGGTCTAGGTCTAGGTTAAGGTTTAGGGATTTGAGTTTAGGCTATAGGTTTAGGTTTAGGTCTAGGTCTAGGTTAAGGTTTAGGGATTTGAGTTTAGGCTATAGGTTTAGGTTTAAGTCTAGGTGTAAGTTAAGGTTTAGGGAATTGAGTTTAGGCTATAGGTTTAGGTTTAGGTTTAGGTTGAGGTTTAGGGAATTGAGTTTAGGCTATAGGTTTAGGTTTACGTCTAGGTCTAGGTTAAGGTTTAGGGATTTGAGTTTAGGCTATAGGTTTAAGCTTAAGTCTAGGTTGAGGTTAGGTGATAGGTTTAGGTTTAGGTTTAGGTTTAGGTGTCGGTTTGGGTTTTGGTTATAGGTTTAGGATTAGGTCTAGGTTGAGGTTTAGGGAATTGAGTTTAGGTTATAGGTTTAGGTTTAGGTTTAGGTTGAGGTTTAGGGAATTGAGTTTAGGCTATAGGTTTAGGTTTAGGTCTAGGTCTAGGTTAAGGTTTAGGGAATTGAGTTTGGGCTATAGGTTTAGGTTTAGGTTTAGGTCTAGGTCTAGGTTAAGGTTTAGGGATTTGAGTTTAGGCTATAGGTTTAAGTTTAGGTCTAGGTTGAGGTTAGGTTATAGGTTTAGGTTTAGGTTTAGGCTTAGGTGTCGGTTTGGGTTTTAGTTATAGGTTTAGGTTAGGTTATAGGTTAAGGTTTAGGGATTTGAGTTTAGGTTTAGGTTTAGGATTAGGTCTAGGTTGAGCTTTAGGGAATTGAGTTTAGGCTATAGGTTTAGGTTTAAGTCTAGGTCTAGGTTAAGGTTAGGGAATTGAGTTTAGGCTATAGGTTTAGGTTTAGGTCTCGGTCTAGGTTAAGGTTTAGGGAATTGAGTTTGGGCTATAGGTTTAGCTTTAGGTTTAGGTCTAGGTCTAGGTTAAGGTTTAGGGATTTGAGTTTAGGCTATAGGTTTAAGTTTAGGTTTAGGTTGAGGTTTAGGGAATTGAGTTTAGGTATAGGTTTAAGTTTAAGTCTAGGTCTAGGTTAAGGTTTAGGGATTTGAGTTTAGGCTATAGGTTTAAGCTTAGGTCTAGGTTGAGGTTAGGTTATAGGTTTAGGTTTAGGTTTAGATTTAGGTGTCGGTTTGGGTTTTGGTTATAGGTTTAGGATTAGGTCTAGGTTGAGGTTTAGGGAATTGAATTTAGGTTATAGGTTTAGGTTTAGGTTTAGGTTGAGGTTTAGGGAATTGAGTTTAGGCTATAGGTTTAGGTTTAGGTCTAGGTCTAGGTTAAGGTTTAGGGAATTGAGTTTGGGCTATAGGTTTAGGTTTAGGTTTAGGTCTAGGTCTAGGTTAAGGTTTAGGGATTTGAGTTTAGGCTATAGGTTTAAGTTTAGGTCTAGGTTGAGGTTAGGTTATAGGTTTAGGTTTAGGTTTAGGTTTAGGTGTCGGTTTGGGTTTTGGTTATAGGTTTAGGATTAGGTCTAGGTTGAGGTTTAGGGAATTGAGTTTAGGTTTTAGGTTTAGGTTTAGGTTTAGGTTGAGGTTTAGGGAATTGAGTTTAGGCTATAGGTTTAGGTTTAGGTCTAGGTCTAGGTTAAGGTTTAGGGAATTGAGTTTAGGCTATATGTTTAGGTTTAGGTTTAGGTTGAGGTTTAGGGAATTAAGTTTAGGCTATAGGTTTAAGTTTAGGTTTAGGTTGAGGTTTAGGGAATTGAGTTTAGGCTATAGGTTTAGGTTTAGGTCTAGGTCTAGGTTAAGGTTTAGGGATTTGAGTTTAGGCTATAGGTTTAGGTTTACGTCTAGGTCTAGGTTAAGGTTTAGGGATTTGAGTTTCGGCTATAGGTTTAGGTTTAAGTCTAGGTCTAAGTTAAGGTTTAGGGAATTGAGTTTAGGCTATAGGTTTAGGTTTAGGTTTAGGTTGAGGTTTAGGGAATTGAGTTTAGGCTATAGGTTTAAGTTTAGGTTTAGGTTGAGGTTTAGGGAATTGAGTTTAGGCTATAGGTTTAGGTTTAGGTCTAGGTCTTGGTTAAGTTTTAGGGATTTGAGTTTAGGCTATAGGTTTAGGTTTAGGTCTAGGTCTAGGTTAAGGTTTAGGGATTTGAGTTTAGGCTATAGGTTTAGGTTTAAGTCTAGGTCTAAGTTAAGGTTTAGGGAATTGAGTTTAGGCTATAGGTTTAGGTTTAGGTTTAGGTTGAGGTTTAGGGAATTGAGTTTAGGCTATAGGTTTAGGTTTAAGTCTAGGTCTAGGTTAAGGTTTAGGGATTTGAGTTTAGGCTATAGGTTTAAGCTTAGGTCTAGGTTGAGGTTAGGTTATAGGTTTAGGTTTAGGTTTAGGTTTAGGTGTCGGTTTGGGTTTTGGTTATGGGTTTAGGATTAGGTCTAGGTTGAGGTTTAGGGAATTGAGTTTAGGTTTTAGGTTTAAGTCTAGGTCTAGGTTGAGGTTTAGGGAATTGAGTTTAGGCTATAGGTTTAGGTTTAGGTCTAGGTCTAGGTTAAGGTTTAGGGAATTGAGTTTGGGCTATAGGTTTAGGTTTAGGTTTAGGTCTAGGTCTAGGTTAAGGTTTAGGGATTTGAGTTTAGGCTATAGGTTTAAGTTTAGGTCTAGGTTGAGGTTAGGTTATAGGTTTAGGTTTAGGTTTAGGCTTAGGTGTCGGTTTGGGTTTTAGTTATAGGTTTAGGTTAGGTTATAGGTTAAGGTTTAGGGATTTGAGTTTAGGTTTAGGTTTAGGATTAGGTCTAGGTTGAGGTTTAGGGAATTGAGTTTAGGCTATAGGTTTAGGTTTAAGTCTAGGTCTAGGTTAAGGTTTAGGGAATTGAGTTTAGGCTATAGGTTTAGGTTTAGGTCTAGGTCTAGGTTAAGGTTTAGGGAATTGAGTTTGGGCTATAGGTTTAGGTTTAGGGTTAGGTCTAGGTCTAGGTTAAGGTTTAGGGATTTGAGTTTAGGCTATAGGTTTAAATTTAGGTTTAGGTTGAGGTTTAGGGAATTGAGTTTAGGTATAGGTTTAAGTTTAAGTCTAGGTCTAGGTTAAGGTTTAGGGATTTGAGTTTAGGCTATAGGTTTAAGCATAGGTCTAGGTTGAGGTTAGGTTATAGGTTTAGGTTTAGGTTTAGGTTTAGGTGTCGGTTTGGGTTTTGGTTATAGGTTTAGGATTAGGTCTAGGTTGAGGTTTAGGGAATTGAGTTTAGGTTATAGGTTTAGGTTTAGGTTTAGGTTGAGGTTTAGGGAATTGAGTTTAGGCTATAGGTTTAGGTTTAGGTCTAGGTCTAGGTTAAGGTTTAGGGAATTGAGTTTGGGCTATAGGTTTAGGTTTAGGTTTAGGTCTAGGTCTAGGTTAAGGTTTAGGGATTTGAGTTTAGGCTATAGGTTTAAGTTTAGGTCTAGGTTGAGGTTAGGTTATAGGTTTAGGTTTAGCTTTAGGTTTAGGTGTCGGTTTGGGTTTTGGTTATAGGTTTAGGATTAGGTCTAGGTTGAGGTTTAGGGAATTGAGTTTAGGTTTTAGGTTTAGGTTTAGGTTTAGGTTGAGGTTTAGGGAATTGAGTTTAGGCTATAGGTTTAGGTTTAGGTCTAGGTCTAGGTTAAGGTTTAGGGAATTGAGTTTAGGCTATATGTTTAGGTTTAGGTTTAGGTTGAGGTTTAGGGAATTGAGTTTAGGCTATAGGTTTAAGTTTAGGTTTAGGTTGAGGTTTAGGGAATTGAGTTTAGGCTATAGGTTTAGGTTTAGGTCTAGGTCTAGGTTGAGGTTTAGGGATTTGAGTTTAGGCTATAGGTTTATGTTTAGGTCTAGGTTGAGGTTAGGTTATAGGTTTAGGTTTAGGTTTAGGTTTAGGTGTCGGTTTGGGTTTTGGTTATAGGTTTAGGATTAGGTCTAGGTTGAGGTTTAGGGAATTGAGTTTAGGTTTTAGGTTTAGGTTTTGGTTTAGGTTGAGGTTTAAGGAATTAAGTTTAGGCTATAGGTTTAGGTTTAGGTCTAGGTCTAGGTTAAGGTTTAGGGAATTGAGTTTGGGCCATAGGTTTAGGTTTAGGTTTAAGTCTAGGTCTAGGTTAAGGTTTAGGGATTTGAGTTTAGGCTATAGGTTTAAGCTTAAGTCTAGGTTCAGGTTAGGTTATAGGTTTAGGTTTAGGTTTAGGTTTAGGTGTCGGTTTGGGTTTTGGTTATAGGTTTAGGATTAGGTCTAGGTTGAGGTTTAGGGAATTGAGTTTAGGTTATAGGTTTAGGTTTAGGTTTAGGTTGAGGTTTAGGGAATTGAGTTTAGGCTATAGGTTTAGGTTTAGGTCTAGGTCTAGGTTAAGGTTTAGGGAATTGAGTTTGGGCTATAGGTTTAGGTTTAGGTCTAGGTCTAGGTTAAGGTTTAGGGATTTGAGTTTAGGCTATAGGTTTAAGTTTAGGTCTAGGTTGAGGTTAGGTTATAGGTTTAGGTTTAGGTTTAGGTTTAGGTGTCGGTTTGGGTTTTGGTTATAGGTTTAGGATTAGGTCTAGGTTGAGGTTTAGGGAATTGAGTTTAGGTTTTAGGTTTAGGTTTAGGTTTAGGTTGAGGTTTAGGGAATTGAGTTTAGGCTATAGGTTTAGGTTTAGGTCTAGGTCTAGGTTAAGGTTTAGGGAATTGAGTTTAGGCTATATGTTTAGGTTTAGGTTTAGGTTGAGGTTTAGGGAATTGAGTTTAGGCTATAGGTTTAAGTTTAGGTTTAGGTTGAGGTTTAGGGAATTGAGTTTAGGCTATAGGTTTAGGTTTAGGTCTAGGTCTAGGTTAAGGTTTAGGGATTTGAGTTTAGGCTATAGGTTTAAGTTTAGGTCTAGGTTGAGGTTAGGTTATAGGTTTAGGTTTAGGTTTAGGTTTAGGTTTAGGTGTTGGTTTGGGTTTTGGTTATAGGTTTAGGATTAGGTCTAGGTTGAGGTTTAGGGAATTGAGTTTAGGTTTTGGGTTTAGGTTTAGGTTTAGGTTGAGGTTTAGGGAATTGAGTTTAGGCTATAGGTTTAGGTTTAGGTCTAGGTCTAGGTTAAGGTTTAGGGAATTGAGTTTGGGCTATAGGTTTAGGTTTAGGTTTAGGTCTAGGTCTAGGTTAAGGTTTAGGGATTTGAGTTTAGGCTATAGGTTTAAGTTTAGGTCTAGGTTGAGGTTAGGTTATAGGTTTAGGTTTAGGTTTAGGTTTAGGTGTCGGTTTGGGTTTTGGTTATAGGTTTAGGATTAGGTCTAGGTTGAGGTTTAGGGAATTGAGTTTAGGTTTTAGGTTTAGGTTTAGGTTTAGGTTGAGGTTTAGGGAATTGAGTTTAGGCTATAGGTTTAGGTTTAGGTCTAGGTCTAGGTTAAGGTTTAGGGAATTGAGTTTGGGCTATAGGTTTAGGTTTAGGTCTAGGTCTAGGTTAAGGTTTAGGGATTTGAGTTTAGGCTATAGGTTTAGGTTTAGGTTTAGGTTTTAGGTTAAGGTTAAGGTTTAGGGAATTGAGTTTAGGCTATAGGTTTAGGTTTAGGTTTAGGTTGAGGTTTAGGGAATTGAGTTTAGGCTATAGGTTTAGGTTTAAGTCTAGGTCTAGGTTAAGGTTTAGGGATTTGAGTTTAGGCTATAGGTTTAAGCTTAGGTCTAGGTTGAGGTTAGGTTATAGGTTTAGGTTTAGGTTTAGGTTTAGGTTTAGGTGTCGGTTTGGGTTTTGGTTATGGGTTTAGGATTAGGTCTAGGTTGAGGTTTAGGGAATTGAGTTTAGGTTTTAGGTTTAAGTCTAGGTCTAGGTTGAGGTTTAGGGAATTGAGTTTAGGCTATAGGTTTAGGTTTAGGTATAGGTCTAGGTTAAGGTTTAGGGAATTGAGTTTGGGCTATAGGTTTAGGTTTAGGTTTAGGTCTAGGTCTAGGTTAAGGTTTAGGGATTTGAGTTTAGGCTATAGGTTTAAGTTTAGGTCTAGGTTGAGGTTAGGTTATAGGTTTAGGTTTAGGTTTAGGCTTAGGTGTCGGTTTGGGTTTTAGTTATAGGTTTAGGTTAGGTTATAGGTTAAGGTTTAGGGATTTGAGTTTAGGTTTAGGTTTAGGATTAGGTCTAGGTTGAGGTTTAGGGAATTGAGTTTAGGCTATAGGTTTAGGTTAGGTTATAGGTTAAGGTTTAGGGATTTGAGTTTAGGTTTAGGTTTAGGATTAGGTCTAGGTTGAGGTTTAGGGAATTGAGTTTAGGCTATAGGTTTAGGTTTAAGTCTAGGTCTAGGTTAAGGTTTAGGGAATTGAGTTTAGGCTATAGGTTTAGGTTTAGGTCTAGGTCTAGGTTAAGGTTTAGGGAATTGAGTTTGGGCTATAGGTTTAGGTTTAGGTTTAGGTATAGGTCTAGGTTAAGGTTTAGGGATTTGAGTTTAGGCTATAGGTTTAAGTTTGGGTTTAGGTTGAGGTTTAGGGAATTGAGTTTAGGTATAGGTTTAAGTTTAAGTCTAGGTCTAGGTTAAGGTTTAGGGATTTGAGTTTAGGCTATAGGTTTAAGCTTAGGTCTAGGTTGAGGTTAGGTTATAGGTTTAGGTTTAGGTTTAGGTTTAGGTGTCGGTTTGGGTTTTGGTTATAGGTTTAGGATTAGGTCTAGGTTAAGGTTTAGGGAATTTAGTTTAGGTTATAGGTTTAGGTTTAGGTTTAGGTTTAGGGAATTGAGTTTAGGCTATAGGTTTAGGTTTAGGTCTAGGTCTAGGTTAAGGTTTAGGGAATTGAGTTTGGGCTATAGGTTTAGGTTTAGGTTTAGGTCTAGGTCTAGGTTAAGGTTTAGGGATTTGAGTTTAGGCTATAGGTTTAAGTTTAGGTCTAGGTTGAGGTTAGGTTATAGGTTTAGGTTTAGGTTTAGGTTTAGGTGTCGGTTTGGGTTTTGGTTATAGGTTTAGGTTTAGGTTTAGGTGTCGGTTTGGGTTTTGGTTATAGGTTTAGGATTAGGTCTAGGTTGAGGTTTAGGGAATTGAGTTTAGGTTTTAGGTTTAGGTTTAGGTTTAGGTTGAGGTTTAGGGAATTGTGTTTAGGCTATAGGTTTAGGTTTAGGTCTAGGTCTAGGTTAAGGTTTAGGGAATTGAGTTTAGGCTATATGTTTAGGTTTAGGTTTAGGTTGAGGTTTAGGGAATTGAGTTTAGGCTATAGGTTTAGGTTTAGGTCTAGGTCTAGGTTAAGGTTTAGGGATTTGAGTTTAGGTTTAGGTTTAGGATTAGGTCTAGGTTGAGGATTAGGGAATTGAGTTTAGGTTATAGGTTTAGGTTTAGGTTTAGGTTGAGGTTTAGGGAATTGAGTTTAGGCTATATGTTTAGGGAATTGAGAATAGGTTAAGGTTTAGGTTTAGGAAATCGGGTTTGGGTTCGGGGTCGGGTTTATGTTTGGGTTTTCAAGTTTAAAGATAGGTTTAGGTTAGGGAGTTACGATTAGGATTAGGTGTAGGTTTAAGTTTAGGGAATTGAGAATACATTTAGGTTATAGGTTTTGGTTTAGGTTATAGGTTTTGGGATTTTAGGTCATGGGTTTTGGTTTAGGATATAGGTTATAGGTATAAGTTAAGGTTTAGGTTTAGGTTTAGGTTTAGGTTTAGGTTATAAGACATAGGTTTAGGGAATTGAGAATAGGTTAAGGTTTAGGTTTAGGAAATCGGGTTTGGGTTCGGGGTCGGGTTTATGTTTGGGTTTTCAACTTTAAAGATAGGTTTAGGTTAGGGAGTTACGATTAGGATTAGGTGTAGGTTTAAGTTTAGGGAATTGAGAAAGGTTAAGGGTATGGTCCCTGCAAAGCAAATACAGATATAAACAAGGCCATCCGACGCAAATGCCAGGCCCCTTCCAATGCTGTCCATAAAAAATGGACAGCTTCATCATGGTCATAATAGCGGTTCCCTCTTTCCAGGGAACCCCGCTCTTCCGAATAGCTCCGACGCACATCCGGGACTGCTCCATTAATTTCGATCAAATACATAAACACGGCCTATCCAAATGG
Organism: Magnolia sinica; assembly: GCF_029962835.1. NCBI lineage: Eukaryota > Viridiplantae > Streptophyta > Magnoliopsida > Magnoliales > Magnoliaceae > Magnolia > Magnolia sinica. The sequence continues at coordinate 57,698,523 of NC_080577.1, read as the reverse complement.
ACAGGCCCCTCCAATGCTGTCCATAGGAAATGGACAGCTTCATCATGGTCATAACAGCGGTTCCCACCTTCCAAGGACCCCCGCTCATCCGGATAGCTCCGACGCACATCCGAGTCTGCTCCATTAATTTCGAGCAAATTTAATGGAGCAAATACGTAACCACTTGGTCCCAAATACTTACTTTATAAAAGAAAATCTCCCCTGTTTTCTCAAATTTTCTATTTCGATCTTTTTTAGCTCAAATCCATGTCAATGCATGAGAATCATACATAAACATGGATTTTAAGCAAAATACATGAGGGAAATTACAACATAGATATCATGCACATGATATCACATAATGTACTGTTTAATGAACTACACATGTGCATTCTTGACAAGAGACGTACCAGATGCTTGAATCTGAAATATGCAGCTCCAACCCTCCCACATGCAACATCCACCTGAAAGAATGCGCATAACCGTCATGCTTGAGTAATCAATATAGGAATGTACAAGTAAAACTATAAAACCAGAGATACTCACTGCATTTTCAAGATCTCCTCCATAGTTGACGATTCATTCTAAAGCCCTTCTCCCTCCTCCTTTACCCGGGCTTGGGACCGGCAATGCAAGGAGTTGCATTGGCGGAGTTAAAAAAGAGCTTAGGCTCCATTTGGTTTTCAAAAAAAAATATTTTTATAAATACTAATGTGATGACCAAATGGAGCCTAAGACTATAAATACGTTCAAATATAGAGTACAAAATTCATTCAATATTAAAAGAAATAAAAAACAAGTGCCAAATTAGTTCAAAATGCACACAACAAGTTCAAAATTAGTTCAAAATGCACACAACAAGTTTAAATTGAGTTCAAAATGCACACAACACATGTTCAATTATACAGTACCAAATCTGTTCAAATTATTGAATTCTCAAAGCCTCTTTCCCCCATTGCACAAATGATCCTGGACCGGCCTCTCCAAGTGTAGATGCGAACCCATCTTCTTTCCACAAAGGAGCGTGAGGTTGTATAACCTCAGTCAGGACAACAACAAAAGCTCCATCCTCCAACGGCTCGCAATGGACAGTTGCATTTGGATTAACTTCGTGTACTTCACCACGAGCAACTACACCACGTTTTCCCAAACCAAGCAAGTCGCATCTCTTACCGATATATATAATATCCGGCTACATTTACACATAAAATGGCATTGGTATTGTTAGCGTTTATAATATAATTGTAAGCTCATTATAGTAAAAAATTTATACTTGCATACCGACGACGCCTGAGTAGATTTAGCGACTGTTGGTGATGAGAGATTTTGAGTATACTGTCTATCTTTCTGCATATCAACTAATGTTTTCTTCATCTCAACTATATCTTGGGTCATACCATCCAATTTTTTCTTCACCTTCTTTAGTAGTTGAAGGAGCTCTGTAAAGCTTTTTTCACTCCATCCATGATTCACCTTTAATTTGAAAAGCTGTACAATGAAAGTCAGCACGGTGAAATCTTGGGCCCCAGGGTATAGCTCAGTCATTGCGTCTCGTAGATTTGCTTCAAACTCATTAGTTTCATTTTCTCCGAAGACGCCTTCAACTATAGGGGTCACGTTGGGCTCATCCTGTACAACTTCATCTAGGTTATTACCACCAAGTTCTTGAACGATCGCGTTGTGAACCTCATTTAAGTTCGAGACACTATGATATTGTTGGGAACTTGATTCACGTACAGTACACTTAGGTGATACATGTTCCCCATGCATGTTCCAAACCCTATAGCTTGGGTTGAATCCATTTTTCATTAGATGTATTTCCATATCATCATAAGAAATCGGAAAACGTGCACATCTGCAAGTGGTGCATGGACAAGGAACAAATTCTCTACCAGGAAGGTTTTCTTGTGCAAACTTTGAAAAACTTCTGATTCCAGAAAGAAAACGTGGGTCAGGGAAACTTAGTGTCATCCACTCCTTATTCATTATAGCCAAATCTCGATTAACCAATGGGTCCATTTTCAACCTGTACCTTACCAAAAATTAAAGTTGGAAATTAACCTAATGCACCATCCTCCTCAAAAGTTGAAAATGAAGAAAGTGCTATCAGATGATTGGACCCATACAGATATTATCTACCAAATACAATGTATTAAGGAGTTTGCCATCATTGTATTTTTACAAAAAATTAATAATGCAATTAATAAGTATAATATTAAACCACTTGCATAGATGAAAAGTCTCGCATGCAATTCTAATATATCAAGCTAAATGATGGATCATACCAGTCAAAGACTTCACCACACAAGGGCAATGGAATGCTTACAAAGACCTAGGATGAAGAAACCACACAAATATCAGCTCTATCCAAAATTTCTTCAACCCACGTTAAGTTTTAATGGTGAATTACCACTGTTTCCTGTGCATCCAATCCATTCATATAGTATTGGCTCATCATGATGAAAAAAACTACCCAAAAATTGTATTATTCCGAGACTGAAGTGGACCATATGATGTATATTTACAATTTTTAGGTATAATTTTATAAGTGGCCAGACTAGGAGTTGAAACAGCTTGATTTTTTGAATAAAAGCCAAAAATGTTTACCCCCAAGCTTGATTCCTGATGAATGCAATGCAGTGGATTAACATGTTTTATGACACATGTGGTGGATGAGTCACCAACATTTAAAAAATGGTGTAAATGCACATGCTAGTCCAACACTTCAATCATATTTCTCAATATATATATGAATGCCTATGCCAGTAACATAAAAGACATTGTAAATAAAAAAAATTTAAAAAAATAAAAAACATAGAAATTCAAATTGATGTCACAATCTGACAAACCCATAAAAAAATAATTCTGGAATTCCTTTCAGGATCTTAAGACAATCCACTGACATCACCATCATTACCTTTAAATCCCATCCAATCCACCCTAATCCCTTTAAAATTGCTTGGGACGTGTTTGGTTCAAGGGATTAAAAGGGATTGGAAAGTTTAATCCCGGGATTGGCTAGGCGTCCCAAACAGACCAGAAATAGCAATCCCGGGATATAGCAATCCCATAGATCTTGCACCAATCTATTGACGCAACTATCATTACCTTGAAATTTGTACAATCTACTCTAATACCATCCAAATCCATCCAATCTACCCGGCCAAACAGGCCCTAATGGTGGGCATTCAATCACCACAATTTCCTATGGTGTGGTCCACCTGAGATTTGGCCCTAAAATGAAGTTGAAAAAATGAAATAACTCATGTTTGAAGTCATCATCCCAATTTTTTAAAAAATAGGGGCATGATAACTTTCTTTAACTTAGTTTCAAATGGGGCCACCATATTCTCTTCGTCAAATCCACTCCGTCCATCGGGATTATCCTGCAATGTTAGGTACCGGGACAAAAACTAACCCGATCTAAAATTTAGGTGGGCCACACCACAAGAAACTATAGGGACAAGATGAACATGATCAGTTTATGTCTAGTACGTTCCATCTAAACTGTTCATCAGATACCCTTCGCCCCTCCAATAAATATTTCCATATTACAAAGGAAATATTAATTGTTAATTCCATACATCCTACTGCTGGATACATAGGCACCACATGGTACCAAAATAATTTCTCAAGAGAATTTTATTTTGCCAAATATATGATTTGGAAACAAACCTCGATTTTCTTAAGAAACTGTTTTTTTATTTATTTTTTATTTTTTATTTTTTTATTTTTATTTTTTACACGCGCGCACACCCCCACACAAACCTCAATTTTCTTAAGAAAATGTTGGTGATGATAAACAAACATGATAAACACTATTTCCTTTCCCACATTTTCTTGAAAACAAGGTTTCTTTGGAAATACAATTTCTTTTCTCACGCTTTTCACAAATCCAAATTAACGGGCCCTTAGTTCATTGTGGATTACTCTTTCTTTCTCGGCATCATGGTACCACTTTTACTGTTGTTTTAGTTTATGTGGACAACGTCCTTGTCATTGGCGGCAACGACAAAGTCATCTCTGTTTTAAAGACCTTACAACATCAATTTCATATTAAAGACCTCAGACCGTTTAAGTACTACTTGAAAATTGAAGTTTCTCACTCCCATCGACCATTTACCTAAGCCAACGAAAATACACTCTTGATATCTCATCCTATGTTGGTTTACTTGGTGTCCGTCCTACAAACTTGCCTATGGATCAAACTTCAAACTCATGGATGTAGAAGGGGATCTTCTCACCGTTTCGATTCCATATTGTCGATTGGTTGGATGTCTTATCTATCTTACTATTACTCGGCTGGATATTGTATATTCTGTAAAATCCTAGTCAATTCACCTGAGATGTATTGTGCTGCCGCACTTTGTGTTCTCTGATTTATGAAAGGATCTCCGAGCCAAGGTTTACTTATGTCATTTTCCAGTTCTCTTATGTCGAGAGGCTATTGTGATTTTGATTGGGCTAGTTGTCCTATTACCAGCTGCTCTCTAACTGGTTATTACACTTTTCTTGGCAATTCTCCTTTCTGGTGGACAATAAAGGAGTAAACCATTGTTTCTTGATCCTCGGCCGAAGTAAAATATGGCTCCATGGCTACTACCAGTTGTGAACTAACTTGGCATATCTATTTCCTTCACAATCTTCAAGTTTGCAATTTTCAGCTAACTTCTATTTTTTGTGACAATCAAGTCGGTCTTCACATTACTAACAATCAAGTCTTTCATGAATGTACAAACCACATTGAGCTTGATTGTCACATGTTTGTAAAAAGATCAAATCCAGTTTTATTCATCAACTGTCTTATGTTCCATCAAGATTCCAAATCCCCGATTTATTTACCAAAATGATGGTGATGGAATATTTCCAACAGTTGAGCTCCAAGTTGAGTGTTCTTAATACTCACTCTCCAACTTGAGGGGGGTTTCACATTGTAAATATATAAAATTTATAAATTGATCTTAATTACATTATAGGATTTGTAACTAGCCTTGTACAACTAATCTTAAATTAAGAGATTGATGAATGTACGTTTTGTTTCTTTTATAAGAGGACATTTCCTCTTTCGATGCAAGAAATAAGGGAAATTTCCCAACTTAACAGTGGTGCGTCAAGGTGCCCCCTGTATGGATGGTCCCAAATATGGAACCGTTCAATTCATTCAAAGAAACCACACAAATATCAGCTCTATCCAAAATTTCTTCAACCCACATTAAGTTTTAATGGTGAATTACCACTTTTCTGTGCATCCAATCCATTCATATAGTATTGGCTCATCATGATGAAAAAAACTACCCAAAAATTGTATTATTCCGAGACTGAAGTGGACCATATGATGTATATTTACAATTTTTAGGTATAATTTTATAAGTGGCCAGACTAGGAGTTAAAACAGCCTAATTTTTTGAATAAAAGCCAAAGATGTCATATCGAAAAAATTAGAAGGATATAAATATCAGGTGGTCCACACCCCATGAAAACAATACTGATTGGATATCCACCATTAAAATCCTCCTAGGGCCCACTGTACTGTTTATTTGACATCCAATCTGTTGATTTGGTTAGACAGACCTAGATGAAGGGAAAACACAAAAATCAGCTTGATCCAAAACTTTTATGGCCACCAAAAATTTTTTAATGGTCGACGCTCATTCAACACTGTCTCTTGTAATGTGGTCCACTTGAGATTTGGATATATCTCATTTTTTGTCTCAAATATTACAATTATCTGTAAAAATAGATGGACGGCATGGATGAAACACATACATCATGATGGGGCCCATAGAGCACCGACAAGCAGCCTAAAGCTAGTGCTAGGGGGAGTAGCCAGTCCGTTCCCCCGTTTGGCTGGGTGGATTGAAAGGGATTGAAAGGTATTATGGTGGATGGCCTGGATTTCTAGGTATTGATGGTGTTGACAGTGGATTGTCTTCAGATACATGGGATTGCTATATCCCTGGATTGATATATCCAGTCTGTTTGGCACACCCGGCCAATACTGGGATTAAACCTTACCATCCCTTCCAATCCCTCGAGCCAAACGCGTCTCAGGCATTGGCTGTTGATCACCGACTCTGTTTGGTATGCCCGACCAATCCCAGGATTTAACTTCCAATCCCTTCTAATAACATCCAATCCCTTCCAATCAGACCGGCCAAACGGCCCTTAGATTTCAGAAACAGAAGGGGCAAATCCTTCCAATCCCTTCCAATAACATCCAATCCCTTCCAATCCGACCGGCCAAACGGCCCTTACATTTCAGAAACAGAGAGAGGGGAATGCGGATTGAACCTCTGAAAGATTTGAGAAAGAGATAAAGAGGGAAAAAGAAATATACTCACCGTACGATGCTTCTTCTTCTTCTACTTCATGCAGCGAAATGGGTTTCGGGAGATGCGGAATGCGGCCTTGAGACAGTGAGAGAGGGTGAGGGAGATCGGGAGATGAAGAGAGGGCAAGGGAACGAGAGAGACTGAGTGCGAGAGAGAGAGAGAGAGAGATGGAGACGGAGATGGAGAACGGGTTTGGGTTTTGAAGGGCGGGAGAAAATGGAGATGGGTTTCAGTTTTGGAGGGAGACGGGGTTTTGGACCGGCGCGTGACGGACGGCCGTGAGTTGTTTTAAAATTTTAGTTACGTGGGGCCCACTGTGATGTATTTCATATATCCACTCCATCCAATAAATTTAAATTATTATTTTAAGGATGATAAAAAATTCATTTAGATTAAATCTTTAAGGTGACCACACAACAAATTAACAGTACACATTTAATTTATATTATTTCTTATGGTGTGGTCCACCTAGATATTCAATCCACATAATTTTTGGGCTCATGCAACAACATTATATATCCGAATTTTTGGACGACTTAGATCAAATACATATATTCCAGTGGACCTCATGGACCCCCCTAAGCACCATATAGGTTATAGGTTGAAAGGTACGTTTTAGCTACAGAGAACCTAGTCTATAGCTACGGATTTAATCCGTAGCTAAAAGCTTTCAACTTCCATAGCCTTTACTCGATTTTTTGGTAGTGTCTCTTCCAAAACAACAAGTGTGGCCCACTTTCCCACCCTCTCATCTCCCATCTCAATCATTCATTCATCATCTACCTCCATCAAAATCGAAGGCAAGAAGCATACAAGCATAAGGGAGCAAGAAGGAGGCCAATAGGTGGGTGATCTACCGTCAATTTGCATTTAAGGGCCCACTTATAGGTGGGACCCATTATGATGCATGTGTTGTAATCATGAGGGGCCCATAGTGGCGGGGCCACTCCATCGCCGTCTCTCTCGTCTTTCTTTCTCTCTCTCTCTCTCTCTCTTTCCTTGTTTCTTTGTGATGATGTGGCCATGTGGCCCACTCGGATAAACCCCCACCATGAAGTATGTAACCTATCCATGCCATCCATCTTCATGGGACCCACCGGATGGATGTGTTAGATCTACACTGTCTAACCCGTTAGCAGGCTTGGATGGAAGAGAAAAACACAAGTATCAGATTGATCTAAATCAAGTGGGCCACGTCTATGTGGGACCCACCTTGATTTATGTATTCACGTCATCCGTCCAGCGTCCAGGGACGGTGGACGTGTTCTGTGAGTGTGAATAGACAGTGGGTTGTACTCACAGCAGCAAACAAAATATATATATATATATATATTTAAGCCTTTGGATGGGCCGCTCATGCAAGCCCCACCTTGATGTATGGGTCCAATCCATGCCATCCATTCCATTTCCCATTTCATTTTAGGCATTGAGCTGAAAAATGAGGTTAATCTGAGTATCAGGCGGGCCATTGCATAGAAAATAGTGGTTTTACCGTTGAAATCCAGTCTGATATTTTTATACACTGAAACATGATCAATATTGGGCTTGTTGGATCTGTTATGAGCTGTGGAATCCAATGGGTGGGTTGGATTTTCTGGATGCAGGCCCTACCTATGAAAAACCACTGAAAAACTCGTTTAAAAAAAATAGCAAACAGGGACATTGTTGCTGTCAGCATCCAGGGACGCTACAACAAGCAGCGTCTACTGCTTGGACGTTGGGTCCATGGGCCCCACTATAGGTCCCACCGTGATGTGTGTGAAACATCCACACCATGCAGTTTAAGGGCCCCCTTCTGGCTGTGGGCCACCGCAAAAATCAGTCATACCTGTAACTCAGGTGGCCCACATCACAGGGAACAATGTGATTGAACGTCTGCCATTGAAACCCTTTTTGGGTAATAGAAGTTTGGATCATTATGAAATTTATTTTTCCTCTTCATACTGGTCTGTGTGACCTTATCACTAGATTGGGTGGAAAATAAACATTATGGTGGTCCCCACGTGGGACCCACCGATGTATGTATTATAGACATCCACACCATCCGTCCATTCTATTGGAATGGTGGGCCACACGTGTGGACCCACCTTATGAGGCAGATTGGCTGAAGTGCCACACACCAGCTATATAGTTGGTATACATGGCGTCACCAAGTTCTTTGGGTCCCACCTGTTTCATCCATGTCGTCCATCTATGGGACCCACCATAATGTATGTGTTGCACCTAAACCGTCTAACCATTTTGAAAGATAATTTTTTAGCTTGAGACTAAAAGAATAAAAACAAGACAGATCTAGGATGAGGTGGACCACATTATGGAAAGCAGCGGATTTGAACGTCCACCATTAAACCTTTGGACTACCAAGTTTAGACCTATATGATATTTGTGTTTCCTCTGAATCCAAGTCTTTATGACCTTATGAATAGGCTGGATGGGGAAATAAACTCTATGATGGGGCCCACTGGAATTTAACCGTGGAAAAATCATTATCTTCACTGCTACTTATTGTATGGTCCAGTTGATCTTTTAATATGATTCATTTTGATTTCAAAAAATTAGATGAGTTGGGTTCGGCCTATTTGAACTTGGCCCATTCGACTAGGCCCATTCAACTCGGCCCATTCAACTCGGCCCATTTGACTTGGCCCAGTTGATTCGGCCCATTTGGCTAGGCCCGATGTTAAGGCCCACATGGATATATATATGAGGCCCATGTGATGTGGCCCATTTAATGTATTTGGAGCCCTTGGGTCGAGGCCCAATGGGATGTACATAAGGCCCATTGCAATGTGTGATTCCACCATGGTTTAGGTAATGATGTTCATGGCGGTCATGCCTTAAGAGCAATGATGGTTTGACGTCCACATTGTAAGAGCAATGATGGTTAAATGTCCGTATTGTAACTCTCCCTAGGGCCCATTAATAAGCCCATACTTATAGTGTGTAGGCTGTCTAGGCCCATCTTCGTTATGAACAGAGTCCATCACCATATAACATGTTTAGTATAGATCCATGATTCATGCTCGTACGCATCACATGTATGTTTGATATGAGGAGTGACTGATCATAGCATATGCCTTCGGGCAGATTGTTTAAGAGCTCCCTGTAGGTGGAGTTGCCCTACATGAGCACGCGGTACGCATGGGATTATTACATATCTGGTAGGGTGATTCATGCACTTGCATTTGTGATTGTGATTATTGTATGCCCTAGCGACATCATGGCCATAGCCTCCACAGACATATCGTGGGTGGCTGGATTGGATATCGAAAATACTGTTTCTAACATCGGGGCGCCATAGATGTCCCTTGGTGAAAATCCCTAAACCTGATGGTACCAGAGGATGACTCTAATGTCAAGACCGAGTGGATACATGAGCTCGCTAGGGCCGTATACTAGTAGGCCGGTCTCCCACTGTGTCGTGGTCTGTTGGAAAGGGGTGTGACCTTACCCGCCTGAGTGAGGGGGCAATTTCTAGGTTGAGGTTGATCAGCTTGAGGAATGGGTCCGTTATCGACGAGCCGGGCCCGATATTGGTTGGCGGATAGTGAGGTCTCTTCCACTCTCCCAGTTGTGCGTTCGAATAGGGGTGGCAAGCTAGCGTAGAGTGTACTAGACCTCGGTGATTATTCAAAATGAGAACTGTACTGATATTTGATTAGCTATATTGATATGTTAATTTAGATAAGGATTGGCATGCTTGAGTTCCATCTCGCATCACATGGTCTTGATATGGTCAATAGCATTCATATCTTACACCGCATAGCCTTGGTACAGCTGATTGCATGCATGTACCCATCAGCATGATTCCGCATTACTCTGGCATTGCATTCTGAGCACGTTCATACTACGCACACACTTACACCACCCTCTAAGATTTCTATAAGCTTATGCACAACCGTTGCGTGTAGGTGATGCTAGGCAGTAGCAGTTCAGGAGTAGGAGCGTGTTACAGAGCTTACAAAGTTTTGGCTTTATTATCTGATATTTCCCTTCATACGCATTGTACCTTAAAGTTTTTTATTATAGTGGATTTTGTGGTGGTGCTCTTGTGGTTATTGTTTGTGGGTTATGATTATGGTTATGCTCATTACGAATCAAATCATGTTTGAAATCCTCCTTGTAGGATTCCAGGATCGGAACCTGGTGTATGGGTGCCGGGAGCCGAGAATGGGGTACTATGGAGGCTGTCAGCACCGGATTCGGTGATCAGAAATTTTGTGAGCCCGATTTTTTAGTTTGGGGCGTGACAAGCAGGCCCACCTAGACATATTTAATGTAGTCCCATTGTGACGTATATGTGACCCATGAGTGAGGCCCAATGTGTTGTATATGAAACCCACGAGTGAGGCTCGACGTATTGTATATGAGACCGATGTGATGCGGCCCATTGTGATGTATTAGGCCCGTGTGAGCGGCCCATTATGATGTATATTAGGCCCATGTGAGCGGCCCATTGTGATGTATATTAGGCCCGTGTGAGCGGCCCATTGTGATGTGTATTAAGCCCATGAGATGCGGCCCATTGTGATGTGTAAGGCCTGTGTGATGCGGGTCATTATGATGTATTTGAGGCCCAGATATTAGGCCCAATGTAATGTATATGAGGCCTATATGGTGAGGCCCGATGTGATGTATATGTGGCCCTTGAGTGATGTATATGTGGCCCTTGAGTGAGGCCCATTGTGATATATGTTAGGCCCTTGTGTGTGGCCATGGGCCCACTATATGTTTGGCCCTATTAGGCCCACTCCTTGGGAGCAATGTTGGTTGAATGTCCACATTGATGGGCAATGATGGTTAAATGTCCACATTGTGACCTTCCCTTAAGCCACGTTAGGTCGATTATCGATGCCGATTATGAGTATGTGATAGTATAACATCAAGATACATGCCCATACGCATCATCTGCATGTTTGATATGAGATGGGGTTGATCATTGCATATACCATTGGGCAGGTTGTTATGGGACTCCCTGATAGATGGAGTTGCCCCACATGAGTGTGTGGTATGCGCAGGTTTGATGCATGACTCGATGGTATGACTCATGCATCTCGCATTTTGTGATATGACCACCGTACGCCCTAGCAACATCAGGGTTGTGGCCTCCACAGGCATGTCATGGGTTGCCAGATGGGACACCAAAAATGTTTGGTTCGAGCATCTAGGCATGTTGGATATCCGTGGGTAAAAGTTCCTAAACCTTCGTGGACAGGAGCCGCTCCAACGTCTAGGTCGAGTGGATACATGAGCGCATAAGGGCCGTATACCATTAGGCCGCGTCTCCCACTGTGTCGTAGTTGGTTGGAAGGAGGTGTGGCCTTATCCACCCGAGTGAGGGAGCTATAAGCTAGGCTGAGTTTGACTAGCTCCCAAATGGGTCCGCTATCGATGAGCCGGGTAGGCATTGGTATACTACTGGTAGACGGGTAGTGATGTCTTTTCTACTTGCATGGCTATGCAGCTAGGGAGGCGGCAATCATTGTGGAGTGTACTAGACCCCGGTGATGATCCTAGAGATGTATGGTACTGATATGTGAACTTATTGAGCAGGAGTTGCATACTCATCATTTTTCTTATTCATTCACTATCCACTTGGGCTAGTGGTGTGCAACTAATTGTTATGTGTATCTTCGCAATGGCTAGGATTTCGATTGGGGTGCACAACCACCCTGAGATCAGGACTTTACCACATTGAGTCTAGGTATCCAAATTTAAGTATGAGACTGGCTTGGATAGAAGTCCCTTGTGATGGACCGCACAGCTTGCGATACTACGTACTATCATCCCGACTTCACACTCCAGTTTGGTCATTTCATTTGCACCACACATTACATAGTTGATTTACATTGCTTCCTCAATATATGATATTAGCGTATTATGTTTTTACTTCACATAGCCTGGATAAGGCTGATGGTATTATGGACTTGCTACGATCTGCATATTACATTACGTCCACGACATATGATATATTTGGTTTACTATGTCTCCACATTGCATTGTTGATCTACATTGCTTCCTCAGTATATAATATTTGACTTACTATGTCTCCACATTGCATAGTTGATCTACATTGCTTCCTCAGTATATGATATTAGTTTATTATGTTTTTGGACTTACCAGCATATTTCTGCATTGCTCTGATATTGCATTCTTAGCACTTACCTTGCGCACATGCTTACACCACCCTCTAAGCTTTCTATAAGCTTATACACGATAGATGCGTTCAGGTGGCGTTAGGTCGTAGCAGCGTTGAGCTTGGGGCGTTCAGCTGTCTTCTAGAGCTTTAATTTTTGACATATGTATTTCCCTTTCAGCACTTTATTCAACTATTTATATTAGTGGATATGTGATGATGATGTTGCCTTTGTGATTTGGGTAAACTTGTGGTTATGCTTCTTATGAGATAAATGTATGTTGGAAAATCCTCCTTATAGGATCCTAGGATCAGAATCTAGCGTATAGGCGCTGAGAGCCAAGAATGGGGTACTACGGAGGCTTAGGCATCGGATTTGGCAATTAGAAATTTTGTGAGCCTGGTTTCTGAGTTTAGGGCGTGATATCAATCCCCTGAAAGATGTCATACAGGATATTTTGAATAAATGGAGAGATCATTTCTCCAGAAACTTCACATGTGTATGCATTTGTACTCAAAATGTTATGCAATACTTTGGTGGTTGAGTCCAAATGCGATGATGGGAGGAAGTTTCATTTATTCCGAGGGATTGTGGCACCATTACACAATGCTGAAGTCAACTCACCCCAAACTCTGAGATGATTGAGGGGATGACCAGTTGGGGGAATTTGTGTTACTTTGAGGTGCAATAGTTGACTCAACACTAAAGGAGTGATATCGTTGGTTTGGTTCATGAAGTTGATGTTGATGGATGGAGGGTCATCATGAGTGTTATGACAAGAGTTAAGAAATTGATGAATCAGGACATGCTGAACCTCTCCTCCAAAGTATAGTAGGTTATCCCAACCAATTGTTCCTAAGTAGAGATCAATCCCATATGGTTCGATGAGAAGGGATCTGATCAGTCTGTCAAAGATTGTTTTGTTTGACATAGCCATTTCACTAGGGTTGGAATAAGGAGAATGACAAATGTTAGTTCGTCTAGAGGAGTGTTCTCATTTTGCAGGAGCCTTGCCCTTGTCTTTAACCATTGTCGTATTGTAATCATATATTAGAATCATTAATGGAAGGATTAGCAAAGCTCAACAGTATGCACATGAAGTTCCATATTTTTTAGATATACCAAGAAAAAGTAAATGAAATATTTCAGTCAGAATGCATATGCAACTTCAGATAATCTTATCTCCAAAATAAGGTACTAACTATGAATTTACCAATATAACAAAGGGCTGGAGAGTTCTAATTTCCTTGGAAAATCAGTTATCAAGGAAATGAATGATTAATGCATTAATATACCAAAATAAGTTTCCATCTGAAAAAATAAATAAATAAATAAAATACACACAACAAAAATAATCCTGATACATAGTTAATCTTAAGAAGATCCATCAACAGTATCTTCTTGGGGCCATGACAGATGTGTTGCAATTTCTTCCATTGACTGTTGGAGTGAGTAGAGCTTTTCTTCCATCGTTTTCACCATCTTGCCAAGTTTTGATTGCTCCTTTAAAATTTGCATGAGAGCATTCTTCTGAGGAGTAGAAACTGTAGGAGCTGAGGTTGGTGAATGGGTATCTAGTCCTTCTTTAACTATTTCATCTTCCTTCCCTGAAAGCTCTTCTTCTGCTAATGTTGGATTATCATTTTCATTCACAGAAGAGAGATTCATTTTCCTGATACTATTCATATTGATTTCTGAGGCTGATATAAATTCACCTTCAGCTACCCATAATCCACATTGATGGGCCAGCTCACACAGTAAATGACCGAAAGGTATTGCTGTGAAGTTAGACTCAAATCCTAAAACTATTTCATCATATATTAAGGTAGGCAAGCATAATGGTTCCCCTTTACCAATGTGATATAGGGTCTCCACCATGAATGGTGTAAGCTCAGTATGATTTCCATATCTAGGGTAGATGTTGGAAATGCAAATTAGATGGAGTGTACGATAATCATGGGACATATTTGTGGCTCATAGTGTGTTCTCGTGATGCTAAGGTACATTATTCCCATTGCACAAAAATTTGTTCCAAACTGCCTTCTTGGTTCAGTGGGTAGGTTTAATTCAGAGGATTGTTTGGAGCTCAATGGCATTCCTATAAGAGTTGAAATGTGATATGGGTTGATTTTAACTATTCGACCATCGCAGTCAGCTTTGAAACCCCTAGATAATGTGTAATGAGACAAGAATGATCGGACTAGGGTTTCGTTAACTGGCCCTCCAAACGACAAAACTTGCAGCCATCCTTGTCGTGAAAGAATTTCCTGAACTTTAAAATTTTCAAGACATTTCACATCTACTATTCTTTCACATACAATCCTTCTCTTCAAAAATCTAGCAGTAATAGGACTGGTAGAGTCAGGGTTTGAAGAGGACGAGGGTCTAGATGATTGGTTAGAAGATCGTTCATGCTTTGGAACGCAGAGTTTTTACCTAGTTCTGGTTGAGTGTTCTCTGTCATGCTTCTTCTTGGATTTGTTTTCTCTATGCGGTGATGACTCCATTTAAGGAAATGAAGTGTAATGATAAAGACCTATCAAGAGGAGACAAACCTAGGGAAAATGATCCTAGTTTTTGAGATAACGATAGAAAACACTAAGGAATACCTTACATTTAGTTGATTTTGGTTGCACAACCCTTCAGCTGAACTAGGGAAGAAGCAAGAGAAGTGACAGTCTAAACAAATTGAGTAGCGAGGGATTTAAGTAGTTTGACATGGCTCGATTTCGGTAGTACCGAAGGTAAGTTCGGTGTTACCGAAGTATCCCTGGAACTCAGAAGTGGCTGTAACATATTTTCTTAATATGCACGTGTTGTAACACCCTGAATTTTTGTCAACTTGGAGTTAGACGTACTTAGGCAATGGGTCGATCCTAACACCTTAATTACTTCTCAAAAACTCAATCCCAAAGTCTCAAATCCCCTTTCAACTCATTTCTTTCAAAATCTCCCATTTTCTTCAAAAATCTCACCTTTCACCACCTTATTCTTCAAATTTTTCTAAGTACTTTCATATTAGATACTAATCCAAAAGTTCAAATGATGAAGAACAATACTTAAACTAAAACTTATTGTGAATGGTAAATACGTAAATAAAATGGGCTTTTTACTATTAAACTTTTGTAATCTTACAAAATAAATAAATTATTTAGATAGATTAGCTTCTCCTATCCCAAAATCATATATTACACGTCAAATAACTCATTCTGGTTTACAAATGAGACCCGATAATGCCTCGACGGACTCGAGTGCCCAAATGACATAATTCGGGGGGACTGGGTCCCGCATGTATCCGGCACCCCCGGGGGGGAGGACATCGCCCCTGGGGCGAGCCATCGCCCCAGAGTCCAGTGACCAGAGAGGGGCTCGCCGGTTTGGCGAGGCCTCGTCCATATAGCGGGCCGGGCGGTCTGCTTTTCCCAAATTTCTGCGACTTTCGTCCAACTTTGAAAAGTCATATCTCTCTCATTATAACTCCGATTTAGGTGATTAAAAAACCAGATTGAATCTTGATAAGTCTATTTTCATATGAAAATAAGTTAAAAATATAATAAAATACTTAATATAGTTAAATATAGGTCGTTGTGACAATTATTCGAAAATCATTAGTTTGGACAGCTGCTGGTTCTGGAATTTTTAGAATTTTTTTACAATATGAAATCTAATAAAATTTGGTAGAGATGAAATAGACTTGATTAAGAACTATTAAAAAAATAATTAAAATAATATACCAACTAAAAGTGCTATAAAGGGGCGTAGAACTGCCCTAGGACCTTATTCTATCGTAATTAGGGCACGATTTAGTTAAGTGCTAAACTGAACAATCAATAGAATTAGCTTGAACTAATTTAAATACGAACTAGAAGACTCAAAATGTTTAGAATCATTAACGCTACATTATCTTGAAACTTAGGATCCATTCAAAACCCAGTTGCTCTCAGGAGCACCTTGAAACTCCGTATCGAACTTGGACAGCACGTCGAAAGTCCGATTACCCTGAAACCATACGGTTATGACCGCCTTGCTGGACT
The DNA here is from genome assembly GCF_029962835.1 of Magnolia sinica. Taxonomy (NCBI): domain Eukaryota; kingdom Viridiplantae; phylum Streptophyta; class Magnoliopsida; order Magnoliales; family Magnoliaceae; genus Magnolia; species Magnolia sinica. The sequence goes on along the minus strand of NC_080577.1, from coordinate 57,682,041 downwards.
TGACAATCTCCTCAGAAATCAAGTCCTAATAGTGTCTAAAAACGCACAACTTGAGCCCGGAGCAAAGTGTGTGAGAAACGTGGATATCTTTAGAAATAAAATTCGAATTTAAGTAATCTGAGTCGTGTCGCTTGCGGGCCAAATATAAGGATTTAGACCGTCAGAATCTGACCCAAATACACCTTGGATCAGGAGAAATATCCCACACATATCGATGTACTTGTGGCCCTGATTGAGTGACCGTGACCGTTGAACTGAAACTGGTCCCCCACGACTGATCTGTAAATCCGATCGGAACAAAAACTCAGCCTGACCTAGATCCATGGTCAAGGAGCTTAAGTCCGATCGCACGTGGAAAAGGGGCCACTAGAAGTGTTCCATTGGACCGAAACAGCCCATATTTGGATATAACCTAAGTATACCTTAGCCATGGGGCCATTCCCATTAAACCTAGGCCTATATAAGGACCTTAAACACTCCCTCTCATATGCCATACGAATTTTGCAAACCCTAAGGGAAAGAAGAGAGAAAAGAGAAGAAGAAAGTGAGGAAGAGAGAGAGAGTGTGAGAGATAGATGTTGGGATCTTTCCCTGACGCTCCACGTGCTTAGCCACCACTCCTGTGTCGCTATACGGGCGATACCAATCCCATTCTTAGGTAAGAAAACCTAACCCTAATCTATTTTAGGGTTTCAAATAGTGTAAGTTATGAAATAACTAACCTAATTTATGCTATAGGTTGCCAATCTGCCGTAGACAAAGACTTAGCTTTAAAACTGAGTTCGTTACGAGTCTACCGGCGAAAGATGCGGACTATAAATGTATAGGTTATGATTTTCAAATCTTTCAATGTCGGTTAATGATTTATAACTGATGTGGGTGCTATTTTACATGCAAAATGCATCGTCTGTTTCATTTTACAAGTATATATGAACTATGTGACATATAGTGTATTCTATGTATATGTTGTGATAGTTGAATATATATGGAATTTGGAATTGTGCCCAACATGATTATCTGTCGTGGATATAAGCTTATTATATATGCGGCAACTCCTTAGCGAAAGGACTTGCCCTAAATCACGCAACGGCCAATATACGTGATATATGTCAAAGTGTGTAGCCCAAGTGTTTGTGGAAATGATTAAATGAATATGGAACCCGGATTCATGCATGCCATGATTATCCACCATGGGTATATGTGTGTGGTATACGGGGCAACTCCCTAGTGTAAGGATTTGCCCTAATACGTGCTATCACCAACATACGTTATGTATGTTGAAATATGTAGTCTAAGTGTTTGTAGAAATGTCTGAATGAACAAGTGTGCAATAAATTATACTTTATATGGGTATTGAGAAGAAATTCTCAACTACCTTAACGATGTGTATGATTTCCTCCATGTAACTTATATTCTTTGTCTGTTTTACTTAGACACTGCCTATGTGTGAATTCATGTTTAAGTTGAAATCCATCAAATGCTCACATGCTTGTATGATTGGAATTGTTAATCCATTACTGTTCTGATTAGCTTGTATGATTATCTGTTATAATTGAATGTGTTTGGGACTATGAAATAGTCCAAGCAATCGGTAACAAGTTCTGATTTGGTGGCTGAGGTTGTCTCGCCACATAGGATGGGATCGATGAATCCGAGCCATATTTGGGATGTTGGCAGTGGTTAGGCCACACGGAGTGTTTACGCACTTCATGTCGATTAACTCAACGTGTGCTCGTACTAGTCGAGCTCGTCAAGTAATCCGATTGACCGGATGTATGTTCACTATGTATGGATGCTACTGCTTAAATCTAAGGTACCAAACTCACCAGTGAAAATCCCTTTAACCTTGGTACCTCGATCCGCTAAGACTCATGAGCCGGGCATGGTGGTATGGGACACCGTGGTTGAGCTGTCGGCCTACGCTGGGGTGACGAGCCTCCCCGTAGTGACCAGTGAGCAACCCAGACTCGTGAGCCGAATACGGTGGTATGAGACACTATATTCGAGCTATCGGCCTACACTGATAAGGTGACAAGCGCTTTATAGTAACCTCAAGCGTACACTAAGACTGCGTAGAGGCGATGAGCCCTTACGTAGCAACAAGAGTACACTAGGCCTGCACTTATAAGGTGACGAGCCCTTTGCAGCGACCTAGAACCGTAACATCGTATGAGATTTACTAAGATTGACGACCCTAGAATGGATCATTGTTTGGGAATTGATATAAGGGAGGTACCTTAGATTCTCAATCCTGCTGTATGAAAGGGACTAATAATAACTCAGTAATCACGCTCATTTCATCGCACTACATGTGCCTCGGGTTGAAGAGCACAGAGGGAAGAAAGCATGCCACGACCGTAAGATGGTGTCGCACGAGGGAGTGTAGGCGAGGGCATACATCATGCTTACATTTCATCCTTGCATTAATAAGAGTATTTAGGAATGTCTGATATGTCTGCTTTATCATTACTGTTTGACTGAATTGATAACATGTTAACCTTTGCTTTATTGTTCCACTAAGTTGATCACTCACTCCCACGTTACGAGACGGTGTTTTAAACACCCACCAGACCCTGTTTTAGTTTCAGATAATGGCGATGGGTATGAGGCGGAGCCGGACTTTTATGATGATGAGGAGGGTTTCTCCTATATGCAGCTATTAGGCGGGTCTATGGAGACCATGTTCTGATTGACGGGGTTACAGGGATGTTGACTAGATATCATTACACTCGTTATGATTGTATTTTGGAGCACACATGTATATTCATTTTGTACATTTTGTGGGTATACATGTGCATGTTTAACCTAGTAACATGATCATACTTCGGAGACTTACAACAGTTCATATATCTTATACATCTAATACAATCTTCCGCTTGCAAAATTCACTTGTCTCTGGAGTATGATATGTTGTTTTGGTATAATCTCATTCATGTTTAATGCACTAATATGGACAACATTTAATCATCATTATTTATGTTGCATAAGTGATGCGTTGGAACTCGGGAGTCGAGTTTGTGCTCGACCCCTGATTTTTAGGGCGTTACATGTGTTCATGATATGATTTTAACATGAAATTACCAAAATGTTTAGAGGTAAGGAATCCTCAGATTTAACAATTAGACCAGTCATCAGGCTTAATCCTTTGGTTTGACTCTAATGCTTATATAGGAGGCATGATCCTCATATATACGATTTAGCTCAAGTGGACCACTGGGGTCGCTTTTCAATATTCTTGAGAGGATGATGTGATGTGAGCTAATAGATTGCATATTTGGCTCTCATCTTCCATATTTATATGTTTTTCTTCTATTATGTTCTTCAGGTTGGGAATGACTGTAGTTGTAGATGCCATAAGTATTTTTAGTGACTTTTGGTCATCTTCACTATCGGATTCACTGTTTTAATTCATCTGAGTCATGCCATGTAGATGCCATAGCTTTTCTTTTTTATTTCTTGGATGGACACTCAGTGGATATATGTCCATAGTTTTGGCAATTATAGCATTAGAGTTCTTCGGACTTCTTAAAGATTTTACCTATTTGGCGTTTGTGGTCCAGTTGAACTCCTTTTTTATTGTATGGTCTCCCACGATTCTTGTTGAAGAATTATTTGAACCGTTGAGCCAACAAGGCTACCTTCTTGTCAACAACTTCATCTTCATTTTCTTTTTCCTCTATTATATCTATATCTTTGATAATTTTGAGGGCATTATTCTTAGTTTTTATAGAAGGTTTGAAGTGTAATTCGAAGGTTTGTAGGGAACATACTAGTTCTTTTACCTTCATCTCTTTTATATTTCTACATTCTTCAATTGTAGTGACCTTAGAATTAAAACGATCTAGTAGGGATCTCAGAATTTTCCTACATATTTTGGGTAACGGAATTCTTTCCCCAAGTCCACCCATGGAGTTGCATATACCATTTAATTTTGTGAAAAACTCCATGAACGTCTCATCTTCTTCCATCTTTATCTATTCGAATTGAGATGTAAGGAGTTGAAGCCTTGACATTTTTACCGTGTTGGTTCCTTCATGGGTAGTTTCTATTAACTCCCATGCTGCCTTAGAGTTTACAAACATACTTATCTGATGAAATACTTCTTGTGAAACTCCGCAACAGATTGCATCCATGGCTTTGGCTTCACACATCCTCATCTCTTTGTCATACCGGGTCTATTTGGCCTTTGGTTTTGGTTTGGTAATTTTTGTGCCATCCTCGAGAATAATTTGTTATGTTGGTGCAGTATATCTATTTTCGACAATCTCCCAAACATCATCATCTAAGGCCTGTAGAAAATATATCATTCTAGCCTTCCAGTATGTGTAGTTTGTTCCATTAAAGATGGGTGGTCGTGAGACAGATGGTCCCTCTTCTTTGCCCATAATTGCAGTTTATACCGCTGATACTAAAGAATGAATATGAGTTAATGTCCTAGAGGGGGGTGAATAGGACCTTTTAATTATTTTTGCCTATTTAAAAATCCTAATTGCCTGACTTAAATAATCATTTTAGTTTAAAGCAAGTAAGGCAATATAACTCTAAGGCTTCCAAGCCAATAGAGGGTCCAATTACAAAAGCTACTCAAGATGTACAAATAGAGCAACTAGCCTATAGTAATGTGAGCTTGTGTGTGGAATGTGCTACCTATCAATCAATAGCATTCATTTAATCATGTATAAGAATTTAAACATTCAAGCATATATATATAAGCATGATTAAGAGATGCGCAAATGACAATTCCAAACATAGCATGTATAGTGGTTCGACTACGTGCCTACTCCACTCCCGGTATCCACACTCAATCCCAGAGTGCACCAGATTTCACTATTAATGGTTTAAAACAAGTTCACCAATAACCTTTACAGTCCTACACTAAGGACACCAATTTATACTCTCCGTAAAAGCAAAGGTCCTACACTAAAAACTCACGTTTAGGCCCACCGGCCAAGGTCCCACACAAGGCACCTCCGTTTAGGCCCACCGGCCAAGGTCCCACACAAGGCACCTACGTTTAGGCTCATCGGCTAAGGTCCCACACAAGGCACCTACGTTTAGGCCCACCGACCAAGGTCCCACACAAGGCACCTACATTTAGGCCCACCAGCCAAGGTCCCACACTAGGCACCTAATCAAGTTTGTTGATAACAAACTCTTAACCTCAATCCTACACGAGGATAGAGATTAAACTTTGGACTCTTAAAATGACACTTACTTATCGGAATGAGTCCTCTCTTATAGCTTGTCTTGGGTTGCTTGATCTTCACTCTTCCATGCTTGAATCAACTCCCCGATGCTCCCCCAATCACGTAACTTGGATTTTCCTGTTGGTTTAGTTTCACGATCAAGTACCTTACAAAAGATATACCTATAAAGGTGATCAAGGTAATGGGAGTTGGTTAAATCTCCTATCTAGGATAATGAGTAGATTTTCTAAGGGATTCAACCTATGGATGCTCTAGAGTATCAAAAGACAAAGGATTTTCCTATTGGTTTGGTCTTTGTACTCTAGAGAAGGCACGAGTTCATGTTCTTCATTTATAAGAGCTTTAAATGCTCATAGAAGTGAAAGATCACAATGAAGAGAGCATGAAACTCATATGGATAGAGTCTAGATTGGCTAGGATAAGCTTGTGGTACACTAGAGACTCTAAGATGCCTTAATTCACTATTTTTGCAAGTTTCTACAAGCCACTTTTATAGAGAAAAAGTTCTAACGGATAGAAAACGACAAGTTTATGGTGCTACTGAAGCTAACTTCGGTATCACCGAACTTGCTTCGAGGGTACAGAATTACCAATCAGTAGTACCAAATTAAATCCTCAAGTTGCTGAATGAAAATAACCCTTTTCGGTGACACCGATTTTTATTTGTTGGTGGCAGTCGGTGGTACCGAATTTCCTTTGAAATGTTGTTAGACTGTTTTGAGCCCTTTCGATAACACTGAAGGTATCTTCGGTTATACCGAAGGTGCTATTCGGTAGCACCTTTTTCTTACCGAATTTGGACAGTTTTTCCTGTTTTAATTCCTAGTCCATTTAATCATTCATCAACTTGGAACTTGCTAAAGCCAAGACTAAAGGGTAGAAAATATATACCTAGAATTGGCTTTGAATAGATAACATAAGTAGGATTTCCTATTTGGGCTGGGATCATTTATTTGCAAGGTCAAGATCATAGAAGCGGTTCTTTGTCTTCAATGTAGCTTTGGTGCTTCCTAATCTAGTTGCGTCGTTGGTCTTCATTTGCCAAGAACTTATCCGACTATTTGACACAACTAGTCATGTGATTGACAAACAAGTGTGCAAAGGTGGGTGCACTTTCAGCCAAGGATCCACTTGTAGCTATCAGGATACTACCTTACTTGATTTAAGGAATACAACTGGAATTGGAGTCCTATCCTATCCAATTGGAAGATAAAGCAATTAAATCAAATCTCTAAACTTTTCATTGATCTAGTCCTCAATGAGGGAGTATTGTGGTGATTGGAAGGGATTCCATCATCCTACCATGCCCAGGAGATAATGGTAAACAACAGAATTTACTAATCTCACAATCTCAAAACAGGAAAAGAAGATATCCAAAGCTATCACAACATCTATTGTAATTTGAGTCACATTAAATCATAGAAAACTGAAAATATTCCTTTAATATCAAACTAGAAATCAATGAGGTTCAACAAGAACAAGAATCAAAGCAAGAAAACCATCCCAACATGTTACAAGCTTCACCTCTTAGCCTTAGCTAAGAGATTTAGCCAACCATAAACATGATTGGATCTAAAACCCTAAAAGAAAGCATTAAAAATAAATAAAGAATGAAGAAAAATTTTTGGGAGGCTCCTCCACCCTTTGGATCTGCTCCTTTAAACCTAATTCATGTTTAGAATCCTTAATGAACCCATATTTATAGCCTTTGTCCAACCATCTTTGATAACTGCCTCAAATTTACGCACTCTGGCCTTCGATGTCATCAAACGTAACTTGAATCCGGAAGTCGCGCCTTTTCGCACTGCGTAGCTATTCATGTCATTGAATAGTCCTTCGATGTCATCGAAGGTGTTCGATTAATCGAGATGTGTCCAAAGTGTTTCAATGAGTTGCTCCAAAAATCCGCAAAAATCTTGATGTCATTGAACTGCTTTCGATGTCATTGAGCAGGTCTTCGAGCAATCGAACAGAGCTTCGATGTCATCGAGAACTGCATCCATTTTGTCCAGCATCCAACTTGATTTTCATGTAATTCTGAGATGTCGTCGAACACTGGCTTCGATGTCATCGACTGGTGATCGATGACATAGACAATGAAGTGAATTTCTGCACTTTGCACTTTTGACTTCTTTTATTCTCCACTTGGTTTCCTTGAATCTTGGGGTCTTAAAATTTTCAATCTTGGTCTCCTAAGATCCGTCCCTTACCTTGGTGATTCTTGAGCATTAAATCCATGCTTTTAACATTCTTTTTAATCCAAACTTTCAAATTCACATCGCAATACAAACATGTATAAAATATACTCATTAAGCATTATCATGTTCATAAAACCAAACTCTAAATAGGGGGAACTATGCAATATTTGACACTCAACAATTGTCAAATTTCATAGTTCCAGATGGATTACTTACACGCTTCATCATTCTTCGATAACTCATGAAGATCAATAAAAGACTAACTCCACATCTTAAGTGTTAAAGACTTTGCATGGTTCAAAGACTAAAGCATTGTGTATATGTCAACCATTAGGTGATATAAACCTTAGAATGACCCTAGGTTGGGTGTTCCTAAATTGTGGCCATAATAATAATATATATAATGTAAAATACACTGAAGTTAGGCCAGCCCGACCTGAGGTTCGGCCAGCCTAACCATATTCGACTAACCCAACATAATTCAGGTAAGTTTACAGCAATGATTGATTTTTCCATGGCAAGTTCGGCCAGCCTGACTCTGGATTCGTCTAACCCGAGTTTTGTTCGGTCAAATTTCTAGCAATGCAATTTTTCGGATTCCAGGAAAATTGGGTCAGCTATACCCTGTATTCAGCCAACTAAATTTTGGCTTGGGCCAGCCGAAAATTTGATTTTCTTATCCCGTGGAATCCGAGAGTCGTTGGATTGCTATCTTTGAAATCCAGCCAGCCGAACCAAAAATCAGGATGATCGAATTTTTAAATCCTTTGGCTATAAATAGAGGCCTTCTCGCATTCATTCAAGACACGAAAACTTATGAGTAATCTCCTCAAGTATAGAGAGAAAGTTAGGCTCTCCTTAAGTTATTTGTGCGGTAATTCTAACTCTTATTTAGCTTATTTTATTCTCTTTTTTAAGCTAGTTGCAATTGCATTTAAAAGAGTCATCTAAACTCTACTTGAGATTCAGAGAATAGAAATTGCAACAATTAGGGTTTTATTTATTATATTAAAAATATACTGGATCCATATATTCTTTCGAGTTGAACATATACTGCTTCATCAATTTTCCAAAAAAGAAGATCATTGTAATCAAGCTTCGAGTACATCTTCGGTTCAACATTTGAAGATAAGTACCGTGTATTTACTATTATTTCATTTGGGTTTTCCTGAGATAGCCTAGAAATCTCAGCGGGTTGTTTTGTGGTGAGCCTGTGAAAATCACAACGTGGGTTTTGTTGTGGTAGCCGATAAACATCACAAAAACTGTATGAGGTTGTTAAGGTGAACCCATGAAAACTTTGAAATAGTGAAACTCAAAATTACGAGGGTAGTAATTTTGGGAATTGAGTAGGTGTAGGTTTAAGCACCAAACCACTATAACTCGTGTGTTGGTTGTGATTGATTATCTATTTATTTTGAATAGTTTATTAGTTTCGATTGTCTCTTATAGGTTTGAAAGTTTGATGTCAAAGATGCTATGAAATAAGGTTGTCCTACCTAAATCTTTTAGGTGAAGGTTGTCCTACGAATTATTTGGAATCAAAGTTTTAATACTCCAAACAATTGAGAGTAATTGTTTATTTATTCCACATTATATCAAAATATTTGATATTATCCTATTCACCCCTTGTAGAACATCTATATCTCGACTTTTCATGGGCCCACAACCATACCTACATCAAGGGTAGGCTCATGACCACACGTATATCAAGGTGGATTTCACACACCTAAATAGGTACACGACTACGTTAGAATACAACTAAATATCTCAATGTGCTCCACTATTGGTGGACCCATAATGTAGATTGAAGTAGTCCCCATATAAGCCAACCAATTGGATCGCAATGAACATCATGGTGAGCCTCATCACTTGGTGGGACCAAACGGTTGGAGGGCAAATAAATATTATGATAGTCCCGAGAAAGGTTTCAACTATGGGCATTATCATGCCCCATGACCTCCGTGGTGTGATCCTTTAGAGCTTTGAATCGGCCCCAAGATGGCCCATGCCCTAAAATAATAGGGTAAAACAGATGATTGGCATGGCTAGAACGCATACAACGTGGTGGACCCCATAATGTGGGTCACACACTATTTGTGCAAGCTGTTTCCATAACATGGCCCGCCACTGTGGGACCCAGAAATCACCACGGCAGGCCCAAGGAAGGTTGCAATACGCGAGCGCCCTAAAATAGCTCCGTATTAGGCAGTACAAGCCACTTAAACTTTAGATCTAATTCATATTCAGGACCATACACTGACATGAGCTGTTAAAACGGATGGGCGGCTGTGATATACAACTCATCACCAAGGTGGGCCAACCTAGAGGGCCACACCCGCTGGACAGTGGTGGCATGGATAAAACAGATAAATTACGGAGGGCCTTTTAGGTGGATAGACTGGATAAGATATATACATCGGGTGGGGTCCACGGTGGGCCCCACTCGCTCACCAAATGGGCCAGTACATAACAGGCTCAAGAAAAGTCTCAATGGCAAGCGTTCCAGTACTACTGTTTTCTACTGTGGTCTATTAAAGTTTAAATATGCTTCACTTGACACTAGGACCCGAAATGATGTCCAAAATGTATGGACAACTGTGGATGGAATACACATATGAGGGTGGGCCCAGGGTCCGCCCAAGGTAGATGGATATAGTGGACATCGTGGATATAACACATACATTACGATGACACCCTAGGAAGGTTCAAATGGTGTTCGTTATTATAATTGTTGCTTCCCGTAGAGTGGGGTCCATTTATGGGCATGTACGTGTTCGGAGAATGGGTCGGTAAAACAGATGGATGGTTTAGATAAAACCCATACTCCACGGTAGACCCCACTGTCCACTAGGCCACGCAATGGACCAAGCTGATAATTGTGATTTCCTTCATTCAGGTCTGAGTAACTTTCTCAGTAGGGTGGAGGAAAAATAGCCGTCAGGGTGAGCCCCGTGAAAGTTTCAATGGTGGACATTTGATCAGCACCATTCCCTGGGTGCAGCCCAGCTGAGATTCGATTTTGCTACGTTTCTGGCTGGACAACAGGATGAACGGTGTGGATTTCTCATAAGCATCTTATGGGCCCCACGGTCCAGTGGGCCCACGCAAAGAGATGGAAAAGAATGGCCAGTGCGGATATGCAGCACGGTGCTGCCTTATAAGGAAGGTTTTAACAGCAGACATTCAATCCTCCCACTAATGTGTGGTCCATCTAAGAACTGGATCTGTCTCGTTCTTGGGCCCAGTTCCTAAAATGATCTTGCAAAATAGATGGGCAGTGTGGATGAAACACACAGAATGGTGGGTCCCACGAGTGGGCCACCTGTTGGCTGCACAAAAGGGGGCAGCGCCCTTGCGAACGCTTCAATGGTGGGCATCCTCATCTCCACTGTTTCCAATGGTGCGGTCCACCTGATATCTGGATCGCCCTTATCTTTGGGTGTAACGACCTTGGAATTTTTGTGCTAATCTTTCCTTAAGTAGTTGTTTTTGGGATAATTAGCGCTTTACTCGATTGCTTGTGAAATTCGCATCAATCACTTTAAATTGTATCTGCATGGCTCTAAACGTGTAGATTAGTGAGCGCTACGTTACTCTGAAATCTAGGATCCATCGCTAAATCCAGTTGTTCTGGAGAATTTTTGGAAGATCTGGATTGGACCTGGACCGCGCGTCAAAAGTCCGATGGCGATGATCTTAGGTTGTTGCGGTCACCGAGTTGGGCTTGATCTTCACCTAGAAAATCAAGTCGATCTGATGTTCTGGGTCGATTTGCTTGAGCTCGGAGTGAAGAGTGTGAGAACGGTTGGAATTTATTAAGCTTTTATGAAATCTGAGTCGTGTCGCTTGCGCGACGATTTTAAGCATTCTGACCGTTGGATTCTAACCCAATTTCACCCTCTGATCAGGATAGTTGGCCCAAGCATATCCTAGTGCTTGTGGACCTGATCGAGTTTCCGTGACCGTTAAATTGAGTATGGTCCGCCACGGCTGATCTGAAGAGCCGGTCGGTATGAAAACTCTGCTTGACCTAGATCCATGGTCAAGGAGCTTAAGTCCGACCTTTCGTGGTTATAGGCCCACCAGAAGTGCTTCGTTGGATCGAGAAAGGCGTGCTTTGGTTATAACCTAAGTATACCTTGACCCTGGGGTTATTTCCATCATTTTAAGGCCTATATATAGTCCTTAAACCCTAGCTCTCATTTCCATACGAATTTTCTCTAACCCTAGCTTGGAAAGAGAGTGGAAAAGAGAGAGAAAGTGAGAGAGATAATTTGGTGAATCATCTTGATTTCTTCCTTGTTCTTCTTCATCTTTGAACCTTCACTTTGAATCGTTCTTCTGACGGTTCTGAGTTCCTTTGGGGTAAGTTAACCTAACCCTAACCTGTGTTAGAGCTTAGACTAGACTTGGTGTTGTTGTATCTCATTTCTATCCTTATTTTAGGGTATTCTAGCGTCGTTGACGAAGACAACTCGTCTAAATCAGCTCGGCGGTTCTTTCTTTGCTTAAGGTGCGGACTTTAAGTGTATAGGTTATGGTTTTTAAGGCTTTCAATCCCAGTTAGTGATTTATTCTTGCTATAGATGAGATTTCACATGTCAAATGTCATGTTTACATTGCTTTTCTGATATGCATGTGCTATATTGAGATTTGTGTATTCATGTGTATTTATAAAGTACCGTATACGTATAAAATATGCACTTATGTTTGCCATTATTAATTGTCATGTATGTATGCTAGATGCATGTATGACAACTCCTTGATAAAAGGAATTGTCTAAGTGCATGTATTTCAACATGCGTCATGTATGTTGTTCCATGTATGCTAAGTGTTTGTAGAAGTACATGAATGATCTAAGTGTGACTTATTACACTTATTGCGGACATTGAGAAGTGATTCTCAATACTCCTATTGATGCGCATGATTTCCTTTATGCAAGTTACATTTCAAGTTCTTTAAATTCAAGCATCTCCTATGCTTACTTTTATGTTAAGTTGATATCCTTCAGATGAGTATGTACCATGATTTGAGTGGTTGTTCCATTACTGTTTTACATTCCATATGAATACCTGTAGTAGTGTAATGTGTTTGGGACTATGCCTTAGTCCAGGAAATCGGTAATTGACCCTATGAATCGTGGTTGAGATTACTTTCGCCACGTATGACGTATTAGACGAACCCGAGTCGTATTAGAGTTGTCGGCAGTGGTTTGGCCACGCGGAGTGTTTGCGCACTCTATGTCGTTCAACTCAACGTGCGCTCGTGCTAGTCGAGTTCGTCAAGTAACCCGATTGTCCGATGTATGTTAACCATGTATGGACGCTACTGTTTAAATCTAGGGTACCGAACTTACCAATGAAATCCTATTAACTATGGTACTCGATCCGCTAAGACTCATGAGCCGGACATGGTGGTATGGGACACCGTGGCCGAGCTGTCGGCCTACGCTGAGGTGACGAGCCTCCCCGGAGTGACCAGTGAGCAACTTAACTCGTGAGCCGATTATAGTGGTATGGGACACTATATTCGTGTTGTCGGCCTACATTGATTGGTGACGAGCCCTTTGTAGTGACCTCGAGCATACCTGGATACCGCAAGGAGGTGACGAGCCGATCTGTGGTAGTAAGGGCATGAAAGGAGTGCATTGATTGGTGACGAGCCCTTTGCTACGACCTCAACTATATGATCGTATGAGATGTCTAGGATTGACGACCCTAGAATGGATCACTGTTTGGATGGTGACATGAGGAAGGTATCTTAGCTTCCCAATCCTGCTGCATGAATTGGACTAATAACAACTTGGTAATCATATCCATGCACCGCATTTGCATGTGCTTTGTAGATGTGGCGCACTTTGAGGCGATGTCATGCGTAACGTAAGATGAAGACGCTGAGGGTGTACGTGTGAGGGCACGCATCATATTGCATTTATACCTGCATTAACAAGAGTGCTTAGGATTTATTTACTTATCCTGCTTTATCATTACTGTTTGATTGAACTGATAACATGTTAACTAGTGCCTTATTGTTCCACTGAGTTGATCACTCACTCCCACGTTTTTGGGACGGTGTTACACACCCACCAGACTCTGTCTTAGGCTCTGATGTTGCAGATGTGGATGCGACGTCTGAGGCAGAGCGGGAGCTGGATGACGACGAGGCTGCCTTCTCCTATATGCAGTTTTCAGACGGGTTCTAGCGAGCCTCGGTCTGTTGCGCGGAATCTCTGGGATTATTTTTGGAAACTGAAATGATGTAATTGATACTTATAATTTTATCAAATAACACTTTCAAATGATCTGGCTTGTATATGTAATTCAGGGATTTACACTTGTACACATATTTTATTATAAGTCTTCCGCTTGCTTTATTCACTTATCCCTGAATCATATCTGTGTTTTGGCTTAATCTATTCCATGTTTTATGCACTAATACAGTCAACATACATCCATCATTAAATATGTTGCATAAGTGATGTTTTGGAACTCGGGAGCTGAGTTATGCTCGACCCCCGAATTTCAGGGCGTTACATTGGGGCCCTGCCTTAAAATAATCTGGTGAAATGGGTGGACGGAGAGGATGAAACACAAGCATCAAGGTGGGCCCGCCTCCAACTGTGAAAGGAGCCAGGGTCAAAGATGCTGCCCCATTTCATCCCATGGTGTGGAAACCTAAGATTTCGATCTCCTTCATTTTTGGGAATCAGGTCTAAAATGATCTAGAAAAGAAGATGAACAGTGTGGATTAAATAATTACCTCATGGTGGGTTCCACGAGTGGGGCCCAATCCACGCCTCAAGGAGGTCTCCGCCATCCTCACGTCGCAGGGCATGTTTGCCGACCACGTGTGACATGATTTTTTTTGTTTTTGTTTTTTTTTTGTTTTTAAATACTATTAAATGGGCTCACACTGGGGTGATCCACTCGATTCATCTTGTCGGCCAGCTCTCCTTGAGCCCAACATTGGACAGGCTCCACTTCCTATAAACATTATAGTGGGCTTGAAAAGTTTCAACGGTGGTGCCAATGTCACCATTATTTTCGATGGTGTGGTCCACCCAAGACCTGAATTTGGCTGATATTTGGGTCAAATAACCAAAATGATCTGGCGAAACGGGTGGACAGTGTGGATTTAAAATATACATCATTGTGGGTCCCACGAGTCGGGTCACCTGTCCCTGCCCAGGAGGGCTTCCGCCACCTCACGTTTTTGGCGGTAACGCATGCACGTGAAACATTTCTTTTTGTAGTTTTGCATTTATGTGGGGTCCATTTGTAAGATCCAAACCATCCATCGGGTTGGACAGCTCACCGTGGTGGCCCGGAGAACCCTGACCTTTGGCAGGACACACGCACCACAGTGGGCCTTAGAAAGTTTCAACAGTGGCGTCATTATCACCACTATTTTATATGCTGTGGCACACTCGCAATTTGGAAGTTGCCCAAATTTTTTTCCCATGCCCTAAACTGATATGGAAAAATAGATGGACGGCGCGGATGACACACATGCGTCATGGTGAGACCCATGGGTTGGGCCCTTCCCACGCCCAAGAAGGGCTTTGGCCAAGCAGCTGCGTCCACTCTCTTCTCTTATATATATATATATATATATATATATATATATATATATATATATATATATATATATATATATATATATATTAATTTGACACATTTACCCATATGAAGACAATTCATTCCATCCATCTGTTTGACCACTTCGTGGTGGGCCCAAAATACTTGAATCAACTTGATCATGTATCTTTCCTTCATCCAGGTCTATGTGATCTTAAAGACAAGTTGAATAGCAAATAAATATCACGGCCGGCCACACAAGGTGGTCCACGCTATGATATCATGCAGGGCACGCTGTCTCACAGCGTGGCCCACTTGTGGGCCCCACAATGGTCTGCAACATTAAATAAAAGAAAGAGGAGGGAAGATGGAAAGAAGGAAGAGATAGGCCATTGGATGGGCGCTAGCCGCCATGAGGCCCTCCACACACAACTATCACATACACCAAGTGGGTCCTCCCTTGCACTTACAATGATGATGAACGGCCAGATTGGGTCAGATCGCCGATCGGACAGCTTAGATGATTTTACCTCCTCTTAGACTCCTCTAACCCTCAAAATTCCCCTCAAGCTCTCTCTCTCTCTAATCTCTCTTTAACACTCTCTTTTATCTCTAATCTCTTTATTATTACTCTCTCTCTCTCTCTCTCTCTCTCTCTCTCTCTCTCTCTCTCCTAATCTCTTTTTTCTTCTTCTCTATTTCCTCTCACTTTCTTCCTAGCTACCATTGGTGAATACGTGTGGGGCTTGGGAGTGCTCAGGGTAGTTTTAGAAATTTGAGGGATAAAGATGGAAGGAGAGAAAGGAGGGGTAATAAGAGAATGTGAAAAATGAGAGAGGGATGGAGTGGTATGGATCATGGCATGGGCTAGGGATGGTCTTTGTTGACTAATGAGGAGAGAGAGGGAGGTGGATAGGGGCATTCTTGGTAGTCTAGGGTGAATATGGGGGACTTTATAAGGGTATTTTTGGTCTTTTGGTTAATGGTTGTTGGAATTGGTATGGGTAATGTTGTGAGGGTAGAATGGGTATTTAGAAAAGTCTCATTCTTGAGATTCTCTTAAAGATTCCTTGCAAGTAGCCCCACTCGCCATGCGTATGTGCATCGTAATGTGTGCTTGTCTTGATTTGTATACACGTATGCATCTCTCCAACTGAGTATTAGAACGGGACTTGCTGCATGGAGTTGGAATCGTAGTGCCTGCGCGGTCGCTAGGGTATAACTCTCGGGATATTATGGTACTAACATAGGATCGCGATCAAAACTGATCGATCTGTTTCGGCCTGAAATATGCCGTTATAAAAAATTTAAAAAAAAAAAAAAAAAAAAAAAAAAACAAAGCATACAAATGTCTGTACATTATAGGGGTCGTATTAATCTTATTGGTCATGTGATCAACTATTTTTATTCCTCCTTGGAACCACTTGGGGTGGTATAGGGTGGCCTTGAGGTTCGTCTCAGCTGAGTCTTAGTGGAAGAGTAGCTGGTCTTTCTACTTTCAAATCCTCTCGGAGATTTTCAGTAGGTTCGCAATTTTCAGGTATTGGGAATCTTTCGAGGAACATTCTCGTGAACTTATTAAATGTCTCTGCTTGTGTTATTCCATTACCTGAGATTTGTCATAAAGTGTCTCGCATATCATGAAAGGTTTTTACGACGTCATCTAAAAAGGCATTGTCGTGAGATGAAATCGTAATTTCACATTAACGGGCTCAGGTTGGTCCTGCTCGTCTCATGGTTCTTTAGCAACCTCCAGAGGATTATTGAGCCTTGCTCATTGTTTGATGACCATGTTGATTTTGTGGACAAATTGGACTCGCACAGTGTCCCACCGAGGGTGCCAGAAAGGAGTCGTTGCAATTCAATTCAGACATACGACCACATGTACAATGAATGGCCTAATTTCGTTTATGTGTGCAGTATGTAAATGTCGAGCATGCTAAAGTCATAAACAAATTGAATTACACCTAACGCTTTGTAACCCCATGCATTGAAATAGCCGAATTAGGACTAGATCTATGAAGATTTGCCTATCTACTTAACCATCGATTGACAAGATAATCAAATGATTTATGAAGGAGAGGGTCAGTCTTTCGGATATTATTATTATTGCCTTGAAGATAAGGACTTTTATACAACGGTGATAGCTTAATAACATTTATCCACAAACATAACTTAAAAATGTAAAATATGAATTAAAAGGCTTTAATGTCGATTTTATTAATATTTGGCATATAAGGGGTTATTTGTTTTCTAATTCACCAGGGTAAATTCCTGTAAATGGGTAATAATTAATTACCAATGTAATTCTTACACCCTTTGCAATGTTGACGTTGATAGGTTGCCTTTTGAACACTAAAACTAGAGCTGGGCATGTCTGACCCGATCTGGTGGATCCTACCCGATCAGACCCGTTCCGAACCGAGGCTTAGATTGATGCGGATCGGGTAGGGTCATTCAGATCCAACATTTTTTCGGATCGAGATCGGGTCGTGGTCAATCTTGACCGATCTGATCCAAAAACCCAATCTAAATGGATCCGGACCGATCCGATCCGACTTGATCTGGAGTGGTTCTTATCAATAATTCTACTTTTTCCTGTGGTATGGTCCACTTGAGCTTTGGATATGCATCAATTTTGGGTTCAACCACTAAAATGATCTGGAAAAACGAATGGACGGCGTGGGTAAAACAAATGCATTCACGGTGGGCCTTAACAGAGTTTACTCAGTATAATAAGAAGATGATTCATTGGTGTACCATACACAGCTATATAGCTGCTGTCGTAGGTTGTAGCTGTAGGTACGTGTCGTGCGAAGACGAGCACTGACGCTCCTCGAGCTCCGAGTTGTACAAACGGTTCAAAGGAGATCAAAGTTATATGGGCTCCACAATGATGTATTTATTATATCTACACTGTTCATATAGTTTTATAGATCATTATGGAGTATTATCCAAAAAATAAATTATATCCAAAGATCATCTGGACCACACTACAAATAGCAGCTGAGAATGATTTTCATCATTAAACAATTCGTAGGGCCCACCATAACGTTTATTTTCCATTCAATCTGTTCATAAGGTCACAAAGACATGAATTAAGAAGCAAAACAAATTTCAAATTATTCCAAAACTTTCGTGAGACTATGTGTAACGCCCTGAAAATCGGGGGTCGAGCATAAGTCCAACTCCCGAGTTCCAACGCATCACTTATGCAACATATTTAATGATGATTAAATGTTGTCTTTGTTAGTGCATTAATCATGAGTGAGATTATACCAAAATAGTAATTCATACTCCAGATCAATTCATATAACGTAAGCGGAAGATTGGAAAAATGTATATAAACTGTATGAACCAAAAGATCACGATCGGTCTTCAGAGTATGAATACATCACTGAGTCATCATATACATATAATAGTTTTAAATAGTTCAACTACTAAAAATAAACCCTGGAGCCCTGTCAATCCGGATGGCCTAAGCAAAACCCCCGGAGAATTCCATATACGAGAACTCGTCTTGATCATCATAGAAATCAGGCTCCGCCTCCTGAGTCGCATCATCATCTGCAACTAAGACAGAGTCTGGTGGGTGTTCAAAACACCGTCCCAGAACGTGGGAGTGAGTGATCAACTCAGTGGAACAATAAAGCAAAGGTTAACATGTTATTAATTCAGTCAAGCAGTAATGATAACGCAATACGAGCAAACATCCCTTAGTACTGTGATTAATGCAAGAATGATATGAATAATGATGCATGCCCTTGCCTACGCTCCCTCAGCGACTTCATCTTACGTTCGCGCATGCAACACTGCCACAGTGCTTGACCTGCTACGCCAAGCGCACGCGTAATGCGGTGCATGAGCATGATTACCAAGTTCTTATTAGTCCTTTTCATACAGCAGGATTGGAAAGCTAAAGTACCTCCCTTATATCAATTCCCAAACAATGATCCATTCTAGGGTCGTCAATCCTAGTAAATCTCATACGATGATATGATTCTAGGTCGCTGCAAAGGGCTCGTCACCTTATCAGTGCAGGCCTAGTGTACTCCTGTTGCTACGTAAGAGCTCGTTGCCTCTACGTAGTATTAGTGTATGCTCAAGGTCACTACAAAGGGCTCGTCACCTTATCAGTGTAGGCCGACTGCTCGAATATAGTGTCCCATACCACCGTATTCGGCTCACGAGTCTGGGTTGCTCACTCGTCACTACGGGAAGGCTCATCACTCCAGCGTAGGTCGACAGCTCGACTACGGTGTCCCATACCACCATGCCCGACTCATGAGTCTTAGCGGATCGAGGTACCAAGGTTTAAAAGAGTTTTCACTGATGAGTTTGGTAGCTTAGATTTAAGCAGTAGCGTCCATACATTGGGTCAATCGGATTACGTGACGAGGGGACCCACAAATTTAAATCAATACTTTTCGTACCACTTTTTGAAGAGGAAATACTTGTTACTTTCAAATCAGAGGTAAAAAGTAATAATTGGCTATTTATATGGTATTTACCTAAGAAATGAAATATCAAACACCCCAAAAGTAAATATAGCCCAAAAAGTTATTGACAACGGTTCTAGGTGAGACAATCATGGAAAGGGTAATCTCTGGGACAGACAGTCATGAGACGATGGTAAGAAAAACCGTGACCATCGTGAGATGGTTGTAGCTTATGGTCAATAAGATGTGACCAAGGAATCACTAAGTAAAGACTTAGAGATTTGCATCCACTGTCGGGGTCATGGGTATTTATTAAAACTAACCCGGCTTGCTACAACGATGTGCTGGACAAAAGTGGGGAACTACGCGAAGTAAAACGATCCGGACTTGCTGTAGTATGGTGCTAGATAGAAATAGAGAAGCTAAAACTAGGTTATACTGAGGTATGTGTCCATGAGGGATGAAGGTTTTTTTTTTTTTGTTAGCTTGTTAGTATACCCACTGTCAGTTCACACCTCACTGTTAGCCACCCTCATGTGCTGCTTTTATAGACTTGGGAGGTCGTAGGCTTATGCATGATTCCTACCCCTTCAGAATCAATGCTTAACAAGTTAGCAGCCGCAGTTTAATGTTTCCTGTATGAAATGTGGCTAGCTACACAATATACTTACGCATTTGGGTGTATCTCAAATGATTTCCTTCTGTTAATACTTCACTTTGTGATCTTTATGTACGCATGGCTAATCATATCTGGCTGTCTTTGGGTATTATTACCGCGTCAAATACATTTTAGAAGTATGATTCACATGCTTCTTTTGTGATTGCTTGCCATGTGTCATTGAGAGAAAGATCGCTACTACATTTTCTCGATTGTGCATATGTGCATACATTTTTAAGCGCCTTAGTCTTCTTGATACGACACGACATGAATTTCCAAGGGAGAGGTCTTCAGATCCTCACAATCTCCCTTTCACACCTTGACATGACATGCATTTCCAAGGGAGAGGTGTTCAGATCCTCACAATCTCCCTTTCATACTTCGCTATTTACTTTTTCTGCATTTTGGTAGTGTACCAACACGTGACGACATCCCACTCATCCAATTATGATTATGATAGGTTGAGTGCAAACAGTGATCAATGCTGAAATCACCACCTGTGATTTAGAACTAATAACTGAACCAAACACGTGTGACACTTTCTGGGAATCAGTCCCCTATTGTTATGTTATCCGGTAATGATAACTAGTGCTTTATCTGCAGGTAGACGCTGCTTTGCTGGATGCATGAGGTTGTGTGCCTTCGAGGGCCGTGAACCACTTATATATATATATATATATATATATATATATATATATATATATATATATATGGAAAAGGTTCTTGGCGGTCGAGCTCATATGGGAACTTCCCATGAGGTCGAGCTATGTGGGCCCCACCGTGATGTATATCGAAAATCAACACCGTGCATTTGATGGGTCCCCTTTAAATTATGGGATATCCAAAAATCAGCCGTTTACAGAACTCAGGTGGGCCATACCATCTAAAATCATGTGAAGACATAGCTAAAACATATAAAAGCACTTGGTGGGGCCCACCTGAAATTTGGATGCATCTGAAACTTGGTCTGACCTCTCATCCAAGTGGGACACATAATGGATGGCCTGGATTTGTGAACAAGTTCTCAGTGGGGCGAACAAATGATTATGAATGTTTTAATGGATAGTAACCCCTCTCAACTTTTGTATGTGGTGTGGCCCACACAAGTCACGGACTGACTTGATTTGTAAGCCTTATGCGCACCATGGAATGGTGCATCTGACTGGTGGGGTAGATGTTCAACATGCATCACAGTGGACCTAATGGGAAGTTCCCATGAGCTCGCATAGAACCTTTTCCATACACACACACACACAAATTGGATCAGCTCTGCCAGTGACTCGATTCAAGTGATGCGAAGTCATGTTGAGTCAAGCGAGTAGGCGAGCTTACTCAACGAGTCATGCCAAGTCTGAACCAAATCAAAGTCATCCCTCAAGGTGTACACGAACCGAGCTAGCTCGGTTAGCACGCTCGACTCGACTCGACTCGAAAAGCTTGATCCAACTCAGTTTGAAGATGAGTTCAAGCCGAGTCGAGCTGATTTTTTGAGCTCGAATATGAGTTCGAGCTGGCCCCAACTCGACTTGACTTGGATCGAACCAGTTCGGTGACTTGGTTACTTTGATATTGATGTTGCTCACCAAGTGTTTGATAAAATGCCTCAACGAAGTGGGGCCAGTGACAATGAAGGTATGTATATGAAACCAACACCTTTTTTTTTCTTGATTTTTATGTTGCTTAGAAGGTGTTTGATAAAATACTTGTAAAACCATTGCTGCTGTCTCAAATACAGTGAGATTTTGACGGTGCAGTCCAGGTGTTTGTGAAAATGTTGCAATGGTGAACTCGGCTCGATCTTGGCTCGAACTGGCCCGAGCTGCTGACCAAACTGAGCCGAGCTGGCCAGTCAGACTCAAGGACAGAGCTGAGCCGAGTTCAAGCTGAGGTCAGCTAGTGGCCGAGCCGAGTCAAGCTCGACTCGGTTCAACTCGGTGTACACCCCTAGTCACCGGTGAGTTTCATGGTGAGCCGGCTCAATTTCTGGTCGAGTCAAGTTGATTCCGCCAAGTTTCAAGTCAAGATGCCAAATTTAGAACTATGGTCCGAACAAACCCTTATAAATATATCACTGGTACAAACAACTGAAGTAAAGTGGAGACATTTTGATAATATTTTCGAATTGAGACGAAGAAGTTTTACAAACCCTTATTTTTTATTTTTTTTATTTTTAAATTTTAATCTTACGCAGATTTATGATGTGAAAGATTGAGAGATTAATAACATGCCCTTCATCATAACTTTGGGCCCTACTGTACCAGGTTAAAAGTGATCGGTGATTTACAAGCATTGCAAAACTACACGCTCAAATACAGTACCAGGAAGTCGACTAGAGATTGAAAATCATCCGAACTGATTGAGCTCAAGCTATATAGACGTGGTAGGATCCTGTCATCCTGATGACAAGTACCATTCATTGTGTTTGGTGCAACACAGTTTGATGAGGACCGCAGGGCCTGTATTTAAGAGCAAAAGCTGCCCACCCTGTTTGAAGCATACACTCGATGCTTGATCCAGACCATTGAAATATGCTGGGCACCAAGGGATTGACAACGGAGATGGGTGTGGCCTAGATGAAGCCTGCATCGGGACTGGTTTTGGTACATAAAGGTGCCAATGCCAATGCTTCGATAACTCAAGCCTGTCCATTTGATACCGACTATTGTCAACAGGGGATGCCCTGAAAATTCTGAGATTGGCAATTTCTGATTATGCAATCTTGGCCTATTTTCCGTTGGATAGGGACCATTCCTGACCTCTTTTTCTTTCTTAGCCATCCATTGTAGGCAATGATGGAATGGTTAGAATCTTAAGTTATTAAGAGAATTTTGAGGCACCAAACATCTATCATGGGGGCCATCTAGCCAACAGTTTGGATAATTAAACAATAGACCCAACGATAAAATGCTTGTTGAGTCTCTTTGGGATCCTATAATTTCTCCTTACAATGATTTTGTAAAGAGTTGTACGGATTTGGGCAAACTTATGACATTGACAAACAGTCGGACAGAAGTACATAGTTTGTCAACCACTCACTTTGTGCACAGAAACCTATGTACTATTAGACAAGTAGTTAAAAGATATATAAACATAATAGTATGAATTGATTATCTACTAATGAGGTAGAACTCCTTTGTCTATGATGCATTAGGTTTTCAGTACAGAAGAGGAATACTCTTATTGGTACACATGCAAAGTATGTTTTAATATATCATATATATGAGACCATCCAAGCTCAAGTTCAAGCTCAAGCGCCCCACCCCCCACACCCCCGCCCCCCCATGTACAGGTGTCACCAACAATCTTCAAACACCCGAAAATATGGCACAAGTGTCAACATCCACATCAAATTTACACATGCACATTTATCAATATGCCAGCTCCCAACATGTGCATCATTCCTCCTTATTCAATGGCCAGTGTGCTTGATTAACAAGGAGCAGAGCAAGTCACAATAATTTGTCCACGAACTAGTCCAAAAAAAAATGCATCCATGGATAGCCTATCACAACATAGCCCTAACCCAAACAACCCCTGAAGATGAACCTTTGTTGGGCTCTTAAGGAGTGAACAACTGAAATGTGGTCAAGAAAATGCATTAGCATCACCAACGATTCAATGCTTTCACCAGTTTCATGACACCAACACCTTTGCCTTTTTAGGGGAGCTGAGAAGGATCCCACTCATCCAACAGCTAGCAATGGTTAAGGAAAGAAACATTGGAAAAATTACTAAATCCTCAACCCATGAATGTGCATTGTCCACTTGTATTTTCAGTTTGTAAACTTTGGCCCATGTTTTCAGTGGTCCCAACCATTGATCAGATTAGCCCCACGGTAAATGGACCTTGCACCAAATACCCCCAAGATGGAAAGATCCCATCCACCAATCTTAGGGGAGCTTTATTTCTCTTCTTAAGCAGTCTATTTGCAGGCAGCATATTTAAAAGGTTAAGAGTTGTCCTATCAATGAGATTTTGGGGCATGGCCCACCCACCATGGATGCCATACTCCAAAATTCTCCCAGACAAATCTTAGGTCTTTGTCAGTTGAATTTGGAATGTTGATGTATTTCTCTTCTTAAATGGCCTACTTGTAGGCCACATATGGAAAGGACGCTATGTCCAATCTGGAGATTTTGGGTCATGATTCATCCACATTGGGGCCCGAAAGACCAACGGTTGGTATCGGGTAAACGATCCTACATTTCACTGATTAAAACCCTTATTGGCTTCTGCAAGATGATACACAGGCAAGAAGGATAATTGTGCAGCTTTTCTATATGGCTTATGCATGTCTTGGAAGTCCCCCCACTGATGCCAGGTTGGCAAGTGTTGAATGTAAAGGTGAACTCTATTGAACCTATATCTCCAGCAAGGTAAATGGAATTGGAAGTATGGGGCTGGAAGTTAGAATCCGTACCGAGATTGAAGGATGCTGCTACCATGTAAATGCAGGCAAAACATATGATGGGTGAGCTTTGTATTTGTGGATGAGAGTTTCAACGGCACTTGAATCCGCAACTTCTCCAAAACTACCAAGTCCAACGTCAGTAGCATGAATCCCACAAGTGATAAATGCCGATTGGATTCCTGCTGTATTTGCACCCTTTATATCATGATGGAGAGAATCACCCACGGCAATGCAATCACAAGCATCTACTCCGGCCATGGCCATTGCCGATTCATAGATCACCTAGCAGATATGAAAACAAATAAATTATCAGTAAAAACAGTTGAAACAAATACCCATGATCAGAGTAAAACAAAAAGAAAAAAGAAAGGACAGAAGGAGCTGTTGTGTGATGATCATTCTGCTTTCGCATATTCATCACAAGTAAAATGCAGAATCAATATTTTGCAAACCGAATTAAAAGAAAGACGACTTCTTCTTTTCATTTTTAGAAGAAAAAAAATTATCGAAGATAATAATACACGCGCATGTACAGAGAGAGTTTGATCTTCATATGCATTCATTTTACCAGAGGGAGGGAGGGAGAAACAAGTACGAGACTGGTATGCTTGCGTGGAAACAAGTGTCACCTTATGCAACAATTCAAGTCCAAGGCGCTCAACCTATTGCAGGCCTTACTATACAGGGGCTTCATCCACCAGTGGAAGTACCATGCCACCGAGCCCCCAATCCCTATAGAGCGTAAGGCCCCACAATGGCCCGACCTCCTGCAGCTGTGGGATCAACTACATCTCCCCTACTACTGAAGGAGCAAGATCAACAAGCTAGGGCAACAGAGCCCATCCACATCGATTCCCTGCTTCTAAAGCCTCCCCCCAATTAGCTACAAGTCCTGGGCCAGAAAGGTCGTACTGGAAAGGCTCAAATGCCTTCCATGGGAACATGTCAAAACTTTGGACCAAGTCAAGCACATTTCGTAGGTTCATAGTTTGCTATGGAGGCCACTGCTCCTCCAAGCCAATTTCAAACCCCTCCTCATGAAGGGACCCTTCAAAGAAATTGAGATTATTTCCAAATAAAGCAAACTTGAGGGAAGAGCGTATTATTGCTACTTTGTGGGGATGCATCAAAAGGAGAATGAAACAAAGTGAGTATCCTTATGAGCAGACAAAAAAGAACTCACATGTGAATATCAACTACAACTCAGCAAATTGTGTGTTAATACCAGTGTTTAAGTTATCGGCGAAAAGTCGATAATATCGGTGTCGCCAGCGTTGTGACACCGAAAACCCCATTTTTCGTTTCTCTACCAGTTTTCGGCGAATTATCGACGATTTTTTAGAGTTTTCGCGATAATCAGAGTTGTCGGGCGACAAATTCGTTGTAGCTACCTAAACTCCATTTCGCCGATAAAAAGGCAGTATCAGAAATTTTGGGGAGAGCATCGTAAATGTGAAAAAATAAAATAAAAAATATTAAAAAAATTGTAAGAAGGTGATTTCGGTACTTGTAGAAGAGGTACGCCTGATCGGAAGAAGAATTCGGTGGACCAATCAATTGATCGACAACAGTTGTGTTTTGGTCTTTCGCAGGTATGAAAAAACCTCCCCTTTTCCTTCTTTTTTTCTTTGAATGGATGAAAATTTTCAAAATCAACGAGAATTCCGGCAAATAATTTGCGATCTCTTGGGAATTTTGGTTCGATTTGGAGATTTGGGTTCGAAATGGAAACCCTTAGATTGGGATTTGGGTTCCAAATAGAAACGGGAAACCCTATTCCCCTTTCGAAAATGGCATCGGACCCCTTTTTTTCAGGCGCGGATTAGCTACTAATAGGTTGAGTAGCTAGACTCGCTACTGAAGTGACGTCACCAAGTTCCGTGAGCCCCACCATGATGTATGTTTTGTATCCACACCTTCCATCCATTTGTAGATATCATTTTAGGACAATATCCAAAGAATGAGTTAAATCCAAAGCTCCAGTGGACCCCAGCACAGAAAACAGTGGGGACAGTGATGCCCACCATTAAAAACTTTTGAAGGCCACAAAAGTTTTAGATCAACTGATATTTGTGTTTTCCCTTATTTCATGTTTTTTGGAACTTTTGAACAAGTTGGATTTCAAATAAACATTATGGTGGGCCTTAGGATAGTTTCAACGGTGGGAATCACTTTCCCTACTGTTTTTAGTGGTGGGGTCCACTACAACTTTTTATCTGCCTCATTCTTTGGTTCATGCCCTAAAATGATATCTCAAAATGGATGGGCGATGTGGATACAACACATACATCATAGTGGGGAACACAGAACTTAGTGACGTCACTTCAGTAGCCCACTCGCTACTCAACCTGCCAGTATCTAATATGCGTCCCTTTTTTTTGGACGCCGATGATGCTCATCTTGCAGTCGTGAGTCGCAACTACTTACGGTATTGTGGGCCCCACTATGATGTAACGTATTTTATCTGCTCCGTCCATCTATTTTGGACACTCATTTTATGGAATGAGCTAAAAAATGAGTTAGATCCACATTTCAGGTGGACCACACCACGGGAAATGTGGACCACACCACGGGAAACAATGTGATTAAATGCTTGATATTAAAAATTTTTTAAGGCCCATTGTACTTTTTATTTGCCACCCAACCACTTCATTAGGTTCACATAGACCTAAATGAAGGGAAAACACAAATATCAGGCTGATGATCAAAATTTTTGGGCCCTAAGATGTTTTTAATGGTGACCATTCAATGACCACTGTTTTCTATGGTGTGGTCCACCTTAGAATTGGATCTGACTGATTTTGTGGGCCATACCCTAAAATAATCTGCCAGAATGAATGGACGGTGTAGATATACATCTTATATTATTGATGTAGCCCCATGGCCAGGGTCCCACCCAATTATGGACCGTGAAGAAATCCCACCGGTATTGGGTTACTCGTACAGTTTTAATGTACTGGGTAAACTATGTTGGGCCCATCGTGAATGTATGTGCTTTATCCACGTCATCCATCCATTTTTCAGGCTCATTTTAGGGGTTGAGCCGAAAATTGAAGCATATCCAAAGCTCGATTGGACCATGCCTTTGGAAATCGTGAGAATGATGATTTCCAACGTTCAAACCTTTTTTGGGCCCACAATGATGTTTATTTGTTATCCAACCTATTCATAAGATCACAAAGACACGGATGAATGGAAAATACAAATATCAGCTTCATTTAAAACTTCAATGACCATCAAGAATGTTTTAATGATAGACGTTTGATTCACACTGTTTCCTATGATGTGGTCCACTTGAGCTTTGGATATGCTTCATTTTTGGAATAAAGCCCTAAAATTGTTTGGTAAAATGGATGGACGGAGTGGATAAAATACATAAATCACGGTGGACCCCATGGAGTTTACTTAGTATGTTAAGAGTTGCTCAGTCTGCAATCCACTCCTACATAGCCTTCAAAGAAGGGCTTGCCATGAATGGTAAGTGGACCCACCGTGATATTTGTGAGAAACCCACTCCGCTCATCTATTTTCTAGACCATGTTAGGACATGGGCCAAAAAATGAGACATCCAAAACTCAAGTGGGTCACATAACCGGAAATAATGTAAATTAAACCTCCACCATTGAAACATTCATGGGGCCACAAAAGTTTTGGATTAGTTTTTTTTTTTTTTCCCCATTTTTCTTGGCAGTGGCCCATTTGATGTTGGTTGTTTAACAACAACAATTGTACGATCCAAGCCATCCAGACGAGGGAAGTGAAAAACAGCATTGTCTCAAAGCTATCCAGAAACTTTTTAAATTCATTTACTTTTACCTGTTTTAATTATTATATTTTAGCTATACTTATATTATATAAACTCATTTTGGTTACTATTTGAGTGATTTCTTACGACAACGCATGCCTTTTGGCCCCCATTAAATGGAAACTTATTATTCAATGCATTCTTTTTGCAATTTTTTCATTCCTGAATATGTAAATATGTGTATTTAGGTATGTCCTGAAGTTTCATTGAAAAATTCCACCATTTTCTCCATATTTTCCTCTCTTTCCTTGCATTTCCAGTTATCGGCGATAACGATATTATATCTTTATCGCCGGCCAGTGAAACTTGTAGCGATACCGACAACTCGAACACTGGTTAATAGCTCAAGAAAATACTCAAGAAAAGGCTCAAATGCCTTCCATGGGAACATGTCAAAACTTTGGACCAAGTCAAGCACATTTCGTAGGTTCACAGTTTGCTACGGAGGCCACTGCTCCTCCAAGCCAATTTCAAACCCCTCCTCAAGAAGGGACACTTTAAAGAAATTGAGATTATTTCCAAATAAAGCAAACTTGAGGGAAGGGCGTATTATTGCTACTTTGTGGGGATGCATCAAAAGGAGAATGAAGCAAAGTGAGTATCCTTATGAGCAGACAAAAAAGAACTCACATGTGAATATCAACTACAACTCAGCAAATTGTGTGTTAATACCTCAAGAAAATCCTCTCGGGTGTCCCTAACCCACTTCTTGATCTCCACTTTCTTCCCTTGCTTTTTTTGGAACCATGCTATCCCGAAATTTCCTTCTTTCCTAAGTTTTCTTTCAGTGTCACCTTTTGTTTTCTTTGGGAGGACTCTGGGCAAGACTGGCACTCTTAGCGAAGTCCGCTATTTCATATACCAAAAAAAGGAATGATACGGCAGGTTCAGGATTGATCCCCGATAATGGATCAGATCGCACCAATATCAAGACTTTTTATTCTGAGGCAAGGCTTCAATCACTTACCCAACATCAAGGAACTATTCATACATTTTTTTAATAGAAATAAGGAATGTCAAAATTTTCCAATTGGTCCTGGTTCGAAATCTCACAATGTGATAAAAGAATCAATAAAAAGAGGATCCCATGATTCCCATGAGGAATTCGTTGGGTCCCTTAGGGACTATACCTAAAATTGCAAATTTGGATTCATCTTACCATTTACGCATAATCAGATCTTGTTAAATAAATATAGGCTACTTGACTTTCCAAGTACTTCATTATTATTTAAAGGATGAAAATGGGAGAATTCATAATCCTGCAGTAACATCATTTTGAATCCATTCGATTTTCATTGGTGCTTTCTTTGTCACGATTATTGTGAGGAGACATCCATAATAATTAACCTTGGACAGTTTATTTGTGAAAATGTATGTATATCCAAATATAGACCACACATCAAATCTAGTCAAGTTCTAATTGTTCATGTTGACTCCTTAGTAATAAGATCAGTTAAGCCTTATTTGGCCACTCCAAGAGCAACTATTCATGGCCATTATGGAGAAATCCTTTACAATGGAGATAAATTAGTTACATTAATATATGAAAAATTGAGATCGGGTGATATATCACAAGGTCTTCCAAAAGTGGAACAAGCTTTATAAGTGTGTTCGATTGATTCAATATCGATGGACCTAGGAAAGAGGATTGAAGGTTGGAATGAACATATAACAAGAATTCTTGGAATTCCTTGGGATTCTTGATTGGCGCCTGAGCTAACCATAGCACAAAGTCGTATCTCTTTGGTTAATAAGATCCAAAAGGTTTATCGATCCCAGGGGGTGCAGATCCATAATAGGCATATAGAGATTCTTGTACGTCAAATAACATCCAAAGTATTGGTTTCAAAAGATGGAATGTAGTATTGGTTTCAAAAGATGGAATGTCTAATATTTTTTTCACCCGGAGAACTAATCGGATTGTTGTGAGCAGAATGAACAGGGCATGATTTGGAAGAAGCGATCTGTTATTGAGTCATCTTATTGGGAATAACGAGGGCATCTCTGAATACTTAAAGTTTCATATCCAAAGCGATTTTTCAAGAAACCGCTTGAGTTTTAGCAAAAGTCGCTTTACGAGGTTGTATTGATTGGTTGAAAGGCCTAAAAGAGAACACTGTTATGTGGGGGATGATACTTGTTGGTACTGGATGCACCATTCAAGCCAACATAACAACATTCCATTGCCGACCCTTTTCGAAACTAGTTAGGAATGGGTGCCACTATCCCAGCTCAGATCTAGCCAGGTTCTATTAATCATGTCCCGTTCCTAACAGTTGTACATTGTCTTGGGGTGCCTTTGGCTTTACGAGAGAAATCCAGTTGAAAAATGTATGCGCGCTAATGCGCGTTTTAATAATAGGCTTTTTGGCTAGCTGAAAAACGTATGTGCGCACATCTTTTCAGCCATTGCTTGTTGGCTGCTTCAAAGTCGTTGTGCGCTAGCGCGCTCAGTAAATAGTTCGCTTTGCTAGTCCATGAATATGCCATACCCAGTAATTTGAGGAGTTGGCCATCCATCCGGAATACTGATTTACGAGACTGTTCTATCGAAGACCTACCTCGACAATCTATAGGAGTTTTGCGTGGATTAGATGGCATTCCTATATCCGACCCACCTCTTTTGGTCGATTCCCCATCAAATTCGGATTTAGGGAGTCCCATTCGTCTATGCAAGCGACCACCTGTCATATCCAAAACCCTGTCCATCTAATGGAGAAGGTGTAACTTGAAAGCCCCAAGTACTTGAAACCCAATGGCCCGTTGCCAATCTAGTTTCATGTTTGTTTAAGGACGGGGAGTGAGCTTAATAGAAGCACAATCCGAAGAAGCATGTCGAAACACGCATCACATCTAGTGGTTCCTCTATAAGCTAAACTCACTAATCAAGTGTACCGACTGGTTCTAGAGTCCATCTACGATTCCCCTCGAAACTCATCAATCGAACTGACGACAAGGAACTCTGATGCAGACACTAGACCATTCAAAGTATATCAGCACAGTAGGTGTGCATTACCCATGTCAATGTGGTTTAATGATGGGTACGGGTTGGGTCTCTAGAGGTTAAAGACCTTACACATGTGCTCGTGACATGTGTAAGTTGCTTGAAGGAGATAATTGGACCGTTGGATTGCGACGATGGTGTGATCAGAATGTTAGATTGTCGTGGCTCACTTTCATTGCACTATCATTGGGGCCTATTAAGCATCTTGGATTTGAGTCTATCTTATAAATATTTTATTTATTTGAGTTTTGAGACAGTGCAGACAATTTTTTGTGTAAATATCATTTTATTTTCTTTTGAAACTTTTTTAATCGGGGTATTCTGGTCATTTAATGTATTTATGAATTTATAAGGGTATTTTGCCCTAAATTTGAGAAAAATGTTATGTTATGTTTATGAAAAGAAATAGAGCTTTTGCTTCCTCAAGGTTGGACGATTCTGTCTTCGACTTCCAGTTATTGGAAGAGGGCGTGAGGCCCAAGGAAGTGATTTCCCATATTCTCATTCTCTCTCATTCTTTCTTTTCTCAAGATATTCTCTTCTTTAAACATCTTTTCTTCATTTTCTTCTAAATTCTCTAGATCTAGAAGCCGATCCCTTTTCTTTTCAATCCAAATCATTAAATCTTGAAAGATCTTGATCCCTACATATAAATATTTTGATCTTCTTCAAATCCCATCACCCAAGGCCTTAGATTTGAACTGTAATCAAAGAACCATCAATTTTTTTAAAATTTTCAGATTTCCCAATCCAAAAAATTCATATTTCCTGGATTAGAAAACCCACTTGAATTGTTAGACGGACCTATTGCAAGACGAAAGTCCTATCTTTCGCCGGATCTGAGTAAATTCAAATTTTAAGATTCGATTCAATGTGTTTATGATGGATGGCCATTGATGATCATTGCTGAATGTTCCTTATTTCCTTATTGTTTTATGATGTATAATGCTGAATTTTATTGTCAATGCTTGCATAAATCTGCCCCTTTCAACAACCAAATTCATTTTTTTTCCCATGAATCTGCCACTTTCAAATATCAAATTCATTTAGGGTTAGATTAGGCCGTCCTACATCAATTTTTGGTATCGGAGACTAGGATCTTACACTGGGTCGTCTTAAATTGAGTTGTCTAGGGTATATATTTTTATTTTTTCTAAGATTTCATGCATAACATATAGATCTAGATATAAAAATTTCATATTTGCATCATATTTAGAGTCTAGATCTGGATTTTCCACATTTGCATCATTCTAAAGGTTAATATCATCGGTGTCCATAGTCTTGTGTCAAAATAGTGTCCTAGAATAGTTCTTTAGGAAACCTAAGTTGAGTCTTATAGTTTATGCCCACTCGGACTGGTAGAGGGTTTCGTTTATACCCGATCTTGAACATGGAGCAGTTGACTGAGATGATGAACATAACCAACCAATGTTTGGCCGCCCTTGAGGCGCAATCTAGGAACACAAATACTCGTATTGATTAAATAGAAGAGTCCTTAAGAGAAATCTCTGACATTGGAGGAGATGATCAGTCTCAAGTAGGGGGAGTAGTCGAGGAACGAGTAGGAAATCGTGGTAGAGGTCGTAGAGCACACGGCCGAGGGGTAGGCCGTGGAGGGGCGCGAAATCCGTAGCCCGTAGTCGAGTATCAAGACTGTTATGATGCCGATGAGAGGACCTTAAAGAGTGTTAAAGTAGATGCTCCTAGTCTTGATGGGCACATTGACCCAAAGGCATTCCTTGATTGTTTAGTGGACATGGACCATTATTTCGAATGGTATGAGATGTCTGAGAACCAACAAATGCGGTTTGCAAAGATGAAGTTTGTGGGTCAAGCTAAATTGTTTTGGACAAATATGGAGCGTAAGATCGAGAGATCAGGAGGTGTCCCAGTCGCGCATTGGGTAGAGATGGAGCTATTAAAGGAAAAATATATTCCTCTCTTACCGTCAAAAGGTCCTAGATCAGTGGCAAGCATTACGCCAATGATCTATGTCAGTTGCAGATTACATTACAAAATTTGAGTAAATGATACAACGTGATATTCAGGAGGATCCCTTAGTGAAGCTGGCGCGTTTCACGGTGGGTCTTTGCGTGGATCTGCAGCATGAGCTTATAACCCATGCAGTGGGTGACTTGGATCAAGCATACCAAGTTGTACAGGAGTTAGAGTATTACCTAAAGTCTCCTGTCACGAGACGCTTTGAGTCCCGAGACTCTAATGTTAGATCTGGTTTTCAGGCAACCAAACCTAACGTTGGAAGTCAGCTTAGGGCATAGGCTAGTGCACCGCCTAAGCCTAAGGATGATAAGGGCCTTAGTGCCAATCCTAGCAGTGGTAGTCACTTGAGATGTTATGAGTGTGGAGGTACAGGTCATTTCGCATACCAAAGACTCATGGGAGAACCTTAGTCATAGATGAGTTAAATGAAAATGCGGATGACATGAGTGATTATGAAGTTGAGGAATATCGCCCAAAGATAGGTGCTAGTGATTATGAAGAAGAAGAACCAGAGGCTGCACCAGTAGCCGCAGTTAGATGTGCTTAGCGCGGTCCAAGGAGAGTGATGATTGGTGCAAAAGCACAATTTTCTACACGTTTATTAAGAGCAGTGACAAAAATTGCATAGACATCGTGGATAGTGGTAGTTGCATCAACATGGTCTCAGCTAGCACAGTCACTCGTTTGGGTTTGAAACCCATTCCACACCCTCAATCCTACAATGTTTCTTGGGTTGGCATGTCTTCTATGCCTATGTCCCAACAGTGTTTAGTCCCCGTCCAGATCGGTTCATATAATGACATGTTGTGGTGTGATGTTTTGCCTATGGATGTAGGCCACATCATTCTAGGGAGGCTGTGGTTATACAATAAAGATGTCACGATTTTTGGTCACTTGAATGTGTGTACATTCATGCATGAGGGCAAGAAAATCAAGATCAATCCGTTGCCACCCAAGAGCCCCACGGACAAGGCCAGAGAGGTGAAAATGAGTGAGTTAAGGAAAGAAGTGAGGAAATCCAATCCGAAGTATCTTCATATCATAAATGCAAAAGAGTTTGAAAAAGAGACTGAGGATGATTTAATGGTGTTCGCCCTAATGGCTAGAGAAGTTACACCTGAGGTTCATGTAGAGTTACCCCCCTGAGGTGATCCCGGTTCAATGATGTATTCCCTGAGAATTTATCGGATGAGCTTCCACCTATGTGGGACATCCAGCATGCCATTGATCTCGTCCCGGGGTCTACTTTACCGAAACTTCCTCATTATAGGATGAACCCTGCAGAGCATGCAGAGTTGAAGAGGTAGATAAATGAGCTCCTGCGAAAGGGTTTCATACAGGAGAGCATGAGTTTGTGTGTTGTACCAGCGCTATTAACACCTAAGAAAGATGGTAGGTGGCGGATGTGTGTGGACAGTAGGGTCATTAATAAGATCACGATCAAATATCGGTTTCCGATATCGAGGCTTGATGATATGTTAGACATGATGGTCAGGTCCACCATTTTTTTCCAAGATAGACCTCAAGGGCGGATATCGCCAGATACACATACGCCTAGGAGATGAGTGGAAGACAACCTTCAAGATGAAGGATGGGTTGTACAAATGGTTGTTCATGCCCTTTTGATGTAGAGCGGGTTGCGGACACTTTCATGTCCAAGATGGATCAGAGAAGGCCTGATCGGAGGCAGAAGTCATCAAGACTGTCAGAACCTTAAAACAGGCATATCTCGCAAACCAAAATGAGTTACTCGACGTACTATGTATGATTTTGGGGTAGGACGAGCTACTTTAGCCAACCAACCCGGCTATGCCGGGTTACCCACACCGAATTTGCGAGATTCCACCATATCGAGGGTCGAATTGCATGTTTGATTATAACTTTTCATTTTTGATTATAACTTTTCATTCGTTGGGCTTTAGGAGTTGTGCCCAACATGAGTGTTTAGAAAAATTAGAAGAATAATGTGGTTAAGCCACATAGGACACTTGCTATTAAAAAAAAAAAAAAAAAAATCTACTATTTATAGTAAGTTACGAATTTTAGGAAGTTTTAGTTATAGTTTAATTCCTAAACTTACTCCAAGTCTTGGTATCCCTATTTAAAGGGTTGTAGACTCATTTATTTCAACTATCAATATTCAACAAATTTATTTCGACTTTATAGAATTATTTCTAGTTTTTATTTTTCCTCATGGATCCGAGAAGTTTCTGTGAAGAGTCCAGAGAAGCTTCGTGGATTCGAAGTAGTTATCCCCGCTAAGGAAGACAGTGATCGACCTCATCACATTCATCCCTGCGTCAATTGGTATTAGACCGACTCCCATTGGGCTGATGGCAAACAACGAAGGTACGGACCAAAATCCTATGGACGGTGATCCACGGATTCATTATCTTTTGAAAAGAATGGAATCTTTCCACCGGGTGAGTCAGTTGACCATGTAAGGGCTACAGACAACCATCGACCGTCTTGCGGATGCGCTAATTCTGCCCCGAGCCGTAGGTGATGCTCAACT
Source organism: Magnolia sinica (assembly GCF_029962835.1). NCBI lineage: Eukaryota > Viridiplantae > Streptophyta > Magnoliopsida > Magnoliales > Magnoliaceae > Magnolia > Magnolia sinica. Next base: position 57,646,222 of record NC_080577.1, on the reverse strand, counting down.
GCCTATGATTGTTGTACGGCACAACCCTGATTTCCGTAGAGCACCACCAATGGTACGAGACTACTTTAACCAAGAAGGGAGACTAGCGTCGACTTGCTTAGCGAGACAGTCCTACGATCCACTCGAACAATCAATTCAATACTACGAGATAAGGGACTAGCTTGCGGAGTTGTCTCCATCCATTAAGTGAGAAGACTGGGACTCTTTCCCTTGCCTGTGGGACTAATGCTTGCCCTGCTTCCCTCTTGCTTGGAATTCACCGCTCTCTCCATTCACTTCAAAGATGGTGTCTATTTCTTCATAAAGGGGGTATACTTCATACAGATAGTTGACATCAAGCCTATATTGTTTAGAAGGAAGACTATCTCAATACTTGAACAAACTCCTCTCATTGGTTTGGTTGGTTATCCTCTGACTAGCTGGGAATAGGAATAACTCTTATCCCTCACCTCTCACTAATCTCTCACCTCACGGGAGGTTGGCATGGCTTAGAGTTCCTTTTTGTTTTTTTATGCTACCTCTATTCTGTCATACGCGGCCCACACCCTTTTCTATCATGCACTCACTAGTGGTTCTTGGTTGGGTGGTTGCTCCATCTAGTAGATTTCCTTTTTCTAGTGGCAACTTGATAGAGCCCATTGTGGGGATGGGAGAGCCTATTGTCTCGTCTTGTACACATTCAATGTCGAACTACGTTAGTTTGCAACTTGATAGAGCCCATTGTGGGGATGGGAGAGCCTATTGTCTCGTCTTGTACACATTCAATGTCGAACTACGTTAGTTGGAATCATGAAATATGCACAATCATAGATTGAAGATAGGGACCATCGGACCATGTCTCCCGCAAGAAGGTGGTCCTCCCTTCAAACAATGCACAGGGTTCTGACCCAATCTTGGATCTGTTTCCCTTTAGGTTTGGAGTTAGTCGTTGGAGGCATAGGACTAGTAGTGTTTATCAGGCCCTAGTCCAACTCCAACATACTGGACGAGAAAAGAGAAATACATAAGATTCAAATCCATTTAAGTGAGGTATATCAACCAACATCAAGAGCAGAAATTGCGAAGCGTAGAGGCACAAAAAGCAAAAATATGATAATTCAGAAAATAAGCCCCAACATCAAGAACGGAAAATGCAAAGCTATAATGTTGAGTAAGTTAAGTGTCATAAATCTCTCTTTAATCTCAAACCGACATTATCAAATCATTATCATGAGGCAGTACTGTACTAGACTAGAAATAGAAAGTAGATTGTGGCTTCGGCTTCGCCAGTGCGACAAACGTCGACAACATGAACTACTACAGCTACAACTTGACCAGATGATAGGCCCTTGCATCTCTTACCCTTATCACAGGGAAAGAAAATCCAGACACGAAATGAAAAAGAAATATAAATCACAAACTTAACAACGAAAGAAGCATGTGTGGGTGGGTTTGTGTGTGTGTGTGTGTGTGTGTGTGTGTGTGTGTGTGTGTGTGTGTGTGAGAGAGAGAGAGAGAGAGAGATCAAAGTGGAAAAAGCTAATATTCAGCAGAGACCGAAAGGAAAAAAAAAGAAAAAAGAAAGTCTTTTTAAGAATTTAGAGAGAGAGAGAGAGAGAGAGAGAGAGAGAGAGAGAGAGAGATCAAAGTGGATATGGCTCAGTGGGAAAATAATGCATTGGGTATAATTAATATTCAGCAGAGACCGAAAGAAAAATAAGTCTTTATAAGAATTTTGCATTACCTTATCAGGTTTCCCCATCCATTTCACTTTGCCACCAAGTTTTTCGTATTTTGCCGCTAGTGTCCCTAACATGATCAACAATAAACCACAATAAGGTACATAAGGTAAATAAGAATGAGAAAGCAATCTGTACAGTCACAATAGGATCCGGACTATAATCATTTTTCAAGAACTCAGTGCTCAGATCTTCAAAACCAAGGCCATGTTCGGAAGTTACTATATTTGAATTGAGTGTGATGGCCACTGGATGAAGGGTTTGGGCTGAGCCAAGGTCTGCCCAAGTCCGGCTCCATGACAGACCGAAACAAGCAGGCCCAAAACCAGCCCGTGATGATTATGCAAAGTCTGGGTCCGAGTCTGGGCTCGGGCAGGTCCAGCTCTGGTTTGAACCCGAGCCCAAGCCCGGCAACCCTTTTTTGTGCAAGACATAGGCTGTTAGCTTGCTGTTCCCAATCATCCATAATATTGATATAAATGCCCTTGAAAACTTAAACAGGCCAGGCCAGGTTGGGGTTTGGGTCGGGCTGACAGGCTTGTAGACGTAGCCGAGCCTGGCCAAATTAATAAACAGGCTTAAATTTTAGGCCTGGCTCTGGCCCTCAGGCCTAGTATTCGAACCAAGCCTCGCTGAAAGCGAGCCAAGACTGAAAAGCCCGATGGACCAACCAGCTCATTGACGGCCCTAGCTGTTGCGATGAATTCGGCTGTCTGCCACATTGAGCATCCTTGACATTTGGAGCTGGTTTGACAGACTTTCTCCATCTCGCTTAAGCAGAATGGAATTTCTACACTTTCCAAACAAAACCATGTCTAAAACCCAATCCAGGGCTGTTAAATAGTGTACAATGGGGATTTGCACACTTTTCAAATGAACTGTAAGTCTGCTCAGCTGAGTTCAGAGCCCACAAAGCAAGATTTTGTAGATTTACTCTCAGAAGCTCATGGAAATTCCTGTTTTACAAGTTACATCCACACACCAACTATGGTAAAAAGGACCTCACACATCACAATCATCAAATGCTCAAGTCGAATTTTACCACCATCAATAATTCTTAATCCTGTAAGGATATCAATGATAAAGATCAGATGGTAGGTTTCGTTATGCTAGGGTTGCAACTGTTCCATGCCCGGCCAGTCCGAAGTTTGTCCAAGGCCAGCTCATGAGCTAAGGACATGAATCCAGACCCAGATCAGCAAGTGATCCAAGGAATTAGGATCATACCGGGCCCACGAGTCAAATACTCGGCCGGCGAATATTATATTAGTCACAAAGGTCTGGGCCTACTTCCAGGCATTTAGGCATGACACAAACCCTAGTCCAGCTCAATTTGTTATCGTGCCTAAAAACTCAACACCAAGGTCCAACTCACGGGCCTCAAGGCTCAGTGCAAAGCTGGATTGAAGCGAGCTGAATTCAGGCAGGGCCCAGCCCAGTAGCAGCCGTGCCTAATGTGATTTAATATGCCACACCAGTTGGTCCAACCCTTTTGTTTTACTCTTCAAAAAAAATTAAATAAAAATAAAAATAGAAGAGTTGGACCCTCACCAAAGAGAAGTCCTGGATTACAATTTATGATTTCAGTCGAGTGGATCAGTTATAAGGCCATGCCTATAAGGCAATGTTACCTGGCATAACACGTAAAGCTCTAGCTTCAACAGTAACATAATCTGGATTTGCTACCACCATAGGGATTTTCTTTTTTGCACAAGCTTCCAATATTTGCTCAAGATCCTCAAGTTTCATATGACGTGCATCGCCAGAAGGAAGGCCAAGGGCTTCAGTGCCATGAGCCAGAATAAAATTAGCATCTTCGACGTTTTCCACAACTTGCAACCCTAGGCCCTACAATAAATTATTTGACAATTAGCAATTGAACCATAATTTGTTTCATTTGAATACACGCCTATTCCAAAACAAGAGCTCTGCTACGCACACACTTGTGTACATGTCAGCTAATACATATTCCACCGCATATGCCAGTATGGTGAACACATGCAATATCCAAGCCATCCAACAGACAGTTACCAATATGTAGATTCCCTATGACAAGAATCAGGTTCAGCCGAAGTTTTCTAAACTGTTAACTTATTTCTAGTATCATGGGCCATGGCAGACCCACTTATGGACAGCCTTTATTTTTGGCAGTAACATCTATATGGTGAGGTCTACTTGATGGATGGCTCGGATATTTAACATGTCTGCCATGTTGGCATCTCTGGCGGTGTATGCATTAGAAGAGACTGGTACACGTGTGTGGATTTTGCAAAGCTTGCGAAACAAAATTAACAACCTTATACATGATTGTACTGGATACATCTATCGATTATTGAACAGATATCAGGACTTCTATGTCTACTCCAGACTACAGTGTGGATATCTTACAAAGGCCTTACCTCTGCTGGAACAAGTTCTTAGAGGACAAATTGTAATTTAAACAGTTAAAGGGGGTGCTCTATATAGGATAGTTTGTGCATTGCATGCTTTGTTAATGTCGAATCATTAGGACACGTTTTACTTCCAGACATCCCATCTTCAAGTGCCAAACACGAGCATACTACATGTGTCACCATGCGCATGTGCAGGAACTATACATTCACAGGGTGGTCACCATTGTTGTCTCCTATCCTAAAAATAAGACCAGCCCATTCAGCAGGTAAGCAAGATATGCACGTTGAATGTAGACTGTTGGTTATCATTTTTGTAACCGTCAATTTCTTTCTACACAGTGATAAACCAGATAAATGGACTCAGCTGGACTTTTCATCTTAGGAACATTCACCTTGGGGCCCACCCTATGATATGGCCAGATCATGAATACATATGCTACTTGGCATGCATGGTGCACGCGCGCGCGCACGCGCGTGTGTGTGTGTGTCGGGCTCAAGGATGAAGCTTCTGGAGTTATAGTCCTCATATCTAGGGCTAGCAACAGGCCAGGTTTTAGCCGGGCCAAGATCTGCCAAAGCCCTGTCTGCAAAGTAAAACCCAGGCCTAAGCCCGTCCTAGACCATGATTGGCAAAAGCAAACAGGCCTGAGCCCAGCCCATGATGATTATGCATGGGCCAAGCCTGAGCCCAGCCTCCCTCTTTTGTGCATGATCTAGGCTGTTTCTTAGGCATGCCCAATCGTGCATGACATTGACATAAATGCACTTAAACCACATACGGGCCTGGCCAGTATCAGGCCAGGCTGACGGGCTCTTAAACGTAGCTAGAGCCCGGCCTGATCATAAACGTGTGAGCCTAGTATTTCAGCCCAAGCCCAGCCTGATGCAGGCGAAGCCCAGTAGCCCGACAGGCAAGCCCAGGCCACTAACAGCCCTACTGATGTTATCAGCGATAAGGGAAATGAGTTATTAAATTAATCCTGTCAAATCACTGTGCTGATCTTCAAGGATAATTTGGTCTTTTCCCCAAAATCTGGTAATCATAACCCAGTTTGGGTAATTCAATGATAATGATTTGAAAGTCGACCATCTAAATTACTTCTCCAAGCTCTTTGAAGGGTTCAAATGCAAAAATGGAATAGCTCAATATCTAGTAAAGCTATTTGCTAAGGCAATGGAGTCCCTGTGTAACAGTTTGATATCAAGCCAGTGCCAAGCTCCAATTATTCCATCTTAGACCCATTGGCAAAGATTCAGCTTTTAACTGCGATAAGGACACATAATTTCTAAGTAGCAAAGAAACCAATTTTGAGTATCCTTCACTTGGTTCCCTTTCATTAAATACTAAAGGACCGGACCACCACTCAGGCACTTCAAGTCTACCACTGGACAATAACTAATTTCTGCACACCTAGAACTGACCTTTAACAAAGACAGCATGTAACCCATATATAACACGAGTAGCAGTAGACAATTTTACCCCCGAATTAGCTTTCCTAGGCAGTCCAACCTGTGTATTGAAAGGACATGGAAAGACATTTTAAATGAAGTTATAGGTATTTTGGGAATTTGAAAATATATCTACTGTCCAACTTACAATTAAGATTTCACCTGCAAAAGCCACTCAACAGCTTATAGTTTACCCATATAGAAAAGAACCATATAGAAAAGAAAAAAAAAAATGTTATCTGCCTACAGATTACTGACTGGATAGATCCTGGTGCATGAGATGATGCATGCATGGCTGCGGGTTAAAGGTACTTCCCAATCTGTTGGCCAATAATAACTCGGTGGTCTGTCTGGATGTACCCCAAAATCCTCCATGATTATTTGAACTTTGTGCACTCGTTTACTTCATTAACTATTTCTTACTTTCCTCATTTTCATTTCACCTAATCCAGACGCAGCCCAAAAAACAAAAAGAGCATCCGCATGCAATCACCGCGTATCCAACAAGGACACATAAAAGCATGTTAATTGTTGTAATTTTCTTCTCCTCTCAGCTTTCCCTTCACTCAGTCAAGAAGTCGAAGTAGGCATCTGCCAAGTTCTACCCCAGTTGTGGCTTGACTCGAAGATCATGTCAGGGTTCGGCAGCAATGTAGCATCGATCTCATTGTCATCTTCCTCTTCATCCACATCATCAAAGAAGGGCATGAGGTCATAGTTCGAGAAGAAGCTCGGGGAATTCATCAAACGCCAAATTGAATCAGACACTTCCCGTTAAGACTATTTATGATAACTAGGATTAACACTTAATATATGTTATCTCAAGCCTTAACACTTTTCTTGTTTGGTGAACTGTTCGGATTTTTCATTGGTGATGCAGATTACCGTGGCCCACTAATTTGGGTTGCTAGTGGTGATGTGGGCCCTACTGATGTAACAATTCGTAGAAAATAGGGGTCATGTTTAGGTGATCCGAGCCATTCATCTGATGGATTTTGTCATCCTTGTTGATGGGGACATCATGTGCACATGCATGCCCCCTACACAAGTACGCAAGGAGGAGGGCCCCACCATCGATTTGGATAGATGACGACGTCCAAGAAGGGCTTCCTAGTCAGAGGATTGCGTTTTGGTTTGTGGAGTGGACTCGATAGTCATGTGAATCCCACCATGAGTTCTCATGATCGTGACCCACTGTTCTAACTAATCTAGTATTTTGGGTTTTGTTTATTATTGTTATTAGGAATATCATGGATGTTTTAAATTGCTTTGATTAGTTGCTATTTTTTATTACTCTGTCTCTAAGTAATAGGTTGCGCACATGGCGCGCGTTTTGGGGTATAAGGTTTTATCATAAATAGGCACCCCTTGTAACTTCTTTTTTTTCCCCTCAATGAAGATTAATAAAATTGCTGCGTTTTTTATGTAAGACATGAAATTCAAAGATAATGTGCAAGAATTCAGGCTTAAGATCACATTAGTTCAGAAACAACTACACAAATTCCATATCCCACATGAAAGTCCAAACATTCAATTAAGTGGAATCTATGCGAGTCAAAGCCTACACAGGCTAGGGCTGGAACAATAAAAATTATAAGCGAAACGATACTTAAAAGGAAATCGAATTCAGCCACACATGCATAGTAATCAGCCCCTAATCCAAGGGATTCCCCAATTTCAATTCGAGGAACCCTAGGATAAGGGAAAAAAAAGGGGAAACAAATTATGGATAATGCAAACTAGGACTAGGGTTATGAAACTAGGCAATAAAAAAGGAAAAGAGAAGAAAATCCTGAATCTGAAACAGATCCCGCGTGCGGGCAGTGGGGCAGCGTACCGGGGCACGTGCGCAATAGGGGGCCGCACGTGTGGAGGAGGCCCGAATCCCAAAAGGGACTTCTTGGCCTTGATTGGCCAGGGGGGGTCTCCAAACCCTCAAAATTTGATGATGATCCGACATACGGTTGAGGCGCGGTGCTCCGTCGAAGTTTCAGCCCTCTTGCAGGGCCAGATTCTGGAAACTAGCTGTAGAAAGACAAACAGCTGCAAAACAAGTGGATTTAAGGCGAAGATGATCGAAGGATGGATGAAATAAGATGGAAGGTGGATTGGGATAAACGTGACTTCGCACCATGGTAGTTAGCCCTTCGAAAAGGGAGGGCTTCGCACCCACTTGAAAATTTCCACAACTCAGAAACTCAGAGAGTAGAAAAAAACTTGCAGGAATTTTTATTAAACTTGAATGAATCAAAAGAACTACAAGGGGTACCTATTTATACGGAAAACCCTATACCCCAAAACTCGCGCTATGTGCGCAACCTATTACTTGGCGATTAAGTAAACCAAAATAAAAATTAATCAAAGAAATCTAAAGCGTTCATGATATTCTAAATAACATAAATAATCAATACCTAAAATATGAAATCAATCCGACTAGTGGGCCCCAATCATGAGATCCCATGATGGACTTTACTTGATTATCGGGCCCACTCTAATGAACCAAAACTCCGTCTTCTAACTAGGGGGCCCTCCCTAGACGTCGTCATTGAGCCAGATCGACGGTGGGGCCCTCCCTCTCCTTCCGTACGTGCGTAGGGGCGGCGTGCGTGCGTGTGTGCACGTGATGTCCCCATCAATTCTCACAGACTGCAAAAATTTTGCCACTAGCGAAATAAAACTCCTGAACCGCTCCAGGATATTAAGATCAAGTCTCTAAAGCTTCTCCTCAGTGAGCCACGTGTTGTCTGAAGCTGGGCGTGACTTCCATTTAACCAGGTACTTCTGAATCCTGCCGTCCGACATTAAAACTATCTATTGGTCCATGATATCCTCTATTTCCTCTTTGGGTGTGTGAAGGTTAGGTATGGGAGATAGAGGCTGGGAAGAAAGATTAGAAAGAGTAGGTATGAGAGGTAGAGGCTGAGAAAATGGGTTGAGACGGGTAGGTATGGGACGTAGAGCTGGAAAAATGGGTCGAGAAGGGTAAGTATGGGAGGTAGAGGCTGGAAAAGTAGGTTGGGATGGGTAGGTATGGGAGGTAGAGGCTAAGAAAGTAGGTTGGGATGGGTAGGTATGGGACGTAGAGGCTGGAAAAATGGGTCGAGAAGGGTAGGTATGGGAGTTAGGGGCTGGGAAGATAGGTTGGGAGGGGGCCATGGATCAAGGGATAAATCTGGGGAATCAGGATGGGTGGGCGAAGGACCGGACAAAGTATCAGTGGTCCCCTGAAAAGTAACTAGATCCTCCACATTGAATGCGGAACTAATTCCCATGGAAGGTGGAAAATCTACCTCATACGCATTGAGACCGTTTCGTTTTATAATTTTGAAGGGTCTAGCGCTACGCGCGTGTAACTTACAAACGGCCTGCGGAGGATACCGCTCGGGCCTGATGCGGACCATCACAGAATCCCTAATATTGAATTCTTTGAAATGTTTATGCTGGTCTGCAGAAAATTTGTAATGTTCATTACTAGTAGTGATCTTCTGCCTGATTTTTTGATGTCATGAATGAATGTGATGCGCAAAAGACTCTGCAGGCTCTGACGGCTTATGGGACAGTGACATAGGGATAAGATCAATAGGTTTTCCAAGTTTATAACCACTAACGACTTCATAAGGACTGAGACCTGTGGACCTATCGACGAAACTATTAAACGCAAATTCGGCTGTAGGTATAACGGTGTCCCATGTTCTGGTGTGCTCTATATCCCTCCTATGGGGAGACTCATCCGGTAGATCATCAGGACAGATATCATGAAACTCATCCACTATCGGAATGGCCTTAGTGGGTAACTCTACACTAGCCTCTGGTGCACTCTCTCCAGCCACAAGGCCACACATGTTGTACCCCTTAAAATAATGGTCTTGATGTTCCTCATAGGGTGGGTGCACAGGTGCACGCCCATAACTGACCCTTGGCCTACTCCATTCATTGGTTTATCCTCCTGGCCACCTGCCTGAGATTGAACATCTACCCCAATGGGGGGGGGGGGGGTTGTCCCGACGGAGGCCTTTAGTTGGGTAATGCACACATCAAATTGATCAAAGCGTTGGTCTATATGTTGTTCCAAGCGCTTACCCACAGACTCGATCTGCTGGGATAATTTGTTTAGTGACTCTAGCAGTTGCTCCATGTTTACAGTAGGGTGCAAACCAAAACTATGACTCATACGTGTGGGCATACACTTGCTAACTCCACCTAAGGACTTTCTATGACGACTATATGCAACTAGATAGGACTAAATGATGCTAGGAGACTATATGAGGGAAACTACGCAGTGTTACTAAAATCCAGCATCATAGTTGGCGAAATACGGGAATAACAGAAAGTTACAGCAATGTGAATTGCTAACTCCCTGCTAACAGAAATTTCAACAACTAATATCAGGGACTACGGGCTTCTAAACAGCTATATGTGATGAAACTAGATGCATGAAGGACTCAAACAAACTAACCCTAAACATGTAATGTATTCCCCTATAAGAACCCTAAGCTCTAATACCAAATTTGATGCATGACTTGAAATTCAAATATGATGTGCAGGAATTCAGGCTTAAGATCACATTAGTTCAGAAACAACTACACAAATTCCATATCCCACATGAAAGTCCAAACATTCAATTAAGGGGAATCTATGTGAGTCCAGGCCTACACGGGCTAGGGCTGGAACAATAAAAATTATAAGCCAAACGATACTCAAAGGGAAATAGAATTCAGCCACACATGCATAGTAATCAGCCCCTAATGCAAGGGATTCCCCAATTTCAATTCGAGGAACCCTTGGATTAGAAAAAAAAAAAGGGAAACAAATTATGGATAATGCAAACTAGGACTAGGGTTATGAAACTAGGTAAGAAAAAGGGAAAAGAGAAGGAAATCTTGAACTTGGAACACATCCCGCATACAGGTAGCGGGGCAGGGTACCGGGGCAAGTGCGCAGTAGGGGGCCGCACGTGTGGAGGAGGCCCGAGTCCCAAAAGGGACTTCTTGGCCTTGGTTGGCCAGGGGAGTCTCCAAACCCTCCAAATTTGATGACGATTCGACGTACGGTTGAGGCGTGGTGCTCCGTCGAAGTTTCAGCCCTCCTGCAGGGTCAGATTCTGGAAACTGCCTGTAGAAAGACAAACAGCTGCAAAACAAGTGGATTTGAGGCGAAGATATCGAAGGATGGATGAAATAAGATGGAGGGGCGGATTGGAATAAACGTGGCTTCGCACCACGATAGTTAGAGAGTAGAAAAAAACTTGCAGGAATTTTTATTAAACTTGAATGAATTAAAAGAACTACAAGGGGTGCCTATTTATAGGGAAAACCCTATACCCCAAAACTCGCACCATGTGCGCAACCTATTACTTGGCGATTAAGTAAATCAAAATAAAAACTAATCAAAGAAATCTAAAGCGTTCATGATATTCTAAATAACATAAATAATCAAAACCTAAAATATGAAATCAATCCGACTAGTGCCCCGATCATGAGATCTCATGATGGGTTTTACTTGATTATCGAGCCCACTCTAATGAACCAAAACTCCGTCTTCTAACTAGGATGCCCTCCCTGGACGTCGTCATCGCGCCAGATCGACAGTGGGGCCCTCCCTCTCCTTCCTTACGTGCGTAGGGGCGGCGTGTGTGCGTGTGCCCGTGATGTCCCCATTAGTTTTTCTGCTCCTCTAAATTTCTGAGTTGTGGAGATTCAATTAGGTGTGAGACCCTCCCCTCTTCGAAGGGTTGACTACCATGGTGCGAAGCCACACCTATCCCGATTCGTCCTCACCTTCCATCCATATTTATCTTCTCGTACAAGCATTCCATTTGCAAATCCATCAATATTTGCAGGCGTTTCCCCATCTACAACAGATTTCCAGAATCTGGCCCTACAGGAGGGTTGAAACTTCGGCGGAGCATCACGCACAAACCGTGCATCAAATCGAGTTGAGATTTGGGCGTTTTGGAGTCCACCCCTGGCCGACCAGGGTCAAGGTAGCCTTTTTCTGAATAGTAGGCCCCACACACATGCGGCCGAGATCACACGCATGTGCGTCTGGGCTATTGTTGCTGTCCACACGTGTGGTACTTCTCTGGTTCGTCTCTCTCCTCTCTTTCACTCCTCTTTCACCCAAAATCCCTAAACTTAATCCTAAATTACTCAAATCTCCAATTTTATGCCCTTTCTTCAACCTTAGGGTTCCCCGAATTGAAATTTCTAAATCCCTTGGATTGAGGGAATTATTTCTATGTATGTGTAGATGAATTTACCCTCCTTTGATTCTTGTTTGGTTTATAATTTTGATTGATTCGTCCCTAGCATGTGTAGGCCTGGATCCGCATAAGATTCCCCTTGAGTGAGTGTTTGAACTTTTGTGTGGGATGTGGAATTTTGTGTAATTGTTTCTGAACTAGTGTGATCTAAAGCTTGAAATCTTGCACATCATACTTGAATTTCATGTCCTGCATCACTTGTGATGTCCAAAGAATCTCCCAAGTTACAAGGTTTTAACCTGTTTATCAATATCTTACAACTAGACGGTTCTTAAAAAAAAAAAAAAAAAAAACCTCAAATGGTCCATCTAACAGGGCGCGGATTAGATACTGAAGGTCAGTAGCCAGATCGCTACTAAAGTGACATCACCAAGCTCTGTGGATCCCACCATGATGCATGTGTTGTATCCATACCGTCCAACCATTTGTAGAGATCGTTTTATGGCATGAGAAAAGGAATGAGATAGATCTAAAGTTCAAGTGGACCCACAACAGAAAACCATGGGATCAGTCACACCCACCGTTGAAACATTTATAGAGCCCACCATGATGTATTTTTAAATCCAACCTATTCATAAGTTAACATAGAGATAGATGAAGTAAAAACAAAAATATAAGCTTGATTGAAAACTTATGTGGCCCTAAGAAGTTTTGAACGGCGTTTTCTATGGTGGGGTCCACTTGAACTTTAGATCTATCTCATTATTTTTTTCATGCCATAAAAAGATATCTCCAAATGGATGGACGGTATGGATACAACACATGCATCAGGGTGGGGTCCACAGCTTGGTGACGTCACTTCAGTAGCAATTTGGCTACTGAACTTGTCAGTATCTAATCCGCGCCCCATCTAACAAGCTTCACAGTTAAATGGACGATTGAAGAGAAAATATCTGGAGCCCATATTTCTAATGACAAGTGTCCATCTATACGAACGGTTTGGATTGTCCGATCAAAGTGACATGAGCTGTTGCATCCCAAATTTTATGCTTTGCCACATGTAGGCATGATTTATATGGCAACGGGACCGTCTCCCATCACATGCAATCCACTTCAAAAACCTTTGTTGGGCCTTGGGTGGAATTCGAAGTCATTATAGTTACCCCCAAACATTGTGTAATAGTAGGGCTACTGTTATCCAATGTAACTATGTTGTTTACAAACACAGTTGTGGGTATGTAAGTTGTTTTCCGCATTCGACCAAACATGGTATGGAATCAAAACAAGATATAAAACCATGCCTGGTAGGTGACCCAAACACCGTGTAGAATTGGCCGACTCCCATGGAGTAAGGAGACAATACACTGCCAAGTGCATTTATTGCAAAAAGGCACATCAATCCCTTGTAATACACTCTAATCCCTTGCACCAAACAGGCCCTTAAAGACTTCCCCTCTCACCTTTATTTAAGAAGAGACCTAAGGCCCCCTCTCTCACATTTCATTTGACGTGAGGAGCAACAGAGAGAGAGAGAGAGAGAGAGAGAGAGAGAGAGAGAGAGAGAGAGAAGGGTGGGACATGTGGGCCACATCATCACCCATTCATCATCATTCACATGACGATCATTCACATCGTCATGTGAGTAGACCTCTACACATGCCTTTTTTGTTTTATTTTTAGAATGAGATCAAAGTGGGCCGCCTTTTTGTACCCAAAGGATGGAAAACTTTGGCCATTTGCATACTCCAAAATCTAGACACTTTGCACCATCTTATGAGTGTAAATTTCATGTCAAGGATCACATTAGCACATTAAAAGACTGAGCCTTTCTTATTTATTTTTATTTCTTACATGTTGAATAGTTATGTAATAAATTTTAGATGTGGAATGTAATTGGATTTTATCTTAGACTTATTATGGAATGAATGTAGTCAATATTTCCTTTGATATGGATGTTTACGATAACTTTATTATGAGAATGTTAACGAGAATGGTAGAATTATCGAGTCATGCTCTTGCGAGCGGGATCGAGGTCAAGTATGCCAGAGTGCTGAATTCAGGGCATGACACTCCATATTTAACCATATACCAAAATCGTGGTGTATATGTGATGAGAACATCACTTCACATACACCCTTGCGTACGTATCAGAGTAGGAGGTGGGCCACACCAATTTCCTTGTGGCTAGGAGAGTACCCGTGATCGCACCGTTGGATCATATGATCGGGCCATTGATCGTGGAACGTCCACACTAGTTTTCTTATATTTTTTCAGTTTATAGAATTTAGTTTTGTTTATGTTATGTTTGGACACCATTATGAATGTTTTTAGTTGATTTTAGTTAGACTATAGTTATTTTCGTCAAAATTCACAAAACATGGTGTTTATTGTAATTTTTGAACTTTTTTGGAGCTATAAAAGAGGGTGGGCGTGTGACCCTCTCCCTCATTGGATTTTGTGATAAAAAAAAATTTTAAAAAAAAAACAGAGATAGAGAGAAAATAATGTGGACATTAGGCCATTCAAAGTATATCAATGCAGGAGCCGTGCGTTACCTGTGTCAATGTGATTAAATGACGGGTACGGGTCAGGTCTCTATAGGTTGAAGACCTTACACATGTGTTCATGACACGTGGAAGTTGCTTGAATGAGATATTTGGACCGTTGGATTGTGAACGATGGTGTGATCCGGACTGTTGGATCGTCACGGCCCACCTTCATTGCACCATCTTCACAGCGCCATCATCGGGGCCCATCGGGCATCTTGAATTTGAATTTCGTTTATGAACATTTGATTTATTTAAGTTTTGAGACAGTATGTGCACAATTTGTGTGAATTTCTTTTTTTTTAAAACTTTTTTTAGTAAGGATATTTTGGTAATTTCATGTAATTACGAATTTATAAGGGTGTTTTACCCTAAACCTAGAGAATACTATGTTATGTTTTTTTTTTGTTTTTTATTTTTATTTTTTTATTTTTAAGAAAAAAGAAAAAAGAAAAAAAGAGAGCTTTTGCTTCTGACGATTTCGTCTTCGACTTTCAGTGATTGGAAGAGGACATGAGGCACAAGGAAGTAATTTCCCATCCTCTACTTCTCTCTCCTTCTTTTTTTCCCAAGGTACTCTTTTCTTTAACCCTATTTTCTTCCTTTTCTCCTAAAATCTTTAGATCTAGAAGCCGATCCTGTTTCTTTTTATCTAAATCATTAGATCTTAAAAGATTTTCATCCCCACATATACGTATTTTGACATTCTTCAAATCCCATCACCCAAAGCCTAAATTTAAACCACCAAATTTTTTTCCTGAATTTTCCAGATTAGAAAATCCACTTGGATCGTTAGATAGACCTATTGCAAGATGAAAGTTCTATCTTTCGCTGGATCCGACTAAATTCAAATTTTAAGATTCAATACTTTGTGTTTGTGATGGATGGCCATAATCATTGCTGCATTAACCTTATTTCTTTCTTGTGTTTATGATGTATAAGGCTGATTTTTTTATTTGTTTTTAAAGATTGCATAAATCTATTTCTTTCAAAAACCACGTTCATTTAAGGTTGGATTAGGCCGTCCTACATCAATTTTTGGTATCAGAGTCCGGTTCTTACATTGGGTTGTCTTAGATCGAGTTATCAAGAGTCTAGATTTTTATTTTTCTAGGGTCCCATGCATATCATATAGAGTCTATATCTGAAATTTTCACATTTGCATCATTAAAATAAAAATAAAAAATAAAAAAAGTCTAGATCTGAAATTTTCCACATTTGCATCATTCTAAAGGTTAGGATTGTCGGTGTCCATAGTCTTGTGTCAAAACAATCTCCTAGAGTTGTGTTTTAGGAAACCTAAGTTGAGTCTTATTGTGTATGCCCACTCGGACTGGTAAAGGGTTTGGTCTACACCCGATCTTGAACATGGAGTAGTTGACTGAGATGATGAACATGATCAACCAACGTTTGGCTGCCATCGAGGCGCAATCTAGGAACACAAATACCTGTATGGATCAGATAGAAGTGTCCTTAAAAGAAATCTCTGACATTGGAGGGGATGAACAGTCTCACATAGGGGGAGTAGTTGAGGAATGGGTAGGAAATCATTGTAGAGGTCGTGGAGCACGTGGCTGAGGGGTAGGACGTGGAGGGGTACAAAATCCGCAACCCACTGTCGAGTATCAAGACCGTTATGATGTTGATGAGAGGGTCTTAAAGTGCGTTAAAGTACTAGTTTTGATAGCCGTCTTGACCCTAAATCATTCCTTGATTGGTTAGCGGACATGGACCATTATTTCAAATGGTATGAGATGTCTGAGAACCGACAAGTGCGGTTTCCAAAGATGAAGCTTGTGGGTCAAGCTAAATTGTTTTGGACAAATACGGAGCGTAGGATCGAGAGATCAGGAGGTGTCCCAGTCGCACATTGGGTAGAGATGGAGCTATTAAAGGAAAAATATCTTCCTCTTTCTTACGGTCAAAAGCTCCTAGTTCACCGGCAAGCATTACGCCAAGGATCTATATCAGTTGCAGATTACATCGCAAATTTTGAGGAGTACATGATGCGGTGTGATATTCAAGAAGATCCCTTAGTGACGTTGGCGCATTTCAAGGTGGGTCTTCACATGGATCTGCAACGTGAGCTTATAACCCATGCAGTGGGTGACTTGGATCAGGCTTACCAAGTTGTCCAGGAGTTAGAGCTTTACCTAAAGTCTCCTGTCATGAGGTGCTTTAAGTCCCGAGACACTCAGCTTAGATATGGTTTTCAGGGAACCAAGCCTAACATTGGAAGTCAACCTAGGGCGCAGGCTAGTGCACCACCTAAGCCTAACGATGATAAGGGCAAAGGTGTCCTTGGTGCCAATCCTGGCAGTGGTAGTCACTAGAGATGTTATGAGTGTGGAGGTACGGGTCATTTCGCATACAAGTGCATGGCGGTCCTACATCAATATGCTTTAGTCCTATGAAGGTATCTTGTGCATGAATCCAGGAATTTTATGATATGCAATATTAAAGTTTAATTGTTTATGCCTTCTTTGAGCTATGTTGATCTGGAAACTATTCACCATAAAACTTTCTTCTGAATCTATTGTAGGGGCCTAAAAAATCCCATACTATGCTAATTACCACCATTAATTTGAATGGTAATAATTATCTGCAGTGGGCTCAATCAATTAAGTTCTTAAGAGGTAGAGACAAACTCACATATATATTAGATGAAGCTCCCAATCCTTCATATGGGAATTTTAAGACTTGGACGAAAGAAAATTATGAGGTTATTACTTGGTTACCAACAATATGGAGCCTTATGTGAGTAACTCCGCTATATTTCTAATGTATGCCAAGAAAATATAGGACACCCGGTGTTTAAAATGTCGGCGATATTATCGAAATATCGCTGATAATATCGGTGTCGCAGCACTGGCGACACCAAAACCCTATTTTGTCAAATCGCTTCCAAGTTTCGCCGATAATCTCGCCGGATTGTTGGTATTTTCAAAATCTCGCCGATATTTCGCTGTTCCCACCAACTATGGGTGGGAACTATAGCCAACAACTCCCTTTATCAATAAAAGGGGGTAGTTGTCGGCGATAAAATCTCAAAAAACCCAAAAAATACCTGTTTTTTCTCCCGGATTTGAAGGAAGACGCAAATTCACAGCCTTGAGTGCAGATCGGCAATTTCCGGTAAGATTCAACCCCAAAAATTTCTTTTTTTCCATCGAAAAATCCTCTGCAACTTCTCGAATCAACTTGTGGGCCGAGATCTTGAGGGTTTTTTTTTTCTTATTTGGGATGAGGGAGAGGGATTTTTGAGTTGAAAATCTACAGAAATTGATGGTAAGGAGATGAAATTTTGAAATTTCTAGATGGGGAGAGGGATTTTCGGGGTTTTACATAAATTAGGGATCGGGCAGGTGTGAAATGGGATTACGTACATAGTAATGTACGCTCTTAACGTACCGAGTACACTCTGTTGGGCCCACCAAGAATGTATCTGGTCTATCCATGCGTCCATCCATTTTTCCATCTTATTTTAGGGGTTGAGACCAAAATTTAAGCGTACCCAAAGATCGACTGGACCATACCATTGGAAATAATTGGAATAATGATTTCCACCGTTAAAACCTTTCTAGGGCCCACAATGATGTTTATTTCTCATCCAACCTGTTCATAAGATCACACAGACATGGATGAAGGGAAAACACAAATAGAAGTTTTATCCAAAACTTGTGGCCCCCAAGAAATTTTCAACGGTAGATGTTCAATTCATACTGTTTCCTACGGTGTGGTCCACTTGAGGTTTGGATATACTTCGTTTTTAGGCTCAAGACCTAAAATTATCAATTAAAATGGATGGACGGAGTGGATAAAATACATAAATCACGGTGGACCCCACAGTTGAAACCTTCCTGGTTCAACAGCTCAAGTGAGCCGTACTAAAGGAAAATGTGGTTAGGGAAATTCCTACCGTTGAAACCTTCCTGGGTTCAACAGTGATGTTTAGGTGCCATCCGTACCGTTAATAACATCATTACTATTGGGATGAACTGAAAACAAAAATATTGGCATGAATCAAAACTTCTGTGGCCCCACGAATATTTCAACTGTGGACGTTTAATTATCACATTTAGGCTCACTTGAGCTTTAGATATGGTTCGTTTTTAGCATCATGTCCTAAAATGAACTCACAAAACGGATGGATGGGGAGGAATTTTCACAAACATCACAGTGTGCCCCACCTGAGCTTGCAGCGCAGGAAGGAAATCCGAGTCCCGCGCTGCTATTGAAATGGGCGTGGATGGAAGCGGATTGCGCACTAAGTAACTCAGTACACTAAGCATACTGAGTAAACTCTATGGGGTCCACCATGATTTATGTATTTTATCCAATCTGTCCATCCATTTTACAAGATAATTTTAGGGCCTTAGATCAAAACTGAAGGATATACAAGGCTAAAATGGACCACACCACAGGAAACAGTGTGAATTGAAGTTATACCGTTGAAAAATTCTTGGGGGCCACAGAAGTTTTGGATCAAGATTATATTTGTTTTTTCCTTTCACCCATGTTTGTTTGATCTTATGAACAGTTTGGATGAAAAATAAACATCATTGTGGGGCATAGAAAGGTCTCAACGGTGCAAATCATTATTTCCACTGTTTCTTGTGGTATGGTCCACTTGAGATTTGTATAAGCTTCAATTTTGGGCTCAACACCTAAAATGAGATGGAAAAACGGATGGAAGGTGTGGATAAACCACATAAATTCAGTGTGCCCAACTGAGTTTACTCAGTACAATAAGAGCATACTGAGTAACTCAGTACATAATCCGATTTCGGCGTGGATTGGCTACTGACAAGAGCCGTAGCCAAAGGAAACGGATTGGCTACGCCCCCTGCCACCAGCCAATGGCTGGTGGTCGGTGCTCTGTGGGCCCCACCATGATGAATGTGTTTCATCCATGCCGTCCATCTATTTTTCTACATCATTTTATAGAATGAGACCAGAACTGAGGTATATAACAGTCTCACATGGACCACATTATCGGAAACAGTGTTGAATAAACTTCAACCATTAAAAGCTTTTTTAGGGCCATAAAAGTTTTGGATCAAGCTTATCTTTGTTTTTTCCCTTCATCTGGATCTGTATGACCTAATCAACAGATTGGATGTCAAATAAACAGTACAGCGGTCCTTAGGAGGAATTTAATGGTGGATATCCAATCACTATTTTTTTCCTATGGTGTGGTTCACCTAAGATTTATATTCCTATCATTTTTGGTATAAAGCCCTAAAATGGTCTGTAAAAATGGATGAACGGAATGGATGAAACATATATATCATGGTGGGGCCCACAGAGCACCGACCACCACACTGTCCTAAACCCGCATGAGTCGGGCGCGGATTAGATACTGACAAGGTCAGTGGCCAAATGGCTACTGAAGTGACGTCACCAAGCTCTGTGGACCCCACCATGATGCATGTGTTGTATCCATACCATCCAACCATTTGTAGACATTGTTTTATGGAATTACAAAGAGAATGAGATAGATCTAAATTTCAAGTGGACCCACCACAGAAAATCGTGGGAGCCGTCACACCCACCGTTGAAACATTTATAGGGCCCACAGTGATGTATTTTTGAGATCCATCCTATTCATAAGTTAACATAGAGATAGATGAAGTGAAAACAAAAATATCAGCTTCTTTGGAAACTACTGTGGCCCCTAAGAAGTTTTGAATGGTAGATGTCACTGTCCCCACTATTTTCTATGGTGGGGTCCACTTGAACTTTATTATGGGCCACAAAAGTTTTGTATAAAGCTGATATTTGTTGTTTCACTTCATCTAGATTTATGTAACCTTTTCAACGGGTTGGATGGAAAATAAACATTATGGAAACATTACCGTGGGTCCTAATAAGTGTTTAATGGTGGACCGTACAATCACAACTGTTTCCTTTTGGATTGTCCACCTGAGACTATCTGTTTCAATTTTTTTTTTCAGTACTCTATAATTAAATACAAAAATAGATGAACGGCATGGATATAGAATAAACACATCAAGGTGGGCCCACAATAAGGACCACACTGTCGTGGATGAGGCTGGGGCCGCACCTAATCCTCTCCCTGTTGCTCCATGTGGCTGTCTGTCATGCACATGCATTCACATAGTAAAATTCAACCCGTCCATCCTATGAAACTGTGATTTTTACTCCAAATTCCCAAAAATCAGGATGATCAGTTAATTAAATGGGCTACACCAGAGGGAACAAGTTGGGAGATAACGTCCACCCTTTATTTACATGGACCCATCATGTTGTATGTATAAATCATAATAGGCCCCATAAAGTTTACTCAGTATGCAATCTGCAGACTCTTTCCTCAATTGTAATTTATATGAAATTTTGTTTTGATCTAACATCTGAGCCCTTGAAATGATTTGGGCTTATTACACTGAATACGAGCCGATGCACTTCTTTTTTTTTGTCGATTATTGCAAATTTGTATACTAGCGAGCAAAATGTTGTCTGGATCGGGAAAAGGAGGAGCAAGGGACATTGGGTGGAAACATGGACAACCAGTGGAGGGGAATAAATATGGAGCCATATGCAATGATTGTGGCCAAGTGATACGAAGTGGGGGAGTGTTTAGGCTAAAGGAACATTTGGCAGGGGAATACAAGAATGTGAAAGACTGTCCAAGTGTAACAAGGCCAGTGAGAGAGGAGATGAGAAGAGTGTTGACTGAAGCGTAGTCACGCAAGCTGCAGTAAAAGGATTGGGAGAGGGATATGAGGGAGGAGCTATGAGGCACTGGACAGGGCCTAGGTGCTATCGACGAGCACGATGATGACGCGATGAGGGGATCGCGTACCCCGATGACTGTGTTACGGCTCGAGAAAGGAGTGATTTTAGACAAGTAATTTGCGAGTCTCGGGCTTCGGAGTGGGAGGGGGAGCAAAGAAGACGGGTTGATGATAGTAGGCCGTCGTTTGGGACATCCTGACATGAGGCTAGTGGGAGCAGCAAACAATTTGATGGAGGTAGCAAGCATGGCCTACAACGCACGCAAAGCGCTCGTGTCCCAGATGCACCCATTGCAGGCGTTAATAAAAAAGATTAAAAAATATGTGGAGCAAGGTGCTCAGGGAGAAAGTGGGTGGCGCTATATCTAGGTTGTTCATCTCGAGCCATGTACTAACAAATGCAGCAGCCAGTCCTCACTTCAAAAATATGATTGAGGAGGTGCAGCATGCCGGGCCCAGTGTAAAGCCTCCCACGCTACAAGAGATTCTAGGCGTCTACCTTGATCGGGAGCACGAGGAGATGCAGGCTTGGGTACGTGGACTCAAGCCAAACTGAAAGCAGTTCGAGGTGACAATCATGTGTGATGGGTGGACAGGACCCACGAAATTGTCCATTATCAATTTCATGGTGTATTGTAGAGGACAACCGGTTTTCCTCAAATCTATTGATGCATTGGCTAGAATAAAATATCATGAATGCATATATGCTCTCCTAAAAGGAGTGATTAGAGATGTTGGGTCCCAAAATGTTGTCCAAGTTGTGACGGACAATGGCAGTGCGTTCATTAAGGCGGGAAAGAAATTGATGAAGAAGTTCAATCTCTGTTGAACCCCGTGTGCAGCACACTGCATTGATTTAATGCTCGAGGAGATGAGCCAGAGAGATTCTGTCAGGAAGACCATCGAGGATGCGAGGAGAGTGACAAACTTTATATACAATCACTCATGGTTGTTGGCTGCAATACGTGAGTGTTGTGGAGGGGACATCGTTAGACCAGGCGACACGGTTCGCCACGAACTTCATTGCACTAGACAGCTTATATAGGCACCGCGTGAGTCTCAGAAATTTGTTCAGATCTGAGAAATACATGGAGTGTAATCAGAAGACTGAGGGTGCCAAGACCTGTTTGAAGATGGTGTTCCCTCTGGGAAAAAGTTCACAACGTCGTTTCCTTCCATCCGATGTACAAGGTCCTAGGAGCCGTAGATAATGAGATGTGGCTTTCGATGGGGTCAATGTATGAGCTCATGAGAATTATGAGAGAGGGGATAATGATTTTAATCCCCAGTTCGTATTAGTGGGTGATCAATATCATCGATGGACCGGGACTCTTGAGCATCCACTCCACCAAGCCGGTAAGTTTGTTAATACAACTAAGTACTTTGAGCATTACTTCTGTTTGCATGTTAATACAACTGAGTAACTAATATTTGGGTTTCAGCATACTACCTAAATCCCAAATTTCATTATAAATGTCGGCTCCATGAGAATCAAGATTTGACGATGGCCGTCCACGAGGCGTTCGAACAATTGTTCCCAGAATCGACAGCGCAAGCAGATTTCGGTAACCAGGTAATGCAATAAATTTTTTTTCTTATAGCCTCTAGAAATATGGGCGATTAAAAATAATGACTTGTGAATCCATGTTTACAGTTGTTGCGGTTTAGGGATGCGAGGGGTACGTTCTCATCCGCACTAGCAAAAGCATCGATTGAAACGATGATGTCATGTGAGTATGGTAACATAATTAGGTAATTGCATTTTTCGTTTAAACTTCAAACTAAAACAAGCTCCTCATGGATATATAGGTGAGTGGTGGGCAATGTACGGAGTCGACACGCCCGCACTACAGTTATTGGCAGTCCGTGTTCTCGCACAGACTGTATCCTCCTTACCATGTGAGAGGAATTGGAGCACATGGTCACTCATACACACCAGCAAGAGGAATAGGCTGGCATATGAGAAGCTGCAAAAGCCTACAATATGAAGTTAAGAGAGAGGCAGTTGCGAGCAGTGTTCGCAATATCGATACTATCGGTCGATATTATCCGTATCGCACTCTTGCGATATGAAACCATCCGAAAGATATTTAGGGAAAAAAAAATCAAGAAATAACTGTTATCGATCAATATATCGCTAAATATCAGCCGATATCCTTACATATCGCATGATATCACTAAAAATCGTGCAATGTTATAACTTTTATCGCGGTTTTTTCGCCGATAGCTACTGTAGCCACCTACCATGGTAAAAATTTGACAAAATCAAAGAAAAAAGGAGTAACGATTTTTCAAGAGGGAGGATTTGGTACCTGAAAAGGGGTTGGATCTGATCGAAAGCTTTACTTGGTGGGCCATTCGAATCAGAGCTTCATGTCGTTTGAATCTCCTTCTCGAAAATGGAATCCTAAGCTTTCCACATTCAAATGCCAATTTTCTTTGCGGGATTCGGGGAAATTTAGGGTTTCGGAATCCCGAAAACTCTCTCCCTGCTCGACTGCTACTTTCCCAAAAATAAAATGTGCTTTGAGCATTCGACCATTCGCAATACAGATGGATGGACGCGTCCGGCGCCGCTGGGATGATAGGTGGGGTCCACCTTGATGTTTGTGAGATATCCATTCCGTCCTTCCATTTTCCAAGATCATTTTAGGACATGCGACAGAAAATGAAGGGGATCAAAAACTCACGTGGGCCTCACTAGAGGAAACAATGGGGATTCAGTCACCACTGTTGAAACATTTTGAAGGCCACAGAAGTTTTGTATCAAGCGTAAATGTTTTATTTTTTCACTTATCCCCGTGGGAATGACCTTGTAAACGGGTTGGATGCCATATAAACGTCAAGGTGGAGCTCACGAAGATTTCAATGGTAGAAAACTCTTTCCCTAGTTTTCCATCTCATATGGCCCACTTGATTTTTGGATCCACCTCATTTTTTGATTCATGTCCTAAAATGATATCAAAAAACGAATGGACGGAGTGGATTACTCAAAAAATAAGGTGGACCCCACCAACCACATCGCGCATGAACTTTGTGCTACATGCATTCGGCGTGCCTTTTTCACGGAAGCCAATTGGCTGGTGTAGCGTGTACCATATGAGCTTTGGTATAAAGTAATCTCTGTGGGGCCATCTTGAATGTATGTGGCTTATCCATGCCATCCATCCATTTTTCCAGCTCATTTGAGGGGTTGAGCCCAAAATTGAAGCATATCCAAAGCTTAAGTGTACCATAACACAGGAAAGAGTGGGAATAATGATTTTCACCGTTGAAACCTTCCTAGGGCCCACAGTGATGTTTATTTGTCATCCAACCTGTTCATAAGATCAAAAATACATGGATGAAGGGAAGAAACAAGTATCAGCTTGATCCAAAACTTCTGTGCACCCCAAGAATTTTTCGATGGTAGAGGTTCAATTAATACTGCTTCTTGTGGTGTGGTCCACTTAAACTTTGGATGTGCTTCATTTATGGGATAAAGAACTACAATTATTTATTAAAATGGATGGAGGGAGTGGATAAAATACATAAATCAAGGTGGGTACCACGGAGTTTACTCCATACGCTTTGTACTGAGTAAGCGTATCAAGTCCGAATTACTCGGTACGCAATACAACAATCCACTTCCGTTCCACACGGCACCTCTATTTACACCACCTAGCTCTGTGGGTCCCGGCATGAGGTATGAGTTACATCCAAACCACCCGTCCACTTCATGAGCTCATGGTAAGGCTTGAACCAAAAAATAAGACATCCAAAAATCAAGTGGACCAAACAGTAAAAAGCAGTGGGGGATTGAACGTCTACCGTTGAAACTCTTTTAGGGGTCACGGAAATTTTGGATCAATATGATACTTGTTTTTCCTCTTCATCCAGGTCTGTGTAACCTTATGAACAGATTGGATGGAAATTAAATGTTTTGGTGGGGCCTATGAATGTTTTAGCATTAAGAATCACTGCTATCTGTGGTGTGGTACACTTGAGCTTTGGATATGAATCATTTTTAGGATCAACATCTAAAATGGTCTTGCCAAATGGATGAACGGTGTGGATATACTAAAAACTTCATTATGTGGCCCATTTAACTTAGATCTTCTTTGAACTGTGGTACAACTCAAGCTCAAGGAGCGTCATCGCTCCTCTTGGCAAGAAGGGTTCTGTCCTACCCTGCTCGCACCATACTCCTCCGTCCGGTAGGCATCTGTGGGGTTCACCATCACGTAAGGGGTTTATCCACGTCGTTCATCTCTTTTCTCAAATAATTTTGCCACATGATCCAAAAAATGAAGCAGGTCTAGAGATCTAGTGGACCACACCAAAGGAAGCAGCGGTGATAATGACACCCACTATTGAAACCTTTCTAGGGGCCACTGTGATGTTTTTCTTACCATCCAACCCATTCATAAGGTCATGTAGACCTAGATGAAGTGAAAACACAAATATTAGCTTGATCCGAAACTTTTGTAGCTCTCGAGAAGTTTTTAATGGTGGCCTTTCAATCACCACTTTGTGGCCCACTTAAGCCTTGGTTATGCCTCATTTTTTGTTTCATACCCTAAAATGATCTATAAATAGGGATGGACGACATGGATAAGACCTTTACATCACGGTGGCCCCCCACAGAGCTCTACTTGGTCAGATCATAGTCTAGGCAGGGTAGTCCACTCCCCACAACACGTACCCACTCAATTTTTACTTCTTCTTTTGCTTTTCAATGAATTGGTTGTGTTTTTATACATGTCTTTGATACATTTATAAATGTCATGCATTCAATTTAAATATAGTTGCATTAGTTCGGTTAAACATCACATAGCTTAGGACCCTATACAAAGGAAATTTATTATGTGCATCGTTTTTTTGAGATGTTATGATTTAAAAGTGTGTATTAAGGGCTTTTTTAACAATCCGTGAAGTTCCATTAAAAAATTCAACCATTTTCCCAATGTTTCCCCATGTTTCCCAAAAAGTGCGATAAATTATGTGATACAAACGATATATCCCATGCGATAACCGATACGTATCTGTATCCCAAGGGTGCGATACATAACATGATATCGATATTTCGAACACTGGTTGCGGGTAGACCGAGACATGGAGGAAAATCAAGACCCGCTGGACTTGTTGTCTATTGGTAACATGGCACAGATAGGTGATGATGATGACCTACTTTATGAGTGGGTCAAATCAGCTGATTTAGATGATGCGGAGGGAGGCCCTGCTCCACAAGTAGCCGAGGGAGCAGCGGCTCTGGGTATCGATGTTGATCAGGTAGTAATCGAATAGAAGGCGGATACAGACTCCTTTGATCCTATGGTGAGGAGTTCGGCACATTCCAATGAGGGTGAGGAAGCATCTTCACGGCCCCCTCCCCATCATCAAGTCGTAGTGAGTGATGATGATGATGATGAGACTCAACCCCCACTCGACACTGGTCTTAAGGACGACGACGACGATGATGACGGTGATGAGGGGATGGAAGCACCAACATTAGTATTGGTGGTACTAGTGGGGGTGGGGGAGGGGTGGCAGTGGTGGGGGGTACACGATGGCTCAAAGCCAACGATCCGTTGGCCAGTTCACTGAGGAGCAGAGCTTTGACCATGCCACTCAGGACATGGACCATAGATCTCGTCCACCATCCAGGGCGAGAGCATCGGAGCCCACATATATGTTCGAGTGTCGTGCGAAGAAGAAAGTCGAACGCACCGCGGCTGATGCTCTCACACGTAGCTTGTCATCTATGGACATAAGTTCGATCAGGGGAGCTCCACCTCTGTCCCACCTTATACTCATGGGGGATATCACGAGTATAGCCATGGCAGCTCTGACATTCAGTCACGCTCATCTACCCATAGGTACAGGCAGCCGGAAAATAGTTCTTCGAGTCATGACCCTTTAACAGGAGGATATTCGGGGTACCCGTATGACTGGCAGCAATACTATCAAGGAGTCGGGGTTGGACTTGATCTGTTCCCTCGGCACCCTGCTCAGCAAATGCCGTCGATGTATGTCATGCAATTCCCACGTCTAGGAGTACTCGTACAGTTTGGGGAGGATGACTATCAGAGGTACATAAGAGAGTTCCTCAATTGGTACGAGCAGAGGATGACCTAGGAACAGTACTACCAACATGTTGGGCAACAGTACTACTCTCAACTTTTTTTTCAATTCATTTACTTTTGCATGTCTTAATTGTTGTAAGCTTGCATTTGTATTATATAAACTCATTTTGGTTACTATTTGAGTGATTTCTTATGACAATGCATGCTTTTTGGCCCCCGTTAAATGGAAACTTCTAATTTAATGCATTCTTTTTGCAAATTTTTCATTCCTGAATATGTAAATATGTGTATTTAGGAATGTCCTGAAGTTTCACTGAAAAATTCCACCATTTTCTCCATGTTTCTCTCTTTTTCCCTGCATTTCCGATTATCGGCGATATTATCGGAGATAACAATATTATATCTTTATCTCCGGCCAGCGAAACTTGTAGCGATACCGATAACTCGAACATTCGGGACGCCATTCGTGACAGCTATTCAAATGCTCGGAATATATCTAGGATTTATTAATTTCAAATATCAATAAGCTTCAACAGAATTCGAGAATGCTATAAGAGTACTTCTTTGCTCTTAATGGGGTGTGGGATGACTTAAATCTCTATCACCCCTTTCCCTCTTACTGCACAAAGGATTACATAATATATGGAAACAATGTGAGGAAACTCGAATTGTGCAATTCCTCTCTAGGCTGAATTTTGAATATCAGGGTGTTCGCGAGCAGATTACTGTAATGGATCCCCTACCTCTTTGACCGTTGTTTATGTTTTGGTTCAAAGGGTTGCTATGTCATCTTCCCCCAAGGCTTGCTTGCACAGTTGGAGATCGGCCTTCTTATAGGCCTAGACTTAGAGCACCAACATGGGGCACGCAAGGCCATGAACGTAATTTTAGATATGGCAAACAAGGCAGGGCCCATGATAATGAGCGCAACACAGCGAGCGTGGTAATCGTGGTCAAGGAGGACGTGGTCGTGGCCATGATGGACCTCCTCGTGTTTGTACGCACTGGTAGTGGCATGAACCGTTCTGTTGACCGATGATGGGATATTATTGGTCACCCATCTAGGCAGGAGCTTCTCTAGCTTGTAGCACCTTCGTTGATTCTAAGAAGACTTCATAGATGACTTCTGATCAAGCCTAAATATAGCATATTTATCCTATCAATTGCACTAGTTTCCATGCATTTAAATGTTAAATTGATATACTAATGAGTGTTTTGTGCATGCGAGGTAATTCAGGAACCAAGAATGGATACGTGCTTAAAACAGATGAATTAAAGCTCAAAGAAAGTAAAGATGAAGAACCGAAGATTTGGATGAAGGGAATGAAGATTTGAAGAGTTAAAGATTTAATAAAGAAAAGAAGTATTAAGATGAAGAAAGTGACTGAAGATCAGAAGAATAAAGAACAGAAGAAATCCAGCAGTTATCGATTGATCGACCAGAGTTATCAATCGATCCCGATTGATCAAGTGGACACATCAAAACTCGTAGATTTAATGTTGAACTCTCTGGATGATTTTTGGTACACCATCGATCGATCGATAGATCAGACCAATCGATCTACACGAAGAAGGAAATTCAAAAGTTCGTTGCTAGACGTTTTAAGGCATCAATCGGTCAATCGATCGATTGATCAAAGGCATATGCAATTGCGTAAATCTCAAGTAGATTCAGAATTTTCCTATTTAAAGAGGTGTTTCTAGGCGGATTAGGTTAGAGGGGAGGCTTTAGAGAAGGCGAAGCTTGTCCGACATCATTCTCTTCTTCAATCCGTCGATCCAAGTTTGCTTTTCTTTTGTTTTTCTTTTAAGATATTAGCCAGGCTAGGCTAATCTCTTTGCTAAGGCTAAGGGACGAATCTTTTATTAGATATTTGAAATTTAATTCGTTTTTAATTAAAGTTATTAGTTTTTTATGTTGGATTATGATTGGATGTGATTGAATTCCTAGATTGGAGGAAGAATCAATCTGTATAATTGATTGATCTATTGTGAACTTCGAGTACAATAAATGCTTTTGATTCCCTGCGATTGATTACCAAAATCTTCATGAGGGATCAAACCTATCGTGATTCTAATCTATATTGGATGTTTGTGAGTGAATTTACTATTATATCTTTTGATTAGAACAGAATGGAATCCAATTCTAGTTGAGCTATCAACTTGAGAAGCCAAATTAAGTTCCAAGTTCATTGGGGATTCCTAGATCCTTAGTAACTTCTATTAATTGTTTTAAATCCTTTTTACTTCGTCGGATTAAAAACCCAGACAACCCAATTAGTTTTAATTGTGTTCTCACCAATTTCCCTGTGGTTCGGCCTCGAACTGCGGAGTTATTACTGCATCATAACCCTGCACTTGGCGTTGTCAACCCTTAGGATCAATCAAGTTTTGGCACCCCTGTAGAGGAAAATTGCGTTGAGAATACTTAGGATTAGATTAGGTTTTGTTTTCCAGTCTAACCTAGGGTTTTATTTTCAAAATTTATAGTGAGGTTTTTCGCGGGATTTTTCTTTCCAGACCATATCTACATCTCAAGGTATTTGATGAGATTGTAGCAACCTTGCATTACAATAATGTCTCCCAAGACATCATTAGACTCAAGTTGTTTCCCTTTTCTCTAAAAGAGAGAGCCAAGTCATGGCTCCATTCTTTGAGACTGATATCTATAGGCACATGGCCTGAGATGACCCAGAAGTTCCTTAAAAAGTTCTTCTCGATTCATAAGACAAACTCATTAAGCTGTGCTATTATGAATCTCCCAAAAAAGTAGATGAGACATTTTTTCAATGTTGGAAGAGATTCAAGGAACTTTTACTCACCTGCCCACACAATGGTTATGAAATTTAGCGTGTAATTAGTTTTTTCTATGATGGATTGAACTCGAATATACGCCAATTTGTGGAGATAATGTGCAATGGCGAGTTCATGACCAAAGATCCCGAAGAGGCATGGGATTACTCTGAGAGGTTGGATGAAAACGCACAATCATAGGACACCACCAACAAATCAAGTAATGACAAGCCTACGCCTAAAGAGAAAGGGGGAATATACGTCCTCAAGGAGGATGTGAATGCTAAGATTGTGGGTCTCACTCAAAAGGTTCAGTCCATGGAACTGAGGAAGGTGGAAGTGGTCCAACCCACCAATGCGGTTGTTGAGAGTGCATGTGGCATATGTGAGAGCGATCCATACCTTACTAAGGATTGTCCCACAATCCCGGCTTTTCAAGACATTTTGCAAGCTCAGGTGAATGCCATGAATGCTTATCAATGTCCATTTAGTGCGCCTAATTCTAACACATAATCCTAGTTGGCAGAATCATCCCAACTCCAGTTGGAAAAACGAGACAACCGTTAATGTGAGTACTCCTCCCACACCCCAAAGCACACCACGAGTGCAACCACAAAATAGGACTCTTGAGGACACGTTGCAAGCATTCATGCAAGGACAAATGCAATTTAACCAAACCACTATGCAGGCCATAAGTGATCGTAAAACGCAGGTTTCTAGGATTAAATCACACTTTACTGTTACAGAGAAAGTGACATTTTTGGCCCAACCTCAACCTAACCCAAAAGGACAATATGAGGTGAATCATTATAATCCTCCTAACCCAAACATGGAACAAGCTAAATCCATCACCACTCTTAGAAGTGGAAAAGAGATTGACAAAACTATTCCAATGAAGGCCGACACGCCTAATGATTCGGATAAATCTAAGGACGATGGACCCAGTACCGCTCCACATGACGAAGAGCTGGCACATGAGTACAAGCCCTCGGCTCCGTTTCCCCAACGCCTTATCTCATCAAAGTGCCCATCTGAGAATCAAGACATCTTAGAAATTTTCCAACGAGTCAAAATCGACATTCCCATGTTGGACACGATTAAGCAAACACCGTCTCATGCCAAGATTCTTAAGGACCTTTGCACTGTTAAACGCAAATTGAATGTGCAAAAGAAGGCTTTTCTGATGGAACAACTGAGCACTATTATAAAGCAAAACACTCGCCCAAAATATAAAGACGCGGGTAGCACTACAATTTCATTCATTATAGGGAACTTCCGGATTGAACAAACCTTGCTAGACTTGGGGGCAAGTGTTAACCTCATTCCCTACTCAGTATATGAACAATTGGGGCTTAGTGAATTACAACCCTCCAACTTGCTAACCGATCTATTCGTATACCGAGAGGGGCAGTCGAGGACGTGTTAGTCAAAGTCGATAAGTTCTACTACTTGGTAGACTTTATTGTCTTCGATACATGGCCGGTCATAAATGCGAGCACTCAAATTCCGGTCATTCTAGGACGTCCATTCCTGGCAACTTCAAATGCAACAATTAATTGCCGGAATGGAGTTATGAAGTTGTCCTTTGGAAACATGACATTGGAGGTAAATGTGTTCAACCTTTGTAAACAACTAGGGGATGTAGATGAGATCCAAGAGATAAACATGAATGATATACTCGTAGAGGATGAGCTTTTATTGACTACAATCTTTGATCCCTTAGAAGCATGTCTTGCTCACTTTATGAATTCTGACGATCACATGATTTTAGACATAGTGAGTGCATTGCTAGATTCTGCGCTGGCACTCGAAACTAACTGGCGAAGGACATGCTTTGAAAAATTACCCCTCACAGACTTAAAGCCTCTACCGTCTAGCATCGAGGCACCGAACCTTGACCTACAACCATTGGCATCCAAGTTGAAATACGCCTATTTAGGTCAAATAGATACGCATCCAGTGGTGATTTCTTCCCACTTAGATAATGAGCAAGAAAGCAAGCTGATTACTACTCTAAAGAATTATAAGAGTGCCATAGGATGAACCATTGCGAAGCTCAAGAGAATTGATCCCCTGATTTGCACTCATCGAATACACCTAGAGGAGAATGCCAAAACATCTAGGCAATCACAATGCCTATTAAATCCAAACATGAGGGATGTGGTTAAGATGGAGGTGTTAAAACTGTTGGATGTGGGAATCATCTACCCTATATACAATAATCAATGGGTGAATCCAACTCAGGTGGTGCCTAAGAAGTTTGGAATCACCATAGTAGCCAATGCCAATAATGAACATGTGTCAACTAGAGTTACCACTAGTTGGAGAATGTTCATTGACTACAGGAAGCTAAATACCATCACGAGGAAAGACCACTTTCCCTTGCCTTTTGTTGATCAAATTTTGGATAGGTTGGTCGGTCATTCCTATTATTTCTTCCTAGACGGGTACTCGGGCTACAATCAGATTGAGATAGCCCCAGAAGATCAGGAGAAGACCACATTTACATGCCCCTTTGGCACATTTGCTTATCGAAGGATGCCATTCGGACTATGCAATGCTCCTATGACATTCCAGAGATGCATGCTTAGTATTTTCTCATATATGGTTAGGCATTTTCTGGAAGTGTTCATAGATGACTTCTCCGTTTTTGGTAGTTCATTTGATGAGTGCCTTGAGCACTTGAATTTGGTCTTGACAAGGTGTGAAGAGAAAAACCTTGTTTTGAATTGGGAAAAGTGTCACTGGACATGTGATTTCATCCAACGGAATCAAAGTGGACAAGGCCAAAATAGACTTGATTGCTAATTTGCCGGCTCCCAAAAGCATACATAACAGTCGATCTTTTTCTAGGTCATGCAAGATTCTATAGGAGGTTCATTAAGGATTTTAGTCAAATTTCTAAACCATTAACCTCTTTCAAAAGGATGTCCCATTTGAGTGGATTGACTCATGCCAAGAGGCTTTTACAAAGCTTAAGAGTATTTTGACGACCGCACCAATCATGCAGCCACCCGATTGGGGCGTTCCTTTTGAAATCATGTGTGATGCTAGCAACTATACGGTTGGCGCAGTGTTAGGCCAAAGGAGGGACAAGAAGCCATGTGTTATCTACTACGCAAGTAGAACGCAGAATGATGCCCAGATAAATTACTCCACGGAAAAGGAACTCCTTGCCATAATTTTTACTCTAGACAAATTCAAGTCTTATTTGATCATATCCAAAATCATAATATTTACTGATCATGCGGTGTTCAAGTATCTTCTTTCAAAGAAGGATGTTAAGCCCCATCTTTTGAGATGGATTCTTCTACTCCAAGAGTTTGACTTAAAAATACGAGATAAGAAAGGAGGAGAATGTAGTGGCAAACCATTTGTCCCGACTTGTCCCATCCGATCCCATTGAGACCACACCGATCAAAGATACATTCCCGGATGAACAGTTATTTTTTGTTTCCTAATTACTTTGGTACCCTAAAATTGCTAACTACCTTGTGACAGGTAAATTGCCAATCCATTGGACGTCACAAGATAAGAAGAGATTTTTAACTGAGATACATAACTTTTTTTAAGATGACCTATATTTGCTTAAATATTGCCCAGACTAAATCATTAGGAAATGTGTTCTGAACAATTATTTGTTGTCTCCCAATTACCTTGTTACGTTGACATGGCAAATTATCTTGTGATACGTAAATTGTCGATCCATTGGATATCACAAGCTAAGAAAAGATTTTTATCCGAGGTACGTAGCTTTCTCTGGGATGATCCTTATTTGTTAAAATATTGCCCAGACCAAATCATTAGGAGATGTGTTCCAAACAATGAATAATCTAGTGTTATCTTCTTTTGTCACTCACAAGCCTGTGGAGGTCATTTTTCGACAAAGAAAATCATCGCCAAAATTCTTCAATGTGGTTTTTATTGGCCGACTATGTTTAAAGATACGAGTTTTGCAAGGCGTGTGAGCGATGTCAGAAATGGGAAGAATGTCCCGAAGAAACATGATGTCCGAAAATCCAATTTTAATCGTAGAAATTTTCGATTATTGGGGTATTGATTTTATGGGACCTTTCCCCCCATGTTTTGGACATCTTTATATTCTCTCAATTGTGGATCGTGTTTCCAAATGGGTGGGGGCGATTTCTTCTAGAACTAATGATCACAAAACAGTTCTACGGTTTTTGAAAGAAAATATTTTGTCGAGATTTAGAACGTTGAGATCCATAATTAGTGATGGTGGTTCTCACTTCTGTAATAGGCCATTTGAGAACTTAATGAAGAAATATAGTATTACACACAACGTAGCTACACCCTATCATCCATAGACAAGTGGTCAAGCTGAAGTTTCCAATAGGGAAATGAAACAAATTTTAGAGAAAATTGGAAAACTAGAACGTAAGGACTTGTCATCGAGACTAACCGAGGCATTGTGGGCTTATAGGACTGCATTTAAAACCCCTATTGGAACGTCTCCCTATAGACTTGTCTTTGGGAAAGCTTGTCACTTACCAGTAGAATTGGAATATAAGGCATACTCGGCAATAAAGAAATTCAACTTTGACATTAAAAAAGCAAGCACGCTGCGGAAACTCCAGCTTTTGGAGTTAAGAGGAAATTAGGAAAGATGTGTATGACAATGCAAGAATATACAAGGAGAGAATGAATGTGTTCCATGACAAGAATATTTTCAAAAAAAAAAAAAACATTTGAGCCAAATCAGAAAGTTCTTCTGTATAACTCGCCTCCATCTCTTTCTTGGAAGTTTACGATCCAGATGAATCGGCCCTTTTGTTGTGAAGACTGCTTATCCATATAGGGTTGTGGAAGTTGTGAGTCCCAAAAACGGTAATGTGTTTAAGGTGAATGGACAAAGGTTGAAACCATTTGTGGAAAATTTTTCTTCAGAGAATACATCCATACCTCTGGGAGATCCTATCTACCAACATCGATCCCCTAGTCTAACAAAGATCCTTTCCCTTAGGATTCAATTTCTTTGGTAGGATAGTTGTTTTGTTTTTACTTTTTAGTTTGTTAAATCACCAATCAATGAAGGTCGCTCTTATACATGTCTTTTAGTAATTTTTTCATCTGCTCCTCTTTATTTTGTTGCTTTCATGTTGTTTATATTGTCTATATTTCATACATTGAAGACAATGTAGGATTTAAGTTGGGGGTGGGGTTTCCTTTGGAAAAATCTTCAAATTGTGCTGAATTGTGAAATTTTTAGCTAAATTTTTTTTGAAAATTTTGAAAGTTGATTTCCGTAGATTCAGGTGATCTTAAAGACAATCTAATGTTTAGAATATGAGAAGATACTTAATGTTCAGAATTTTTTAAGCCTAATTCTAATTACTTGATGGATTTCATAGTTGAGTTCGATTGATGAATGCTTAATTGGAAAGTTTAAATATTGATTGAGTCATGAATTCATATGTCACATCTAGCTTATACATTAGAGTTTCAGTTGGATACTGTAGTGTTAACTTGATAATTATTGTGAGTGCTAGGAACCAAGCTTGGGGAATTTGTCCATCATGTTCAATGAAATGAAAAAGAAAGAGAGAGAGAGAGAGAGAGAGAGAGAGAGAGAGAGAGAGAGAGAGAGTCCCAGCTAAAAAATAATTGTTATCGAAAAGGGTTACCTATTGAACTGTCCATGAAAAGACTTTCGTATGTAAAAATTAAAAAAAAAAAAATTAAAAAAAAAAAAGAATGTATGGAGAGAGAGAGAGAGAGAGAGAGAGAGAGAGAGAGAGAGAGAGAGAGAGTAAAAGCCGTCGATGAAAAAATTCCAAAAGCTAGAGGAGTGAAGTGTTGAATTGTAAGACAAGTTTTGGTTTAAGCCTTGGTTGATCTGATCATTCCCTTGATTATCATTGTGAACATGAAAGTGGAAGAACTGAACCTGTAGTTGTGATAAGTCTAGATTACATGGTGCGTTCATGGAACTCAATATTGGGATTTATTCAATTTTATAATTAATAAACTGAACTTAATTAGAATATTTATTAACTATCATAGCTAAGGTTTTTTTTTTTTTTTTTCACATGCACAAACACCCCCCACACACTCACACCTAGTGAGATTTCACCACCTATGGGTACTCGAACCCTTGACCAGGTGTTGAAACTCTTGAGAGTCTACCACCAGAGCAAGAGTAAGGACCCTCATAGCTTAGGTGGATGTTATGCTCAATATTCGTGAATTAAGCTTCCTCTGGATTGGATTGATCTTCGAGATTACTTGAGATAAAAGGATTGATTCTTCTAAGAATTTGTTTTTGGATTCGGAATTTTTCGTGTGTTTTGTTCAGGACTAGCAAAATGTTGGTTAGGGGTGTGATCCAGCCTAAATATTGCATATTTATCCCCTCAATTATACTAGTTTCCATGCATTTAAATGTTAAAACAATACACTAATGAGTGTTTTCTGCATGCAAGGTAATTTGGGAACCAAGAATGGATACGTGCTTTAAACGGATGAATTAAAGCTCAAAGAAAGAAAAGATGAAGAATTGAAGATTTGGATGAATGGAATGAGGATTTAAAGAGTTAGACCTAAAGAAAAGAAGTACCGAGGTGAAGAAAGTGACTTGAGATCAGAGAAGTAAAGAACGGAAGAAATCCAGCAGTTATCGATTGATCGACCATAGTTATCGATCGATCTCAATTGATTGAGTGGACACATTGAAACTTGATTTAATGTTGAATTCTCTAGATGATTTTTGGTACCATTGATCGATTGATAAAGGTGTCCGATCGATTAATGGAAATTCGAATTAAGATAAAAAACTTGTTCGACACATTTTGTTCTCATCGATCAATCGACAGATCATACCGATCGATCGACACAAAGAAGGAAATTCAAAAGTTCATTGTTGGACATTTCAGGGCATCATCGATCGATCGGTGTTTCTAGGCATTTTAGGTACAAATTAGGTTAGAGGGAAGGCTCTAGAGCAGGCAAAGCTTGTCCGACATCATTCCTCTTCTTCAATCCTTCAATCCAAGTCTGTTTTTCTTTTGTTTTTCTTTTAAGATGTTACTCATGCTAGGCTAATCTCTTAGCTAAGGCTAAGAGATGAACCTTTTGATAGATATTTGATATTTAATTCGTTTTTAATGAAAGTTATTAGTTTTTCACGTTGGATTATGATTGGATGTGATTGAATTCCTAGATTTGAGAAGGAATCGATCTGTAAAATCAATTGATCTATTGTGAACTCCGAGTACAATAGATGCTCTTGATTCCGTACAATTGATTGCCTAAATCCTCATGAGAAATCAAATCTATCGTGATTCTAATCTATGTTGGATTTTGTGAGTGAATTTACTACTATATCTTCCGATTAGAATGGATTGGAATCCAGTTCTAGTTGAGTAATCAACTTGAGAAGATGAATTAAGTTCAAGTTATATATATTGGGGATTCCTGGATCCTTAGTCGCTTTTATTAATTGTTTTAAATCCTTTTTACTTCGCTGGATTAAAAACCTAGTCAACCCAATTAGTTTTAATTGTGTTCTCACCAATTTCCCTGTGGTTCAACCTCGGACTCCAGAGTTAACCCTGAACTTGGGGTTGTCAACCCTTGGGTTTGATCAACTTCCGTAGGGTCTCAAGAGAGATCTCCATCAGGTGATTCAGTTGCTTTGTCTCGAGAAGTTTATGATGCTTTGATGCAGCTTCATATTTAAGATACTACTGCTACCTCCAGAGCCACTGTAGCCCAGTTAGATATTGCTCTCCATGTATCTTCCCCTTCTTTATGAGTCGTTGACCTTGGAGCTATGATTGGTAAGTCTCATCTGTTTAGCACTTATCAATCTTCAAACCAATCACACTTTGTTACTATTATTGATGGAAACCAAACTCTTAGATCTGGAACTGGTTCCATCAATCTTTCTCCCAACATACATCCATCATCTATCTCATACGTTCTCAATTTTCCTCTCAATCTTTTGTCTTTTAGTTCTCTTACAAAATCCTTAAATTGTTCTATAACCCTTTCCCCTTCTCACTGGGTGTTTCAGGACCTCCAAACAAAGTAGATGATTAGTGAGGCCATGAACATGGGGGGATTTACTTCTTGAATGATGCACCAATGATAGCGTCTAGTACTCTATCTTTAGATAAGGAATTAGTATCCAAATGGCGTTATTGTTTAGGGCATCCATCTTTGTCTACGTTGAAGCTTATGTTTCCTTTGATTCCTGCTACTATGTCATTATGCGGTGAGACATGAGTTTTCCAAACATCACTGTGTTATGTTTCCTCGTAGTTTGTCTGAGAGGAAATCCAAACCGTTGAGTAAGTTCATTCTAATGTTTTGGGGTCTTGTTCCTGTTAACTCTATTTCTGGATATAAATACTCTCTTATTGATGATTGTTTCAGGATAACATGAGTTTATCTTATGAATTTTAAGCATGAAAGTGTTTGATATGTTCAAGATTTGTCTTAATGAAGCAGCCACCCAATTTCAATGTCCCATTAAAACTCTTATGTTCTAACAATGGTGGCGAATATGTATCGAAAACTTTCTTGTCGTTTCTGCAAGACCATAGTATCTCATCTCATACTTCATTTCCACAGACACTTC
This sequence comes from Magnolia sinica, assembly GCF_029962835.1. NCBI lineage: Eukaryota > Viridiplantae > Streptophyta > Magnoliopsida > Magnoliales > Magnoliaceae > Magnolia > Magnolia sinica. The sequence continues at coordinate 57,607,696 of NC_080577.1, read as the reverse complement.
AACAAAATGGTACTACTAAGAAGAATCACCATCTTCTTTAAGTCTTCTTCTTGGTATGAGCATTGCTAAACACTTTTGGGATGATGCTTTACTCACTATTGTTTTCCTTATTTTAATCGTATAGCATCCAAAATATTATTAAATAGGACTTCATTTGAAATTTGCATCCACATGACATGACAAACATTTTTCCCTTACCCCCTAAAATCTTTGGGTGCACGTCTTTTAATCATATTCTTGATAGTAGTAGCGATACGTTGAGTCCTCGGGCTATAAAATGTTTTCTTAAGACACTCTTGGTCTTGGAAAGCGTGAAAACGTTACAACCCTCTGTCCTACAAGAGATATGTATCAGTTGATGCCACCTTCTTCGAAGATATCCCTTCTCTGATGAAGGACAATCACTGCACAATCCTCTTACTAGTCAAGGGGAGTTTATGTTATATAACTCTATACCTCTTCTGATCCCTTGTCATGATGATACTCTCACTTCTTCTGACTCCTCTAAGCCTCTACTTGTGTATCAATGCCGGAAGAAGTCCCTTATTGATCCACCTACTATCATTCAATCTGTTTCCACCGGTGTTCAAATACTATCTCCCCCTCTCTAGATGACCTTCCTATTGCCTTGCATAAACCTTCTCGTTCATCCACTAAACATCCCATCAGTAATTTTGTTTCTTTCCAGCATCTTTCACATTCCTTTAGTTATTTTACAACTTCCATATCCTCCTCATTTATTCTGCGTAATATAAAATAAGTTATGAGAAGTCCTAACTAGAAACCACCTATAATGGAAGAAATGCAGGCTCTTAAAAAAACAATACATGGGAGTCAATTCCTCTGCCCAGATTGTTGGATGTCAATGGATTTATACCATCAAATATTGATGGTTCTATTGATAGATGTAAGGCTCGGTTGGTCACCAAGGGTTACACACAAACATATGGGGTGGATTATTTTGAGACGTTTTCTCCTGTAACCAAACCTCCGTGTAGTTATTTCTTTGGCCGTCAATTTGTCTTGGCCTTTATTTCAATTGGAAGTGAAGAACAACTTTTTACATAACAATCTTGCCAAAGAAGTTTATATGGACCAACCGCCTGGAGTTTTTGTGCCAAGTAACTCACACCTTGTGTGTCGTCTGAAGAAGTCTATTTATGGCCTCAAGCAATCCCCTCGGTCCTGGTTTGATAAATTTAATTACGCTCTTCTTGACTTAGGGTTTGTTCGAAGCCAAGCAAATCACTGACTTTTCATCTGTCTTCGGGCCCTAGGAATTACGGTGGTGATTCTTTATGTCGAAGACGTTGTGTTGTCTAGAAATGATACTGAGCGGATCATCACCCTTAAATCCCTCATGAAGACAAGATTTGAGATTAGAGGTCTTCGCACTCTTCAGTATTTTCTGGGAATTAAAGTCACTTGCTCGAAGTCAGGAATTGTCCTACCTCAAAGGAATTATGCTGTCGATCTTTTATCAAAGAAGGGGATGCTAGGGTACAAGCCTGTTGCTGCACCGATGGCTGTATCGCCAATTTGTTGGTCGATTCATCTACTTGACTATCACACGGCCGAATATTTCATATGTTGTAGGTGTTGTCAGTCAGTTTATGCATGCTCCTCATACAACCCATCTAACAACAGTGTATCGAATTCTTTATTATTTAAAATTGGCCCCTAGCAGAGGATTACGCTTTCAAAGACATGGCCATCTTAATATTTCAGGTTACTCTAAGGCTGATTGTGTCGGAAGCTTTCATGATCAACTGTCTACATCAAGATACTATACCTTTGTTGGTGGAAATCTTGTCACTTAGAAAAGCAAGAAGCAATTATTTGTTGCTCGAGTCTACTATTAAAGCTGAATATAAGGCAATGGCTCATGCTATGTGTGAGCTCATTTAGTCCTGAACCCTCTTATAAGAAATTAGTTGTTCTCCATTAAGTCTCATTCCATTACATTACAATAATCAAGCTACGATTCACATTGCAAGCAATCTAGTATTTCATGAACGTACTAAGCACATTGAGATTAATTGTCATCTAAGAGAAAAAAGTTGTTAATGAGAAAATTGAGACTCCTTTGTTCATTCAAGGGAACAGCTAGCTTTATATTCCTATGAAATCTCTTCGAGATGCTCTTCTTCAACCTACTAACAAGTTGGGCACGATCAATATCTATGCTCTAACATGAGAGGGAGTATAGGAGATGACATGTGTATGTGCATAGAGCTTAGGTAGTCCTACAAAGCATGTTAAGATATTTTTGTAGCACATAACTGTATATTACTTAACTTAGATGACTTTTCTCTATAATTACACAGCAACTCCTAGTCTGATTCACTTTGCCATATATCAATTCCATAGTAAATTATTTTTAGATCATCTTATTTATGCCAACAATAAACAAAAAGATGCAGAGAAAACAGTGTAAGAATGTTGAGGATGTTACCTACCTCGAGAGATATTGCACCACGATCACTCCAAGTCATGTGAATGCAGGATCTTCCTAGAGCTGCAAACCACGAATCGTCCCTCCTACTAGATGCAAAAATGGAACTAGGCAGTAAAGATTCAAAAACCATGAAGAACAAGAATAGGCTGAGATGACGAAGATATGTGTACTTCTTACATATATTGTTAAAGTGAAACTTCAATACACTATCCACCAATAGGGAGGGGTACGGTCCCCATAAAATTGACGGCAAATCATGACTCTATAGTTATACCATGGGGCATGATTTCCTTTCCCCTGAATTACACAAGACCTTAACTTCTCTAGATTTTCTATATGGCCAGTGGTCCTCCATTGGGAAATCAATCGTCATGTTGTTCCAAAGGGTGATTTAAGAAAGCCTCCCTCACAACACAAACAGAGGCACAGATTCCCTGGTTAAGGGCCCATTTCGACATATTGTCGTTTGTCGACTGCCGACTTTAGAAGATACCCCACAAAAGCCATTTCCTCAAAAACCAATCGGATTGGTTTTCAGGGTCTCATCTATTTGTCACCTAAATAGTTGGGTTGGTCCCAAACCAACGATTGTGGATGGCATCCAAACAGGCCGCAAAACACTTATTTAGGGTCGAATTGAGGATTTTGTCTCCAAACCCTAGTTTTGACACTGCATCCAAACAGGCCCTAACAATGTTTCTTTCTCAGCAACCCACATGAGACAGCAAGACCATCCCACACCATCCTGTCCATCTGAGATTTATTTGTTTTCTTTATTTTTTCTTTTTTTCTTTTTTTTTTTTTCTTTTTTTTTTCTTTTTTTTTTTAAGGGTGATAAGTTAATTATTGATAGAAACTGTTGGAGAATCATCACAACAGCTAAGAATACAAACTAAACCAAGCTAGCAACCACCCGAATTTACGAACCAAGCAACATTGAGGCTTCATCAGTGTATACATCCTTTGCCCCGGAAACCCATTCTAGCACATCCTTCCTAGATTGCCCCAAAACATCTTCCCAAGTTCCCTGTTTATTGAGGAAGCATCTTCAATTACGTTCTCACCAAATGTTCCAATGGCAAGGATGAGGTGGTGCCATGGGGGTTGCCAACTTTTGGGAATAGGGCTGTCATTCCAAGCCCAAAAGAGATCTACAACCAATTGGCGCATCACCCACTCTACACGGAAGGACTTTAGAAAAGCGGACCACACTTGATACACAAAGGTACAATGGATGAAAATGTGGTCAACCGACTCCGCTTCGCTTTCACACAATAGACACATGTTAGGAAGGACCATAGATCTTCGCTGAAGATTTTCTATGGTTAGAATACGATTTCGCCCAACTAACCATGCAAGAGATAGCTACCTTTGGAGGAGCCCCATAAAACCAAAAAGCATGGAAATGCCCCCCCTTCACCACTTCATTCTGAAGAATCCCTAATCCTCTTGTAAAATGACTTAACTAAGAATTTCCCCGATGGTGTATCCTTCCAAACCATAGCGTCTTCTAAAGTCAATGAGGGATGAATATTATGGAGCCTTGCCAATAATCGTACCAATTCCACGCCCTCCTCTTTAGATAAAACCCTCCTACAAGGGGGGCACCAAACTCCGATTTGGCTCACTTGGGAGAAACAAGAAGCTACCGACATGTTCCTCCTAGGGGCTAGTGATGCAACCGATGGAAACTCTAGCTCCAAGGATCCATAACTGCACCATGAATCTTCCCAAAACCGAATGTGCTACCCATTTCCAAGAGAAAATGCCACCCCTGCCTTAAATTGTGGAGCTATAGAGTTAATGGACCTCCATATCCCAGAGGCTCGATAATGCGAAGAAGCATTTACCTCCCAACCACCCTCCTGAATCCCGTATTTAGATGCGGTCGTCTCTCTCCATAGCTTACCTACTTCAGAAGCAAATCTCCATTGCCATTTTCCAAGTAGTGCCTCATTCATGAGATCCAACCTTTTTATACATGCCCCTCTCTTATTAAAAGGCTTGCACACCTCTTCTCACTTGAGTAAATGGAGCTTGTTCCTTTCATTTGCTCTGTTCCACAAGAAGTCTCGCCTTAGCTTTTCCAATTTATCGAGAACAGACTTTGGGCACTTAAATAGAGACATGAAATAAAGAGGGAGAAAAGATAGGGATGATTTGATTGCTATGATTCAGCCTGCCAATGAAAGGTGACGAGATTTCCATCCAGAAAGCTTCCGTCAAAACCTTTCTATCGCCTTGTTCTAAAGATGTTTCCCTAGTTTGGCTATGCATAGTGGGAAGCCCCAAATACATAGATGGGAGTGATCCTTTACCACAACCAAATACCTCAGCGCAGGTAGCCACTTCTTCCTTTGAAAAATAAAAGCATAACATAACGTTTTATCTCACATTAACTGATGCAGGAGAATTAACCACTTGTTCTAAGAGCTCGAAGTGATAGAGCATGGGGAATTAATCAATTTATCTCAAAGCCCAAGCCCCACATCCCATGGGTTAGGACCTCAGCTAACCCCCCTCATGGGCCCCACATCGCATGGGTATCGCCTCACACGAGCCACCCACCTTACACGGGTGGGGCCCGCCTCACACGGGCTGCCCACCTCAAGTGTGCCCCTATGATGCAGGACAATTAACCACTTGCTCTAAAAGCTCGAACTGTTAGAGTATGGCGAATTAATCCATTTATCTCATAGCTCAGGCCCCACATCTCATGGGTTAGGACCTCGGCTGAACCCCCCTCGTGGGCTCGTGGGCCCCAAATCACATGGGCCGCCCACCCCGAGTGTGTCCCCGCATCCCATGGGCTACCCCACTCGAGCCCGGTGTGAAATGCACATTAATCACCCCCGGTGAGGAGTCTTGAACACGAGATCTCCTCCGTGGGCCCCAAATCACATGGGTCACCCACCCCGAGTGTGTCCCCGCATCCCACGGGCTACCCCACTCGAGCCCGGTGTGAAAATGTCCTTGCATTAATCACCTCCGATGAGGAGTCTCGAACACGAGACCTCCCGCTCTGATACCAATTTGATGCAGGACAATTAACCACTTGCTCTAAAAGCTCGAACTATTAGAGTATGGCGAATTAATCCATTTATCTCATAGCCCAGGCCCCACATCTCATGGGCTAGGACCTCGGTCCAACCCCCCTCGTGGGCTCGTGGGCCCCAAATCACATATACCGCCCACCCCGAGTGTGTCCCCGCATCTCACGGACTACCCCACTCGAGCCCGGTGTGAAATGCGCATTAATCACCCCCAGTGAGGAGTCTCGAACACGAGATCTCCTCCGTGGGCCCTAAATCACATGGGTCACCCACTTCGAGTGTATCCCCGCATCCCACGGGCTACCCCACTCGAGCCCGGTGTGAAAATGCCCCTGCATTACCCTGCATCCCACAGGCAAACCCACTTGAGCCCGGTGTGAAAATGCCCCTACATTAATCACCCCCGGTAAGGAGTCTTGAACACGAGACCTCCCGCTCTCATACCACTTTGATGCAGGACAATTAACCACTTGCTCTAAAAGCTCAAACTGATAGAGCATGGTGAATTAATCCTTTTATCTTATAGCCCAGGCCCCACATCCCATCGGTTAGGACCTTAGTCGAACCCCCCTCATGGACCTCACATCACATGGGTACCACCTCACATAGGTGGGGCCCGCCTCACACGGTCCGCCCACCCCGAGTGTGCCCCTGCATCCCACAGGCAACCCCACTCGAGTGCAGTATGAAAATGCCCCTGCATTATTAACCTTGAGTCCTGAAACCTCTTCAAAACACCCCACTACCTTCCTCAGATTGTCCATTATTACAATATCTGTGTTGCAAAATAAAATTGTATCAACCGCAAACTGTAGATGAGAGATCTTAATTGCCTCAATCACCACTTTGAACCCCGATATGAGCCCAACTTCTTGACCCTTTGATAACATTCTACTAGAGCTTCCACAACAACTAAAAACAAGGAGAAAGGGGATTCCCCTGCCTTAGACCTCTTGTCGCTTTGAAAAAACCTTTGGGAGAAATGTTGACAAGAACAAAGAATCTTGTCGAAGACATACATTCCCGCATCTAACAAATCCATATGTTGATTATTCGAAGCATATATTGTAGAAAATCCCACTCTACATGACATAGGCCTTTTCAACATCTAACTTGCAAGCCACTCCTTTCTTCCTTTCCATGTTTGGCGAATCTATACATTCATGAGCAAGCGAAGCGCTATCAAGTATCTGTCTGTCCGCTACAAAGGCGCCTTAATTCTTAGAAATGACGAAGGGTAGAACAGATTTAAATATGGATGCTAAGACTTTAGCTAAAATCTTGTAGGGACTCCCAATTAGGCCAATTGGCCGATAGTCTTTGAGTGAGTCTATCCCCTCCTTTGGAATAATCATAATAAAAGAGGCTCCCATCCCCTTAGCTAGCTGATCTTTTTCACAAATTTCTACCACGAAAACCACCACGTCTTTTTTTATTGAAAACATGACAAAAAGCTACCAGATATCCATCTGGGGCCGGAGCTTTGTCCCTTCCCAAAGCATCAATCGCGCACTTGATTTCTTCTTCCGAAACTGGCCTTTTGAGGAACTCCCTGTCCACATGCGACATGCTGTCAAACAGAAGAATGTCCAGTAATGGTCTTCTCCTACCCTCGCTAGCTAGTTACTTCGAGTAGAAATTCACAATAGCCAAAAATACTTCCTCCTTTTTTTCCACCCATTTGCCGTCGACCTCCACGGTGCTTATTCGGTTAGTTCTAGCCTTGGCATTGGTGATACTGTGAAAAAACCACGTGTTCTTAGTGCCCTCTTTAAGCCATAATGCTCTAGATCGTTGCTGCCACTTGATCACTTCTTCCTTCAGGACTTGGAATATTATACAGTCAACAAGGCCCTCTTTTGATGATCTTCTTCAGATAGTGCCCCCCTTCTTCCTTGATATCTAATCCATGTAATTCAGACAAGGTGTTTTCCGCAGCTTCGTTCCTGAGCTGTAAGAATTCTTTTTTTCCAATTGTTCAGCTTTCCTTTTAGTAGCTTAAGCTTTTCGAACAACCGAAAACCAGCTGTACATGAAATGTCAAAAGCTGACCACCATTTTTTAATAAGTTCACTGAAGCCATCAACTTCCACCCAAAAGAGTTCAAACCAGAAAGGCTTGGGACCCCAGCTCTCCTTTACAACATCTAATAATATGGGTCGATGATCCAAGGTTGGTCTAGGAAGACCATGAAGCACAACAAGTGGATATTTATCGACCCAATCTGTTGACAACATGAACCAATCCAGTCATGATTGAATCGGCTGAATCGGCTTTTCCCTCCCATTTGACCCAGTGAATTTAGTGTCAATCATCAGAATATCTAGCATATCATCGTGGTTAACCCATTCCTTGGAACCTTTCATGCTACTGGTGATTCTGTCCCCATTCGACTTTTCATGCGCAAATCTGACAACATTGAAGTCGCCCCCAAACACCATGGATACTTGAAATTAGATCTGATCAAGTTCAATTCAGCCCAAAAGAACTGTCTGTTGACAGGCATACATGGACCATATACTGAGCTAAACAGCCACCTGAAATTCGAGAAAGTATCCTTGAAAACAACTGAAACTGAGAAGGAACTAGTCATAACTGCTGCTGATTCCCATTTGTTTTTATCCCATGCAGTTAGTAGTCCTCCAATAGAGCCCACTACATCTAGAACTGTCCACCCTTTGTTTTTGATGCCCCATAAGGAATCGAGGATCCTGTTATCGAAAGCATCTAACTTAGTCTCCTGAATTGCTAGTATACTAACCTTATATTTTTGACATAAAACCTTGACATGATGATGTCTTTTTTCCTGCCTACCCAGGCCTCTAACATTCCAACTGAGCACCTTCATTGGGAAACTAAGCTGGCACCCCTATCCCTCTTTGCTCCATTGAGTTTGCTGGTGGATTCGTAATTCACAGAGCTTTCTAGATTCATTAGTAATCTCCAACCCTTGGGATGCCTAACTTTTGTTATCTACGTCTACAACTGCCATCTTTTGTAGCTTCTAGTTGCCTCTATGCTCCTAAAGTGAATTAAAGCCTGGACATCATCATTTTCTGCTACAACTGATAGCCCAATCGATTTTCCTACCTGTTCCAGCATGTCGCGATACCAGACCAACTCCTTCTCTGACATTACAGCACCCTCTTCTTGTTCCTGTAAAGATAGATCAAGGAGGTGTAATTGGGCTACTTCCTTTACCAGGGTCAGAATTTCCCTTACAGCCTGCAATGGAGTTGCACTAAGGGCATCGTCGAAGTTTTCAAAGCTAACTACCTCTTCTGATGGGCAGAAAATCTCATTGTCCTCCTGTACCTCCTCGCATGCCTCCATTGCATAGTTCTCTGGAGCTTCGCTACTTCTTACGCCTGAGGCGTCCTTCCCAGATTGAATATCCATTTCCTCTTCCCGTCTTGTTACTGCAGCAAATTGATAAGAGGGCACGAAAGACTTAGATGCGAAGCAGTGTTTGAAATATCGGTATCGCGTTACGTATTGCATCCTTGGGATACAGATACGTATCGGTTATTGTACGGTATATATCGTTTGTATCAGGTAATTTATCGCAATTTTTGGGAAACATTGGGAAATGATTGAAAATTTCAATGAAACTTCAGGGATTGTTAAAAAAGACCTCAATACACACTTTTAAATCATAACATCTCAAAAAAGAAGTGCACATAATAGGTTTCATTTGTATGGGTCCTAAGCTATGCGTTGTCTGACTGAACCAATGCAACTATATTCAAATTGAATGCATAACATTTAAAGTGTATGTGATGATAATTTCATCAAACACTCCTAAATACTTTGAAATTAGTCTCAAATAACAGTTAGTTGAAGGGAAATTTCAAAAAAAATAATAATAATAATAATCTTTTATTAAAAATTATTTTTATTTTCCAAAAATTGACAAGGACTTAACAAATCAGTAGATCAGCCCTCGGACACTCAAATTTCGAAATTAAAATGTTTATGATAATCATTTCATCAAATACTCCTAAATACTTCAAAATTAATCTCAATTGACAGTTGGTCAAAGGAATTTTTTTGAAAAAAACATGGAGAACATGAAAAACCAATGGATTTGTAACCATTTGACATTTATTTAACATAATTTCAACAAAAAAAAAAAAAGGGATTGAAAATTGAAAATGCTCACCAAATCAAACATGTAGGATATATCGGCTACCTATGCGTTTCGTATTGCACGGGTGGGATACAAGATATATCGTGGGATATATAGGCCGATATTGTTGATATTTAAAACATTGATGCGAAGAGCATACCCCATAAATAAAGTCTAATTGTAATTCCCATGTGTGGACTTGAAATTTGGGCAATGCATGCGAACTCCCTTCGCTATCTCTCTCAAGTGCTAGATTAGGCACGAGGGCCGAGAAATCCGACTCCATCGAGTCACATGTGAGCTTGAGAGACGTTATCCTGGAGTTGGGCACATGTGGTAGCCCCTGTCTCCTCACTCCTACTGCTATTTGAAAGAACACACGTCTCCTGAAGAGGAATACCACCTGCTATATCTGTTGTCTTCTCACGTACCTTGCTGGCAAGGTCCTTGTATGGAAAGCTACATGTCGGCTTTTAAATCTTTGTTTCCTCACTCCTATCACACAAAGCTACAGCGTTGGCACCGAAGCTAGAAACGAGTCTCACCTCTCTTGAACCACACCTAGAGAACCATTTGGAGACCGAGCCTCTACTCGATCTAGGAGTGACGTCCGAATCTCCGGGAAAAAAGTTGGCATGAAGGCAGACATATATGGATGTGGTTGTGCCACGCCACCAGGTCGAAATTCTCAAGCCTCTTCTCTCATACGGGCCAAGCCGATGTGAGACACGTATTCTTCCCAGACATGCATCCCATACGATACGAGCCTCCTCCACCCGTGGTTCGCTGGAGTAGGTAATTGTTACTCCATTAGCAATTTCTTCAGCCTGATCAAGCCCCTCTGCCCTCCTCCCAACTCCCATTTTCTCTCCTTCTTCACCCCATCTACATGGATTCATCCAACTAACCTCCCGAAGAACCCCTACCGAAATTTGTTCATTTCCCACCCACAATTTGATCGACTTTGAATCAGCCCATATTGCTCGTGTTCTCATGAAAATTCTGGCGGCACTTAATATCTTCCCCTTCCTTAGTTGTCGGATCTATGGCTGTGACCACCCCCAAGCATGAACCTAATGCTTCAAATACCTCCATTACCTCCGTCACCCAAAGCTCCAACGGAATCCCCTAGAAGAGATACCATACATCAACCTCATCAAAGAAGGATTTCTCCACCCATTTTCGGATCCCCATGATTGGCCCTTATTTGAAGAGAACTCCTGCTACTACAATGAAATCCATATCTGTGTCTGTTCTGACGAAGACCAACAACTCCTTTTCCCCCATCAGTTTGATTAGGCATTCTTCCTCCTTTAAACCACAACACAAGTTACACAACTGAAACCAGCCGCGAATTTCCGATAGTGTATCTCCCTCCCTTGTTTAGACGAACAGCGAGTGTTGTAGTTGCGATCAAGTCGACTACAAAACCTCTGGATTAACCCTGACTACAGAACCCATGCCCAAAGCTCCTATACTCACACTAGTCTCCTCCAGGAGACCCCCCTTCGAACTCCTCTATCCCCCTCTAACCCCATTTTGGATCCTAATCTCCTCTACCCCGAGTATCCCTCCCTCCCTATTAACACCCAATTTCCTTCCCCGAGTATTCTCTCCCTTTAGGGGCCAACTATTGTTCCTAAATTCCGGCCCAAAATGAGCTTTCTGTACTAGGATTGCCTACCCCTTATAGATCCTTCCATGCACCTGATCGATGGCCTTTCTCCATTTCCTCCGCAGACAGCATGCGCACAAAAGTGAAATCCCTTGGTCAGGCCAACTTCATGTCCTCAGGAATCACAACTTCGACCACATACGCTAAAGACAAAGTGAGTCGGAAAGTCCCGGATCGGGAGTCATCCGGACTCCCTGTTACCCTCTCTTCTTGGAAACAAGCTGTCAACCCTCTTCATCACAAGCTTCAAGCAAAGCAATTTCCTCCCCCTTATGGATCTTGCCCCTACCTTTTCCTCCATTAGTTAAACAACTAATTTGATTCCCACTTTCGACGATACCAATGGTTGCGGGAGGAAAATCTTCTCTCGAATGACAAGGTTCCTAGCGGAGTGCATCTTCATCGCAAGCAAAGCTAGTTGGTTTGTAATTGGAAATCCCAACTACGGATGATTGAAAAATCATAAATGGGGAAAAAAAAAAAAAAAAAAAAAAAAAAAAACAGGAGTGATGAATTTTCATCGACCATAAATGTGCATTGTGCTGAATTTTGGGTTGTTTAAAGTTGAGCTTGTTAACTACAACAGGAGGAACCCCAAATAAAACAATCTCCCGCATAATACCGGTAACATAATAAATGAAATTTTCTTGTAGCATATAAGACATGTAGATGCACCTGAGACAAACTTTCTAATATACCTTGCCCTTATTCGAGCATACATCGCTTGAAATCAAATAGTGCCACATTCTCAAAAGCTGCGACTTATATTTTCATTCAATTGCCTTATTGATGTGCCCCCACACACAAAAAAAAAAAAAGAAGATAAATGACAATATAAAATGATGATCAACAGCTCCCATATAACCCAGAACTCGACCTGTTGACAGAGTTTTGTTGTTTAACTCTTGAGTCTAAAATTCAGTTTTCTACAAAACCCACAAGCGTTTCATTGATATGGACAAGACAGACCAATTCCTCATTCAATTTTTGAGTGTTTGAACATTGATAGTTTTCAGTCAGCAACTCCAACGCAAAGGACCCCCTTCCCCTTGATAGAGTGGAATGGCAGAACAGGATTTATGTATCCAGCCCCAATTAGTTGGGATAAGGCTTAGATGATGGCAATTTTTTTAAAGAGAAACATACAAAACAGAAATCATTGAGTCAATTTCCATATCATGATCATGCATACCAAAATGCAATCATATTCTCCAATGCAATTAATCAAGATTCAGTAGAAAAACAACAATTTTAACCTCTGAAGGTATTGATGTGTTAATTCTCCACTTGTGATTGCTCCAAGGAATAGAGAAGAATCGAATCCAAGGCTCTTCATCTTCTCCAAGGTCGTTGAAGCACGTCTAGAAGAATTGCTAATGATAACCATCTTAGCACCATCAATTGCTAGCTTTTCTACTGTTTAAAGCAATTGGCATATAAGAATTGTTTCATCACCCAACCAAAAATGAAAATTATGCATTGCCAAAACCAATCTCAAAAAGCTCACCAATAACTGAAAATTACATAAAACATACATGTTGATATGGCACCAGGATAAGGCTTCTTCCCATCATGAAGGACTCCAAACTGATCTAAGAACCATGCCTACACATATTGCAAAAACAAATAAATAAATAAAATAAAGGCCTTGAAAAAGAGAGGAGTCTAGCACAAATGATGATAGCTTGTCTAACATTAATGTGTCTCCATATGAAATAAATAAATAGATGCATATGTGTATGTGTGCTTGTCATAAGACTCCATAACTGGACCATAGATCAAAACACAATGATAGAACAATCATAACCATGTAAAACACATCATACAAAAATCACCATCTGGATGCCATTGGGTTTTGTAGTCCATTTTCTTAAATGGTTAGGACTGTTCATTCACTTCGATATTTTGGTCTACAATCCGATCATGGCTGACCCCAGTGAGTGAAAGGTTTGATCATAATACAAGCCATGTGTACGATATCACTTCATCTTAGATGTGGCTGTATAATGATCCAAATCTTTTGTTCAATGGGGGCCAACCCTGAACAGGTCATAGACCCGGTCAAAGTGATCGCAATCCTAATGATTTAAAAAGGGAATACAAACGCCACTAATATCCAGGTAATAATATTTGTACAACATATATACAAAGTCGGCATTGTCCAGTACCATGCGGCCATGATTTTTCCCAACATCTACACTGTTGGCATTTTCTGCCAACTATGATTTTGATCTTATGGCCTTTGGCCCATGGATCCTACTGATAAATGAAAGGATCAGATTACGTATGCCATGTATGCAATCTGAAGGTCCATTTGGCGCACGTTATAGAGCTATACAGAATCGTGGATAGCACTGTCGGGATATGATTATTTCACAATGAGTATGGTTATGACGACAATGGACATTGATCTTTGGCAGTGACAGTAACTATTTATATAAACCTTTCAGAATAGTTTTTTTTTTGTTTTTAAAGATGAGGATTTTATTAGGCGGAAGCCGAAAAGAAGAAAAGGAAAGGAAAACAGAAAATACAAATACAACAACCAGCCCTTAACTGGCAAGAAACCCCAAAGAACTGAAAAGCTAAGAAGCCCAATCCCTAAACAATACAAACTCTACAGAACATCCCAGCAGATGAAGTCTTAAGATTTTTAAAACAACAATTGTTCCTCTCAGCCTATACAGCCCACAACTGCCATAAGAAGAAGAACCCTCCACTTCTTTTTCCCAATAATCCGTCCCGGATCCGCATGCTAGATGCAAAGCAGACCATCGATAGAGTTGGACATAGCCCACAAGACCCCCGCCAAACAAAGAACACTCCATTAGACATCCATAGAGAAAGGATAGTGGATAACGAGATGATCCACTGACTCCTCGGCCTGAAGGCACAACAAACAAATGTTCAGAAGAATCATGCCTCTTTTTCTCAAGTTGTCGATCGTTAGCACACAATTCCTACCCACAAGCCACCCAAATACCCCTTTGGGGGGGACGCCAAAGAACCAAACCAAACCCGTATAGCAACATCTAGTTGACACTAGAGGAGCATCTAAAGATCAATAGAACGATCGCATCGAGAAAAGACTGGAGTTTGCAAAAGGCCAACAAAGGAATCTTTCGAGTTTGAAACAAGGAAATGATCCTACAGGCCAGAAAAGAGTTAAGGTCCGGAATTTCAGAGTAATAAAGGTTCCTACAAAAGGCGGGGGAGACAAACCCCTCCTCTGTCACTAGAGAAACAATCAGCCAACGAAACATTCGGATTGGGACTAATAACAGAAAGGGCTAGGAAAGATCCGGAAAGAGGGGGGGATCCACACCAAAGATCCAACTAGAAATTAATCTTGAAGCCATTGCCCAAGGAAAAGGACAACCTTGCAAAAACTTTAGGGGCCACCTTGGCTATATCAAAATAAGGAAGCACGGTATAGAGAGGAGGATTTAGTCCACCATCCTTGAGGAGTTAAGCCATATTTAGCAGAGATAATCATCCTCCAAAGATTATCATCCTTGCACCCAAAACTCCAAATCCATTTGCCTAATAGAGCTTCATTGACTACCCCCAATCTTTTTATTCCCGCTCCCCCTTCGTTGAAAGGGGTACAAACCTCCCTCCAATTCAACAGCAGGAATTTCTTTAAGACCAAACCTCCTTGCCACAAAAAAAAAAATAATAATAAATAAAATAAAATAAAATAAAATAAAAATCCTTCAGATCTTATCAATCTTCAGGATGACAGACTTTGGACGATGGAAGAGAGACATGAAATAAATTGGCAAATAAAAAAGGGAGGCCTTTGTCAAATTCAATCTACCACCAAGGGATAACATATTGTATTTCTAGGAGGAAAATTTCCTCTCCATTCTTTTGATAATCTTATACCAAAGATACAACAAGGGTTTCCCTATACACAGGGGAAGACCCAGATAAGTAGTAGGCGGAGTACCAACCCTCAGCCAAAGGATTCAGCAAGGGAAGATATTGGGTATAAATTGATCCCATAGAACTCACACTTTGATAGGTTCATCTTCAAACCTAAGACCACCTTGAACCAGAAAATGGTCAAGCTAAAAAAAAATCACCACATTATAATTAGCTTCACAAAATAGCAGGGTGTCATCAGTAAATTGAAGGTGAGATGCGCTGGGGGAAATTTTCCACCTAGAATCCCCTAAAAAGCCCCGATTCCTGACCCCTGGACAACATACGACTAGTGTTTGAAATATCGGTATCACGTTACATATGATCACCCTGCAGAAGACCCCTGGATGCCCTAAAGAAGCCAAATGGGATATCCGTTTATAAGAACTGGAAATCTAGGAGAAGAAACACAGTTTCTTATCCAAGCACTCCACTTAACACCAAAGCCCAACCTTTCCCGCATGAAATCCAGAAAAGCCCAATCTAGACATGATCATAGGCCTTCTCAGGATCAAGTTTGCAAATATTTTTTGACCCTCCCTCTCTATTTCACATTCCCCATAGGAAGATCCAACAATATTTGCTCAACCAATTTGAAAATCCCCACATAGAAGAAGTAGCCGAAGACCCATTCAGTTTCTCATGGATAAATTGAACCACATTAAAATCACCTCCCACACACCATGAGAGATGCCACTTATCTATAGCAAAAGAAAGATCAATCCAGAATGAGATGCCGGATGATGAAGGACGTAATGACCCCATAATGGTCCATTATGGGACCGATACAGGTTTTTGGGATTTTTTTCAATCAAAAGAGAGAGAGAGAGAGAGAGAGAGAGAGAGAGAGAGAGAGAGAGACCGTAACAGCCATTACAAGGGGACATAATGATCGTTACAGCCTGTATCGTAAAGGTAACAGTGGTGGCCGTTACGGCCACCTTTGCGGTTACAGAATACCTTGTCTCAAAGAGCCCAGCGAGGAGACCCCATCCACTAAGACCTATAAACCCCCCTCTGCCGCAAGCTTAAACCAAGCGATATAATCTTCATCCTTGTTTCCAAACACCATGCCTAAAAGCCTCCCGACATGGCATACACTATCCCTAACCCATTGTTTCTTCTTTATAGCTTCCACAAGACCTTCTAAAACCTCATCTGGAATGGTCACCGAATAAACACCCCCTTGAGGAACCCTAGAATCGTCCAAAGCAAAGGAAGCCCTAAGGGGAGAAACCTCTAACGCATCCTCGAGGGGCACCTAGGCCAATTCATTCAACCGCCTAACTTCTGGCTGAAAAGAGGAAACAAGGGAGGGACCATCTTGAGTAATCGGGACTAAGGCTAGAGGGCCAACCAAGCCATGGGGACAACCTAAAGGAAGACCCGAAATAGAGAGGGAACTGAGGGGAACCATAGAGACATGGGATGACGGAGGAGTGAAAAAGACTTCGATGGAATGGGAGGGGGGGAGAGAGATCAAGCAACCCGATGGAACAATTAACACGTGTCCGCATAATGAGCAAATGGACGGACACGATTGACCATGTTTCTCAACACAGAAACCATCCCCTCTTGTGTTTCACTGCCCGAAAAAAAGAAAATTGGGAACAGATGTCACAACAACTATCCCTCTTTCACTATTAACTTGACATGTCACCCCCCACATTAACTCCACTTCTAGACGAGATGCAGCCAACCGCCTCCATCAGGCAGATCTCCTCTTGACATATGGCCCGAGCAAGGCTCAAGGAGAGATCTTTATTACTCCGGGTAGAACACGTGGCCGATGCAAAGGTCGAGGTAGGAAGGTACTCATTTCTTGACACGTACCCAATACGATGCTTGAAGAACATCTTGGGCCATGCGCGCCAATTTACGCTAGCTCGAAGGTACTCATTTCTTGACACGTACCTAATGTGACGCCCGAAGAACCTCTCGGGCCGTGGGCGTCATTAATTGGCGAGAAATTAGAGACCGGGAGGGATGAATACCACGAGAAAGCTTTGGATTTGAAGCGTAGATGATTGTAGGAGGAGAAATATGGATGAAAGGTGGGGGCGAATAGGGATAGGTATGGCTTCGCACCACAGTAGTCAGCCCTTCGAGGAAGGGAGGGTTTCACACCCAATTGAATCTCCACAACTCAGAAATTTAGAGGAGCAGAAAAACGCAGCAATTTTATTAATCTTCAATGACTCAAAAAGACTACAAGGGGTACATATTTATAATAAAACCCTATACCCCAAAACTTGCGCCTGTGAGCAACCTATTACTTGGAGACGAAGTAATAAAAAATAACAACTAATTAAAGCAATTTAAACCGTCCATGATATTCCTAATAACAATAATAAGCAAAACCCAAAGTACTAGATTAATTAGAATAGTGAGCCACGATCATGAGAACCCATGGTGGGATTCACATGACTATTGGGTCCACTCCAACGAACCAAAACGCAGTCTTGTAACTAGGAGGCCCCCCCTGGGTCGTCATCGATCCAGATTGATGGTGGGGCCCTCTTCCTTGCGTACGTGCGTAGGGGGACGTGCATGTGCACGTGATGTCCCCATCAACTCTCCCGGCTTCGAAGATTTCGCCACTGGCGAAACAAAACTCCTAAACCGCTCCAAGATGTCAAGATCAAGTCTCTGAAGCTCCTCCTTAGTAAGCCACGTACTGTCTGAAGCTGGGCGTGACTGCTACTTAACCAGGTACTTCTGAAACCAGCCGTCCGACGTGGATATTATCTGATGGTCCAAAATATCCTCTATCTCCTCTCTAGGTGTGAGAAGGGTAGTTATAGGAGGTAGAGACTGGGAAAATAGCTCGGGAATGGTAGTTATGGGATGTCGAGGCTGAGACGATGGGTCGAGAAGGGTAGGTATGGGACGTAGTATCTGGGAAGATGGGTCAGGACGAGTAGGTATGGGAGGTAGAGGCTGGGAAGACGGGTCAAGAAAGGGCCATGGATCAAGGGAAAAGTCTGGGGAATCAGGATGGTTAGGCGAAAGGCTAAACAATGCATCAGTGGCCCCCTTAAATGCAACTAGATCCTCCACATTGAATGTGGAACTAATTCCCATGGAGGGTGGAAGATCTACCTCATACACATTGAGACCGTTTCGTTTTATAATTTTGAATGGTCCGGCGCTACGCGCGTGTAATTTACAAACGGCTCCCTGAGGGTACCGCTCTGGCTTGATGCGGACCATCACAGAGTCTCTTACATTGAATTCCTTGAAACGTTTATGTTGGTCTACAGAAAGTGTGTAATGTTCATTACTAGTCATGATCTTCTACCTAATGTCTTGATGTCATGAATGAATGTAATGCGCAAAAGACTCTGCAGACTCTGACGACCTATGGGACAGTGATATAAGGACAAGATCAATAGGTTTCTTAAGTTTATAACCAGTAATGACTTCAAAAGGACTTAGACCTGTGGACCTATCGACAGAACTATTAAACACAAACTCGGCTATAGATAGTATGGTGTCCCATGTCCTGGTGTGTTGTATATCCGTCATAGGGAGAAACTCATCCGGTAAATCATCAGGAAAGATATCACGAAACTCATCCACTACCAGAATGGCCTCAGTGGGTAACTCTACACTAGCCTCTGGTGCACTCTCTCTAACCACAAGGTTGTACATGTCGTACCACTAAAAAAGGTGGTCCATGTCTGCCAACCAATCTTGAAAAGCTTTAGGGTCCAAGTGGCCATCAAACGTGGGGGCATCTACTCTAAGTCCTTTGAGAAGTTGCGCATCGGTGTCATAGGGGTCTTGATGTACCTCACAGGGTGGGTGCACGGGTGCGCGCCCAAAACCGATTCCTTGGTCTATCCTCTTGACCACCTGCCTGAGATTGGGCATCTTCCCCAATGGTGGGGTTTGCCCTGGCGGAGGTCTCTAGTTGGGTAATGCTCACATCAAGTTGTTCAAAGCGTTGGTCCATACGTTGTTCCAAGCGCCTACCCAAAGACTCAAACTGTTGGGTCAGCTTGTTCATTGGCTCTTACAATTGCTCCATGTTTAGTGTAGGGTGCAAGCCAAAACCACGACCCATACGTGTAGGCATACAACTACTAACTCAATTTGAGGACCTTCTACTACGACTATATGCACCTAGATAAGACTAAATGCTCCTACATGACTCTATATGGAGAAAACGACACAATACTACTCAATTTCCAGCAACCTATCTGCCTAAAAAAATCTGTCAACAAAAAATCCAGCAAAGAGATGCGGATTCTCTGATAGCAGAAAATTCAGCAGCCTATATAAGAAATTATGGACATCTAAACAACTCTATATGATGATACTTAATGCATAATTGACACAATTAAACTAAACCCTAAACATGTAATGCTTTCCCCTATAAAAACCTTGATCTTTGATACCAAATTTGATGCAAGACATGAAATTCAAATATGATGTGCAAGATTTTCAGGCTTTAGATCACGTTAGTTCAGAAACAATTACACAAAATTCCATATCCCACACAAGTTCAAGCATTCAATCAAAGGGAATCTATGCAGGCCCAGGCCTACACAAGCTAAGGTTGGATCAATCAAACTTATAGACCAAACAATACTCAAAGGAGGGTAAATTCATCCACACATGCACAGAAATAATTCCCAATCCAAGCGGTTCACAGATTTCAATTCGGAGAACCCTAAGGTTGAAGAAAGGGGCATAAAATTGAGGATGTGGGTAATTTAGGGTTAGGGTTAGGGATTTGGGGTGAAAGAGTGAAAGAGAGGAGAGAGACGAACCAAAGAAGTACCGCACGTGTGGACAGCAGCAATGGCCCAGACGCACGTGCATGTGATCCCGGCCGCACGTGTGTGGGGCCCATTATTCAGAAAAAAGCCACCTTGGCCCTGGTCGGCCAGGGGTGGCCTCCAAAACCCTCCAAATTTCAGCTCGATCCGATGCACGATTTGTGTGTGGTGCTCTGCCAAAGTTTCAGCCCTCCTATAGGGCCAGATTCTAGAAATTTGCTGTAGAGAGAAAAACGGCTGCAATAGAGGATGGATTTGAAGCGTAGATGATTGTAGGAGGAGAAATATGGATGAAAGAAGGTGAGGGCGAATCGAGATAGGTGTGACTTCACACCACGGTAGTCGGCCCTTCGAGGAAGGGAGGGTTTCACACCCAATTGAATCTCCACAACTCAGAAATTTAGAAGAGCAGAAAAATAAGGCAATTTTATTAATCTTCAATGACTCAAAAAGACTACAAGGGGTGCCTATTTATAATAAAACCCTATACCCCAAAACTCATGCCATGTGCGCAACCTATTACTTAGAGACGAAGTAATCAAAAATAACAACTAATCAAAGCAATCTAAACCGTCCATGATATTCCTAATAACAATAATAAGCAAAACCTAAAGTACTAGATTAATTAGAATAGTGGGCCACGATCATGAGAACCCATGGTGGGATTCACATGACTATCGAGTTCACTCCAACGAACCAAAACGCAGTCCTGTAACTAGGAGGCCCACCCTGGACGTTCTCTTCAATCCAGATCGATGGTGGGGCCCTCCTCGTCCTTGCGTACGTGCGTAGGGGGGTGTGCGTGTGGACGTGCACGTGATGTCCCCATCACTCCGTCCTAAATCTGGACCAATCAAACCACTTACAAATCCCCTCCATCGGTCCAACCCAATGTAAATTACCTATAAACATTATTTTATCAATATCAGAATAAGGCCTGAGAGAGACCCAAACAGCCAAGGGAGAGAGCAAATGCAGGATAATGTCTCCCAAATTCAACAAGCAGTAAAATTGAAACTAGGATGACAGATCCTGCAGTCAAAAGCCTTGATGAAGAGACACCACCACACAACATTGGAGAGGGCAAACTCTAAAACATGAATCGATGGTTGACCCCTTTTTTCGTAGACACCTCGTAGGATGGGGATTCCATCAAAGGGGAAGGGAGATAAAGAGCAGCTGGGGTGGGAGGGAATGGGAGCATCCGGGGAGGAGGGGGCTACCATCTAGATCTCTGGGAGGAGGAAGGGGAGAGGGGATGGCCGAAGGGTTAGGGGGGAGGGAATCGGCTTCGGGACCCTAAGAGGAACGTGAGCAATCCCACTTCCCTGAAAAGCATCCTTGTGGGACACTAAGGGACCTACAAGAACATAGATTCTTCCTAATGCAACATAGATTCTTCCTAATGCCACCGAAGTTAAGGGAGAAGGGGATGGGGAGCGAAAATGAACTTTCGGAGGGGGTGTTTGGCCTAGAGATTAGGATTCACCTCCCTAATCTCCGAGTTCACCTTCTTCGGCCCATAGTGCGCCACATAAACACGGATTTCCTTTCTGTAAAATTTTTGACCTTCCAGCCATTCTACAAACCTCAGAAGCTCCTCATAACTATTCATCCTCACAAAAGCAAACCCCCTGATGGAGGCGGACCCTCATTCCTTCAGGATAACTTCCCTTACCTTCCCAAATCTCCCAAAGACCCTCTGGAAATGGATCTCCATCCCTGTCAACAAAGAGTGTGGGGAGTTCTCTCAAAGGGTTAAAAAAGGCGATCAGAGCTTATCGAAGCTGATGTTTCTTAGCACCCACCTTTAACCACCCTCTGGAATCATCGAACCGCTCGAATTCCTAGAACTTCCTTCTTTGCACATCTGGAGAACTCCACTGCTGGCTCTAGAGCAGACCTTCCCTAAAGATAACCCTATCATACCAATCACATCTAACACTTCCTTTCCTTTCTTACTTTGATCGGTATCATTGTTATGCCTGCGATGGTCGGAACTACACCTTCAAATAGAAACGTAATCTCTCACGAAATCACCATCTAAATCATCGGAACTACCATGAGCAGCGTACCAACTTTATGGATGCGACAAGAAACTTGAGATCCTGGATGGCTCCTACTTCAAGTCCTTCCTCTCCCTGTGTTGGACCCAAGAGTGGGATCTTCCTTTTGATATTAGTCGACAAGGGATCGAAGCTGACCTCGAAGCGACTTCGTCAACCTTGACCTAGAGATCTTTCTTTCAGATATTGGTCAGACAAGAGCCCGACCTGTAGATTTAAAATGCTTTTCTTTCTCACTTATCTTCATTTTGGGATTATGGTAACTTTGAAAGAAGCTTGGATCCCCAACCTTGTGAACAATGATAACTGTCTGGATGACACAAATTGAACATATGTAAACTTGATTTATAATGCGTACATTTACCCACCTAATGAACATATTGACATTATTTTCGCACTATTAGTTATCAAGTATCCAACATCTATGCATGTGGAAGATGTTTACAAGATCTGGACTTTTTTTTATCAATTAAGCCACACAATCGATGAAAACCTATGGATGCTACGGTTAACCAAAGGGTGCAATTTTTGGGGTATGACCTCTCTATTGCATGCTACAATAGATAAATAGTACAGATCTCATACATGTATGCCACATGTAGAGATCTTTTGTTTGGAAGATAACAGTAAATTTATTAAATGAAAGGAGCATCAAGTTGACGCGAAACACTATACAAAGGAAAGGGAGCAAACAAGCACCACAACAAATTACAAACCCCCCCACAAAAAACACCCATTCACTAGCAAAACCCATTGCTCCCAAAGTCACCCAACCCAGAGTGTGGCTTGAATTTTGAAAGCGCCTCCCATTCCTCTTTTCCCAAATTGGCCATAGGCCCACCAACAAACCCAAACGCCAAATTTCCCTCTAGTCCTTCCCAACCTCCACACCGTGCCAACCCACGAGGAATTGTCCAATAGAACTCAACAAAGCCCAAGAAACCCGAAACTTGGAAAGTAAGTCATTCGATATAGTAGTAGCAAACAAACAATAGAGGAAGAGGTGATCAATCAACTCAAAGCTAGCCATGCACATCAAGCAAATGTTTGGGAGCACCATCCCTTGTTTTTGGAGATTATCCATTGTCATCACCCTTCCCCTGCCAACAAGCCAAAAGAAGGCTGCAATATTCGGGGGCGCACCATAAAACCAAACATGCTTAGTACTTGTGAAGTCCCCACTCGTCCCTTACTCGTGAAGAATCGCTCAGTTCGTGTATCGAGAGGGATGATTGAGGATGTGTTGGTCCAAGTTGATAAATTCTACTATCCAATAGATTTTATTGTCCTAGATACTCAACCCATCATAGATGTGAGCACTCAAATACCCGTCATTCTTGGTCGCCCATTCATTGCTACATCAAATGCTATCATTAATTATAGGAATGGAATTATGAATTTATCTTTCGGAAATATGACATTGGAGCTCAACATCTTTTTCAACATGAATAAACAGCCAAAGAATGATGACGATACCCACGACATTAACATGATCGATTCTTTCGTGGAAGATAGAGCACTCTTGACTCTATACTCTGACACTCTAGAGACGTTCTTGGCTCACTCCCCTGATTTAGATGGTGACATGATTAGGGAGATGGCTGCCTTGCTTAATGCTACGCTGGTACTTGAAGTTAACCGGTGGAGGCCACAATTTGAAAAATTGCCCCAAACCGATGTAGTGCCTCTACTGTTTAACCTCAAAGCACGAAAGCTTGACCTAAAACCTTTGCCCGCCGATCTTATAAAATGATCACATGGAGGAGCACCCAAATTTATTCCTATGAAAAATAAACCTATCCGTTTCCCCACTAACTAGCTAACATAAGTGAATGTGATATAGCAGTGATGCCAATTCTATCACCCCGTCATTCAAGAGTGTTAACGATTAGGTATGGGCCCATGGCCCTCTTGATTTTGGTTATGGGGCATGGTCCACAAGTTTCTTAGTGTTTTTAGTCTTGGGATATGCTAGACAAAGTTTATCGTACAAGGATATTTTTTTCATATTTTCTTTTTTATTGCTTTAGTAAAAGATAAAAGGGGGTTAGGACGTGAAACCCAAAACCCATTCATTTCTTCCTTCATCTTTTCTTCTCTCTTCTCTCTTTTTTTCTCTTTCTTTCTTCTCTTTTTCAATCTCTCTACCAATCTACATGGTATCAAAGCCATTAGAAGATAGAAAACACACAAATTCCTCTTATGATAATGAAACACTAATCCATTCACCACCAAAATTAGATGAAATAATAGCAGATCTGCCAACGGAAAAAGCATCATCTAACATAAGCAAGGTATGGATCGGTGTGGGTTAGAAAAAGAGATGCATAACGACCGTTACGGGCCCCATAACTGCCGTTACAGGGTGTAACATCCATTATCCCGTAACGTTCCAACGGGGGGGGGGTCCATCTTCTTCAAGGAAAGAAGAAAAAGAAAAAGCAAAAGGAGAAGAGGAGAAGATAAAGTCGAAGGCATACCTAATTCTTCTTCTTTCTTTTCATCTTCTTCTTCTCATCTCCATCCGCTGACCAGCGTCTCTCTGTCTCTATTAGGGTTTCAAAATCAGAGAACCATCTCTCTATTAAGGTTTCGAGCACAAAGCCATGCGCATCTCTCCCTACTAGGGTTTCGAGCACATAGCGTGTTCATCTCTCTCTTCATTTGAAATCGCAAAGAAGTCCAAGAGCTCTCTCTCTCTCTCTCTCTCTCTCTCTCTCTCTCTCTCTCTCTCTCTCTTCATTCCAAAGAGGCTACGTGGCTCATTTCCACCCAAGTTTTTTTTTTTCAATAAAAGATCCACGTGCCACGTGTTGCCCTGCTGTGGGCCCCACCATGATGTATGTATTTTATCCATGTCGTCCATCCATTTTGCCACATCATTTTAGGTCATGATCCAAAAAATTAGTAAGATCCAAATCTCAGGTGGACCACACCATAGAAAACAGTGGTTATAGAATGCTCACCATTAAAATTTTCTTAGGGTCCACTATAATGTTTATTTGCCATCTAACCTGTTCATTGGGTCACACTGACGTGGATGAAGGGAAAACACACATGTCAGCTTGATCTAAAACTTTTGTAGCCCCCAATAACTTTTTAATGGTGGACGTTCAATCATTGTTGTTTGTTATGGTGCGGTCCACTTGAGGTTTGGATCTACCTCATTTTATCTCATGCCATAAAATGAGGTGGAAAAATGGATGGATGGCATAGATAAAATACATACATCATGGTGGGGCACACATTCAAGGCCTCGCCTAATTAGACTCAAATGGCGTGGTGCAGCATGCACCAACCTGGGTGGTGTGATGACGTGCCAAAGTTCCATGGCCCCACCATGATGCATGTGTTATATCCAATCGGTCCATCCATTTTTCCATATCATTTTAGGGCATGAGCCCAAAATTGAGGTAGATCCAAAGCTCAAGTGGACCACGCCAAAAAAAAAAAAAAAAAAAACAAATGGGTATTGTTCACCTACCATCGAAATCATTTAGGGATCCCCAAGAAGTTTTGGATCAAGTAGATATTCGGTGTGACCTTAAGAATAGGTTTGATGGCAAATAAACATCATGGTGGGCCCTAGGAAGGTTGTAATGGTAGGCATCCTTATCCCCATTGCTTTTTGTGGTGTGGTCCACTTGAGCTTTGGATCTGCCTCATTTTTGGGCTCATGCCCTAAAATTATTTGGCAAAATGGATGGACAGTGTGGATATAACACATACATCACGGTAGGGCCCACAAAACATTGACACTTGTGTGCTACACTTCACAATCCGAGTCCCACCTAATTCGGGCCCTTAAAAGATTGTACATGAGACATGTATTAACTTAAAATTTACCAATTAAATTATGGGACCGTAGTTGCTAAGTCACAATGCCAAAATCAAATTGTTTGAATAGTTTTAATTGTTAATTTCTGGGCACTTATTTTTGGAAATAGGGCCATTTGATTTTTTCATTATTCACTATCCAATAAATGCCCACCAATTCATAAGTGGAATAAGTGCCGATAAATTGCATGAATTTGAGGCTGATTTGGGGCATCGATTGGTCTGCCAAGTCAGCCCCAAATTGGCAACACCATCTACCTGAATTTAATTTTATTTTTTTAAAAACTATTGGGAGAAATGATATCAAATTGTTAAGTATATAAATTATATAATAGGCCAATAAAGTCTTTGGACTCTGTATGTTGAAATAAAATGTATGCAAGTCGTGATATATGCAATACTCCGATACTCTAAAGAATAGTAAAACCTGTAATTATAAGATGTTTTGGCATTTCGTTCATTCTAATAAATTTATCATTAATATTATATACTTAGAAAATTAAATATAGAAGGTTTGGAGCCAATCCTAAGTTGTCAAGTTCAAAAATTCATCAGACAACCCGACACAACATTCTTACCAAAGAGTGGACCGTTACACTACCATAAGCATGATCAAAATTAAAAAAGGAATCCATATTTTGAATATTTACATTTTTCTAGATTTTCTGGATATTTTTCAAGAATTTTTTGAGCAAAAGAAAAAAAATCAACCAATACAGAGGCGTATCGACTGTTACACCCCCCGTATCGGCCGTTACGCCGATACTCCATATTGGTAACGGCGGTGGTGACTATTACGCCTACCGTTACTGATATGGAACACCTTGACTATAAGGGCTTAATTAGTCCTTGGGGGTTTTCCATGAAGATCCCAGCAAAAGTCCACAATATGATTTGTCAGGCCACAATAAAAAACACGTATGGTTTCCTCAACCACCACGACCACTTCTACCTCCCCTTGGGAATCTACCACCTCTTCCACCACACAAAGCACCATGCCTAATACGTCTACCACGGCCTCCATATGAACTAAAATAATTGGAAGAAGAGGCCAATATAGTTTTATCGAATGCATTAACATTAACATTATCAAATTCACTTGCCAAGGAGACTCTAAAGCCTTGCATAAACCTCTGTCACCGAAGGAATAGAAGCTCCTCCCAAAATCCGATCCTTTGCCGATTGAGACTCTTTTGGCAATCCAGATAGAAGTTTCACTACTTTCATATCTTCCCGCTGCTTCTTCATGAGGGTGACATCAAACATAATAAGATGATATATGGAAAGCTCTTCCCACATTCCAATAAATGTTGCAAAGTATTTACCAAGGGGTTTATCCCCCCTTTTGAAAAGAGAAGATCTCCTCATATAATATTTTGTTCAGAGTACATCCTCCTCACAATATCCCAGACATCTTTTGTCATGTTCAATAACACCAAATTAGAGCTCACTTCAGACTCCATGCTATTCTATAACCAAGGTCGAATCTAGGCATCCTCACGCATCCGTGAGATATTGATCCTTTTTTGCGGGCTAAGAGAAAAACCTCAACGGAATTGGCCCATAAAAGATAATTCCTCCCATTTAACTTGACAGAGATTATCGAGGCATTGAAGGAGGGACCCTGCATTTTCCCAAGAGATGAGGAACCATCATCTACACTTTTGGGCTCCATATATATTGCACAATAAACTTCAACACTAATTAAGAACCCTAATTTTAAAACCCAGATCCACACAAAATTATATGTCCAAAATCACATAACATAGAAATTTTTGGCCCAACAAAACTCCAATTCATGTCAAAATGGTTCCTACATTGCATGCGACTTTCCAAGTAGGAATATTCAACCAAAAACTGCATTTACACAATGGAACCCAAAACCTCTTATATCTTTTAATGGCTTTACATCCAACAACAATGCTACCTCCACCTCTACAGCTACTTTGGCTCAATTAGGTAAAGCATGCCTTTTGTGATCTTCTGCCTCCTCTTGGATCATCAACTCTAGGGCATCCAACCATATTTCTAGAAATCAGTCTCTTTTCTTCTTTTGATTGTGTTTCGCCAAATACATCAGTTACTTTAGTTGATGGTACATTGTCTAATGTTGTTGAAGTTGGTACCGCTCAGCCTAATGCATTAGTCTCTATGTCATCAATTCTATATGCACCTAAGTTTTCATTTAGCCTTTCATCCATAAGTAAACTAACAAGTTCGTTGAATTGTTCCGTGTCCTTTCCTTTTTATTGTGTGCTTCAGGACATCGTGCACACGCATGCCTGCACACCACCACCCCTATGCAAGTACGTACGCAGGAGGACCCCACCATCGATCTGGCTCGATGACGACGTCCAGGGAGGGGCTCCTAGCTAGAAGACAAGTTTTGGTTCAAAAAAAGTGGGCTTGATAGTTAAGAAAAGCCCATCATGGGATCTCATGATCGTGGCTCACTCGTCGGATTGATTTCATATTTTAGGTTTTGCTTATTGATATTATTTAGAACATCGTGAATGCTTTAGATTTCTTTGTTTGGTTTTTATTTTAGTTTACTTCAACGCCAACTAATAGGTTGCGTACATGGTGCGAGTTTTTGGGGTATAGGGTTTTTCTTATAAATAGGCACCCCTTGTAGTTCTTTTCATTCATTCAAGTTCAATAAAAATTCCTACTTTATTTTTTTGCTCTCTTCGTGAGTTGTGGAAGAATTCAAAAGTGGGTACGAAGCCCTCCCTTTTCAAAGGGCTAACTACGTGGTGTGAAGCTACATCTATCCCCACCCTTCCCTACCATATCCCATCCATATATCTCATCTTCTATCATCATTAGTGCTTTGAATTTTCCAGCTTTTCCAGTTATTCATCCCCCTACAGCCAGTTTCTAGAATTTGGACCTGTAGGAGGGCTGAAACTTCGGCGGAGCACTACACCTCGACCTTACGTCGGATTGTCATCAAACTTGGAGGGATTGAAGGTCTCCCCTGGCCGACCAAGGCCTAGGTGTCATTTTGGAGAGACGGGCTTCCATCACACATGCGGCCAGCCCACCCGCAGACGTGCGTCAGCCCCGGGCCACCATCCGCACGCAGGAGCTTTCTTCGGGTTAGGTTTTCCTCTGGTTTTCATCTTTTCATTCCTATTTCCTAAACCCTAACCTTAGTTTGCATTAGTCCTAATTTATTTGCCCCTTTTTTTCACCCTAGGGTTCCTTGAATTGAAATTGGGGAATCCCTTGGATTAGGGACTGATTTTTATGCATGTGTGGTTGATTTCTATTTCCCTTTGACATCGTTTGGTTTATAATTTTTTATTAGTCTAGTCCTAGCCTGTGTAGGCCTGGACCCGCATAGATTCCCCTTTTAATTGAATGATTTGGACTGTCATGTGGGATGTGGAATTTGTGTGACTGTTTCTGAATTGGTATTATCTAAGCCTGAATTCTTGCATCTTATATTTAAATTTCATGTCTTGTATCAAAAACCTTAATTCCCCTCTACCAATTCCTAAATCCATCAATTCACTCAATTTAGCCCTAATTTCATCTTTTCCCCAAATTCTAAAAAACCCTAATTCCAAAATCCCCAATTCCCAATGAACCCTAACTTTCTAAATTTCAAATTTTCCCCTTTCTAACCCTAACCATAGAACTTACAAGTCAGTCCCTTCAGTTTGGAACGTGCCTATGCTAAATTGGAAGTTTTATCCTAACATCGGGCCTAGTTTTAATTGATTTATGTGATTTCATAGCATGCGAACATGTGATTTAAGTTAAATCATATTTTATTTACTATCGTTTACTCTTAATTACGTGGTGGATTAGCATCTTTTGTTAATTGAATTACTTTATGGACTTTTTCATAATCTCCACGTTTCATGCTAGCATTAAATTATGTGCCCTGCATCACCTCGTTTTTAGTTAGATGTGAAGAACGTGTTCTTGCATGGAGACCTACATGAAGAAGTTTATATGGAGCAAGTTTATATGGAGCAACCTCCAAAGAATGTTGCTCAGGGGGAGTCATCTGAAGTATGCAAATTAAATAAGTCAATATACGGGTTGGAGCAATCACCACGAGCTTGGTTTGAGAAGTTCGATAGAGTAGTTGTATCGTAATGATTAAAAAGGAGTAAAGTAGATCACTCAGTCTTCTCAAAGCACTCAACATCTGGCTATATTCTTCTGGCTGTGTATGTCAATGATATTATAATGACGGCTGATGACTTTGAGGGTATTAAAAGGTTTGAGGCATATCTTCAAACTTAGCTTCAAATCAATCTTGGTCTTCTTCGATATTTTTTGGGCATTGAAGTGGCAAGATAAAAAATTGGAATAAATCTATGTCAGAGAAAATATACTTGTGACCTGTTAAAAGAGACAGGGGTGTTGGAAGCCAAACCGATTGATACTCCAATGGACCCTTATCTCAAACTAGAAGCTGAAGAATGAGAATTGTTAGAAGACACTGGTATGTTTGACCATCACCAGGCCTGGTATTGCTTTTTCGGTTAATTTGGTAAGTTGGTTCACGTAAAGTCCGAGGACACCACACCTAGCAGCAATTATGAGGATCCTTAAGTATTTCAAATGTTCCCCTGGGAAGGGTTTCTATATAGAGTTTATGGTCATATTCTGGTATCCGGTTATTCAGATGCAGATTATACAGGGTGAGACATAATAGAAGGTCAACTACGGGTTATTGCACCTTCCTATGCAGCAATGTGGTTACTCGGAAGAGTAAGAAACAAAATGTGGTTGCCAGATCACGTGTTGGAGCTAAATATAGGTCAATGGCACATGCAACTTGTGAACTTATGTGGTTGAAATCTCTTCTCAAATAATTGGGTTTCAAAGTTCAGGTTCCAATGTAATTACCTTGCGACAATCAAGCTATGATACATATTGCCAATAACCCCCCTTTTCATGAGAGAACGAAGCATATAAAAGTTGATTGCCATTTCATTCGAGACAAGGTATCTCAAAGACAAATCCACACACCTTATATTTCATCACATAATCAAATCATAGATTTATTCACCAAGGCTCTTGGAAAATCTTAGTTCAACAAACTTGTTTCCAAGCTAGACATGCAATACATCTATGCTCCAGCTTGAGGGGGAGCATTAACATTGGGTATGGGCCCATGGCCCTCTTGATTTTGGTTATGGTCCATGGTCTACAAGTTTCTTAGTGTTTTTAGTCTTGGGATATGTTGGACATAAAGTTTATTGTACAGGGGTATTTTTGTCATATTTGCTTTTTTATTACTTCAATAAAAGAAAAAAGGGGATGGGGACGTGAAACCCAAAACCCATTCCTTTCTTCCTTCATATTTTCTTCTATGTTCTCTCTTCTTTTCTCTTTCTTTCTCTTTTTCAATCTCTATACCAATCTACAGAAAGAGACAACACGGACGGAACCACAACACAGAGTCATCACATAACGAGAAACAACACGCTACCAAAATATTTCGGTCCACAGATATATGAGCAATTCTCGGGAATTTTGATTGCAAAGATTCCTTCCCAAATTCAATCCACACATCTTTCCAAAACCGAATCTTTTCCCCATCCCCAAGTGCAAAGCCGACCCCATCCTTTCCAAATAGTCAATGCCCTAAACAAAGGGGACTCCATAGTGCACCATTCACCTATCTTACAACCAAATTTACCGGCAATTATATCCCTCCATAACATGCCTTCCTTCGTCCTAATCCAAAGCCACCTACCCAGCAATGCCATATTCATCACCCCAAATCTCTTATTACAGCCCCTCCATCACAGGCTTTACACAACTCTCCCCATCTTAGCAAATGAAACTTATTTTCTCCTTCCGCTTCTTGCTACAAGAAATCTCACTTAACTTTTCAAGTCTCATTAAAGTGACTTCAAAATCGAGATAAAGACAAAATAAAGAAGCAAATTCGAAAGAGCTGCTTTAATGAGAGTTATGCGGGCCCCAAGAGATAAATACTCGCTCTTCCACCTAGCTAATTTCCTTTCCGTCCTTTCCACTACCACATCCCACAAATGTCTCGTTGGTTTGCCAATACAAAGAGGCAACCCAAGGTAAGTAGATGGAAAATCCCCCGCTCACATTCAAATATGGTAGCCAACTCCAACAGCTCCTCCCTTGGCATGCGAACAGCCAACATCACGCTCTTAGCGATATTTACCTTCAATCTCCACACAACTTCAAAGCACCAGATAACCATCCTCAACTTTTCCACCATACCCACATCAGCATCGCAGAATAGAAGCATATCATTGGCAAACTAAAGATGGGAAATCAGAGGGCTCCTCCTGTTAAGACAAAAGCCACAAAAAAGATTTACTTCTTTCCAACGTTCTATCATTTTACCTAAAGCTTCAGCTATCACCACAAAGAGAATGGGAGAGAGGATTCCCTGGTCTAATATACCTCTCGAGCTTTGAAAGAATCCTTTAGGCCATCCATTTATCAAAATCAAGAACCTAGCGGAACTAATGCATTCCTTTATCCACCCCCTCCACTTCGTACCACAATCGATCCCCCCAACCATGCAATCCAAAAAACCCCAATTCACACAGTCATAAACTTTTTCAATATCTAACTTACAAACCAGGCTCCAAGCATTCCTTAAACCTAGAGTCGATGCATTCATGAGCTATTAAAACGCTATCAATAATTTGCCTTCCCTTGATCAAAGCCCGTCGAAACTTGGAGATTACACCTCCTAACGATCCTTTAAACCTCATTGCAAGTACCTTAACAAGAATTTTGTATACACCCCCACTTAGACTAATGGGGTGATAGTCTTTCAAATTATCTGCTCCTAACGCCTTCGGAATTAATGCGATGAAAGAGGCCCTGGTTTCCTTCAAGAGCCTCCCCTGATTGTGAAACTCCCTCATAAAGTCCATAACCTCCCCTTTGACACTCTCCCAAA
This sequence comes from Magnolia sinica, assembly GCF_029962835.1. Lineage (NCBI taxonomy): Eukaryota > Viridiplantae > Streptophyta > Magnoliopsida > Magnoliales > Magnoliaceae > Magnolia > Magnolia sinica. The sequence goes on along the minus strand of NC_080577.1, from coordinate 57,574,839 downwards.
ACCTAGAAGAATGTTAATGGGAGTCCATCTAGACCCTGTGCTTTATCCCTACCCAAAGCACCCACAGCTTTTTTGACCTCATTTTCACATAACGGCTTCTCAAGTGAGTCTGCTTCCACCCTTGACAGTGTTAAATTGCAAGTCGTCCAAAACTGGCCTTTTCCATCCTTCATCGATCAGTAACTCTTTGTAGAACCGACCTATAGCAAAGCAAACTTATCTTTCTCATCAATCCTTTTACCCTCCACTTCAATGCTTGTCATGTTTTTGCATCTAGTGTTCGAGTTGTCGGCATCGCTACAAGTTTCGCTGGTCGGAGATAAAGATATAATATCGTTATTGTCGATAATATCGTCGATAACCAAAATTGCAGGGAAAAAGGGGGAAACATGGAGAAATTGGTGGAATTTTTCAGTGAAACTTCAGGACATGCCTAAATACACATATTTACATATTCAAGAATGAAAAAATTACAAAAAGAATGCATTAAATTAGAAGTTTCCATTTAATGGAGACCAAAAGGCATGCGTTGTCGTAAGAAATCACTCAAATAGTAACCAAAATGAGTTTATATAATACAAATGCAAGCTTACAACAATTAAGACATGCAAAAGTAAATGAATTCAAAAAAATATACATTTCTGGCCATGTTTCATCCCCACATAGAGTGACAAGGTGGCTTGTAATCATTTTCCGGATCCCGTGGTAGTTGAGAGTAGTACTGTTGCCCAACATGTTAGCAGTACTGTTCCTAGGTCATCCTCTGCTCGTACTAATTGAGGAACTCTCTTATGTACCTCTGATAGTCATCCTCCACAAACTGTACGAGTATTCAGTGTAATAAGCCCAAATCATTTCAAGGGCTAAGATGTTAGATCAAATCAAAATTTCACATAAGTTACAATTGAGGAGAGAGTCTGCAGATTGCTTACAAAGTAAACTTTAGGGGGCTTATTGTGATTTATGTACTTTATCTACTCCGTCCATCATTTTAACATATAATTTAATGGCATATTGTAAAAAAAGAAGCATATCCAAACCTTAAGGGCCTGTTTGATTTTCCAATCACCCAGTAAATGCACTGTAAATTTGTCTAGTGGGGCAATTCCATCAAAGGTTTTTGGTGGTGTTCCATTATTTCGTATCATATGGTCCACTTAATAAATGGATAGGATTGTTTTTTTAAGCATGCTATCATCATCATCATGGTGGGGCTCACTTAGTGTGTGGTTTGATGGCACATGCAGAGCAAGGCGGAGGATCAAAGAAGCACTAGTGAATAAGCAGGTGAATGACTTGTAGACCAAGCTTATAATTCTACCAGGACTCCTAGACGAACTACTAATCTATAATCTACTGATATTAGGAAACCTCTTGCGGTGGGAATTGTCTACAACACTTCTACTAGGCAAGTAAAACAAATGAGATCTGTTGGGCCCACTTTGTTGATAGAATATGTAAATCTGCTCCATTCATCGGATGAGAACCATTATTTGAACAGTACAAACGGAAAATTAGCCTTATGGAAAACTGAAGTGGGCTACACCAATCAGAACAATGTAAAATTTCTCTTAAAACCACTGAGTTCACGTGGTGGGAGCCGCTTGATTTTTGTAGCAGGCTCATCTTTTTTGCATCCTAACTTCATCTCAATCAGATAAACGTGGTTAACAGGTTTGATGAAAGATAAGCATTATGGTGGGCCTCAGCACCAATGCTTCAAGTGGACCCCACCATAGAAAATAGTGGGGACAGTGACATCCACCGTTCAAAACTTCTTAGGGGCCACAGTAGTTTCCGATGAAGCTGATATTTTTGTTTTCACTTCATCTATCTCTATGTTAACTTATGAATAGGATGGATCTCAAAAATACATCACTGTGGGCCCTATAAATGTTTCAACGATGGGTGTGACGGCTCCCACGGTTTTCTGTGGTGGGTCCACTTGAAATTTAGATCTATCTCATTCTCTTTGTGATGCCATAAAACGATCTCTAAAAATGGTTGGACGGTATGGATAAAACACATGCATCATGGTGGGGTCCGCAGAGCTTGGTGACGCCACTTCAGTAGTGATTTGGCTACTGACCTTGTCAGTATCCAATCTGTGCCCGTTTCAATGGTAGGGCGTTCAATGGCAAGGCGTTCAATCCTCCACTGCTTTTAACAGTGTGGTCCACTTGATTTTTGGATCTATCTTATTTCTCGGATCAAGACTTACGACGAACTCACCAAGTGGAAGGACGGTTTGGATATAACTCATACCTCATGATGGGACCCACAGAACTAGGTGACGTCACACGATGGTAATTAAATTACTACCGTTTAAAATTTCTTAAGGACCACAGAAGTTTTAGATCAAGATTATATTTGTTTTTTCACTCCATCCAGCTGTATACGACCATATCAAGGGGTTGGATGTAAAATAAACAATATAGTGGGCCTTAGGAAGGTTTCAACGGTGGGCATCCTTAGCATCGTTGCTTCCTTGAGCTTTGGATACAGCTCACTTGAGCTTTGGATACGGTTCATTTTTGGCAACATGTCCTAAAATGAATCACAAAACGGATGGACGGGGAGGATTTCTCACAAACAGCACAGTGGGCCCCACCTGAGTTTGTAGCACGGGAAAGGCTTTCGTAGGAAATCCGCGTCCCTGATCCGCACCCATCCACTGCGGAAACGGATTGGGTACTCCCCCTGCCACTAGCCAATGGCTGGTGGTCGGTGCTCTGTGGGCCCCACCACGAGGTATGTGTTTCATCCATGCCGTCCATCTATTTTTATAGATATTTTATGGTATGAGAAAAAAAAATGAGGTATATCCAAATCTCAATTGGACCACATTACAGGAAACAGTGTTGAATGAACTTTGACCGTTAAAAACTTTTTGGGGGCCATAAAGGTTTTGGAACAACCTAATCTTTGTTTTTTCCCTTCATCTGGGTCTGTATGACCTAATTAACAAATTGGATGTCAAATAAATAGTACAGTGGGCCTAAGGAGGATTTAAATGGTGAATATCCAATCACTATTATTTTCCTGTGGTGTGGTCCACCTGAGGCCTTCCCTCTCGATTTTGGGATAAAGCCCTACAATGATCTGTAAAAATGGATGAACGGAATGGATAAAACATTACATCACAGTGGACCCCACAGAGCCCTACCCGGACGGATTACAATCCAGGCGGAGGTAGGACGAAAAATCGGATTGCGTACTGAGTTAGTCAGTACAATTAGCGCACTGAGTAAACACCGTGGGGTCTGTAGTCCCACCATGATGCATCTGTTTCATCCATGCCTTCAGTCCATTTTTCTAGATCATTTTATGATAACAGTCATGGATCGAAATCTCAAGTGGACCACACAATGTTGATTGAACGTCTACGGTCTACCATTAAGAACTTCTTGCGGGCTACGAAAGTTTTGGATCAAGCTGATATTTCTTTTTTCCCTTCACCCAGGTATGTAAGACCTAATCAACGGCTTGAATATCAAATAAACATTACAATGGGCCCAGGAGGTTTTAAATGGTGGACATTTAATCACTACTGTTTTCCCGTGGTGTGCTCCACCTGAGTTTTAGATACACCTCATTTTTTGTATCAAGCTCTAAAATGATATTTAAAAATTAATGGACAGCATGAATACAACAGATGCATCATGGTGGGGCCCACGGAGCACCGACCTGCACCGTCAAAGCTCCGAACCCCCCCCCCCCAAAAAAAAAAACTATGCAAATCCCTCTCCCCATCCAAAATTTTCGAAAATTCATCTCCTTCCCACCAATTTCTCTAGATTTTCAACCCGAAAATCCCTCTCCCTCATCCCAATTTTTTTTTTAAAAAAACCTCTATTTTCCAACAAGATCTCGGCCCGCAAGCCGATTCTTTTCTGGAGAAGTTGTCAGAGGATTTTTCGACGGAAAAATAGATTTTTTTGGGGTTGAATCTTACCGGAAAGTTGCGGATCTGCACTCAACAGCCGTGAATTCGCGTCTTCAAACAGATCCGGGCGAAAAACAGGTATTTTTTGTTTTTGATTTCGACAATTTTATCGCCGACAACATCCCCCTTTTATCGATAAAGGTGGGTTGTTGGCTACAGTTCCCACCCGTGGTTGGTGGGAACAGTAAAATATCGGCGACATTTCGAAAATATCGACAATCCGATATTATCCGCGATACCTGGCACCGAAACAAATAAATGGGGTTTCGGCATCGCTGAGCCAGCGATACCGATATTATTGGCGACAATTCGATATTGTCGCCGATAATTTAAACATTGGTTGCATCTAACCCGAGTGCTAGCTATACTACGGAATAATATTGTATTTTTGTCACACTCCTTTAGCCAAGTAGCCCACGATCTTTGTTTCCATTTCATCTCCTCTTTTAGCCAACTCGCATACTCATGCCAAGTTTCCATCGAAGAAGTTTATCTTCCTCAAATAGGTCCCTTTGCTCATCCTTTAAATCAAACTTGATGCAGGACATGAAAATTAAATATGATATGCGAGATTTCAGGCTTAAGATCACGTTAGTTCAGAAACAATTACACAAATTCCATATCCCACATGAAAGTCCAAACATTTATTTAAGGGGAATCTATGCGGGTCCAGGCCTACACATGATAGGGCTGAATCAATAAAAATTATGAACCAAACGATACTCAAAGATAAGAAATAATCATCCACACATGCGTAGTAATCAGTCCCTAATCCAAGGGATTCACCAATTTCAAATCAAAGAACTCTAGGGTAAGAAAAGGGGCATAAAATTGGAGATTTAAGTAATTTAGGATAAGGTTTAGGGATTTTGGGTGAAAGCGGAGTGAAACAGAAGAGAGACAAACCAAATAAGTACCGCACGCGTGGACAACAATAATGGCCCAGACGCACATGCGTGTGATCTCGGCCGCACGTGTGTGGGGCCCACTATTCAGAAAAAGGCCACCTTAGCCCTGGTCGGCCAGGGATGGACTCCAAAACCCTCAAATCTCAGCTCGATCCGATGTACGGTTTGTGCGTGGTGCTCCGCCGAAGTTTCAACCCTCCGATAGGGCCAGATTCTGAAATTCTGTTGTGGGGAAGAGAATTTGATGCAGGACAATTAACCACTTGCTCTAAAAGCTCGAACTGTTAGAGTATGGCGAATTAATCCCTTCATCTCATAGCCCAGGCCCCACATCTCATGGGTTTTAAGACCTCGGCCGAACCCCCTTCGTGGGCCCCAAATCACATGGGCCGCCCATCCCAAGCGTATCCCCGCATCCCACGGGCTACCCCACTCGAGCCCGGTGTGAAATGCGCATTAATCACCCCTGGTGAGGAATCTCGAACACGAGATCTCCTCCGTGGGCCGCACCCACCCCGAGTGTGCCCCTGCATCCCACAAGCGACCCCACTCGAGCCCAGTGTGAAAATGCCCCTGCATTAATCACCCCCAGTGAGGAGTCTCGAACCTGAGACCTCCCGCTCTGATACCAATTTGATGCAAGACAATTAACCACTTGCTCTAAAAGCTCGAACTGTTAGAGTATGGCGAATTAATCCCTTCATCTCATAGCCCAGGCCCCACATCTCATGGGTTTTAAGACCTCGGCCGAACCCCCTTCGTAGGCCCCAAATCACATGGGCCGCCCACCCCGAGCGTGTCCCCGCATCCCACGGGCTACCCCACTCGAGTCCGGTGTGAAATGCGCATTAATCACCCCTGGTGAGGAATCTCGAACACGAGATCTCCTCCGTGGGCCGCACCCACCCCGAGTGTGCCCCTGCATCCCACAAGCGACCCCACTCGAGCCCAGTGTGAAAATGCCCCTGCATTAGAATTGCTGCAATAGATGATTGATTCGAAGTGTAGATGATAGGGTGAGATGAGAAGAAGGGATGGTAGAAGATGGGTAGTAGAGATGGCGATGGATGGGGGCGAATCGGGATAGATGTGGCTTCGCACCACGGTAGATAACCCTTCGATGAAGGGAGGGCTTCGCACCCAATTAGGCTTCACAACTTAGAGAGTAGGAAAACGCAGAATTTTTATTAATCTTCAATGAATGAAAAAAAGCTACAAGGGGTGCCTATTTATAAGAAAACCCTATACCCTAAAACTTACGCCATGTGCGCAAACTATTACTTGGCGATAAAGTAAACCAAAATAAAAACTAATCAAAGAAATCTAAAGCGTACAAGATGTTCTAAATAATATTAATAAGCAAAACCTAAAATATGAAATCAATCTGACTAGCGGGCCATGATCATGAGATCCCATGATGGGCTTTTCTTGACTAACGAGCCCACTTTTTTGAATCAAAACTGTCTTCTAGCTAGGAGGTCCTCCCTGGACGTCGTCATCGATCCAGATCTATGGTGGGGCCCTCTTGGCGTACGTGCGTGAGGGGGCGGCGTGAATGCACGTGTGCGCGTGATGTCCCCATCAATTCTCCCCGGCTGTGCAGATTTCGCCACTGGTGAAATAAAACTCCTGAACCGCTCCAGGATGTCAGGATCAAGTATCTGAAGCTCCTCCTCAGTGAGCCACGTGCTGTGTGAAGCTGGGCGTGACTTCCATTTAACCAGGTACTTCTGAAACCCGCCGTCCGACGTTAAAACTATCTGATGGTCCAGGATATACTCGATTTCCTTTTTGGGTGTGTGAAGGTTAGGTATGGGAGGTAGAGGCTGGGAAAATGGGTTAGAAAGGATAGGTATGGGAGGTAGAGGCTGGGAAGATGGGTCAAGACGGGTAGGTATGAGAGGTAGAGGCTGGGAAAATAGGTTGGGAAGGGTAGGTATGGGACGTAGAGGCTGGGAAAATGGGTCGGGACGGGTGGGTATGAGAGGTAAAGGCTGGAAAAATGGGTAGGGACAGGTAGGTATGAGACGTAGAGGCTGGGAAAATGGGTCGGTAAGGGTGGGTATGGGAGGTAGAGGCTGGGAAGAAATGTTAAGAAGAGTAGGTATGGGAGGTAGAGGCTGGGAAAATGGGTCGGGAAGGGGCCATGGTTCAAGGGATAAATATGGGGAATGAGGACGGTAGGCGAAGGGCCGGACCAAGTATCAGTGGTCCCCTGAAAAATAACTAGATCCTCCACGTTGAATGTAGAACTAATTCCCATAGAAGGTGGAAGATCTACCTCATACGCATTGAGACCGTTTCGTTTTATAATTTTGAAGGGTCCAGCGCTACGCACGTGTAACTTACGAATGGCCCCCGGAGGGTACCGCTCGGGCCAGATGCGGACTATCACAAAGTTCCCAATATTGAATTCTTTGAAACGTTTATGTTGGTTTGCAGAAAATTTGTAATGTTCATTACTAGTAGTGATCTTCTGCCTGATTTCTTGATGCCATGAATGAATGTGATACGCAGAATACTCTGCAAGCTCTGACACCCTATGGGATAGTGACATAAGGACAAGATCAATAGATTTCCTAGGTTTATAAATAGTAACGACTTCATAAGGACTGAGACCTGTGGACCTATCGACAGAACTATTAAACGCAAACTTGGCTGTAGGTATTACGGTGTCCCATATTCTGGTGTACTCTATATCCCTCCTAGGGAGAGACTCATCCGGTAGATCATCAGGAAAGACATCACATAACTCATCCATTATCGGAATGGCCTCAGTAGGTAACTCTACACTAACCTCTGGTGCACTCTCCAGCCACAAGGCCGCACATGTCGTACCTCTCAAAATAGTGGTCTTGATGTCTCTCATGGGGTGGGTGCACGGGTGCACACCCATAATTGATTCCTTCACCAACTTCATTCATTAGTTTATCCTCCAGGCCACCTGCCTGAGATTGGACATCTACCCCAATGGTAGGGTTTGTCCTGGCGATGGTCTTTAGTCGGGTAATGCGTACATTAAGTTGTTCAAAGCATTGGTCCATTTCCAAGCGCTTAATCATAAACTCCAACTTTTGGGACAGCTTGTTTAGTGACTCTTGCAATTGTTCCATATTTAGTGTAGGGTGCCAACCAAAATTCAGCAATATAGTTGTCGAAATATAAGATTTTTTTTTTATTTTTTATTTTTTTAAGAAACAACCTAGTTTCTAAAAATGAAAAAGGAAAGTTTTTTTTAAAACAAGGAAAGTTTCTAAAAAAAAAGCAACCTAGTTTCAAAACGAAAAAGGAAAGTTTCTAAGAAAAACAAATTAGGAAAGTTTCTTTAAAAATAAAAATAAAAAATAAAAAAATAAAAAAATAAAAAACCAAATTAGGAAAGTTTCTAAAAAAAAAAAAAAAATAGGTAAATTTCTAAAGAAAAGCAACCTAGTTTCTAAAAACAAAAAAGGAAAGTTTCTAAAAATAGAAAGTAAGTATCTAAAAAATAAAAAGGAAAGTAAACTAGGTTCTAAAAAAGAAAAAGGAAAGGAAATTAGTTTCTAAAAACAGATTAAGAAAGTTTCTAAAAAAATAGTTTCTAAAAAACAGAAAAGGAAAGTTTCTAAACCTAGAAATAGAAAGCTAAGTTAATTTCTAAAATAATTGAAATAAGGGGATAACAAAAATTTCAGCAGCTTATGTCAGGGTTTATGGACCTCTAAACAGGCATATATGATGAGAATTGATGCGTAATGGACATAAACAACCAAACCCTAAACATGTAATGAATTCCCCTACAAGAACCCTAGGCTTTGATACCAAATTTGATGCAGGATATGAAAATTAAATATGATATGCGAGATTTCAGGCTTAAGATCACGTTAGTTCAGAAACAATTACACAAATTCCATATCCCACATGAAAGTCCAAACATTCAATTAAGAGGAATCTATGCAGGTCCAAACCTACACATGATAGGGCTGAATCAATAAAAATTATGAACCAAACGATACTCAAAGATAAGAAATAATCATCCACACATGCGTAGTAATCAATCTCTAATCCAAGGGATACACCAATTTCAAAACAAGGAACCCTAGGGTAAGAAAATGGGCATAAAATTGGAGATTTGAGTAATTTAGGGTTAGGTTTAGGGATTTTGGATGAAAGCAGAGTGAAAGAGAGGAGAGAGACGAACCAAAGAAGTACCGCACGCATGGACAACAACAATGGCCCAGACGCACATGCATGTGATCTCGGCCGCACGTGTGTAGGGCCTACTATTCAGAAAAAGGCCACCTTGGCCCTGGTCAGCCAAGGATGGACTCCAAAACCCTCAAATCTCAGCTCGATCCGATGCACGGTTTGTGCGTGGTGCTCCGCCGAAGTTTCAGCCCTCCTGTTGGGCCAGATTCTGAAATTCTGCTGTAGGAAGGAGAATTGCTGCAATAGATGATTAATTCGAAGTGTAGATGATGGGTTGAGATGAGAAGAAGGGATGGTAGAAGATGGGTAGTAGAGATAGCGATAAATGAGGGCGAATCGGGATAGATGTGGCTTCGCACGACGATAGTTAACCCTTCGATGAAGGAAGGGCTTCGCACCCAATTAGGCTTCACGACTCTGAGAGTAGGAAAATGCAGAATTTTCATTAATCTTCAATGAATGAAAAAAAGCTACGAGGGGTGCCTATTTATAAGAAAACCTTATACCCTAAAACTTGCGCCATGTGCGCAACCTATTACTTGGCGATGAAGTAAATCAAAATAAAAACTAATCAAAAAAATCTAAAGCATCCATGATGTTCTAAATAACATTAATAAGCAAAACCTAAAATATGAAATCAATCTAACCAGTAGGCCATGATCATGAGATCCCATGATGGGCTTTTCTTGACTAACGGGCCCACTCTTTTGAATCGAAACTTCGTCTTCTAGCTAGGAGGCCCTCCCTGGACGTCGTCATCTATCCAGATCGACGGTGGGGCCCTCCTGGTGTACGTGCGTAGGGGGGGCGGCGTGAGTGTGCATGTGCACGTGATGTCCCCATCAAAACTTGTGTATCTTTTGCAAGATTTCCTCAATTTCAATCTTGCACTTACCCAAAACATCCCTTTTCCATTCGACAATTTTCCTTTCCAGACACTTCAATTTCTGGCCCAAAACATCCCTTTTCCATTTGACAATTTTCCTTTACAACCACTTCAATTTCTGGCTTAACTTAAAGCCTGCATACCCTTCCACCTCAAAGGACCCCCACCATTCCTTATAAGGCTCAAGAACCCCTCCACCTCAAGTCACATCAACTCAAACCTAAAAGGTTTTGGACCTTAATTTACCTCCTCGATTTCAAGAAAATTTGCGTAATGACCAAAGACCGGTCTTGGTATCCCATGTTGTGACATGAGTGAAAATCTTTCCACCTGATATGAGAGACCAAAAATCCATGAATCCTAGTCATAATCGAATGGTTCTGACCTTCAAACTAGGTATATTGCCCCCCACCCATGGGAAGATAGATCATCTCATGCATCTCCACCCACCTAGAAAATGCGGAAATTACTAGTAACTTTTCCCCCTGAAGATTTTTCAAAAGAAAATCCAGTGACATTGAAATCACCCCCCACGCACCATGGGCAGTCACTTCTGCCCTTTGCCAAATCAAGCTTGGCCCAAAAAAATTGAAAGGAAAAAAAAAAAAAAAGCCCTCTCAACTGCCACATTAAGCCCATCATAGGATTGTACTAAACATCCACCGAAGCCATCAGATACCCTAGCCGGCAAGACAATCAAGGAAAACCTCCCGCCCCACCACGATGCCTTGTTCCATAAACTAGAGCCCCAAGCAATCACTACACCCCTAGCAGCCCCATTTGAGACAACAACAACCCAATCCTTGCAATTAAATTCCCACACAAAATCCATTAGCCAATTATCAAAATCTTGAACCTTGGTTTCCTAAAATGAGACCACTTGCACCTTTTCCCTCTTACACACTTCTCAAATCTAGACCCTCTTATCCATGGAGCCCGGACCCCCCACATTCTAGCATAAGATCCTCATTCAGACAAAGATTGTGCCCTGAGACTCCTCTCCCAAGGCTTAACTGTCGACATTAGTAGCCAGGTCCCTTCCATCTTCGATTGCTACCAACGCATGCAAGACTTCGATGGCGACCATCTCGGCACTTCCCACTTCCTCCAGATACGACATAGTGATCACAAGACACCTTGTCAAAACTTGGATACGACCTTTGCTCGACTGAAAAGGAGCCATCTATGGAAATAATACGAAGTCCCTTGAAGAAACGTTTGAAATGCCCCCACACATGCGAGCACTCAATTTATTTCATTGATTCCATTATTAAAAAAAAAAAAATTGTTCTACGTATGATTATAAGTGTAAAGCACATGCGTTGTGTCTGAAGCTAATACTGCACGTGCCAAGGACGGCAAATGCGAACCCATAACCAAGGTAGAGACCTTGAGCCCATCGTTGGACGGCAAAAAGCAACACATGCCATCTAAAAAAGACATGGGGGCATGCGATGATGATGAATTCTCACCCGAACCTAAGGTCCGGCCCTCCAAGCCTCCACGTAGCTCCCTATTAATAGGTGCGGTGCTCCGAACCACTCCGCCTTGCACCCGAGAGTTCGTTCCAAGGAAACACGTCTCCCCGAGGCCCTAAGAGACGTTGCCATGTGTCTCAGCTCTCATCCCCTAGCCGAGAACTGAAGCCGAAGAGACATCGTGTGTTATCATTTCGTCCATGCTTTCACTAACAGGACTTAGAGACGAAGCGAATGCGTCCCTCCCTTCCACCAGTGCTCTGCAAGAGTACTGGAACTATACTCCATCATCCCCCCTAACCACTGCAGACACCATTATTAGCGACCTCCGCCACTAACCACCACCACAGCTTTTCCCCCTGCCTGAGGACAGCTCACAGACCCTCCTTTTCCACCCTAACATTCACCCAAAACCTCCCCAACCGCGACTATAGTCCTGTCCAGCACCGGAATCAACCTTTTTCTCCTCAAACACAACCTAGCCCACCTGACCTCTTCCCTCCCCTCCGTCGCAGGATCCACCACTACCAGTTGATCGAAGTAAGAGCCAATTAGCAAGAAAGCCTCCAGGAAACATAGCTCAACTGGAAGGTTTGAGATTCTGTACCAGTCCTCCTCCCATCTAAAAGCGGACTAATCGGCCCATCGATACAGACCAACCACCAGCCCCTCCCAGAATAGCGTCGTTATCATTAGGATATGATCAATCTCCACCTCCTAATTCAAAGATACTCAAACTCAATCTCTAACAGAAGCTTCGGGCAAAACTAAGCCCCCCCCCAAAATAATAATAATAACAACAACAAATCCCCCGCCCCAACTACCCCTCCCTCATCTCCCCTCACTCCAAACTAAGTATTCCCCAACAGTCTTCCTCTCCCCCAACTTCCACCCTTCTTTGAGATTTTTCTCACTATCTGTTGATCCACGGAGTCAAGTCCATATCTAGCTCGTTGGATTGACAACTTAAGCCCCATGATCTCCTATTGTTCAAAGTCTTCTTCTCCGCCTCTTCCTTCTCTAGCTAAACAAAAGCAAAGCCCTTCATCTTGCCCGATCCTTTTCTCGTCGAAATAACCACCTCTGCTAAGGTATCCCAAATCGGTTACGTTTCGGCCGTAACGGCCGATACGTAACAGTAACGGCATCAACCGTTACGCGATTCAGCCCCAAAACGGGGCACCTCTTTTTTTTAGGTTCATTACGGGATCGTAACAGCTGTTACGGCCCATAACGGCCGTTACGGTCCATAACCCTAAAGAAAAATGAGAAAAAAAAATGGTTTTAAAAAAAAAAAAGAAAAAAAAAACATACCTTTTTTTTCTTTCTTTTCTTCTACTTCTTCTTCTTCTTCTTATCATGGGGCTGCGGCGCTGCTGTTGTAGCTGTGCTGCAGTTGCTAACCTTCTTCTTCTTCTTCTTCTCTCTCTCTCTCTCTCTCTCTCTCTCTCTCTCTCTCTCTCTCTCTCTTGGTTCGGTCCCCTCTCTTCTTTCCCTCTTTTCTTTTCATTTCCCTCTCTTCTTTTCTTTTTCCAGAAAAAACGAACGGAAGCAGTTTTCTTTTCTTTTTTTTTTTTTGTATAATCTGCAGTGCACGCTGCATAGTGCACACTCACTATTTTATTACATGGGGTGGGGCCCACCTTGATTTATGTATGGTAAATCCATGCCATTCATAATTTTTCAAGTTCATTTTAAAGCATGATCCTTGAAATGAAGGGATCAAAATCTCAATTGGACCACGGAGTTGGGATTGAATGCCCACCGTTAAAATCTTCTTAAGGCCCATTTTGTGATCCACCTAAGATTTGGATCAGCCTCATTTTTTGGTCCATGCCCTGAAATAAGTGGGCAAAAAGGATGGACCACATGGATATACAACAAATGCATTGAGGTGGGCCCCACTTTTAAAGGCATGCTCACTAGTGGTCCACTGAAGATTTAAATCTACCTGAATTTTTGGACCATGCCTTAAAATGAGTTGGCAAAATGGATCGACGGCATGGATATACAAATATATCGAGGTGGCCCACCTGGCCCACTAGTGGTCCACTTAAGATCAGGATTTACCTTTTTTTTTTTTCCAATACCTTAAATGAGTTGACAAAACGGATGGATGACATGTATATATAATACATAATCGAGTGAACCCCATGTACATGGCCCTAAAAATTTATACATGAGTTATATATCAACTCAAAATTAACCAATTAAATTTTGGGACCATTGTTGCTGAGTCACAATCCCAAAATTAAATTGTTTGAACAATTTTCACTATTAGTCTGTAGACACTTGTTTTTTGAAATAGGACCATTTGATATTTTTCATTTTTCATTGTCCAATAAATGTCCACCAATCCATTAGTGGGATAAGTGCCAATAGATTGCATTAATTTGAGGCTAGTTTAGGGCATCAAACGGTCCCCTAATCAGCTCCGAATTGACAATACTATTTACCCTAATTTTTTTATTTTTATTTTTAAAGATCTATTGAGGAAAATGATATCAAATTGTTAGGTATATGAATTACATAATAGGATACAGAAGTCCCTAAATCTATATATTGAATTGAAATGTATGTGAGTCACGAAGTATGCAATGCACTAGCACAATAAATGAAAGGAAAACTTGAAAATATAAGATGTTTTGGTATTACATTCATTATAGTAAATATAATATATATATATATATATATGTGTGTGTGTGTGTGTGTGTGCGTGTATGTATATATTAGTTAGAAAACTAAATATAAAAGGTTTGCAGTTAATTCCAGGTTTTCAGGTTCATAAATCCATCAGACAGCCCGATATAGCATTCTCACCAAAGAGTGGACCGTTACACCACCATAAACATGTTCCAAATTATAAATGAATGCATATTTGCAATACTTAGAATATTCCGGATTTAATCCATATTTTTTCATATTTTTTTGGCAAAAAAAATTTTGCACCGTTATGGGCCGTTACGCCCCCATATCACCATTAGGCCCCCGTATCCGTATCCGTATCGGTGGGCACCGTTACGCCAACCGATACCGATACGGAATACCTTGACCTCTGTCCACCCCTCCAAGAAGTTCTCCACAAAGAGGGTGGGGAGCTCCGAGATAGGGTCTGGCCACACCACAAGCTTCCTCCCTACCTCCGACCAGTGTTTTAAGTATCGACGATACCGGCCGATATATCCCACGATATATCTTGTATCCCGCCTACGCGATACGAAACGCATAAGTAGTGGGATATATCCAACATGTTCAATTTAGTGAGCATTTTTTTATTTTCGATTCTTTTTTTGTAAATCATGTTAAATTAGTTTCAAATTGTTACAAAACCATGATTTTTGCATGAAAAATCATGGATTGGGAGCTTCAATTTTGAGATTTGGAGGAGATGGCCCAAGTTGTAGAAAATTGAAAAAAAATATATTAAAATTTTTCAATTTATCACAAATCAGTTGCAATATTTGCGTCCAAACATAAAATCAAACATGTATGTAACCTGATCTAGTGATTCTTCTTTTGCTTTTGAATCTATTGCTTATGTTTCCACACATCTTCTTACATTTATAAATTATATGAATAGACTTCAAATATACATGCATCAATTCAATTAGACAACGCATAGATTATGACCTCATAAAAAGAAAAGTTACTATGTGCACTTGTTTTTTGTAAGCGTGTATTAATGTCTTTTTTTAACAATCACTGAAGTTTCATTGAAAAATTCGACCAATTTTCCAATGTTTCTAATAACAACGTGATGCCGGGATATATGATGACCTAACCCTATATACATGTATAATCAGGTTAAAGAATGTTAAAATAAATACACCGATTAACTAACCATTTCCAATCAAAGATATTAGGCAAATCTCAACACAAAGATGAGGTCATTCCGTCAGGATTATACCCCTTAGCATAAAATCACATAAACAATAAAAAAGGACCTAGGGATATGAGGATATCTCAGATCTAGCATAAGTCAGTCCACGGTCAAGTTTGGATCTGATTCTACTGACTAACCATCCCTCTTTTCCATTCAAACTATAAAGGAGATATCCAGAGAGGAACAAAAGAGGTGAAGAAAAATAAAGGGTTTGAGATGTAGAAAGTACAGGTCCTTTTATCGTCAAAAGAAAATAAGGATGATTCTTACCTTTTCTTGCACCTCGAAGATCTAGAAAGAAGGGAAACCTGAAATTGGGGTGGAATCCTCAACACCCAAAGGCCAATCCTGAAACCCTAATATCTTAAATAAAGAGAAAGAAAATATACAAATTTTTATTCATTCAATAATGATGAAAATAGGATTCTCGCAACGTATATATAAGCTATGGAAAAAGTAGAAGTGCACTGAAGCCCCTGAAAAAAAAAAAATAAAGACGAAAAAAATAAAGAAAGTGCAATAAAGCCCCTGAAACAAGAAAAAGAACTAAAACGCCTAAAACGAAAACACCCATGTGGTAGGGTGTGAAATCCAACCCATGAATCTATGGTCGGGATGCGGTTATGCCGCCCGTACACTCGTAGTGCGTCAAAAACTGGGCCCGATAGACCCAACGTCCATCCACATCAACTCCTCTGCTTCGGTACTCTGTCAGCGACGCCTCCTCCTCTGGTGCACTCTAAAGGGTGCGCCACTGATGTTTGCATCAATTCTCCCTGGGTAGGAAGAATTCGCCACTGGCGAAAGTGAACTCCTGTATCTCTCGAGCAAATTGAGGTCGATGCGCTACAGTTCTGCCTCCGTGATCCAAGAGTTATCAGTAATGGGCCTGTTCCTCCATTTGACTAGGAATTTCTGGAAACCCCCGGAGCGAGTGGAAACCGCCTCGGAGTCCAAAATGTCCTCTATCTCGTCTCTTCTTGGTGCAAGTGGAAGAGAATGTAAGATGGGTACAAGAAGATCAGGCTGTGGCCAAGGTCCATATATAGGGGGTGTCTAGGAAGAAACAAGGGAACCAGTCAATAGAGGTAATGGCTCGTGAAAAGGAACTAGATCTTCCACATTAAATGTGGAATTGATGTCCATGGTAGCAGGGATATCCACAACATAAGCATTGGACCCCAACCTTTTCACAATTTTATGTGGGCCTATGCTATGGGCATGAAGCTTCTTCACGGATCCAAGTGGAAACCGATCAGACCTAATACGAACCATGATGTCATCTCCAAGTTGAAATTCCCTAAATCTCCTATGAGTATCAGCAAAAAGTTTATAATGTTCATTACTTGAATTAATCTTCCTCCTAGTATCACTATGCAATGCATGTATATGCTGGGCGAATGACTCTCCTAACTCTGAAGGATGTTGTGGGGTAGCCATGGAGATAAAATCTATGGGGTCTCGAGGTCTTAAGACATAAAACAATTTTAAACGGGCTCATTCATGTGGACCTGTTCACTGAAGAATTATACGCGAACTATGTTGTAAGAAGAACAATGTCTCAGGTCCTGTGGTGGTCTCCAACCAGACATCTTAACAAATTCCCTAGGCTACAGTTCACTACTTCTGTTTGACCATCTAACTGGGGATGATATGCTGAAGAAAACTGTGCCTCATATCCAAAAGATGCCAAAGAGTCTTCCAAAAATAACTAGTGAACCTAGTATCTCTGTCAGACACGATGGATCTAGATACTCCATGGGGTCGCACAACCTCCTGAAAGAATAACTTAGCAACATGGGAGGCATCTGAGGTCTTATAATATGGTAGGAAATGGGCCATCTTAGAAAATTGATCAACAACCATGAGTATGGAGTCGTGCTTACGAATAGTCTTGGGAAGCCCAAGCACAAAGTCCATACTAACATCTTGCCACGGGGCATGTGGAACTAGCAAAGGAGTATATAAACCTGTATTTTGCTTCCTCTGTTTCACCAGTTGACATGTCCGACACTGCCCTACAATCTTAGTCAAATCTCGCTCGAGATTAGGCTAATAGAAACGATCAGACACAAGGGCAACTGTTTTATCTCAACCAAAGTGACCTGCCATCCCTCCAACATGCAGCTCCCAAACTAGAAAATCATGGAGGGATGTGCGTGGGATACAGAGCTTGTCCCCTCTAAAAAGATATCCATCTGTAAGGACGAACTCCGCACTCCTCAAAGACGGGTTGCTAGACAATGACGCATAAATGATCCCAAAATCAGAACAGCTTGAATACTCGCCCTCGAGTTGTTCAAAGCCTTTAACTTCAATACTCATGGATCGCAGTGTCATGATACGACAGCTAAGCGCG
The DNA here is from genome assembly GCF_029962835.1 of Magnolia sinica. Lineage (NCBI taxonomy): Eukaryota > Viridiplantae > Streptophyta > Magnoliopsida > Magnoliales > Magnoliaceae > Magnolia > Magnolia sinica. The sequence goes on along the minus strand of NC_080577.1, from coordinate 57,557,191 downwards.
TCAGCAACCTATTCTATTTTCCGGCCTTGTGCTTAAGCACAAACGTATACTCTTGAAGAAATTGCGCCCACTTAACATGCTTAGGGCTCAACTTCTTTTGAGAGCTCAAATATTTCAAGGCCTCATGATCAGAAAACAGGACGAATTCTTGCAGTAATAAATAATGCCGCCAATGGCGCAATGATTGCACAACTGCATAGAATTCCTTGCCATAAGTGGATTAGAATTGTTTACCCTCGTTCAGCTTCTCACTAAAAAAGGCCACAGGATGTCCCTCTTGGCTTAACACTCCGCTTATAGGAGTTCCTGACGCGTCGGATGCTACCTCAAAGGCTTTGAAAAAGTCAGGTAGACGCATGACTGACACTTCCGTCATCTTCTTCTTAATTTCTGAAAAAGCACGTGACGCAGCTTAAGTCCATTGAAACTCCCATTTTCGTATGCAATCAAAGATGGGAGCCATAATCGAGCTAAATCCACAGATGAAGCGCCGATAGAACATAGCTAGGCCATGAAAGCTTCGCACGTCGTGTATAGTACGCGGCTCAGGCCACTTGACAATGGCCCTGACTTTCTCAGGGTCTGCAGACATACCCTCCAACGATACCATGAACCCCAGGAAGATAACACGAGAGGTCAAGAAGGAACACTTCTTGAGGTTCGCATAGAGCTTTTCTGTGCACAAGGCGTTGCAAACCTACCTCAAGTTCTTGATGTGTTGGCTAGGGGACGCACTATAAATGAGGATATCATCGAAGTACACAACTAAAAACTTGCCCATAAAGGGTTACAGCACCTGGGTCATCACCCTCATAAACGTATTTGGGGCATTGGTTAACCCAAAGGGCATAACCAGCCACTCATACAGCCCGTCCTTTATCTTGAAGGCAGTTTTCCATTCATCTCCCGAACGAACACGAATTTGGTGATAACTACTCTTGAGGTTAATTTTCGAAAAGATAATAGAGGTGGTCATCATTTCAAGCATGTCATCAAGCATCGGGATGGGAAACTGATACTTGACAGTGATCTTGTTTATGGCTCTACTATCCACACACATGCGCCACGTGTCGTCTTTCTTAGGCGTAAGAAGCGTGGGCACGGCGCACGGGCTCAGATTCTCACGAATGAATCCTTTTTAAGCAATTCATCCACCCGCCTCTTCAACTCAGAATGCTCAGTGGGGTTCATTCTGTAGTGAGGGAGGTTTAGTAGAGTCGCCCCTGGGACGAGATCTATCGTATGCTGAATGTCTCGCATCGATGGAAGCTCGTCTAGAAGGTCCTCAGGGAAGACATCCCGAAACTCATCTAGGACCGGACGAGCCTCCTGGGGTATCCCCATAGCATCCTCAAGTGTACTTTCCCTAGCAAGTAGGCTGTACACCATAGTCCCCGCCTTGGTCTCTCTCTCTCAAACTCCTTGGCATTTATGATGTGGAGAGACTTCGACTGAGGCACCCTTTAACTCTTAGGACCGCCTAGGGACGCAACATCTTTCGCTCTTGTTGACGATTTGGGAGGGAACGGGCTCAAGACAAGCTTCCTTCCTTCATGCTTAAATACACAACTATTTGTACGCCCGAATATTCTGACATCTTTGTCACAGAGTCATGGCCTTCCCAAGATGATATGACTAACGTCCATCGTGACCACATCACACCACAACTTGCCCTTGTATGGTCCAAACTCAATCAGAACAAGGCATCGTTGGGTCACAAGGAGGGATGTCACATCCACCCAAGAAACTCTGTATGGGTTGGGGCGAGGGACTGGCTTCAACCCCAGGCGACTCAAAGTAACTGGGGAAACTACATTCTCACAACTCTCGCTGTCTATGATCACTTTGCAGCACTTTTTCTCCGTACTTGGCATAAGTGTAGAAAATGGTGGTTCTACACCAATCTTCGCTTTCCTTCATCTGGGTCAAGGCGCATCTCACCACTGCAAGTAGGATAGTCTCCAAAGTATCATTCTCGGCATCACTAGCCAAGTCAAGGGAGGGGATAATGATCTCCTCATCATCCTGGTCACTATCAACTTTATCTGTCACTTCTTCTTCTATGGGGTGTTCGGAAACAAAGGCAATGCGCCCACCCTTATTTGAACACTCGGCAACGATGTGACCCATGCCACTACAGCGGTAGTACTACCCTGGCATCGCGGGCCTAGTACTTGGTCCAACCATATTATTACTTCGATTTTTGTTGACTGGTTGGGTACCAAGTTGAACTCTGGGTTGAATTCCGACCTGGGGTCTCGCTCCCTGTGGAGCTATTCTAGGCATAATAGGTCGAAAATCAATCCTCCTCACATTGGACTGGCGCACACAATGCTCTAGTTCCTGCACCACCTAGTAAGCATGTTCCAGACTGGTGACCATGTGAAGCGTGAGCTCTCGCTGAAGCTCAGGCCTGATGCCCATACAGAAACAGGAGAGAACCACCGCAAGGTCCTCATCCACATTGCACCTCATCATATATTCATCGAACTTGGCGATGTATTCCGTCACCGTCATGGATCCTTGGCGCAAAATGTGCCATTGATCTAACAGCCTCTGCTTGTAAGAAAGCGAAACATACTTCTCTCGCAACAACTCTTTCATCTCAATCCAAAAGAGAACTGGCCCCTCTCCAGATCGCTCACGGCGACATTTTTCATCTTGGCGAACCCGACTCGTTGTGGGTCTAGCCAACCGTGCCACCCAAAGAAGTGGTCCATGTCTGCTAACCAGTCGGAAAAAACTTTAGGGTCCAATCTCCCATCAAAACTGGGGGCGTCAACCTTGATGCCCTTCATGACCCTAGAAACAAGGTCCTCGTGCTCATGATATCTCTGGGGGTGCTGATGATGCACCCCATCATGACCCTCTCATTGGGCGGGAAGAACAGGATCACGATTGTGTGTGAGTGGTAATGGATATACCCCATCACGTCTGCTGCCAGGCCCACGGGCCTAGCCTATGCCCAAACCATCCATAGGCGGATCAGGGCCCGCAACTTGGGACTGCTCGACAACCCTAGTGTCAAGGGTCGCCTAGGCTCCACCTACAGTGGCGGTTGGAATACCAGCCTCTAAACGCACAACTCTCTCCTCTAGACGCGTGAAACTACCATCCTGATGCGCAAACTGTTGTGCAATATCATCCCTCAATGTTCGAAACTGTTGATCCATTCTCTTAGTTAGGCCCTCCACAGCCTTAGCAAATTGATCAGAGTCCATGGAGTAATGGAGACCGAATCCACGACCAGTGTGCGTGAGCATGCACTAGGAATGACAAGTGAATGGTCCTAGATCTATGTGCGAGAAATGATAAAAACGATAATACCAATGCAATACAACTACCCTATATAGCCAGATCTATATGGGGACTCAACAAAACCTAGGAAAAAGGGTTACCTAAACTAAACAAAATATGTCCCCTTCGCAGAGTCAGTACACAGGTCGGGTGCAGGGGGCGGCACGCCCCTGCCCGGGGTTCGGGGCGGAGTGCCCGAAACCTAAATTATTTTTTTAATTTTGGGTAAAGGGTTTCTGTAGAAAATTTTCACCACAAAGACGGATTGATAAATGATAATAAACTAGATGCATGTATAATCAGGTTAAAGAATGTTCAAATAAATACACCAATTAACTAACCGTTTCCAATCAAAGGGATTAGGCAAATCTCAACACAAAAATGAGGTCATTCCGTCAGGATCATGCCCCTTGGCATAAAATCACGTAAACAGTAAAAAGGGAGGACCTGGGGATATGAGAATATCCCAGATCTAGCATAAATCAGTCCATGATTAAGTTTGAATCTGATTCTACAGACTAATCAACCCTCTTCTCCATTCAAACTAGAAAGGAGATATCCAAAGGAATGAAAGGGGTGAAGAATGAAGGGTTCGAGATGAAGAAAGTACAGGTCATTTTGTCGTCAAAAGAAAAGGATGATGATTCTTACCTTTTCTTGCACCTCGAAGATCTAGAAAAAAGGAAACCTGAAATTAGGGTGGAATCCTCAACACCCAAGGGCCAATCCTGAAACCCTAATCTTTTTAATAAAGAGGAACAAAAGATACGAATTTTTATTCATTAAATAGTAATGAAAATAGGGTTTCTCACAACGTATATATAAGCTATGGAAAAAATAAAAGTGTACTAAAGCCCCTGAAAACAAGAAAAATAACAAAAAGACGAAAAAATAAAGAAGTGCAATAAAGCCCCTGAAACAAGAAAAAGAACTAAAACACGTAAAACTAAAACACCCATGTGGTAGGGTGTGAAATCCGACTCATGGATCTATGTTCAGGGTGCAGTCATGCCGCTCCTGCACTCGTAACGCGTCAGAAAATGGGTCTGATGGACCCAACGTCCATCCACATCAACTCCTCTGCTCCGGTACTCTATCGGCAATGCTTCCTCCTCTGGTACACTCTAAAGGGTGCACCACTAATGTCCGCATCACAACAATACATTACGTGATACAACTGATATATCCCATGCAATAACCGATACATATCCATATCCCAAGGGTGTGATGCGTAACGCGATACCGATATTTTGAACACTGCCTCCGACCACTTCTTTCCAACATGGTTCCAACCTACTTCCACAACCTCGCCACTTAACTCTTCTCTAGCAAATCCACCACACCTCGGCATAGATCCCCCACCATGACAACAAGTTGCTTCCCTTTTACTATTACAGCGTCTAGGGCTGTCAGCGGGCCGGACCTGGGGTATGTCTTGGCCCGGATTTTGATTTTTCAAGCCAAAGCCTGGCCCACTGACACCCCTAGCAACGTCCTAATGCTCATCCCTTCTATCGAAGGCCAACTGGCTACGCCAATGACCAACACTCCAAGGGGGCCTAGATCTTTCCCTCACTAGCATCTCCCGCACCTCCCTCTAGATCGATTCCCCTCTTCCAACATCACTCCCCTATAAGTACATCCTCTCCCTGACCTCCCACATACAAGATCTACTCCCCTACCCTCTCGATTGTCCTCGCGTGCAACCATCGTTCTGATCTTCCCGTTCTCTCAATTGCGTTTACTATCGAACTCAACCACGCACTCGATCTATTGATCTCAAAATAGATTGAGCTCCCTCTCGAGTTCTTCTCATTGACTCTAAAAGGAGTGAGTTGGTTCAAGTTGAAGGCTCTAAAAGGGCAAGGGGCAGGCACAAAAGGATGTGGATGGAGGTAATAAGAAAAGACTTGATGATCTTGGAATGGGGGAACAGGATTATGTTGCCAAACCCAATTAATTAGGATAAGGCTTCGATGATGATGATCCATCAACAAATGGGTCAGCAATTTAGATGGTTTGGATTGGTTTTTAACCATGCTATGTGCATGGGTGAAGAGTCCCCACCATTTATTAAATGATGGAAAGCTAACATGAGTGTATCTTGAAATTTTAGACCATATTTTTTATAAAATGATACGACTCAATTGAAGGCATAAATAGAGTAACCTGGGCCATTGATCTAATTTATACCATTGTGGATGGATCATTCCTAAAAAATTGATTTCAGATTCGGAGATCCAAATCGCTTGAACAAAGACAGTTGTTGTATTTATCTTCTTAACCATCTTCTTTTAAGCCCCAAATTAAAAGCTTAAGATAGTCCTATGGATGATCTTTTTGGGTTGTCCTATATTACAGTGGGCGCCAGAATTTGGACATTCATTTTGTTTTAACGTATGGCACACGTACATTTTGAGTGCATGAGTGTTGACCAAGGCATTCTACCAGCCTATTAGAGTCCCTTTTGCTTATCAAAATAGTTGGATTCCACCTTTTTCTTGGAACCCAGCTATTTGCATTATGCAACAACTAATGCCTAGAAAAAAAGGGTGCAAAATAGTAAGTTGGCTAATCATGCAATGAGTATGGTGTGTTAACATGCCAAACGCCAAGTGATCTAGGCTGATAGGGCTATTATTGTGAAAATAGTGCTATGGCACGCGTAGACATGGCCCTAAACTTCAAAGGATAGAAATTCTCCTCACACATGGACATGATTGAAATTCCCCTTTACTAGCCTATTGAAGTTCTTTTTGCTGATCAAAATAGTTGAATTCCACCTTTTTTCTCAAAATCCAACTATTTGAATAATACAAAAACTAACGCCTAGAAAAAAGGGTGCAGAATAGTACTATTTAACGAACTATGCTACGAGTGTAGTGTGTTAGTGCACCAAACACCAAATGATCTATGCCAAAATTGCTATTATTATGTAAATAGTGCAACGACATGCACCAGACATGTCCTAAAATTTAGCGGGTCAAAATTCTCCTCCCAAACAGATGTGCGTGCCCACGTGTGTGTATGAAGATAAACATTAAACTGCACAATGCAGACATATTAGTAAGTACAAAACTCCCACATTGAAAGCTACATGGATACCACATAAATAATAATACCAAAAATTAAGAAAAAGGGTAAATTCTATTTTCATCACCCAGAATTTTACAATTAAAGTACATTAATGAATGGGAAATGTTTTGATCCTCTGGCAGTATGTGATGGAGGATACGCATGCAGTTAAAAATTATAGAGGCATTACATACTTGGCATATAATAAATTCAAACTAAACCATCCAAATTATGGGTGCCAATTTAGATGCATCATGAACCAAAACTATCGTAGTCGGGTTATCCAACTATTAGATTTCTGGACATTTGTTCGACTGTTATAAATGAAAAATACCATTGGTCTTCAAAAAATGAATGTTCATGAATCAAAGACTAGGATTGTTCAACCAATCGAAGTTTTAGACTGCAACCTAGCGACAGAGGATTCCACGGTAAGTCCATTTAATTTGGTTTAATATTTTCCACATGTAACATTTCTAAGTGATGTGTATCAAGCAACATAAGCAGCCAGAGTATCAAATAACTCCCCTTGCTGAAAAGAAGGAATATACACACCAAACACCAATGAGCGCAGTTTGGCAATTTGCCTTTTGGAGCATTTTAGTTGTAATAGTAGTGGACTAGGGTCCCTACTCATGGCTCAGTGGTAGACCTTGTGGGTTCCAACACTGAGGTCATGGGTTGAAGTACACGTGGTGTGTGTGGGTGTGTGAGGGTGTATAAAAGAAAAAACATATATATATATATATATATATATATATATATATATATATATATATATATATATATAGATATAGTAGTGGACTATGATTCTGTGTTTGACACATCCTATTGCATTAGCAACTGTAAAGAGTGGGTATATCTATCAAAAGGGTGGGTGTGAACTGGTAGTACCAACTGTAAAGAGTGGGTATATCTATCCAAATAATAAGCTTGGCTGCATTAAATGCCAGAGTCATCTGTGGCGTGGTCCACTTTAGCGTTGGATCTGCCTCATTTTTGTGCTAGTACCTTAAAATGTTCCGAGAGGAGAGATGGACAGCGTGGATAAACCTATACATGACAGTCGGCGCGCCAACAGAACTGCCCGTTCGTGGCTAGAGACAGGCGGGGGTAGGACGCAATCCGCGTCCCCAACCAGAAAGAGGTGTTAATTGATAGTCTGGCAGAGAACGAGGAGTCCTATGCATACACCCCGCCACTGGACGCACGGCATGTGTTATTCAATCCAAACGCTCAAATCATGGGGCCCACATGGACCGATGATACAAAGATCCTGACTGTCTGGTCGCGACCCATAAAATGGGCGGTTAACACAAAAGATGATCAAGGTTCCCAATTCAACTAGAAAACGTCCATTTATCGGAGGTAAGGATTGTCGATCAATCTAAATTTTGAGCTCCCAATTGTAATGAAGTGGGGCCCACAACTTGGAAGGTTTGGATATGCCAACTGCACAGTGGCCGTATTGCAGGGGTATGGATGGACACTCTCCACAAGAGTAACAATGCTTCTTCTTTTTTTTCCTCTCTCTCTCAGAAAAGAAACGGGTGTGCATTAAAAAAAGTGGGTGTAAAAAATCGAAATTCTTTTACCTTGAAACGGCGAGTTTCGGCAAGGTGTCGAATCCCATCTAAGCTCTGGAAGACCTGAGTCTCGTTCCCAGAAATCGAACATCTAGGGACCATTTTACCCTTGAAGCGGCGCGTTTTTACGAAATTACCTGCAAAAATCGATTTCCCGCGAGAAATAGACGAAAGTGAGGGAAAATCCGCGTTGTTTTACTTCTTCTTCTCCCCTCTCCTGAAAAGAGATCAGAAATAAAATGCGAGAGAATATTTTTCTTATTTCGGGATTTAATCTGTTTTTCTTTACCCAAGGGTCCTTCGATTCGTGCTCCCGGCGGAAACGCAAGGCCGCTCGGCACCATTTCGCAAATGCCGACTCCATGCACCTCAACATACTTGCTTTTGCCTCAGTCGCGACTCATGTTGGGGTCCACATGCTTGCGTGGTCCGATGATTTGAACCGTCGATATTCTCGTTACCACAGTAGATAAGCTACTATCCTGCAATCACACGTCACTAACTGATCGTAACCCTTGATTTTTAGAGTTGAAGGCCATCCATTGAAATTATGTATTTATTGTTCTAAATGATCAGGTCACAATCATCTGTGCAGACTGAGTTTCCTACTATGGACGGTTCCTTTCATCCGACCAATCAGCATGTGGGCCCACATATGCAGTGACACATGCTTACTAAGCAATGGGAAGATGAGACTCATGCTCAAGTGTTACGGATACTTCTATCCAGAAATGATTGCTAATTATGTTCGATATACAAAAGGTTGTGAGGTTTGTTAGAGGAATGGGCCTATTCAACATGTACCTGCAGTTGAATTACATCCTATTATAAAGCCTTGACCGTTTCGAGGATGGGCGATCGACTTATTGGGTAGATCCATCCACCTTCAACTTAGATGGATTCATTTATTATTGTAGCAACTGACTAATTTACGAAATGGGTTGAAGCAAAACCATGCATAAGGTCGGTCAAGAGGACATTATCAATTTTATAGAAACTAACATTATTCATCGCTTTGGTATTCCGGAATCCATTACTATGGACTGTGGTGCGGCATTTACGGCCAAGGAGACGAACACTATGGCCAATCGATATGGGATAAAAATTCCCCATTCAACTCCATATTGTACTCAAGTTAATGGTCGAGCTGAAGCCAGTAACAAAGTGATCAAAAATATTTTGAAGAAAATAATACGAGAAAACCCATGGGAATGGCACCTTAAGTTATCCGAGGCTCCGTGGGCCTATAGGGTGTCACCTTGCACTAGCACAGGGATCAGTTCATTTATGTTGACTTATGGGCATGAAGCAATCTTGCCTCTAGAAATCGTGGTACCCTCAATACAAGTTGCCCATTAATCTCAATTAAGCCCACCCGAGTTTACGGAAGCAATGTTGGTCGAGCTCGAAGGGTTGGATGAGACTCGCATCAAAGCATTGAATTCTATTGTGGCCAACAAAGTAGTCATGGCCCCGAGCATATAACAAAATGGTTAAAGGAAAAGCCTTCAAGGAAGGTGACACAATTTGAAAAATGATCATTCATATCGGTCAGATGGACCGAGCATTGAGAAAATGGTCGCATACATGGGACAGGCCATATGTTATAGAGCAAGTTCTAAGGGCAAGTGCTTATCTCCTTAGAGATTTAAATGGTAATGTTGCTCAATCACCTATAAACGGCCGATTTCTGAAGCAATACTTCTCCCCGCTATGGGTGGTTGTGAGGAATCAGGCTACATCAGTTTAGTAAAAGAATTAAATTGAAATTAAATAAAAGCCCTATATGATGGGGGCTTAGTTGATCTAGTTAAATAAAGGCCCAAAAGCCATAAGTTTTACCCACATTGGGGTAGGAAATGTTATAATAATAATAATAATAATAATAATAATAAAAGAGGGTTAGACGGCTAAGTCATCCCGTAGCCCACTTGGCGTGAGCAAAGGCTCGAGTAGCAACAACATTCGCATCCTTTGCCCGGTTCTTTTTCTCACTTAAGGATGCTTCTTGACTCACCAACGTCTCCACAACACGTTCGATATAGTTCAGACGATGGTCGATGTTAGCCATCTCCGAATCGGCCGAACACTTCTTATCTTCACTAATCTTAGCGTGCCCTTTGTAGAGAGATACTTAGGCTTCTATAAATGCGATTAGCTCTGCACTCTTCGGCCGATCGCGATGGGAAAAGATGTAACACCTTGAACTTTTCAACACCTGAGTATTGAAAGTTCTCGAGTGTTACCATAAAATTTAACTTATTATATACATGTGTACGGTACCCATTGAGCTAACCTAACCTTACATCTATTCTCCAACACGAATCTGACCATTGAGAATAATCTTCATTCATAGATCAAGTTATCTGACCGTTGATTTTAAGATAGGATCATCATATACCTAAATATTCTCACTTGTCTATCATAACCAACCGCTCAGTCAAATATGCACTGTTAGATAGAGACATTTAACCGTCCACTTTGATTTTAGACCACCCAATCATAGTAAACTAGCTACTTGATCTCTACATCCATTCGTACATACATCAAGTTGATATTCTGATTTGTTCATCTTGTTCATCACTTATGAATATGCTTAACCTATTATCAGAACTACAATCTGAGAAACTTAAACATGTGAACATGATACTCGAATCTAACGATACACATGTTCTACCCCATAATCACTCCAAAAACCCACTCTATGTTCTTCCGTTTACAAAACTGGTCATACGTATACATATATACACTGTTAGAGTACTAACCATCAAGTTTTCCTATTTTAAACATATCATTTGACCATCCATCGTGTAGTTTAATATATGTACATTCTCTAATTAATTTGGTGAATAATTCTTTATTCATAATGATTTAGATATAAGTCATTTTGTAAGAATTACTTAGAAACATGCTTATAACCAGGTAGAACCATTAGATTTTCCAAAACTCTCATATCAGCAATAATTACGAAAATGCCATTAACCTTGACCCTTGAATTCTATATCACATGGTTCCCACGATTCATTTGATGTGAAATTTTATTCCATGCCTATGTATTATAAATTAACCATACCTGTCAAATTTTGACCCTTAGATCATTGTAAAAGTGACCCAATTGACAAACCAGCCCCTTAACTGTTGATTTTAGTGTCCATTGAGTGAAGAAACCTCATGAGTAGTCATAGTAGGATATTTTCCTTCATATAAACGACATGAATTACCCATAATATGGACCAAGTGTAAAATATAAAGACCCCACTTTGGTAGGCTTTTCCTTTAAGCGCAAAGTTATTCTTTCTAGGCCTATCAACTCCTTATAAATCTGGATCTTCCGATTTAACCACTTCCTTCCATCCATCGCAACTCAAATTTAGACCACACTCTGGTCTCATATGATTACAAGATTATACAAAATTTAGGCCCAGATCCATGATCCTGCACCGGTGAACGCTGAAGCCGGTTCCTTCTTTTTGATGCAAAAAGTGATATTTTATATCTAGGCCTTTTTCACTATCGATTAACCACCAAAAAATTTTCAACTGTTTGCCTATCCTAACTACACATTTTCCTAAAAATTGGGCCCTGATCATTAAGTGTGGATCGTTAATTAAGATTAAGTTCATTTTAGCACCCATTAGGAGAAATTTCAAGATTAACCATTTTAAATTTCGGATCACCATGAAAATCATATACCCCGGATCTATTCGACGATCCTGACACAATGGACGAATTATATTTAAAGAAAGATCATCAGAAAAGAAAAAATTGGAAAAACCCAATCCAAGTATAATGTGAAACACGCCCCTCTCATACACCCACTCCCTTTAAAAAAAAAGGGAGCGTGCGTTCCCCTCTCTATTGACACGCCCACCTCTCAAACGTCCAAGGATAGAGAGAGAAAAAGAAAAGAAAAAAGAAAGAAAGAGAAAGTGAAAGAAAAGAAAAGAGAAAGAAGGAGAAAGAGAGAAAAGAAAAGAAAAGAAATGAAAGAGAGAGAAAAGAAAAGAAAAGAAAGAGAGAGAGAAAGAGAAGAAGAAAACGTGTAGGCTAAGATAGTTGCACATCAAGCTATCATCGAGGCCTGGTTCGACTCCTAACCTTCTTTTCTTTCTATCATCATCTTCCCTTTCCAAATTTGATCCATCCCTCAACAATGGAATTCCGTTTTCAAGTCAACGATAAGAAGGGCCTAAACACGATAAGTTGAAAACTTATCAGCTTAGGCAACATGTAAACCTGTTTAAGGAATGGGTTAGGTTGAGTTTTCCTCAACTCTAATCTAACATCTAAATCAATTCGAACCAGGCGGATTATAGTAGAACCTGATCGTACGCCTCTGATCATTTAACATAGTAAGAGACTACGCCACCACCTTTAAGCTTATATTAACTTGAGTTTATTTGATTTATTCTGTTCCCTCATATGCTTTGAATCCTCCCTGCAAATATTTAATTTACCACCGTCAATTATTTTTCCTTTAGGAATAATGGTTAAGGTGTGATGTTAATTATACATGATCTTTCCAAATTTATGTGAGGGATTCCTTTAAACTTACCTTAATTTAAGTTGATATGAATTATCTTGCTTTTTACATGTTCTCATGATTCTCTCTTTGTAATTGTTTAAATTACTACCAACCATTATTTACCTTTTGAGTTTATGGTATGATGTTAATTATGAGTGATCTTCATTATTTTTATGTGGGGCGATTGATACAAGCCTTGCCCTTGCCTTTACCAATTTTGTTGAGTTAACTCTTGCTACTCTCCTTTTATAGAGTTGGCCATTGCCACTCTCTTCTTTGTTGAGTTAGCCATTACAGCTCTCCTCTTTGTGGAGTTGGCCATTGCCACTCTCCTCTTTATTGAGTTATCCATTGCTACTCATCTCATTTATTATGTTAGCCTCGTGCTATTTACCTTTATGGTTTGGGCATGTGTCTTGGAATTCCAAAGCTGCCATAATTTAATAGATTCTGTAACACCCCGTATTTTTTAGTACTCGTGTGTTACCGTTTAACCTAACATACTTGGATATTCACATTCATTCTAGTCTAAGTTCGACTGACGAAAACAGTCCCCATCCATATATTAAGCCATTCATCCATTCATATTCGAAATGAACCATCACATTATTAACAAAACTCATCTTTTAGGGCATTCGATCACCTTGTTAGACAAATAGTGTCACGCCCTGAAATTCGGCACCCGAGTTGGTTAGGCCCGAACCCGAATTCCAGGACTGTGAGTTGTACTTAAACAAAATATATAACGCAATACACATAATTTCCATTCATTTTCAAGGTAATCAGAGTTAAACCAAAAGAGAAAATAAATAATAAACTATTTTCATTAATTAGAAGCTTACTAAACCGTCATCAAATCTTTATTATATTGGAATAAAAATAAAGTATTTCAAAACGTAAACTAATGCTAAAACAAAATTAAAATAGCATCTTGTTTAGCATGCTCGTATTATTACATCTTTGTACCTATAAAATAATCTATAGAGGTGTGAGTGTGACGGCTCATAGGGTCAAATCATTCCCAAAGTTGAAAATACTACGTTGGCATTAAGAATAACTTGATAAAATAAATAAAGTCAACCCAGCTTATCATAAGTAGGCGTGTTACAAAAGAGAATATACCGAAAGGTCGAGTCATAGTGCATGGTATCACGGGCCGGTAGGGGCCTCGCATCAAGGGCTATAACTCGAGTTAGTCCCATACCTAACGTGAGAAGTGATTCCAAGATGATAGACTCTTGATCCCAAATAGTCCCATACCTATTGGGGATCGTGGCTCACGAATGTGTGCACCAAAACTGGATTTATGCATCCACGACTTGAATATAAGATGGCATTAATATTCCACTAATATAAATGAAATTCTGGAAATAAATTCAAATAAAACAAAATAGCTTTTGATCCATTTTTGGACTTTTCCATGGCAGAGCACCTGTGCACCCATTTTAGGGATTAACCCAAGGCAGAGCACCGTGACCATTTTGGACCTCCTAGGGTAGGGTACCATGCATCTAACATTTTAGGGAGTCCGGGAAGAGCACCCACGTGTACATTCACTTAATCTTAAATAAAGAAAATATGACTTTCATCTTGGAACACGACCTAGGGATCGAGTATTTAAATATGACACATCCTGGAACACGGACCAGGGGTTAAATGTCCACAATTGTTAAAATTTAAAATGCGGCACAAAATAAACATCCTTTTCGGGAATGACCCGGGCAGAGCACCCATAACTTAATCATATTTAAAAGCAGGTAACAATAATCAATTGAATTAATTTCACATATTAATAATCAAATAAATGCATTTTATTTTACGTGCAACCAAAATGAAATAACTTAAATCAATAATATGAAATAAATAATCAATGGAAATCAAAGTACGTACTAATGTAGGCTTTTCAACTAGGAAGATCACCTACCTATTATGATTGTAAATACTGACAAAGATCTAAACTCTCACGTGTTTGATTCGAACGGTCCAGATTATATGGCTTCGACTCGACCAATAACAAAATCTTTAACTATCGCTAAACTGGTGATGCTATAAGAGTTGTTAAGGCTCTGGAAATCAACATAAACTCCAAGGCAAAAGTCGGCTCAATTGTTAGATCCGGCGAGACTCGGTGTGTTCAACTTGTCACACCCGAGTGCAGCTTCCTCTCTCGGTCCATGTCTTTCGTCTTTCTTTCTCTTTCATTTTCTACTCTGTCTTTCTTTTGATTGCTTGTTGGGTAGAATTCATGTTGGAGAAGAGTAGGCCATTGAAAAGAGAGATTTAATGGTCGAGATTGTGAGGACTGGCTTCGTGCCGATTGTGGAGTGGCATGGCCGCAAGTGCGAAAGAGAAGTTCCACTTTGGGCGGACTCTATAACAGATGCAGGGTGCGATATGTTGTGGATGCTAGGTGGGGTCCACTATGAGTTTAGAAGGGATTCATACCATTCATTAGTTTCAGCAATTTAAGATGGGTTAGGAGCTCAAGAATGGAGTAAATCAGGAATCATGGTGGGCTGCACAAGATGTATTTAGGGAAAATATTTCAACGGTTATAGTTGTATAAGATTCCCGGCCTAATGGACGATCTCAATCATGAGGATGGGTTCCATGTAGATGGATGGCGAGAGTTGAAAATGGGTGTGGGCGGTACGGTTGCAAGAAGAAAGGAGAAGAAGAAGGAGAAATATCGGGGTGGGGGTGTTCTCGTGGTGACGTGCTAATGCACGTCACTTCTCTCTCTTTCCCTCTCTCTTTTTACATAGTGGCCCCCATAAGGATGCTTTGGCAGATCCACTTCGTCCATTAATTTTTTTTTAGATTAAGTTAAGGCATTAGCCAAAAAATGAGGCTGATCCAAAGCTTAAGTGGGCCACACCATAGGGAATAATGGAACTCACTGTTGAAAAACAACAGGGTATTACATTCTACCTCCATTAACAAAAATTTTGTCCCCGAAATTTACTACACTATCAAGCATCCTAAAATTATGTATTGCCGCGAATGATATGGATTGTGCTTGCATTTCCTCTAGTTGTGGCATTTCTTCAAGTGGCAACTTGCGTTGTCATTTGTTGTAGCTTACTCTTTTCTAGTGGCTTGTTTTTGAGTTGACAGAATAGATGGTGGCCTCCTGACTTAGGTAGTTGTTGATAAGTTTGACTCTGTTGGAATCTGGTTGCTGCTATCCTTATGTCGATCGTTGGCGTTGTTATTGAGATACTTGGTATGGTTGTATAGAAACTTGATGCCGTGATATTATGGTTACCGGTATAGGTGATCAATATTATCTTTTGGCTCACGACTCCATCCAATGCATGACTATTGATGCTCTCTTGCTCCAAGGTCTGACTTCTTCTTTATTTGCTACTGGCTCTTCCAAAGTACCCGTACGTTTTCATCGTTATATTTATAAAATCGAGAAATAGGGTTCCTTTTTCTACCGCACAAGAGGCAGGGTTCACATGTCCAATCCAAATTAACTAATATATTAATGGGTCATTACTACAAAATTTATTATGTGATAAGATCATATAAATTATCGCCTTGATAAGATGCAGATGCAAAACTAGTACCTTCGGGAGTCTCGGCTTCTGGTTAAGGAGCGTAACCTACTGATGGTGATGGGTCCTCATGGGGTGGCACGGTGTCATCGTATGCCTGCGTCATGTCTTCTTGTAGCAGTGCTAGGTCGTCATAATCTTGAGCATGGTCCTCGTACTGTTGGAGTGCGTACTCCTGAGGCTGAGCTGGATCATCTGCGGTTGATGTTAAGGCATGGATATGCCCTAGAGCTAGTAATCGTAGTGTTTGGATTTCATCCTCGGTTGCAAATGCGAGGGAGGCCTAACTTGTTGTTGTGTTTGTTGAGGCTGTGCAGATCTTTGTGGATATGGTTGCGATGGCGTTAGATTCAGTTGCATACCCTGAGAAGGCAGTGGAGGTGGCCGGTACAAAATTGGCTGCAAAAACAATGGAGGTGGTCAGTAATGTTGGTGTGGAGGTCCTTGATTATGCAAATATGGGAAATGAGAGGGTCGTCGGCAGGGGCTGAAAGTGCCCTGGTTTGTCAATTAGCGTGAATGTTGGGTCAGTCAAACAACAGAGCCTCATAAGAAGATTAATTCAAAGCGTCTGCCTCAACCGGGATGTGTGCAAGCTTGCCTCAGGTAAATCTAAGCCTCACATCCCATGTCCCAAAACACCAGGTATATAAAACCCTTAAAACAAATTAGAACATTATAGGGTTTATAAGTGAGAAAACTTTTTCGAAAACAGAAAATCTCTAAGTTTTTCTTACTTTATCGATTTTATCGATACATGTCTCGATAGAATCGACCTGCTCTGTCGATGTCCTCGATGTTTAAACGATATCATCGAAATGAGGACAAAAGTGCCCTGCAACCACATATATCTCTGGACTGATTTATCGATATATCGATCTACCCATCGATATCATCGATATTTAAATCTCGAGTCTATCGAAACTAACTCGATAATATTGATAGACAGATCTCCGACGGCCCTGTTTTTACTTAAGAAAATTACATGTGCATCAATATATCGAAGTCGTTCTTGATACCATCGAAGTTCAAATCTCGATGATATCGGAGGGCTCTCGATATTATTGGTCATGGGCGCCTAGTCTTCCAGCAAAATATTTCAAGATGTTTATCTATGATCGGGGGTACGTCGATAGAATCGATATTCAAATATCGATGATATCGGTACAGTTTCGATAACATCGAACAGGGACAAAAACTATCCAGGAAGCTTAAACGAAAGTCCTCTGGACTCATCGATGCATCGACACTCTATCGATATCATCGATATTCAAATTTCGATGATCTCGAAGGTCCCTCTATCATTTTAGTAAACCTGAAATATTTCAAAGCAAGTCTCTCTCATTTTTCAAATGTCAAGGAATCGAACCTTACAACGATGGAATCGGAGTTCGAAATCCGATGACATCGATACGAGTCTCGATTCCCTCGACTAGTTGGCAATTGGTTTAAAAAGCGTATGACATTTGAGTTTGTGTCACCAAGCGGCCAGTCGATGCTATCGAGAGAATACGCTCGATGATATCGACCCTGCTCGATGATATCGAACTCTGTCATAAATGTGACCATTTTATATCCGTTGGAACCTTTTGCCTATATAAAGAAAGCTTGTCTTTTGATGCTGGGCGAGAGAAAGAAGAGAGTGCTTTTGAGTGTTTTACCTTATATCATATACCCAAAGCCCTTTCTCTCAAGGAAGTTCATCCTCCAATCCACCATCATCATTGATATTCAATAGAGTGGATTAGGGAATGAACTTCCGCATTCAAGGATCCTTCAGCTATTACCTTAATGGCAAATCATAAGCTGGGATGCCTTGAATGTGTAACTGGAATCACTCTATCTTCCTTATAGGAAAACATTTTATAGAGTAGGATTCCGTCTTAACCTTGACCCAACCCGAAGCCTCATATTGGTACATCATTTGTGTTGCGGATCAAGGAAGTCGAAGATTCTTCATCGACAAGGAGGAGATCTTCGTCAATGCACTGAATGGGACTCATCCACTTATTTGTAAGTAACTAGAGTCCAAAGGACACTTGTGATCATGCCTTTGTAGGATTGGGTCTAAGGTGTTTCTCAACCTTGCAAGTCCTCTAGGAGGCCTCCGGCGGGAGTGTACGTAGTGGGTGCGTTGTATGGACCCTTGCTCTGTAGAGAGCATAAACATCTGGTTAAAGGTGAACCAGTCAAAACCTAGGGTTTGAGGTGAACCATGTGAAACCTCGGGTTTGTGGTGAACCGTGTAAAACCTTGGGTTTGAGGTGAACCGTGTAAAACCTTGTGCTTGAGGTGAACTGTGTAAAACCTTCATTAGGGTCTTGTGGAAGATTCTTGGCCAGTGTGCCTAAAAGTGGGTGCGTTGTGTTGACCCTTGCTCGTGAGAGCATAAACAGTCAGCCTCAGTGTAGGTTGTAAAGGTTGAAGGTGAACCTGATTTAAAACCTTAGGTTTAAGGTGAACCGCTGTGAAACCTCCTTAGTGAAATCCAGTACACTCAAGGGTTGAGTGCGCTTACCGGGAGTGGAGTAGACAAGTAGTCGAACCAATATAAAAATGATTGTGTTTGAGATTACTATTCGTTTGTCTGTGAGATTTGCTTTACTATTTTCATATCTTAATATCTGTGATCACACCTCACACACTTACACAGTCATATCCATCATAAACTAGTTTGAATATTGTTTAAATCTTAAATAGTTTGTGATTAGATCCTCTGCCTGGCTTGGAAGCCAGTAGTTACCTTTGAGTAATCCTAATATGTGTCTGTTGTTAGGATTAGTGTAATAGGATTTTAAATAAACCATATGTAATGACCTGAAAATTTTTGTGCCAAGACCCGAGTACTACCTCTATTTTTCTTAGAAGCTAATTGTGGGTTTATTAGTGCTAAACTCGATTGCTTGTGAAATTAACATCAATCACTTTAAATTTGATCTGCATGACTCAAAACCTGTAGAATAGTTATCGCTATGTTACTCTGAAATCTGAGATCCATCGCTAAATCCAGTTGCTCTCAGAAATTTTTAGAAACTTTGGATCGGACCTGGACTGCGCGTCGAAAGTCCGATAGCGATGATCTTAGACAAATATGGTCACCATGTTGGACTTGGCCATCACCTCAAAAATCAAGTCCAGATGATGTCCTGGGTCAATTTGATTGAGTCCGGAGTGAAGAGTGTGAGAACGGTGAGAAATTAAATGTGATTTTATGAAATCTGAGTCGTGTCGCTTACGCAACGATTTTAAGCAATCTGACCATTGGATTCTGACCCAATTTCACCCTCGGATCAAGAAAGGTGACCCAGGCATGTCATAATGCTGGTGGACTTGATCGAGTTTCGGTGACTGTTGAATTGAGTGTGGTCCGCCACGGCTGATCTGTAAAGCCGATCGGTACGAAAACTCAGCCTGACCTAGATCCATGGTCAGTGAGCTTAAGTCCGACCGCTCGTGGAAAAAGGACCACCAGAAGTACTCCGTTGGATCGAGAGAGGCCTGTTTTGGTTATAACCTAAGTATACCTTGGCCCTGGGGTTATTTTCATCCATGTTAGGCCTATATAAAGACCTTAAAACCCTCACTCTCTTTTCCATATGAATTTCCTAACCCTAGCTAAGAAAGAGAGAGGAAAAGAGAGAGAAAGTGAGAGAGAAGTTGGTGAATCATCTTCATATTCTTTCCTATTACTCTACATCCTTAAACCATCACTTTTGAATCATTTTTCCGGCGATTCTAAGTTCCTTCTTGGGTAAGTTAATCTAACCCTAATCTGTTTTAGAGCTTAGAATAGTTTATGTGTTGTTGTAGCTCATTTCTATTCTTGCCTTAGGTTATCTTATCGCCGTTGATGAAGACATATCGTCTGAATCAGTTCGGTGTGCTATTTCTGGTTTAAGGTGCGGACTTTAATCGTATAGGTTATGGTTTTCAAGGCTTTCAATGTCAGTTAATGGTTTATTCTTGTTGTGGGTGCAATTTCGCATGTTAAATGTTATGTTTATATTGTATTCCTGATATATGTGCCTTGTGTAGAGATTTATGTATTCTATGTGTATGTAGAAAGTACCGTATATGTATAAAATATGAACATGTACTTGCCATGATTATCTGTCGTGTACTTGTGCTAATTGTATGTGTGATAACTCCTTGGCAAAAGGAATTGTCCAAATGCGTGTATTTCAACATGCGCCATGTATATTGAACTATGTATTCTAAGTGTTTGTAGAAATGTCTCAATGGCTTAAAGTGTAATATATTAACCTAATTGCGGGCGTTGAGAAGCGATTCTCAACTCTCCTATTGATGTGTATGATTTCTTACATGCAAGTCACATTCTTTGTTGTTTAACTTCAAGTATTACTTACGTGTAAATCCATGTTAAGTTGATATTCTGCAAATGCTCACGTACTACATGATTTAAATTATTGTTCCATTACTATTCTAAATTGTTGATATGAATATCTGTTGTAGTGGAATATGTTTAGGACTTAGAAATAGTCCAGGAAATCGATAATCGGCCTTGAGTTCGTGGCTGAGGTTGCTTTTGTCACGAAGGACGCGATTTGACAAACCCGAGTCGTATTAGAGTTGTCGGTAGTGGTTTGGCCACACGGAGTGTTTACGCACTCTATGTCGTTCAACCCAACGTGTACTCGTGTTAGTCGAGTTCGTCAAGTAATCCGATTGTCCGATGTATGTTCACCATGTATGGACGCTATTGCTTGAATCTGAGGTACTAAACTTACCAGTGCAAATCCTGTTAACCATTGTACCTAGATCCGCTAAGACTCATGAGCCGGACATGATGGTATGGGACACCGTGGTCGAGCTGTCGACCTACGCTGGGGTGACGAGCCTCCCTGTAGTGACCAGTGAGCAATCAAACTCGTGAGCCGATTATGGTGGTATGGGACACTATATTCGTGCTGTCGGCTTACATTGATTGGTGACTTATGTTTCCATATCCACCCTTCAAATGTCAGTAAACTTCAGTTTACATCAGATTTCAACCTGAGTGGCCCGATAGGCGTCGAATTGGATAAAGGGGCCGATCGGGGCATTTCCAGGGGGACCCGGGGGGGGACCCACATCATTTTCCACATAAGGGGCAGGAGGACCTCGCCCAAACGGCGAGTCATCGCCGGACGGTCCAGAGACCGACGATGACCTCGTCGGTTCGGCGAGCCCTCGCCGCCCAGCGGGCCAGGCCGGGTGGGCCGGCTCGGGCTGACGACTTTGGGGCCTAGTGTGGCCCACCCCTCCATGGTTGCTCGGTTAAAATCCTTCTTAAACCCTATTCCCTTCACAAAACACCCTCCCAAGCTCTCCTTTTATCCAAGTTTCTCTCAAAACTCCACCAAAATCCCTCCCCAATCTCCTTCTTCTTCCATTTTCATGCACACCCAACCAACCCATCTCAAAACTGCATCCCCATTGCTGATTTCACTCTCTTTTCTTCTCATTTGGACTCTCAAATCCTCCTTTGGGATCTCAAGTGTGTGGAAGATTCATCATTCTTCCCATTTCTCTCATTTCTCTCATTTTCCATGGCCCTCTTTGAGTTTATCACGGCCATATTTTCCATCTCCACCTTTCTCTCTTTGATGGGGAAGAAGAGAGCTCCCGTGGATGAAGTCGGGCCTAGCCGCCCAACCCGTGCACGGAGGCCGAGAGGTGCCACCGTGAGTACGACC
Source organism: Magnolia sinica (assembly GCF_029962835.1). Lineage (NCBI taxonomy): Eukaryota > Viridiplantae > Streptophyta > Magnoliopsida > Magnoliales > Magnoliaceae > Magnolia > Magnolia sinica. The sequence continues at coordinate 57,535,449 of NC_080577.1, read as the reverse complement.
GCCGCCCGTGAGTTTCAGACGAAGCGGGACCTTGATCCTCAAGCTCCCATTGGAAGAACCTTGTTGGCGGAGTTATCTCATGGAGTCTATGAAGGCCGTAGGTTCCTTTTTGAGGCTCATGTTGATCCGCGGCTATTTGGCGAGTTTCTATTTTTGGAGCGCCTGGAAGGGGCCGGTTGGTGTCCCTTGTTTGAGGGCGAGTATCTCGCCAATGCAAGTACTGTTCGAGCTTTTTATGCCAGCATTCGTGATCCTTCGTTGGAGCCTTTGCAGTTCAAGATTCCTTGTGGTAGCGGTCGGGAGGCCACGGTTAACGTTGCTTTGATATTCCGACTCCTGAATGTGCCGCTTGGTGAGGTGCATGCCAATGAGAAGAATTTGAGCAATATGCGTGAGAGGGATCACCGCACGTGGCTCCTATATGGTTGTCTGGTCAAGTGGCAGCCTAATCGAAGTCTTCTAGCTACCAACATGACGGACGACTTCCGCTTGCTTCACCACATGTGTACGTTTAATGTATATCCAAGGTGGAGCAACCGCAGCGAGTGTACGCGCCTGACGGTAGATTTTCTGTATCAGGTGGGGCAAGGAGAGAAGTTATGTGTGCCGACGTATATCTTGCGCTAGATTATCCTTATCGCTCGTTTGAACAGGAGGACCGAATCTCTCCCATTTGGCCGACTCATTTGTAAGCTTGCACATGAGTTTAGCTATAGGCTTGGGGCAGAAAAGTCGGTACTTGTTCGCTACATTAATGAGACGACCCTAAATCAGATGGAAACTGGGCCTCGTCATCGACAAGCCTCGGAAAGTGAGGATGAGTCAGAGAGTGATGAGGAAGAAAGTTATGGCGAGGGTGGAGCTGAGATTGAAGAAGAAACAGAGCAGGACGAGGAAGAGGTTGAGGCATAGGATACGAGTGAGAGTTCTCCTCCTGTGGCACCAGAGCAAAGTGCAGATCAGGCTGCCAGGGATGCCGTATTGCTTAGCTTGAGGAAGGGCAGGCTGTTCTACGCCAGGATATCATGGATCTTCGAGGCCTTGTGAAGCATAAGTTTAAGAAGGTGACTCGAACTCTAAAGTCTATCCTGTGTTGCTTGAAGGATAAGGGTGCCCCGCCTCCATCTCCTGATTCTGACGTGTAGCTGCAGTTGTAGTCGTCCTTTGCTTTGTTTTGTGTTTGCCGTTATTGGCATAGTTGTTGGTAGTTGTTTGTTGTTTGAAGTTTTAGATGTTTTAGTTTACATGCTTTCTCTGTCGTGATTCATGTAATGCTGCTCTTCTTGTATTGCAACAATTTTGTTAAAGGGAATGCATGTTGTTTATTATTGAAGTTATGCTGTGAATGCTGTGTGGGTGGATTATGTGGATGTTGAATCTTACAGGTTGCATCCTCTGTTGAATGTAGGGTATGCCTCCTAAGGGTTTGAAGACTTCGGCCCGTCTCTCTTTGATCGAGTCGCTTGTCGGGGTTTCTCCCCTGAGCGATAGCCAGACGGATCCACAGTCAGGCCCGTCTCATTCTGGTGTTGGGCCGACACCTGTGATTCCACCTATGGCTCCTCCAGTCACGCCTTCGGTTCCTGAGTCGAACCGTGCATCTTCGTCTGCTCCGCCTTCTGATAGGTTTGAGCAGATGATGCTGTTGATGCAGCAGCAGCAGCAGCAGTTTCTGTCTTCCATGGCTGGCATCTTTGCTCAGTCGGTGGGGGCGACTCCACCTGCTTCACCTATGCACCCATCTAGGAGTGCCAGTGCGAGTGACACCTTTGAGCGATTCCAGCGCTTACTACCTCCCACATTTGTGGGTTCTCATAGACTCGAGGAGGCCGAGTACTGGATTGATCGCATCTCTAAGATGTTGAGACCACTGCACTATTCTGAGGTTGAGCAGGTCGAGCTTGCCTCCTTCATGTTTGAGAAGGAGGCCAGTTTATGGTGGGACAGTGTTCTTCGCATTGTTGAGGAAGGGTATGAGTAGTCGTGGTAGGCGTTTGAGGCACGCTTCCACGAGAAGTATTTTCCGGTTACGTACCGACACGAGAAGGAAAGTGAGTTCCTTCACCTCCGCCAGGGAGGGATGTCAGTGACGGAGTATGAGAACCGGTTCACTAAGCTAGGTCATTATGCTCCTTTGATTCTGAGCGATCAGCCGATGAGGATGCGGCGCTAGGCCTGAGATCCGATCGAAGATGTGCTGTGCTAGCATATCTTCTTATGCGGAGTTGGTGAGCATGTCTCTGCGAGCTGAGCAGGACGGGGACAGGTCGTCCCGTATGCGAGCACCTATGGTTCCCAGACCATGACCTGACTTTCAGGGTACACCATTTCTCGGCAAGTGGCCGCGGGCAGATTCTCCTCCGAGGCGATTAGCGCCGCCCGCTCAGCAGGTGTGAGCTGATCTTCGTTGTTCGTACTCTGGGAAGATGGGGCATTTGGATCATTTTTGCTTTTCGCGTATGCGGGACAGTGGTTTTACTCCACCGCAGAGGATCAGCCATCCGATGCCTCAGGTTTTATCACCTCCACCTCTTCGTTCAGTGCCAGCTCATCCATCCTTCAGACCTGCTGTACCTAGCTTCAGGCCATCTCAACAGCCCATGGTTCCTCCGTCGAATTGCCAGCAGTAGGCTCGAGTTCATGCGCTCTCAGCTGAAGCGCCTGTGTCTGACTTGGTGCCGAGATCCTTCGAGGTTACAGCGCACATTGAACGTATTCCCATTTCTATGTTGGTGGATACAGGGTCCATTACCTCTCTTATATCGTATGCGGCAGTTAGGCGTCTGAGTTTAAGCACTGTTTCTATAAAAGGAGTGACGCTCACTACCGCTACAGGGATCTCCTCTGCTATGAACAAGCGTTGTATGGATTGTTTGATTGATCTAGGGAATGGATAGATTCTTGTTGACCTTTTTGTCACACCTCTTTTCCATTACGATGTTATTGTGGGTATGAATTGACTCACGAGGATGCGAGCAGAGATTGATTGTGAAGCAAGGTCGGTGACAATCTATGGACCTGAGGGCGAGATAGTTACTTTCCCAGCTCAGGTCAGTTACCCTTTTCGTCTTGATTATTATACTTCTCTGTTGGAGAGTATGGCTGGATCGACGTTTGAAAGCACGCCTGTAGTTCGGGAGTTTGAAGATGTGTTTGAGTCGATTCCTAGATTACCTCCTCAGCGCGAGATTGATTCTACTATCGATCTCATGCCTAGTGCGGCGCCCATTTCTTTGCCCACCTATCGTATGCCTCCGAGTGAAATGGAGGAATTGAGGAAGCAGATAGATGGTTTGTTGAATTTGGGCTTTATTCAGCCTAGTGTGTCTCCTTGGGGAGCACCTGTCCTGTTTGTTAAGAAGAAGGATGGTTCCTTGCGATTATGTATTGATTATCGCAGGTTGAATCAGGTCACTGTGAAGAATAAGTACCCTTTGCCCAGGATAGATGATCTGTTTGATCAGTTGAAGGGAGCACGGTACTTTTCGAAGGTTGATCTGCAGTCAGGGTATCATCAGTTGCGCGTCAAGAATGAGGACGTGCAGAAGACCGCTTTCAGGACTAGCTTCGGTCACTATGAGTTCCTTGTGATGTCGTTCGGTCTTACGAACGCACCGGCCGTGTTCATGGATTTGATGAATAGGGTGTTTCGGGCATTCTTGTTCCGATTCATCATTGTCTTTATCGATGACATTTTGATTTATTCTGCGAGTCGGGAAGAGCACGAGGAGCACTTAAGAGTGGTCTTGGATACTCTTAGGAAGAATCAACTTTTTGCGTAGTTCAAGAAATACGATTTCTAGAAAGAGGAAGTCAAGTTCCTGGGACATGTGGTGTCCAAGGAAGGGATAGCTGTAAATCTTGCTAAGGTAGCTGCAGTTCAGGACTGGAAGCAGCCTGGTTCAGTTACTGAGGTGAGGAGCTTTCTGGGTCTAGTAGGCTATTATCGATGCTTCATACGAGACTTCTCAAAGATAGCCAGACCTTTGTTTCAGTTGACACAGAAAGATTTAAAGTTTTCTTGGAATGAGAGGGCGGGATAGCTTTTCAAGAGCTGAAGGACAAGTTGACGTCTGCCCCTGTGCTAGTATTGCCAGAGTAAGGGGTTAAGTATACTATATATACTGACGCCTCTCGCGTTGGTCTGGGTTCTGTCCTTATGCAGAAGGACAGGGTGATTGCTTATGCTTCGAGACAGTTGAGGAAACACGAAGAAAATTACCCTACACATGACCTGGAGTTGGCAGCTGTCATTTTCGCATTAAAGCTCTGGAGACATTACCTCTATGGAGAGGAGTTCGAGTTCTTTTGCGACCACAAGAGCCTTAAGTATATTTTCATGCAGCGTGACTTGAATATGAGGCAGCGCCGATGGATGGAAACATTGAAAGACTTTAAGTTCGATGTTTCTTACCATCCGGGCAAGGCGAACCTTGTGGCAGATGCGTTGAGTCACAAGAAGGCTATAGAGTTTGCGGCTTCGCTGATGATAGCAGAATGAGACATGTTGGAGTTTGTGCGAGACTTTGAGCAGAAGCTTACGGTGGAAGAGTCGTATGAGCTTATCACACACATTCGTGTACAGCCCCTCATTGACGAGAGGATCGTTGCAGCTCAGGCAGATGATGAGCTTTTGGCGAAGATAAGAAAGCGGGTTGGTACAGATGAGAACTCCGACTGGAGTGTTAGTTCTGATGGGGGCCTATGATTTCATGGCCGGTTATGTGTCTCAGACATTCCTGACTTGAGACGGGAGGTTCTCGAGTTAGCCCATAGTTCTAAGCTTACGATGCATCCAAGTAGCACGAAGATGTATCAAGATATGAAAAGGTCTTATTGGTGGGACAACATGAAGGTCCACATTGCTGAGTTTGTATCTCATTGTCTCACGTGCCAGCAGGTCAAGGCAGAGCATCGCCGACCTCCTAGGCTGCTTCAGCCCATGCCCATAGCAGAATGGAAGTGAGACTTCATCTCTATGGATTTTATTTCAGGGTTGCCGAGAACGAGGAAGGGACATGACTCTATTTGGGTGATCGTCGACCGATTGACGAAGTCGGCTCACTTCTTACCTATCAGAGTCACAAACTCTGCAGACGAGTTGGCTAGGTTGTATATCAAGGAGATTGTACGTCTGCATGGAGTTCCCTTGGAGATTGTGTCTGACAGGAACACGCGTTTCACATCTATCTTCTGGACTCGTATCCAGGAAGCGATGGGTGTGAAATTGAAGTTTAGTACCGCGTTTCATCTGCAGACAGATGGGCAGACGGAACGTGTGAATCAAATTTTGAAAGACATGTTGCGAGCTTGTGTTTTGGATTTCAAGGACAGTTGGGATGATTGTCTCCAGTATGCAGAGTTCGCATATAATAATAGCTTCCAGGCGAGTATCGGCATGGCTCCTTACGAGGCATTGTATGGTCGCCCATGCAGAGCACCACATTGCTGGGCAGAAGTTGGCGAGCGTAGTTTGATTGGCTCGGAGTTGGTGCAGGCGACTTCAGAGAAAGTTGACATTATTCGACGTCGACTTCTGATAGCTCAGAGTAGGCAAAAGAGTTATGTGATACGAGGTGGCGACCGCTTGAGTTTGAGGTTGGAGACCATGTATTTCTTAAGGTTTCCCCTATGAAGGGAGTTCTACGGTTCGGTAAGAAGGGAAAGCTCACGCTGAAATTTATTGGTCCATTTCTGATTCTGGATAGAGTGGGAGCGGTAGTATACCGCCTTGCTTTGCCCACACCACTTGTGGGCGTGCACAACATATTTCATGTTTCTATGCTGAAGAAGTACGTTCCTGATCCTTCGCATATTATCAGTTGGGAGCAGGTGCAGTTGAGCTAGGATGCCACATATGTACTGCGACCGATACGTATTCTAGACAGGAAGGAGCAGGTATTGCGAAGCAAGGTCATCCCTCTTGTGAAGGTACTATGGACGCATCATAGTGAGGAAGAGGCTACTTGGGAAACTGAAGCTGAGGTCAAAAAGTGCTACCCTCAGATCTTTGAGGAATATGAGAAGGTACGAATTTTGAGGATGAAATTTTCTTTAAGGAGGGTAGATTGTAATGACCCGAAAAATTTTGTGCCAAGACCCGAGTACTGCCTCTATTTTTCTTAGAAGCTAATTGTGGGTTTATTAACGCTAAACTCGATTGCTTGTGAAATTATCATCAATCACTTTAAATTTGATCTGCATGACTCAAAACCTGTAGAATAGTTAGCGCTATGTTACTCTGAAATTTGAGATCCATCGCTAAATCCAGTTGCTCTCAGAAATTTTTAGAAACTTTGGATCGGACCTGGACCGCACGTCGAAAGTCCGATAGCGATGATCTTAGACAAATATGGTCACCATGTTGGACTTGGCCATCACCTCAAAAATCAAGTCCAGATGATGTCCTGGGTTGATTTGATTGAGTCCGGAGTGAAGAGTGTGAGAATGGTGAGAAATTAAATGTGATTTTATGAAATCTGAGTCGTGTCGCTTGCACGACGATTTTAAGCAATCTGACCATTGGATTCTAACCCAATTTCACCCTCAGATCAGGGAAGGTGGCCCAGGCATGTCATAATGCTGGTGGACCTGATCGAGTTTCGGTGACCGTTGAATTGAGTGTGGTCCATGAGCTTAAGTCCGACCTCGTGGTAATACCACCGGAAGTGCTCAGTTGGATCGAGAGAGGCCTGTTTTGGTTATAACCTAAGTATACCTTGGCCCTGGGGTTATTTTCATCCATGTTAGGCCTATATAAAGACCTTAAAACCCTCACTCTCTTTTCCATATGAATTTCCTAACCCTAGCTAAGAAAGAGAGGAAAAGAGAGAGAAAGTGTAACGACCTTGGAATTTTTGTGCTAATCTTTCCTTAAGTAGTTGTTTTGGGGTAATTAGCGCTTTACTCGATTGCTTGTGAAATTCGCATCAATCACTTTAAATTGTATCTGCATGGCTCTAAACGTGTAGATTAGTGAGCGCTACGTTACTCTGAAATGTGGGATCCGTCGCTAAATCCAGTTGTTCTGGGAGTTTTGGATCGGACCTAGACCGCGCGTCGAAAGTCCGATAGCGATGATCTTAGGCTGTTGCGGTTACTGAGTTGGGCTTGGTCTTCACCTCAAAAATCAAGTCGATCTGATGTTCTGGGTCGATTTGGTTGAGCTCGGAGTGAAGAGTGTGAGAACGGTTGGAATTTATTAAGCTTTTTATGAAATCTGAGTCGTTGATTTTAAGCTATCGACCGTTGGATTCGACCCAATTTCACCCTCGAATCAGGATGGCCGAGCCATATCCTAGTGCTTGTGGACTTGATAGATTTTGTGACCGTTGAATTGAGTGTGGTCCGCCACGGTTGATCTCAAGAGCCGGTCGGTATGAAAACTCGGCTGACCTAAATCCATGGTCAGTGAGCTTAAGTCCGACCTTTCGTGGTTATAGGCCCACCAGAAGTGCTTCGTTGGATCGAGAAAGGCATACTTTGGTTATAACCTAAGTATACCTTGACCCTGGGGTTATTTCCATCATTTTAAGGTCTATATATAGTCCTTAAACCCTAGCTCTCATTTTCATACGAATTTTCTCTAACCCTAGCTTGGAGAGAGAGTGGAAAAGAGAGAGGAAGTGAGAGAGATTAGTTGGTGAATCACCTTGATTCTTCCTTGTTCTTCTTCACCTTTGAACCTTCACTTTGAATCGTTCCTTTGGCGATTTTGAGTTCTTTTGAGGTAAGTTAACCTAACCCTAACCTGTGTTAGAGCTTAGACTAGACTTGGTGTTGTTGTATCTCATTTCTATCCTTATTTTAGGGTATTCTTGCGCCGTTGATCGTCTAAATCAGTTCGGCGGTTCTTTCTTTGCTTAAGGTGCGGACTTTAAGTGTATAGGTTATGGTTTTCAAGGCTTTCAATCATTAGTGATTTATTCTTATTATGGATGAGATTTCACATGTCAAATGTTATGTTTACATTGCTTTCCTGATATGCATGTGCTATATTGAGATTTGTGTATTTTAAGTGTATTTATAAAGTACCGTATACGTATAAAATATGCACTTGTGTTTGCCATGATTTTTGGTCATGTATGTATGCTAGATGCATGTATGACAACTCCTTGGGAAAAGGGAATTGTCTAAGTGCATGTATTCCAACATACGTCATGTATGTTATTCCTTGTATGCTAAGTGTTTGTAGAAATGCATGAATGATCTAAGTGTAACTGATTACACTAATTGTGGGCGTTGAGAAGTGATTCTCAATACTCCTATTGATGCGCATGTTTCCCTTTATGCAGTTACATTTCAAGTTATTTAAATTCAAGCATTCCTATGCTTACATTTATGTTAATTTGATATTCTTCAGATGTGTATGCACCATGATTTGAGTGGTTGTTCCATTACTGTTTTACATTCCATATGAATATCTGTCGTAGTGTAGGATGTTTGGGACTATGCCTTAGTCCAGGAAATCGGTAATTGACCCTATGGTCGTGGTTGAGATTGCTTTCGCCACGTGAGACGCATTAGACGAACCCGAGTCGTATTAGAGTTGTCGGCAGTGGTCTGGCCACGCGGAGTGTTTGCGCACTCTATGTCGTTCAATTCAACGTGCGCTCGTGCTAGTCGAGTTCGTCAAATAACCCGATTGTCCGATGTATGTTAACCATGTATGGACGCTACTGCTTGAATCTAGGGTACCGAACTTACCAGTGAAATCCTAATAACCATGGTACCTGATCCGCTAAGACTCATGAGCCGGACATGGTGGTATGGGACACCGTGGTCGAGCTGTCGGCCTACGCTGGGGTGACGAGCCTCCCCGTAGTGACCAGTGAGCAACTAAACTCGTGAGCCGATTATGGTGGTATGGGACACTATATTCGTCCTTTGTCGGCCTACATTGATTGGTGACGAGCCCTTTGTAGTGACCTCGAGCATACCCGGATACCGCAAGGAGGTGACGAGCCGATGTGGTAGTAAAGGCATGAAAGGCGTGCATTGATTGGTGGCGAGCCCTTTGCTACGACCTCAACTATATGATCGTATGAGATATCTAGGATTGACGACCCTAGTATGGATCACTGTTTGGATGGTGATATGAGGAAGGTATCTTAGCTTCCCAATCCTGTTGTGTGAAATGGACTAATAACAACTTGGTAATCATATCCATGCACCGCATTTGCATGTGCTTTGTAGATGTGGCGCACTTTGAGGCGATGTCATGCGTAACGTAAGATGAAGACGCTGAGGGTGTACGTGTGAGGGCACGCATCATATTGCATTCATACCGCATTAACAAGAGTACTTAGGCTTTATTTAAGTGTTCTCGCTTTATCATTCGTTTGATTGAGCGATAACATGTTAACCGGCCTTATTGTTCCACCGAGTTGATCACTCACTCCCACGGGGCGGTGTTTCACACCCACCAGTCTTTCTTAGGCCCCGATGTTGCAGATGTGGATGCGACGTCGAGGCAGAGCGTTTTCGGACGGGTTCTAGCGAGCCTCGATCTGAGATTCCTGGGATATTTTGGGGATTGAAATGATGTAATTTGATACTTATAATTTTGTTAAATAACACTTTTACACGATCCGGTTGTATATGTAATTCGATTTACACTTGTACACATTTTTACTATAAGTCTTCCGCTTGCTTTATTCACTTATCCCTGAATCATATCTGTTTTGGCTTAATCTATCCATGTTTTATGTACTCCAACATACATCCATCATTAAATATGTTGCATAAGTAATGTTTTGGAACTCGGGAGCTGAGTTATACTCGACCCCCGAATTCCAGGGCGTTACAAGTTAGTATCAGAGCATGATCTGGATTAAACTGGACCTGGATTATGGTCACACACCGCACGTTGTCGCCACTTAGTGTATTTGGGTGCGGGTCTATCATAGCTTTTGTATTTGTGCTCCGAAGCTTTTATCGGCGAAAGTTTCTTGAAAATGTTCACCGAGATCGAGTCTGTGCTCTCTCCTGATCACACACAGCGACCCGAAACCTTTCCTGGACCATCTATTAATGAGTCTAGATGGTCTATCATCCCATCTTAACCCTTAAATTTTCAAGAAATCTCTGTTTGACCCGATAGGCTTCAAACTACACAAGGGGCCAATCGGGGCATTTTCTGTGGGACCCAGGGGGGGACCACATCATTTGGACCAAGGAGGACCAGGAGGACCTCCCCAAATCGGCGAGGCATCGCCGATATGTCCAGAGACCGGCGATGCCATCCCCGGTTCGGCGAGGGCTCATCCCTAGGCTCAATGTGGCCCACCCCTCCACGGTTTTCATTTTAAAACCCTTCCTTTCATCTATTTCCTTCACAACACCCACCTCCAAGCTTTCCTTTTCTTCCAAAACCTCTCCAAACTCTCTCAAATCTCTCCCAAATCTTCATCTTCCTTCCATTTTCGTGCAAACCCATCACCCCATTCTCAAATCTTCCATTCCATTGTTGATTTCTTCTTTTTCCCTTCTCATTTGAGCCCTTTCATTCCCTATTTGGCTAATAGTTGTGTGGAAGCTTCACCATCTTCCTATTTCTCTCTTTCTCTCATTTCTCATGGCCCTCTTTGAGATTGTGACGGCCATCTTTTCCATTTCTTCCCTTCTTTCCTTGATGGGGAAGAAGAGAGCGCCCGTGGATGAAGCTGGGCCGAGCCGCCCAACCCGTGCACGGAGGCCGAGAGGTGCCGCCGCTAGCACGTCCGCCACGCGCGAGTTCCAGACGAAGCGGGACCTCGATCCTCGAGCTCCTGTCAGTAGGACCTTGTTGGCGGAATTGTCGCATGGAGTCTATGAGGGGCGTAGAGTCCTTTTTGAGGCTCATGTTGATCCGCGGCTCTTTGGTGAGTTCTTTTTGTTGGAGCGCCTAGAAGGGGCCGGTTGGGGTCCCTTGTTTGAAGGCGAGTATCGCGCGAATGCTAGAACTGTTCGGGCCTTCTATGCCAACATTCTCTTCGCTGGATCCTCTGCAGTTCAAGATTTCCTGTGGTAGCGGTCGAGTTGGAATTGTCTATGTTGCTTTGATAGACCGACTCTTGAAGGTGCCACTAGGGGAAGTGCCTGCCAGCGAGAAGAATGTCAGTGTGCGCGAGAAGGATCGTCGCACCCGATCCTTGTGTGGTCGGGTTGAATGGCCGAATAGGAGTCTTCTGGCTTCTTTCATGATGGACGACTTCCGCTTTGCTTCACCACATCTTTACGTTCAATGTGTATCCAAGGTGGAGCAATCGCAATGAGTGTACGCGCTGATGGTAGATTTTCTATATCGATGGGGTGCGAGGTTGTGTGTGCCGACGTACGTCTTGCGCCCGATTATTCTCATCGCTCGTTCGAGTAGACGGACCGAGTCTCTTCCCTTTGGCCGCCTCATTTGCAAGATCGCACATGAGTTTGGCTATAGGCTTGGAGCTGAGAAGCCGGTCCCTGTTCGCCATATCAACTTGAGGACCCTTAAGCTGATGGAGGTTGGTTCTGGTCGGCTTGCCTCTGAGGGTGAGGCCGGGTCTGAGAGTGGTGATGATGAGAGTTATGCTGAAGGCGGTGCGGAGTCTGAGGAAGAAGCAGAGCAAGACGAGGAAGAGATTGAGGCACAGGATTCGAGTGATCGCTCTCCTCCTGTGGTGCCAGAGCAGGGCGCAGAGCAGGTTGCCAGAGATGCCCGTCTTACACGGCTTGAAGAAGGGCAAGCTGCTTTACGCCAGGAGATGGTTGATCTTCGAGGCTTGGTTAAGCACAAGTTTAAGAAGATGTCCCGGACTTTGAAGTCTATCCTGTGTTGCTTGCAGGATAAGGGTGCTCCGCCTCCATCTCCTGATTCCGACGAGTAGCATCGTCGTGGCCGTCTTTGCTTTGTTGTGTTTTTCTTTCCGTGTGTAGCCGTTGTTGGCTTGTAGTTGGAGTTGTTGTAGTGTTGTAGCTGTTAGTGGTTGTAGTTGTTGTGGTTGTTTGAAGTGTTAGATGTTGTTGTTTTCATGCTTTCCTAGTCGTGATTCATGTATTGCTGCACTACTTGTATTGCGACGATTTTAGTTAATGGAATGCATGTTGTTTGTTTTTGGAGTTGTGCTGTGTTGTTGTTGTTGTGTGGATGAATTATGTGACTTAGAATCTGACAGGTTGCATCCTTTGATTTAATGTAGGGATGCCTCCTAAGGGTTCGAAGACTTCGGCCCGTCTTTCTCTGATTGAGTCGCTTGCTGGGGTTCCTCCCTTGAGCGATAGCCAGTCAGATCCGCAGGCGGGTCCATCTCGTGCTGGTGTTGGGTCGACACCTATGGCTCCTCCAGTCACACCCTCGGTTCTGAGCCGAGCCATGCACCTTCTTCGGCTCCACTGTTGATAGGTTTGAGCAGATGATGTTGTTGATGCAAAGCAGCAGCAGCGGCAGCAGCAGGAGTTCCTCTCCTCCATGGTGGCATCTTTGCTCAGTCGATGGGGCGACTCCACCTGTTTCACCCATGCCTCCATCTGGGAGTGCGGTGTCAGCGGCACATTCGAGCGATTCCAGCGCTTGCGACCTCCTACTTTTGCGGGTTCTCATAGACCCGAGGAGGCCGAGTATTGGATTGACCGCATCTCTAAGATGCTGAGGCCGTTGCACTGCTCTGAGGTCGAGCAGGTTGAGCTTGCCACCTTCATGTTTGAGAAGGAGGCCAGTTTGTGGTGGGACAGTGTGCTTCGCACTGTCGAGGAGGACTTCGTGTGGTCGTGGCAGGCGTTTGAGGCGCGCTTCCACGAGAAGTATTTCCCGGTGACGTACCGACACGAGAAGGAGAGTGAGTTCCTTCGCCTCCGCCAGGGAGGGTTGTCGGTTACGGAGTATGAGAACCGGTTTACTGAGTTGGGGCGGTATGTTCCTTTGATCCTGGGTGATCAGCCGATGAGGATGCGGCGTTTTTCTGAGGGGCTGCGACCTGAGATCCGATCGAAGATTTGCTGTGCCAGCATTTCTTCATATGCGGAGCTAGTGAGCATGTCCTTGCGAGCAGAGCAGGACGGAGATAGAGCGTCCCGCATGCGAGCACCGATGCCTCCTAGGCCGAGACCGAATTTCCAGGGTGCACCTTTCCTTGGCAAGAGGCCGCGTGTTGATTCTCCTCCTAGGCGTTCAGCGCCGCCCGCTCAGCAGATGAGAGCTGATCTGAGATGTTCTTATTGTGGGAAGGTTGGGCACTTGGACCGTTTCTGCTTTTCCCGTATGCGAGCAAGTGGTTTTACTCCACCGCAGAGGGTTAGCCGTCCGATGCCTCCGGTTATTTCTCCTCCTCCTCTTCGATCGGCGCCAGCTCATCCATCCTTCAGACTGGTTCCTGGTTTCAGGCCACCTCATCGGCCCATGGTTCCTCCGCCGAATCGTCGGCGCAGGCTCGTGTTCATGCGCTTTCAACTATGTCTGACTTGGTGCCGAGGTCCTTTGAGGTGACAGCGCATATTGAAGGTATTCCCGTTTCTGTGCTAGTGGATACAGGGTCCACTACTTCTCTTATTTCTTATGCGGCAGTTAGGCGTTTGGGTTTGAGATCTGTTCCTATGCATGGAGTGACGCTTACTACCGCTACGGGGATGTCCTCTGCCTTGGGCAAGCGTTGTATGGATTGTTTGGTCGATCTGGGAAGTGGATCGATCCGTGTTGATTTGCTAGTCGCACCACTTTATCACTACGATGTTATTATGGGTATGGATTGGCTCACGAGGATGCGAGCTGAGATTGATTGTGAAGCGAGATCAGTGACGATCCATGGACCTGAGGGCGAGATTGTTACTTTCCCAGTTCAGGTCAGTTACCCTATTCGTATTGATTTTTATTCTTCTCTGTTGGAGAGTTCGGCCGAGTCGGCGTTGGTTAGTACGCCGGTAGTTCAGGAGTTTGAAGATGTGTTTGAGTCGATTCCTGGATTACCTCCTCAGCGTGAGATTGATTTTGCTATCGATCTTATGCCTGGTGTGGCGCCCATTTCTTTACCCACCTATCGGATGCCTCCGAGTGAAATGGAGGAGTTGAGAAAGCAGATAGATGGTTTGCTAGAATTGAGTTTTATTCGGCCCAGTGTGTCTCCTTAGGGAGCACCTGTTCTGTTTGTGAAGAAGAAGGATGGTTCCTTGCGATTGTGTATTGATTATCGCAGGTTGAACTTCTGGTAATCGTGAAGAATAAGTACCCCTTGCCCGAGGATTGATGATCTGTTTGATCGGTTGAAGGGGGCACGGTACTTCTCGAAGGTTGATCTGCGCATGTGGTATCATCGATTCTGGCGTCGAAGGATGGAGACGTGCGTAAGACCGCTTTAGGACTAGCCGGTCATTATGAGTTCCTTGTGATGTCGTTGGATTGACGAACGCACCGGCCGTGTTCATGGATCGATGAACAGGGTGTTTCGCATTCCTGGTTCGATTCGTCATTGTATTTATTGATGACATCTTGATTTATTCGACGAGCCGGCGAGCACGAGGAGCACTTAAGAGCGGTTTTGGGTACTCTTAGGGAGCATTAGCTTTTCGCACAGTTCAAGATGTGATTTCCGGAAAGAGGAAGTCAAGTTCCCGGGACATGTGGTGTCCAAGGAAGGTATAGCCGTCAACCTTGCCAAGGTAGCTGCAGGGAAGCAGCCTGGTTCGATTTTCGAGGTGAGGAGTTTTCTTGGCCTTGCAGGATATTATCGACGCTTTATTCGGACTTCTCGAAGATTGCCAGACCGTTGTCGTAGGTGACACGGAAGGATTTGAAGTTTGCTTGGAGTGAGCGCGGAGTTAGCTTTTCGGGAGTCAAGGACAAGTTGACGTCCGCCCCTGTGCTAGTATTGCGAGCAAGGGGTTAAGTATATTATCTATACCGACGCCTCTCGCGTTGGCCGGGGTTGTGCTTATGCCGAAGGACAGGGTGATTGCTTATGCTTCGCGTCGATTAAGGAAACACGAAGAGAATTACCCTACGCACGACATGGAATTAGCAACCGTCATCTTCGCATTAAAGCTTTGGAGACATTACCTCTATGGTGAGGAGTTCGAGCTCTTTTGCGACCACAAGAGCCTTAAGTATATTTTCACGCAGCGTGATTTGAATATGAGGTAGCGCAGATGGATGGAAACATTGAAGGACTTCAAGTTCGATGTTTCTTACCATCCTGGTAAGGCGAACCTTGTGGCAGATGCGTTGAGTCGCAAGAAGGCTTTGGAGTTTGCGGCTCCGCTAATGATAGCAGAGTGGGAGATGTTGGAGTTCGTGCGCGATTTTGAGCAGAAGCTTACGGTGGTTGAGCCGTATGAGGTTATCGCACACATTCGTGTACAGCCCGTTATCGACGAGAGGATCGTTGCAGCTCAGGCAGATGATGAGCTTTTGGTGAAGATGAGGCAGCGGGTTGGTACAGATGAGAGCTCCGACTGGAGTGTTAGTTCTGATGGGGGCCTACGTTTTCGTGGCCGGTTATATGTTCCTGACATCCCTGACTTGAGACGTGAGGTTCTCGAGTTAGCCCAGAGTTCTAAGCTTGCGATGCATCCAGTAGCACGAAGATGTATCAGGATATGAGGAGATCATATTGGTGGGATAATATGAAGGTCCAGATTGCTGAATTTGTTTCTCGTTGTCTCACGTGCCAGCAGGTCAAGGCAGAGCATCGCCGACCTCCTGGGTTGTTGCAGCCCATGCCCATAGCTGAATGGAAGTGGGATTTCATCTCTATGGATTTTATTTCCGGGTTGCCGAGGACGAGAAAGGGATTTGACTCTATTTGGGTGATCGTCGATCGATTAACGAAGTCGGCGCATTTCTTACCGATCAGAGTCACTTACTCTGCAGACGAGTTGGCTAGGTTGTATATCAAGGAGATAGTGCGTCTGCATGGAGTTCCCCTGGAGATTGTGTCTGATAGAGACACGCGTTTTACATCTATCTTCTGGACTCGTATCCAGGAAGCAATGGGTGTGAAACTGAAGTTCAGCACCGCGTTTCATCCGCAAACAGATGGGCAGACGGAGCGCGTGAATCAAGTCCTGGAGGATATGTTGCGAGCTTGTGTTTTGGATTTCAAAGACAGTTGGGATGATTGTCTTCAGTATGCAGAGTTCGCGTATAATAATAGTTTCCAGGCGAGTATCGGCATGGCTCCCTTCGAGGCGTTGTATGGTCGCCCGTGCAGAGCACCACATTGTTGGGCAGAAATTGGTGAGCGTAGTTTGCTTGGCCCAGAGTTGGTGCAGGTGACTTCAGAGAAGGTTGACATCATTCGACGTCGACGTAGAGCAGGCAGAAGAGTTATGCTGATACGAGGCGTCGACCGCTTGAGTTCGTAGTGGGAGATCATGTTTTTCTGAAGGTCTCTCCTATGAAGGGAGTTTTGCGGTTCGGTAAGAAGGGGAAGCTGACGCCGAGATTTATTGGTCCATTTCAAGTTCTGGATCGAGTGGGAGCGGTAGCATACCGCCTTGCTTTACCCACACCTCTTGCGGGCGTGCATAACATATTTCATATCTCTATGCTGAAGAAGTACGTTCCTGATCCTTCGCATATTATCGGTTGGGAGCAAGTGCAGTTAAGTGAGGATGCCACTTATGTACTGCAACCGACGCGTATTCTGGATAGGAAGGAGCAGGTACTGCGTAGCAAGGTTATCCCTCTCGTGAAGGTGCTATGGATGCATCATGGCGTAGAAGAGGCTACTTGGGAATCTGAAGCTGAGGTCAAGAAGACCTACCCTCTGATCCTCGAGGATTATATGAAGGTATGAATTTCGAGGACGAAATTTTCTTTAAGGGGGGTAGATTGTAACGACCTTGGAATTTTTGTGCTAATCTTTCCTTAAGTAGTTGTTTTGGGGTAATTAGCGCTTTACTCGATTGCTTGTGAAATTCGCATCAATCACTTTAAATTGTATCTGCATGGCTCTAAACGTGTAGATTAGTGAGCGCTACGTTACTCTGAAATCTGGGATCCATCGCTAAATCCAGTTGTTCTGAGGAATTTTTGGAAGATCTGGATCGGACCTAGACCGCGCGTCGAAAGTCCGATAGCGATGATCTTAGGCTGTTGCGGTCACTGAGTTGGGCTTGGTCTTCACCTCAAAAATCAAGTCGATCTGATGTTCTGGGTCGATTTGGTTGAGCTCGGAGTGAAGAGTGTGAGAACGGTTGGAATTTATTAAGCTTTTTATGAAATCTGAGTCGTGGCGCGTGCGCGCCGATTTTAATCTATAAGACCGGTGGATTCGACCCAATTTCACCCTCGAATCAGGATTTGGCCCATGCATATCCTAGTGCTTGTGGACTGATCGAGTTTCCGTGACCGTTGAATTGAGTGTGGTCCGCCACGGCCGATTCAAGAGCCGGTCGGTATGAAAACTCAGCCTGACCTAGATCCATGGTCAGTGAGCTTAAGTCCGACCTTTCGTGGTTATAGGCCCACCAGAAGTGCTTCGTTGGATCGAGAAAGGCGTACTTTGGTTATAACCTAAGTATACCTTGACCCTGGGGTTATTTCCATCATTTTAAGGTCTATATATAGTCCTTAAACCCTAGCTCTCATTTCCATACGAATTTTCTCTAACCCTAGCTTGGAGAGAGAGTGGAAAAGAGAGAGGAAGTGAGAGAGATTAGTTGGTGAATCACCTTGATTCTTCCTTGTTCTTCTTCACCTTTGAACCTTCACTTTGAATCGTTCCTTTGGCGATTTTGAGTTCTTTTGAGGTAAGTTAACCTAACCCTAACCTGTGTTAGAGCTTAGACTAGACTTGGTGTTGTTGTATCTCATTTCTATCCTTATTTTAGGGTATTCTTGCGGTTCTTTCTTTGCTTAAGGTGCGGACTTTAAGTGTATAGGTTATGGTTTTCAAGGCTTTCAATCCCAGTTAGTGATTTATTCTTGTTATGGATGAGATTTCACATGTCAAATGTTATGTTTACATTGCTTTCCTGATATGCATGTGCTATATTGAGATTTGTGTATTTTAAGTGTATTTATAAAGTACCGTATACGTATAAAATACGCACTTGTGTTTGCCATGATTTTTGGTCATGTATGTATGCTAGATGCATGTATGACAACTCCTTGGGAAAAGGAATTGTCTAAGTGCACGTATTTCAACATGCGTCATGTATGTTGTTCCATGTATGCTAAGTGTTTGTAGAAATGCATGAATGATCTAAGTGTAACTGATTACACTAATTGTGGGCGTTGAGAAGTGATTCTCAATACTCCTATTGATGCGCATGTTTCCCTTTATGCAGTTACATTTCAAGTTATTTAAATTCAAGCATTCCTATGCTTACATTTATATTAAGTTGATTATTCTTCAGATGTGTATGTAACATGATTTGAGTTGTTGATCCATTACTGTTTTACATTCCATATGAATATCTGTCGTAGTGTAGGATGTTTGGGACTATGCCTTAGTCCAGGAAATCGGTAATTGACCCTATGGTCGTGGTTGAGATTGCTTTCGCCACGTGAGACGCATTAGACGAACCCGAGTCGTATTAGAGTTGTCGGCAGTGGTTCGACCACGCGGAGTGTTTGCGCACTCCATGTCGTTCAATTCAACGTGCGCTCGTGCTAGTCGAGTTCGTCAAATAACCCGATTGTCCGATGTATGTTAACCATGTATGGACGCTACTGCTTGAATCTAGGGTACCGAACTTACCAGTGAAATCCTAATAACCATGGTACCTGATCCGCTAAGACTCATGAGCCGGACATGGTGGTATGGGACACCGTGGTCGAGCTGTCGGCCTACGCTGGGGTGACGAGCCTCCCCGTAGTGACCAGTGAGCAACTTAATCTCGTGAGCCGATTATGGTGGTATGGGACACTATATTCGTGCTGTCGGCCTACATTGATTGGTGACGAGCCCTTTGTAGTGACCTCGAGCATACCTGGATACCGCAAGGAGGTGACGAGCCGATCTGTGGTAGTAAAGGCATGAAAGGCGTGCATTGATTGGTGACGAGCCCTTTGCTACGACCTCAACTATATGATCGTATGCAATATCTAGGATTGACGACCCTAGTATGGATCACTGTTTGGATGGTGATATGAGGAAGGTATCTTAGCTTCCCAATCCTGTTGTGTGAAATGGACTAATAACAACTTGGTAATCATATCCATGCACCGCATTTGCATGTGCTTTGTAGATGTGGCGCACTTTGAGGCGATGTCATGCGTAACGTAAGATGAAGACGCTGAGGGTGTACGTGTGAGGGCACGCATCATATTGCATTCATACCTGCATTAATAAGAGTACTTAGGCTTTATTTAAGTGTTCTGCTTTATCATTACTGTTTGATTGAACTGATAGCATGTTAACCAGTGCCTTATTGTTCCACTGAGTTGATCACTCACTCCCACGTTTCTGGGGCGGTGTTTCACACCCACCAGACTCTGTCTTAGGCCCTGATGTTGCAGATGTGGATGCGACGTCTGAGGCAGAGCGGGAGCTGGATGACGACGAGGCTGCCTTCTCCTATATGCAGTTTTCAGACGGGTTCTAGCGAGCCTTGGTCTGATGCGCGGGATTCCTGGGATATTTTGGGGATTGAAATGATGTAATTTGATACTTATAACTTTGTTAAATAACACTTTTACACGATTTGGTTGTATATGTAATTCAGGGATTTACACTTGTACACATTTTTACTATAAGTCTTCCGCTTGCTTTATTCACTTATCCCTGAATCATATCTGCGTTTTGGCTTAATCTATCCCATGTTTATGTGCTAATACAGTCAACATACATCATTCATTAATTATGTTGCATAAGTGATGTTTTGGAACTCGGGAGCTGAGTTATGCTCGACCCCCGAATTTCAGGGCGTTACAGAAAGTGAGAGAGAAGTTGGTGAATCATCTTCATATTCTTTCCTATTACTCTACATCCTTAAACCATCACTTTTGAATAATTTTTCTGGCGATTCTAAGTCCTTTTTGGGTAAGTTAACCTAACCCTAATCTGTTTTAGAGCTTAGAATAGTTTATGTGTTGTTGTAGCTCATTTCTATTCTTGCCTTAGGTTATTTTGTCGCCGTTGACGAAGACATATCGTCTGAATCAGTTCGGTGTGCTATTTCTGGTTTAAGGTGCGGACTTTAATCGTATAGGTTATGGTTTTCAAGGCTTTCAATGTCAGTTAATGGTTTATTCTTGTTGTGGGTGTAATTTCGCATGCCAAATGTTATGTTTATATTGTATTCCTGATATATGTGCCTTGTGTAGAGATTTATGTATTCTATATGTATGTAAAAAGTACCGTATATGTATAAAATATGAACATGTACTTGCCATGATTATCTGTCGTGTACTTGTGCTAATTGTATGTGTGACAACTCCTTGGCAAAAGGAATTGTCCAAATGCGTGTATTTCAACATGCGTCATGTATGTTGAACTATGTATTCTAAGTATTTGTAGAAATTTCTCAATGGCTTAAAGTGTAATATATTAACCTAATTGCGGGCGTTGAGAAGCGATTCTCAACTCTCCTATTGATGTGTATGATTTCCTACATGCAAGTCACATTCTTTGTTGTTCAACTTCAAGTATTACTTATGTGTAAATCCATGTTAAGTTGATATTCTGCAAATGCTCACGTACTACATGATTTAAATTGTTGTTCCATTACTATTCTAAATTGTTGATATGAATATCTGTTGTAGTGGAATATGTTTGGGACTAGGAAATAGTCCAGGAAATCGGTAATCGGCCTTGAGTTCGTGGCTGAGGTTGCTTTCGTCACGAAGGACGCGATTTGACGAACCCGAGTCGTATTAGAGTTGTCGGCAGTGGTTTGGCCACACGGAGTGTTTACGCACTCTATGTCGTTCAACCCAACGTGCACTTGTGCTAGTCGAGTTCGTTAAGTAACCCGATTGTCCGATATATGTTCACCATGTATGGACGCTATTGCTTGAATCTGAGGTACCAAACTTACCAGTGCAAATCCTGTTAACCATTGTACCTGGATCCGCTAAGACTCATGAGCCGGACATGGTGGTATGGGACACCGTGGTCGAGCTGTCGGCCTACGCTGGGGTGACGAGTCTCCCCGTAGTGACCAGTGAGCAATCAAACTCTTGAGCCAATTATGGTGGTATGGGACACTATATTCATGCTGTCGGCTTACATTGATTGGTGACGAGCCCTTTGTAGTGACCTCGAGCATACCTGGATATCGCATTGAGGTGACGAGCCTTATTGTAGTAACGATGGTATGATAGGCGTGCATTAATTGGTGACGAGCCCTTTGCAGTGACCTAAAACCATATGATCGTCTGAGATTGCCTAGGACTGACGACCCTAGAATGGATCACTGTTTGGAAATTGATATGAGGAAGGTACCTCAGCTTCCCAATCCTGCTGTATGAAAAGGACCAATAACAACTGGTAATCATGTTCATGCACCGCATTGCATGTGCCTGGAAGAGGTGGAGCACTTGAGGTGATGTCATGCGTAATGTAAGATGAAGACGCTGAGGGTGTACCGGCGAGGGCATGCATCATTCTACATACATCCTTGCACTAACAAGAGTAATTAGGACATGTTTGATTGTTCTGCTTTATCATTACTGCTTGATTGAATTGATAACATGTTAACCTTTGCTTTATTGTTCCACTGAGTTGATCACTCACTCCCACGTTCTAGGACGGTGTTTAAACACCCACCAGACTCTGTCTTAGTTGCAGATGTTGATGAGACCCCTGAGGCAAAGCAGGAGTTCGAGGATGATGAGGCTGCATTTTCTTTCATGCAGTTTTCAGGCGGGTTCTAGTGAGCCTTGTTCTGATGCGTGGGATTCTGGAATTTCTTTTGGGAATAAATAATATCATTTAATACTTGTAATTTTGATAGTAACACTTGTAAGTATGACCTGGTATGTATATGTATTTCAGGGATTTGCACATGTACACATATATTTCTTTGAGTCTTCCGCTTGCGTTCTTCACTTATCCCTGAATTATGTTTACAGTTTGGCTTAATCTATTCCATGTTTTATGCACTCATACAGACAACATATATCCATCATTCAATATGTTGCATAAGTGATGTTTTGAAACTCGGGAGCTGAGTTATGCTCGACCCTCGAATTTCAGGGCGTTACACATCCACAACAATAATAAACCATTAACCGACATTGAAAGCCTTGAAAACCATAACCTATACAACTAAAGCTGTCTTCACCACTATTTCAATTGGTATCAGAGAGGGTCTCTCTTTAAGGGCTTCATTGCCTAGAGAGTGATCTTGACTGAAGTTGGGAATATGGCCAAAGGAGAGGGTTCATCGGTCACTAGACCTCTGAAAAGGCCAAGCTATATGTCCTAGAGGGGGGGTGAATAGGACAGTGCCAAATAAAACTTATAACAACGGAATTTAAAATGAATATGATAGCCAAAGTAAATCACAATGCAGGAAAGTAAAATAACCTCAAAATTCAGATCTTGAGAGGTTGATACAAATGTTATTCTAAGGACAACCTTACACCAAAAACCAGAGTTTATGGTAGGACAACCTTATTTCTAGAAAGATCTTTGTATTAAATCTCAAATTGAAGAGGAATATAGAAATAAATACAAACTGAATTAAAATAAATTGAATCACAAATGTATTGTTCTAGGGACAGCCATACACCATAAAAATGGCAGGGCAACCTTGCTGGAACAATTTTCAAAAGAAATTAAAATATCAAGCGATAAAGGAATAACAGAAAATAAATTCTAAACTATTACAACATTCTCACAATGCTTGAATTAAATGATTACAACATTCACCACCATACATACATCCCACAAAGAATAATTAAAAATCAGAAGTATAAATCATTCAACCACAACACAAGGGATTATAGTGGTTCGCATGTGTGCTCACCAACTGTTAAACAACAGCCACACAAAATGCTACTCCACTCCTAATATCCTCACACAGGGGATATTAGCGTTCACTAACAAAATAGGTTTTCCCAGGTTCACCCAAAACCTTTACAATTGTGTCTTTGTCAATGGGCTTACACAATTAAAAAACCCCACTTCTGAGTTTTCCTGGCTCTCCTCAGATAACTAATACAACAAGATTTTTCTGAAAAATCTTGAAAGAAACCAAAACAAAAAGAAATTTACAATTAAAAGTAAAATACCTGATTATCTCCTTCGTTGTAGCAGCCCGGTAGAACCAAATCAGAGTAGATGATTGAATGTCCAAGTTCAATGTCCAGTACTCAATTACAATGGTTCTAATTCTAATAGATTTTAAATTAAACCAAATAGGGCTTGCCTTAATTGATTTTGATTCCAAAGAAGGGAATAACAATTCCTCTTATCAAATCAGATTGGAATAGCAGAAACAAAATCAATTGAAATAAAGCTAAGGAAAGAGAATATTAAATAAGCACACTTAACTTAGATGGAGCACAGAATTATCTCTCAGAAGTTCGACAAAGATTGGCTTGAATAGATTAATTAATTCGATGATTTCTTCTGAGATTCGTGTACTATTTATAGGTGAGCAGATCGTGTCTTCGACTGGTCTAGGGAGCTCTTCGACTAGTCGAAGCAATAACAGATATTTGAAAGATCCGACGGGATAAGCTCTGACCGTTCTACGACTGGTCGTAGGTCACCTACGACTGGTCGTAGGTCTCCTTCGACTGGTCGAAGAACCTATAAAACATCGCTGGATTTCGAGTCGAAGATTTTCGACTGGTCGAAGATGCAGTCGACACTGTTCCTACGACTGGTCGAACAGATTCCTGGACTAGTCGAAGCCTAATAGATTTCATCCGAAATTTGTAACAAACTCACAACTGATCGAGGAATTTCTTAGACTGGTCGAAGCAACTCTAGGACTAGTCGAAGAAGGCCTAGGACTAGTTGAAGAACAGACCAAACTTATGTAAAATAAACATTCGACTTATGTATCCAAAATGACCTACTTCTAAGGTCAACCTATGGTCAGTCAAACCTCAATCATGAAGTATGAACATTGAAACATTAGGAACAAGTGACCTTGAAGTCTTGATGTAGTTGAAATCTTGATGAAGCTCAACCTTGATAGTGTCTTGAGTTCTTTTGATACTGCCTTGTACTCTTCTTGAAGTACAGCTTGAGTCTTGTCTTGTGAGCAGTTCTTACATTCAAGATTGATCATTGTACTTGTGAGCTTTGCTTGTTGTGAGCTTAGCTTGTTCATGAATGTTGATCCTTGAGAGAGCTTCACTTATGCAAGTTATATATAACAGAGTATAATAGTGATTTTGGCACCACAAATTTGACAACAAACAGGGATATAAACTATAGCACTTACAATCTCCCCCTTTGTCAAATTAGTGACAAAACACATAACCAAGATAAACATAAAGTAAAACAACTGGTTAAAGAGAACCAGGTCATATCAACTGGCTTACCTGCAAATCAATATTCAACATGCAACCTGTAAACATACTCCCAGTTTCATTCAATCAACATTCAACATTCAACCAGTTTCATTCAACTAGTTCAAACATACTCCCCCAAAGTAACATAACCAATTACTCCCCCTGAGTAACATAATCAATGCTACTCCTCTCACAATCACATCGTTAAGAACAAACCATTCTCCCCCTTTTTGTCACAATATGACAAAGGAGAACTAAATAAAGGAATATATGAGAGTAAACATGAGGAGTTATGAGAGTATAGCAAAATAATGATAGAGATACTCAGCATTGCTTTACATAGAATAAAATCCAGCATAAAACATAGATAGTATCAAACTCAAAATCAGTCAACCAAGTGCTAAGTAATAAAGTTATTACAGACCAGAAGTCTCATATAAACTACTCAGAACCAGAACCAGATGATGGAGTAGGAATAGAGGGATCAAGTTGGTGCATGCCTTTGTTCAAGCACCTAAGATATTTGTGCATGTACTTGAATTGTAAATCATGAGCAACAGACATGTTTTCCAACTTTACATTTATATTCTCAACTTTACCCTCTAATGCACTCAGACATGCATCAACATCAAATGGTACAAAATCTGGATCATTTGCTGAGTTAGAATCCAGTTCCTCAAAAATGTCATCTATATTAATGTCATCACCAGCTTCTTCATGACCACCACCATCACCACCACCTTGTTCAGGAAGAAGATCCAGCTTCATCTTATTGATATTAGTATTGTTGAAAATCAGATGATGGATAGGTACCTCATCAACCGGCATATCGACTAACATATGTGTAGCCAATACAGTCATTAAATAGGCAAAATGAATGTCACTATGACCAGGATGGAGTCTAAACTGAAGAATGAAATGACAGATTAGAGAAGGTAAATAAATCTGAGTACCATTGGAAATAGCATGGATAACACGAACCATAAACGAAGTCAAGTCAGATTTATTACCCGAACGAGGATACAGATTAGACACAAAGATTTTGTAGAGAATTCTGTACTTGGGTAACAAATACCTTGCGGGAAGCGCATTCCTTTTTGAGTTCATTGAACATCCATGTTGCACAAGTCTCTAGTGAGCATGCGTTTTTCAGCTATTGAGGGTTTATCAGTTAAGTTATAGATAGGAATACCCTCATCATTCACAGGAATGTCCATAAGGGCTGAAATTAAATGACGATCAATGTCAAAAGGCCCTTCTCTAGTAGATATTTTAAAAGTTAAATCATCCTGTGAGAAAGCACTAATACATGTAAACATGGATTGGACAATGGACCGGTATGCAAGCCCACCCCAATGTAATAAGTTAACCCAACCTACAGCTTCAAGCATAGGAAGGATGTCAAAAGGTGCAATATGATTAACATCAACAGGATGTTCAACAATAACATTACGTAATCTAATGTCCCTAACATATGATGGATCATCATTGGGAACAAGAAGATGACGTTTAGAGATAGCGGTCGATCTGGAGGAAGAAGAAGGACCACGTGAAGTAGTTTTTCTACCTCTAGAAGCCATTTGCAACAAGGATTTCAAGGAATTAAGAAGTTGCAAAGGATTGAGAAGTGGGTTTACTCAAAACAGATTTTTCAAAATCCAAACTCCAAATCTCAATGAAATTCAAAATAGAAAGCTTAATGCTTGAAAAGGAAGCAATCTAGACACAAATCTGCAAGAAAAACGGGATTTGGAACACTAACTTTGAAGAACAAGAAAGATGGGTTCGACAAGTCGAAGCTCGGCTCCAAAGTGAAGAAAAATGAAATGAGGAAGAAAGCAAAAATCCCCAATTTAAGTGAAACCAGAGTTCTACGACTGGTCGTGGGTATCTACGACCGGTCGTAGGACGACTGGTCGTGTATACTCACGACTGGTCGAAGAAACCCCAAAAATTCAAATTTCTTGCAAATTCTACAAAAAATTGGAATTCAATCTAGCTAATATATACACTATAATACAAGTAGGCATAAATAATCAATTTAAAATACACATGCCAAGATCAAATTTCATCTTTTTGAACCTGCTTTTATCGAGAGGTTTTGTGAAAATGTCAGCTCGTTGATCTTCAGTAGGAATATATTCTAGAGATATAACTTTTTCTTCTACTAATTCCCTTATATAATGAAATCTAATGTCAATGTGCTTAGTACGAGAATGCTGAATAGGATTTTTTGAAATATTTATTACACTGGAATTATCACAATGTAATAACATAGAATCCTGTTTAATTCCATTATCACTTAGCATTCGTTGCATCCAAACAAGCTGTGTACATGCATTACCAGCTGTGATATACTCAGCTTCAGCTGTTGAAAGTGATATAGAATTTTGTTTCTTACTAAACCAGGAAACTAGACAATTTCCAATGTAGAAACAACCACCACTGGTTGATTTTCTATCATCTAGATTACCAGCCCAGTCACATCCGAGTACCCAGCTAATTGGACACTAGTCTCATGAGGATACCAGAGACCGAGATTTACAGTACTTGCGACATATCTAATAATTCGCTTGACAGCAATCAAGTGAGATTCTTTTGGATCAGATTGATATCTTGCGCAAATACCAACACTTAGAGAAATATCAGGTCTACTAGCAGTTAAATATAACAAACTACCAATCATACTCTGATAAAGTTTTGAGTCAACATTTTTACCATTAGAGTCTTTTGAGAGTTTCAGGGTAGTACTCATAGGAGTATCGAAATTCTTGCCATTCTCAAATGCAAATATCTTGATTAGATTCAAAGCATACTTAGATTGAGAAATGAATATTCCTTCAGGTTGTTGCTTTACTTGCAATCCAAGGAAATAAGTCAATTCCCCAACCATGCTCATTTCGAACTGTGATTTCATCAAATCTGCAAACTCAGTAGTCAAGTCAGTACAAGTTGATCCATAAATGATATCATCAATATAAATCTGCACCATTAAGATATGATCATTATGTTTCTTAACAAACAGAGTTTTATCGACAGATCCCATTTTAAAATTATGACTTAAAAGAAATTTCGTTAGTTTCTCATACCATGCCCTAGGTGCTTGTTTTAATCCATAAAGTGCCTTTTTAAGCCGATATACATAATCGGTATTTTTGGAATCTTCAAAACCCATTGGCTGTTCAACATAGACTTCTTCATGTAAATCGCCATTTAGAAAAGCACTTTTCACATCCATCTGATAGATCTTTATCTTTTTAAAACATGCAATGGATATAAATAGTCTGATAGATTCAAGACGTGCTACTGGTGCAAAGGTTTCATCGAAATCAATCCCTTCAATTTGTGTATAACCTTGTACCACTATTCTAGCCTTGTTTCTAATTATATTTCCACACTCGTCAGACTTATTTTTGAAAATTCATTTTGTTCCAATGATGTGTTTATCTTTAGGTCTTGGTACGAGATACCAAACATCATTTCTTACTAATTGGTTGAGTTCATCTTGCATCGCAACAATCCAGTTCTCATCAGCAAGAGCTTCTTTTACGTTAGATGGTTCTATTTGGGATGTAAAACATACATAATTACATATATCCTCAAGTTGTCTACGGGTGCGAACACCGGTGAGAGGGTTTCCAAGAATTTGTGTGGTTGGATGATCTTTAACAGTCCTCAACTCAGAATCAGTCTGATTCGATGAAGTATCGGGTTTATCAATGATTGGTACTTCATCATTATCTGAATTAGAAATTGGCGTGTTTAAGTGACCATCAATGACAACATTAATAGATTCTTGAATCACACCAGTCCTTTTGTTCAGGACCCTATAAGCTCGATTGTTTAAGGAATATCCTAGAAAAATCCCTTCATCACTCTTCGTATCGAATTTTCCCAAATTTTCACGATCACGTAAAATATAGCACTTCGACTGATCGAAAGTATTTAACAGTAGGCTTTTTATTGAACCACAATTCGTAAGCCGTTTTATTTTTATCTTTGCTAGTGTAGACTCGGTTAATAATATAGCAAGTTGTGTTGACTGCTTCAGCCCAAAGATTTTTAGAGAGCTTCATGCTATTCAACATGACATTAGCCATTTCTTGAAGCACCCTATTCTTTCTTTCTACAATTCCATTTTGTTGCGGAGTTTTGGGAGCAGAGAATTCATGTAATATTCCTTGGTCGGTACAGAACTTCTCAAAATTGCTATTCTCAAATTCAGATCCATGATCACTACGAATTTTACTGATTTGAGAAGATTTTTCAGTTTGAATCCTTTTGAAAACTTTTCTTACTTCTTCAAGGGCTTCAGATTTATCCCTTAAGAAGACAACCCAGTGAATCTGGTAAAGTCATCAACTATTACCAAGATATACTTTTTCCCACCACGACTTTCTGTTCTGGTAGGTCCTATCAGATCCATGTGGAGAAGTTCGAGTGGTCTTGATGTGGTATTTGAATTCACCTTTTTGTGTGAGTTCTTTGTTTGTTTGCCTATCTGGCACTCACCACATATTTTATCTAATTTCTGAAGTTTGGGTAAACCTCTTACAAGTTCTCGTTTGCTCAATCTATATAAATTTCGATAATGTACATGTCCAAGACGTTTGTGCCATAAATCAGTCTTGTCTGTATGAACCATGTAACATGTTTGATTAGATGAGCTGGATTCGCTAATAATATAGCAATTTTCAGACGTTCTACGTCCAGTTAATATTACAGAACCCTTATTGTTTAGAATCTCACAGCTTTGATTAGAAAACCGAACATTATGGTTATTATCACATATTTGAGATATACTAAGCAAGTTATGTTTTAAGCCTTCAACGTATAAAACATTTTTAAACACAGGAAGATTAAAAAGTTGAACCGTACCTTGGCCTATAATCTTGCAGTTGCTACCATCACCAAATGTGACTAAACCATTAGTCATATCTTTCAGATCCGTGAATAAAGCTTTGTCACCTGTCATATGCCTGGAGCATCCACTGTCTAGGTACCACTTTGAATGACTTGTTGCTTTGAAAGCAGTGTGAGCAACCAAGCAGGTGACTTTAGGAACCCATTTCATAACTGTTTTAGGTTTAGGAACATAGTTGGTCTTCTTTTGTGTATATTTGTAGGAATGACCTATAGAGTTAGATTTTAAGAGCTCCTTGAGTAAATCAACTATCTTTTCAACTAGTGGATTTCGTTTTTGATTAAAGTTGACATGGCTGTTTCTAGGTTTTTGAAAAGTTTTTGAATTTCTAGAAAAATCTTGATAAGTACTTTTCCCTTTTGAGTTTGAGGACTCTCCTTTAACAAACATAGGAGGAGTATACTTTTGTTTAGGAGGTAGATTTTTATCATAGCCCAACCCGGATCGATCGCCACATTTTCTTGATCCGGATAAAAGTTTCTCTAACTTTGGATCACCTTGGGCATATTTCCATGTGTCCTTTAAACTCAGAAGAGAAGATACTTCAGTTTTAAGTTTCTCAATTTCAGATTTTAAATCAATAATTAGGGAGTTTTTGAATTCCAAATCGTATTTTGATTTTTCAAAACAATCTGAAATTTGTGATTTTTCTAAGACAAGTGATTCAAAACAATTTTTGAGTTTAGAAAACTTTTCTTTTTGAAGTTTAAGTTTGACAGCAATTTTACAACTTTCCTTATATAGGGCATTGTAAGCGTCTTGAAGATCATCTTCATTTTCACATTCACTACTCAGATTTTCTTCACTTGTTGAGTCATTATCTGAAAATGTGAATTTGGCTAGAGTCATAAGAGCTTTAACCTCATTGCCCGACTCAGTTTCAGAATCTTTTGAAGAACCTTCAGAATCAGATGATTCATCCCATGTTGCCAACATACCCTTCTTCTTGGGTTTGTCCCTTTTAGGACATCTATTTGCTAAGTGCCCATATTCTTAACAGTTGTAACATTGACTATCTTTCAAAGATTTTCGAGATTTGGGTCTAAATTTCTTTTTATCATTTGATTTTTGAAAATCAACCCTTTTCTTGCTTTTAAAAATCTTGTAAAATTTCTTAGCTAAAAGAGCCATATCATATTCTGAATCAGAATTTTCTTCTGAATTACATTTAGAAGATTTTAGTGTAATAGATTTACCTTTAGGAGCTTTAAAGTTTAACTCGTAAGTTTGTAGTGAACCAATTAGTTCTTCTACTCTCATATTATCCATATCACGAAGTTCTTGGATCACGGTTACTTTAGAATTAAACCGTTCAGGAAGTGAGCGTAATATTTTTGCACACACTTTACTTTCTGGGATTTTATCACCAAGACCCCACATAGAGTTTACAATGTCATTCAATCTAGTGTAAAAGTCCATAAACATTTCATTTTCCTCCATATGAATTTCTTCAAATCTGGTTATGAGGAGTTGTACTTTAGATTTTTTGACAATTGTAGTACCCTCGTGTGTCATTTCTAATATATCCCAAGCTTGCTTTGCAGTATCACAGGAAATGATTCTTTTGAACTCATTCGGTGATAGTGCGCAAGTAATTGCATTTAATGCTTTAGCATTTGCACTACTCTCACTTTTCTGAAGAGTGGTCCATTGGTAATATGGTGTGGCTTTCATAGATTTTGAACCATCTACCCCAGTAACTTCCATGATAGGAGGATTCCATTCAGTCACTGTGGCTTGCCACACATTTTCATCCATTGATTTGAGGAAGATCCTCATTCTAGCTTTCCAATAGGCATAGTTGGAGCCATCAAAGGGTGGAGGCCTAGTGACTGAAAGGCTATCAAAATTTGACATCTTAAATAGCTTAAATCGTTAGCTCAGGAATTAAATCCAGGAATAAAAAAGAGCTATTAGGCTTTGATACCACTTGAAAAGGCCAAGCTATATATCCTAAAGGGGGGGTGAATAGGACAATGCCAAATAAAACTTATAACAGCGGAATTTAAAATGAATATGATAGCCAAAGTAAATCACAATGCAGGAAAGTAAAATAACCTCAAAATTCAGATCTTGAGAGGTTGATACAAATGTTATTCTAAGGACAACCTTACACTAAAAACCAGAGTTTATGGTAGGACAACCTTATTTCTAGAAAGATCTTTGTATCAAATCTCAAATCGAGGAGGAATACAGAAATAAATACAAACTGAATTAAAATAAATTGAATCACAAATATATTGTTCTAGGGACAGCCATACACTATAAAAATGGCAGGGCAACCTTGCTGGAACAATTTTCAAAAGAAATTAAAATATCAAGCGATAAAGGAATAACAGAAAATAAATTCTAAACTATTATAACATTTTCACAATGCTTGAATTAAATGATTACAACATTCACCACCATACATACATTCCACAAAGAATAATTAAAAATCAGAAGTATAAATCATTCAACCACAACACAAGGGATTATAGTGGTTCGCCTATGTGTTCACCAACTGTTAAACAACAGCCACACAAAATGCTACTCCGCTCTTAATATCCTCACACAGGGGATATTAGCGTTCACTAACAAAATAGGTTTTCCCGGGTTCACCCAAAACCTTTACAATTGTGTCTTTGTCTGTGGGCTTACACAATTAAAAAACCCCACTTCTGAGTTTTCCTGGCTCTCCTCAGATAACCAATACAACAAGATTTTTCTGGCAAATCTTGAAAGAAACCAAAACAAAAAGGAATTTACAATTAAATGTAAAATACCTGATTATCTCCTTCGTTGTAGCAGCCCAGTAGAACCAAATTAGAGTAGATGATTGAATGTCCAAGTTCAATGTCCAGTACTCAATTACAATGGTTTTAATTCTAATAGATTTTAAATTAAACCAAATAGGGCTTGCCTTAATTGATTTTGATTCCAAAGAAGGGAATAACAATTCCTCTTATTAAATCAGATTGGAATAGCAGAAACAAAATCAATTAAAATAAAGCTAAGGAAAGAGAATATTAAATAAGCACACTTAGCTTAGATGGAGCACAGAATTATCTCTCAGAAGTTCGACGAAGATTGGCTTGAATAGATTAATTAATTCGATGATTTCTTCTGAGATTCGTGCACTATTTATAGGTGAGCAGATCGTGTCTTTGACTGGTCTAGGGAGCTCTTCGACTAGTCGAATCAATAACAGATATTTGAAAGATCCGGCGGGATAAGCTGACCGTTCTATGACTGGTCGAAGGTCTCCTTTGACTGGTCGTAGGTCACCTACGACTGGTCGTAGGTCTCCTTCGACTGGTCGAAGAACCTATAAAACATCGCTGGATTTCGAGTCGAAGATTTTTGACTGGTCGAAGATGCAGTCGACACTGTTCCTACGACTGGTCGAACAGATTCCTGGACTGGTCGAAGCCTAACAGATTTCATCCGAAATTTGTAACAAACTCACGACTGATCGAGGAATTTCTTAGACTGGTCGAAGCAACTCTAGGACTAGTCGAAGAAGGCCTAGGACTAGTCGAAGAACAGACCAAACTTATGTAAAATAAACATTCGACTTATGTATCCAAAATGACCTACTTCTAAGGTCAACCTATGGTCAGTCAAACCTCAATCATGAAGTATGGACATTGAAACATTAGGAACAAGTGACCTTGAAGTATGAGCCTTGAAGTCTTGATGTAGTTGAAATCTTGATGAAGCTCAACCTTGATAGTGTCTTGAGTTCTTTTGATACTGCCTTGTACTCTTCTTGAAGTACAACTTGAGTCTTGTCTTGTGAGCAGTTCTTGCATTCAAGATTGATCCTTGTACTTGTGAGCTTTGCTTGTTGTGAGCTTAGCTTGTTCATGAATGTTGATCCTTGAGAGAGCTTCACTTATGCAAGTTATATATAACAGAGTATAATAGTGATTTTGGCACCACAAATTTGACAACAAACAGGGATATAAACTATAGCACTTACAACCTCTAGTGTTTGATGGATCAAATTATGCATACTGGAAGGCTAGGATGCACTGCTTTCTAAGATCTTTACATCATGATATTTGGGATATAGTTGAAAGTGGATATGTGCCACCATCTGAACAAGTTGTACTTGACAGTGGCACAACCATCACAAAACCCAAACCCAAAAAAAAGTGGACCACGTTCGATAAAGAAAAATAGACTGCTGAAGCTAAAGCTATGAACGCCATCTACTGTACTGTGTCTCAAGATATTTTCAATCAAATAAGTATGTGTGGGACATCCAAAGAAGTATGTGATCTATTGGAAACAACCCATGAAGGCACAAGCACTATGAAGTGATCTAAACTTCAACTCCTGACTTCACAGTTCGAAAGTCTCAGAATAGAAGGGCATGAGACCTTTATGGAGTTTTTCACAAAGTTGAATATCATTTGCAACTCCATGGGTGGATTGGGAGAAAAGGTTCCAGTGCCTAAAATCTATAGAAAAATACTGAGATCACTGCCAGAACAGTTTAATCCCAAAGTAACAACTATTGAAGAGTGTAAGAATATTGATGAAATAAAGTAGAAGAACTGGTAGGTTCCCTACAAAATTTTGAACTACACTTCAAACAATCTCAAAAATCCAAAAATACTGTTCTAAAAACTTCAAAGAAAACAACAAATGAGGACAGTGGAAGTGAAAAAGAAGATGAAGATGAGGAAGTGGCTTTGCTGGCACAAAGATTCAGGAAATTCTTTTAGAAGAATCGTGGCCGTCCATCCAGAGGAAAGTGGGTAGACAAAAACCTTTTACAGGTAAATTTGGTAAAAAGACCAAAGAACCACAATGTTATGCCTGTCAGAAGTATAGACATTTGTCTACCGAATGCCCAAACAGAAAAACTAAGAGCAAAGCAATGGCTGCTACATGGGATGATACAGAAGAGTCAAACTCAGAATCAAGTGACTCAGAGAGTGATGAAGACCAGAAATCCTTGAAAATTCTTATGGTCTCCACTACTCCAATCATCCTCGGTAAATCTAAGAACGAGATAGAACAACCAACCACTAAATTATTTTTGTCAGATAATGAGGAAACTGAAAAGGAAGAAGAAGAAGAACAACAAAACAAGCTACAAGATGCCTATAATCAACTTTATATCCATAACATCAAAGTGGTTAAAAGACTTGGAATATCTGAGGACAAAAAGGAATTGCTGCAAAAAGATTTGGATAAAACTCTAAAAATTAATACACATCTAATAAATGATTTACAACAATATCACTCAGATAATGATAGACTTGAGAGAATTAACTCCTTCCTTCCGAGTCTGAAAAACTAAACAAATAGGTTGAGCAATTAAAAGACAAAAATATGCTCCTTCAAAATGAAAATCATACACTCCTGTTTGATTTAGAAGAGTCTAGAAAAATTGCCAAACTGAACTGTAAGATTTCCCAGAGTGGTGAGAAGCTAGAAAAACTTTTAGGTATGGGAAAATCTGAAAATAACAAAAATGGGTTAGGGTATGAGAAAGTTAGAGCAAAAACTGGGTATGGAACACAAATACTTGAAAAATCTGATGCCTCCAGTAGCAATATAGAAACTAATCAAGTAGTTGAATCAAATAAGAAAACTAAATCTACTATAAGTAAGAATCCTGTCACAAAGTGGGTTATTAAAGAAAAGAAAAATTATCTTGTCACTCACTCAAATCACTTAACAGGCAATAACACTATGTGGTACCTAGACAGTGGTTGCTCAAGACATGTCACAGGTGATAAGTCCCTTCTTTCAAACTATAAGAATCTTTATAATGGGATAGTCACCTACGGAGATGGAACCACTGCTAAAGTAATTGGACAAGGAATCATAAAAGGGATTAATTTGCTAAAAAATGAGAATGCTTTCTGCATAAAAGGTTTGGCACATAATCTCCAAGCATATGTCATTCTTTGATAATGAGCATATGGTCATATTCAACAAACAAGAATGCGAAATCCTAAACCAATCAGGAAAATCTATAATGAAGGGTCATCGCACAAACAACCACTGCTACATTATTAGAGGCAAAGAAAGGACTAATGCCTAGATCTAGATCATGCATAGAAAAACAAGTCTAGATCATGCATCTAGATCTAGATATTTGCTGAAATGATGCAATTTTTGTTGAGCTCTAAATGATATATCTGAGGTTCTCGACCTCAATCTTTTGTATATAGACATTCAAATGTTTATAATTTTGATATGTGCATTGAATGTACAAAATTTTGCTGTGTATACTGTTGATACATAGATATACTTATAGTATGCATGGAAGATTGTCTAAATGCTGAAAATTGAAAACATTCACTTTTAAGACACCCATCGATAATTCGAGTAAACAGTTCAATTGCATTGACCTAGAATCAATACCATTGACGATCTGTCGAGAAGCTGAATCATCGGGACGGTTGAGCTTCCATCTGATCTTCATTGAAAATATTAATAAGGAACCCTGAGGTCATCAAAATGATGCTCGATGATATCGATGGTTACTGAAAAATTAAAGACAAGAACGAAAAAAGAGACTCACTGGTTGATCTTGGAATAGGATCATAATTCTCAGAACAGGCTTCCCTTTAAACAAAAATGTCAAAAAATCTGGTTCTTCCACAACAACCCTCAATGAAGAGTAAGAAAGAAAAGAATAAAGCAACTGGCTCATCTCCACTTTTCAACTTGAACCTTGTGGCAGAAAGGTCAGTTCAGAGGAAGAGCATTACACCTTTTGGAATCATCAACCTCTTAGAATTGATTGGATGGGGGAATGTAATGAATTTTGGTGGAGGATTTCAGCATAATCTGGTGCATCAGTTTTTGAGTCTAATATATAATGTTGAAAATAATCCTCTAAATGTTTCAGTAACTGTAAAAAATCAGACCAAGCACATCACTCCTAGACTGATAAGCCGATTGATTGGGGTAGAGGTCACTAGAATACCTGTATCAGAACGAAATATGAATGGTCTTGGTGTATGGGGTGAAGTTACTCGAGCACCGTGTGATGGTGCTACTATACCGAGAAATGCAAAGAATATCCTTCATGTTAAATATCTCAATCCTGCATACAAAATTCTTCACAGCATTTTCAGCACAAATGTCTATCCCTGTGAAGTCTCTGGCAACATGCTTTCTCCATACATGTTAAATGTCTTGTATGATGTTCATCTCGGTATTCACATCTACCTACCCACTCTTATTCTACAACAATTAATTCGGGTGTCCTTAGATGAATCCGTCACTGTACTTCCATTCCCATGTCTTATATCCATGTTATCTCGACAATTTGGGATGTCTCCTACTAATGATCTCCCACACTCATGTGCCTGGTTTAA
The DNA here is from genome assembly GCF_029962835.1 of Magnolia sinica. NCBI lineage: Eukaryota > Viridiplantae > Streptophyta > Magnoliopsida > Magnoliales > Magnoliaceae > Magnolia > Magnolia sinica. The sequence continues at coordinate 57,498,824 of NC_080577.1, read as the reverse complement.
TCATGAAGACATCTGCAATATCATTGCCAAAGTGCCTTATAAGGGAAAAATCGATTCAAGCTCAGACAAAGGCTATCCTGTGCACAGCCCCGTCTCTATTGAGAACATTCAGGTTGTTCTTGAACAAGATACTATTCAGGATCTGCTTGAGAGATAATCCTATATCATGAAGTGGCTAGATGATTGTGAAGCCTGTCTATTGGAGATCAAAACCATGCTGGTAACTCAGCAACATGCTACTCAACAAATTCTTGATGCCTTACCAGCATAGTAAAGGTTTTTGATTGTCTAACGTATAACCAATGCATCACACACCAGGAGTCTCCCTGAAATGTGAAGGGCATAAAATGTCTTTTTGAATGCTCTTCGCTCATATATATGTGTGTTATGCATTACTAATCCACCAAGTGTGAATAGTTTTTATTGATATCCTTGAAGTAAAGGATATACTTCGGTGTTGGGGGCCCATGAAGTTTACTGCTGTCTGGGGCAGTTTATCTATATGCTTTTGGATATTTATGTTTTGGCTGGTTTGGATATGGCTGAATATAATTCTAGTTTTACTGCCATGACTATGAGTTTAGATCCCCTGGCTTTATCTCATTTCTGATATGGAGTGCATGTGACTTTCATGATTATTTTACTCTTATCACTGCTCTATCTGATCTGCTATGCATACATACTTACTGCAAATGATGTTTGATTAAACTGATTTGATTATCTTACATCTGTTATATGCATATTCCTTTGAATAAATAGTTCTCCCAAATACTTCTAGCTTCAGTCAATATCAACTGCTATATCTTTGTCAATGACTGACAAAAAGGGGGAGAATAGTTCAAACACCCCGTCAAAATATGTGTTTGAGTATGGTATTGCAGGTGTTAGGGGGAGTAGTGCATCAAGAAAAGGGGAGTCTACAGTAAGGGGGAGCAACTTCTGAATATGTTGTGTGTGTAACATTGTTAGGATTGTAAAATTGTGTAAAGTGTATGTGCACACAATTTAGGATGTTGGTATAGAAGCTGTTCTAGAGTGTTTTGGTATTTTGTCACGTAATTGACAAAGGGGGAGATTGAAAGTGCCGTGGTTTGTCAATTAGTGTGAATGCTTCACGCTAGGTCAGTCAGACTACAGATCCTCATAGGAAGATTAATTCAAAGTGTCTGCCTTAACCGGGATGTTTGCAAGCTCGCCTCAGGTAAATCTAAGCTTCACATCCCATGTCCCAAAGCACCAAGTATATAAAACCTTTAAAACAAATTAGAACATTATAGGGTTTATAAGTGAGAAAACTTTTTTGAAAACAAAAAATCTCTTAAGTTTTTCTTACTTTGTCAATTTTATCGATACACGTCTCGATAGAATCGACCTGCTCTGTCGATGTCCTCGATGCTTAAACGATATCATCGAAATGAGGACAAAAGTGTCCAGCAACCACATATATCTCTGGACTGATTTATCGATATATAGATCTACCCATCGATATCATCGATATTTAAATCTCGAGTCTATCGAAACTGACTCGATAATATCGACAGACAGATCTCCGGCGGCCCTGTTTTTACTTAAGAAAATCACATGTGCATCGATATATCGAAGCCGTTCTCGATACCATCGAAGTTCAAATCTCGATGATATCGGAGGGCTCTCGATATTATCGGTCATGGGCGCCTAGTCTTTCAGCAAAATATTTCAGGATGTTTATCTATGATCGGGGGTACCTCGATAGAATCGATATTCAAATATCGATGATATTGGTATAGTTTCGATAACATCAAACAGGGACAAAAACTGTTCAACAAGCTTAAACGAAAATTATCTGGATTTATCGATGCATCGACACTTTATCAATATCATCAATATTTAAATTCTGATGATCTCAAAGGTCCCTTAATCATTCTAGTAAACCTGAAATATTTCAAAGCAAGTCTCTCTCATTTTTCAAATGTCGAGGAATCGAACCTTGCATTGATAGAATTAGAGTTCGAAATCCGATGACATCAATATGAGTCTCAATTCCCTTGACCAGCTAGCAATTGGTTTTAAAAGCATATGACATTTGAGTTTGTGTCATTGAGCGGCCAGTCGATGCTATCGAGAGTATACGCTTGATGATATCGACCCTGCTCGATGATATCGAACTCTGTCATAAATGTGACCGTTTTATATCCATTGGAACCTTTTGCCTATATAAAGATAGCTTGTCTTTTGATGCTGGGAGAGAGAAAGAAGAGAGTGCTTTTGAGTGTTTTACCTTATATCATATACCCAAAGCCCTTTCTCTCAAGGAAGTTCATCCTCCAATCCACCCTCATCTTTGATATTTAATAGAGTGGATTGGGGAATGAACTTCCGCATTCAAGGATCCTCCAGCTACTACCTTAATGACAAATCATTAAGTTGGGATGCCTTGAATGCATAATCGGAATCACTCTATCTTCCTTATAGGAAAATATTTTATAGAGTAGGATTCCGTCTTAATCTGACTCAACCCAAAGCCACATATTGGTACATCATTTGTGTTGCGGATCAAGGAAGTCGAAGATTCTTCATCAACAAGGAGGAGATCTTCGTCAATGCGCTGAATGGGACTCATCTACTTATTTGTAAGTAACTAGAGTCTAGAGGACACTTGTGATCATTCCTTTGTAGGATTGGATCTAAGGTGTTTCTCACCCTTGCAAGTCCTCTAGGAGGCCTCCGGCGGGAGTGTACGTAGTGGGTGCGTTGTGTGGACCCTTGCTCTGTGGAGAGCATAAACATCTGGTTAAAGGTGAACCAGTCAAAACATTGGGTTTGAGGTGAACGGTGTGAAACCTCGGGTTTGAGGTGAACTGTGTAAAACCTTGAGTTTGAGGTGAACCGTGTAAACCTCCATTAGGGTCTTGTGGAAGATCCTTGGCCAGTGTGCCTAAAAGTGGGTGCGTTGTGTTGACCCTTGCTCGTGAGAATATAAATAGTCAACCTTAGTGTAGGTTGTAAAGGTTGAAGGTGAACCTGATTTAAAACCTTAGGTTTGAGGTGAACCGTTGTGAAACCTCCTTAGTGAAATCCAGTACACTGAAGGGTTGAGTGCGGTTACCGGGAATGGAGTAGACAAGTAGTCGAACCACTATAAAAATGACTGTGCTTGAGATTGCTATTCGTTTGTCTGTGCAATTTGCTTTACTATTTTCATATCTTAATATCTGTGATCACACCTCACACACTTACACAGTCATATCCATCGTAAACTAGTTTGAATATTGTTTACATCTTAAATAGTTTGTGATTGGATCCTCTACCTAGCTTGGAAGCCAGTAGAGTTACCTTTGAGTAATCCTAATATGTGTCTGTTGTTAGGATTAGTGTAATAAGATTTTAAATAAACCATAAAACTTTAAAAAGTCCTATTCACCCCCCTCTAGGACATATTGACATATTCCTACTTCAACTAAAGTGGTCTTCACCGCTATTTCAGAGGCGAGCAGGGTGACCTATTTGTCAACAATTATGACAATTTTCGGTGAAGAGCGGTGAAGGTTTCGCAGTGTCTGGTCTAGTTTTCGGCGTCGTCATTGTCCTACGTCTCTTTGTTGTTCTCTTTAGGCCAGGCCCACCTCTGATGGTAAGTGGACTCTGCCTCCTAAATTGCCCAAGTGGAACTCTTATCCCTTCATGTGCTACTAGCATGGACTAAGCTTGCTCCTGGGTGTTGGGTCTAAGTAATTGGGTATCTAAGAGGTTTTTCACTTCTTCAATTGCCGGGAGGAATCTCTCGATTACCATACTTCACCTGGCTGTATCGGGTACTGAAGTCTCCGATGCGGCTTCGTTATTTATACTCGAGTTCAACATGACCTACTATAAATAAGGAAAGATCTAAGTACATTGGATGGTAAACTAAATTGTAAGGAAGATTGGATGGACAAGAGGTGTTATACACGAAAGTTTAAAAGAAAGTTGGCTGAGTTATATATCAAGGTTCAACTGCGGGAAAATTCAGGTCATGGATTTCTGTTCTTACAATTGTTTCTGGTATTTATAGGAATTGTATGGATCTCAAAAAAAAATTGGTAGTACATCTATGAGTTAGCTGTTATTCTATAAAATTTCAGACTAAATTGAGATATACAGAAAACATAAAAATTCAAATAGCGAGTGTTCTCCAGAAATAAATGATTTATAGATAGTTCCACAAAAACTTAAAATCAGTACTAGTAAATTTTGGATTTATATTTTTAATTTTTTTTTTCAAAAACTAGACTTAATGATTTAAAATATAAATTTTGAATCACCTCGATCGGAGTTGTACTTAAATAGTTATGATTTTTTAAAGTGAGGTATTTTCTATTGTTCTTTGTTATCCAGCAAAACGTGGGGAACTAAAATCCTTAAAAAATTATCTATGGTCTAGATTTGAATCTCTAAACTAATGTGTGGCCTAATTAAGGTTGTATTATATGTCACATAGATGCAAAGAGACCCTAAACTTAGATTTCTAATTTTTCTCATCACAGAAGTGAAGGGTCCTAACTCAGGGTCTTTAATTGAGTCTCTATTCTTGTCCCTCAGTTGATTCTATCTTAGGCTTAATCTAACCATTAGTATAACATGTATCTAAGGTCCTTGTCAGAATCTAAAACCTAGGCTCTTATACCAATCTGTCATGCCCCGAAATTCCACACCCGAGTTAGCTAGGCCCGAACCCGAATTCCAGGACTGTGAGTTGTACTTAAACAAAAATATACAACACAATCCACATAATTTCCATACATTTTCAAGGTAATCAGAGTTAAACTAAAAGAGAAAATAAATAATAAACTATTTTCATTAATTGGAAGCTTACTAAACCGTCATCAAATCCTTATTACATTGGAATAAAAATAAAGTATTTCAAAACGCAAACTAATGCTAAAACAAAAATAAAAATAGCATCTTGTTTAGCTTACTCGCATTATTACATCTTTATACCTGCAAAATAATCTATAGACGTGTGAACATGATAGCCCGTAGGGTCAAATCATTCCCAAAGTTGGAAATACTATGTTGATATCAAGAATAACTTGATAAAATAAATAAAGTCAACCTAGCTTATCATAAGTAGGCGTGTTACAAAAGAGAATATACTGAAAGGTCGAGTCATAGTGTGTGGTATCACGGGCTGGTAGGGGCCTCGCATCAAGGGCCATAACTCACGTTAGTCCCATACCTAATGTGAGAAGTGATTCTAAGATGATAGACTCCTGATCCCAAATAATCCCATACCTATTGGGGATTGTGGCCCACGAATGTGTGCACCAAAACTTATTTATGCATCCACAACTTGAATATAAGAGGACATTAATATTCCACTAATATAAATGAAATTCTGGAAATGAATTCAAATAAAACAAAATAGCTTTTAATTCGTTTTTAGACTTTGCCATGGCAGAGCACCTGTGCACCCATTTTAGGGATTAACCTAAGGCAGAGCACGGTGACCATTTTGGACCTCCTAGGGCAGGGTACCGTGCATCCAACATTTTAGGGAGTCCGGGCAGAGCACCCACGTGTACATTCACTTAATCTTAAATAAAGAAAATATGACTTTCATCCTAGAACACGGGCCAGGGGTCGAGTATTTAGATATCATACATCCTAGAACACGGGCCAGGGGTTGAATGTCCACAATTGCTAAAATTTAAAATGCGGCACAAAATAAACGTCCTTTTTGGGAATGACCCAGGCAGAGCACCCATAACTTAATCATATTTAAAAGTAGGTAGCAATAATTAATTGAATTAATTTCACATATTAATAATTAGATAAATGCATTTTATTTTACGTGCAACCAAAATCAAATAACTTAAATCAATAATATGAAATAAATAATCAATGGAGATCAAAGTACATACTAATGTAGGCTTTTCAACCGGAAAAATCAACTACCTATTATGATTGTAGATACTGACAAAGATCTAAACTCTCACGTGGTTGATTCTAATGGTCCAGATTATATGGCTTCGACTCAACCAATCACGAAATCTTTAACTATCGCTAAACTAGTGATGCTATAAGAGTTTTCAAGGCTCTAGAAATCAACACGAACGCCAAGGCAGAAGTCGGCTCAATGGTTAGATCCGGCGAGACTCGGTGTGTTCAACTCGTCACACCCGAGTGCAGCTTCCTCTCTCGGTCCATGTCCTTCCTCTTTCTTGCTCTTCTGTTTTCTACTGTCTTTCTTTTGATTGCTTGTTGGGTATAATTCATGCTGGAGAAGAGTAAGCCATTGGAAGAAGAGATTCAATGGTCGAGATTGTGAGGACGAGCTTCGTGCCGATTGTGGAGCAGCATGGTCGTAAGTGTGAAAGAGAAGTTCCACTTCGGGCAACTCTATAACAGATGCAGGGTACGATATGTTGTGAATGCTAGGTGGGGTGCTGTAACCTCCCAAAAAAATTCGTATAAAGACCTAAGTATAACCTCAGGCGGAACAACCCAAGGACCGCACCCGGTATTATAATTTAGACGGGATTTAGTTAAATGCTAAGTAATTGGTGGATTAAGCTTGGGCCACCATTTTCACAAATGGGGAGGCCTAAAATCATGAGTACCACTAGCCCAATGCTATTTGAAGATGTAGGAGAAACCCCAAGGGCGTGTCACTCTCGGGAGTACACTGAAACTCCTTAAGGGACCTAGACCGCACGTTGGGGGTCCGATGGCCGCGAAATTATAGGACGATGTCCATCTTGCCGGGCTTGACAACTATCGCTGGAATCAAGCCCAGATAGTGACCAGAAACGTCCAACTTGAGCCGTGGGTTAAGAGCGTGAGAAATGCGAATATCTTTAGAAAGTGAACTGAAACTTAAGTGAATTGGGCTGTTTGCTCTTACGCAAAGTTGTAGAGTTTAGACTAGGGGTGCATACGGGTCGGTTCGGTCCAGTTCTGGGGTGAAAATGGAACCAAACCGTTCCTAACGGTTCTACAAATTTTGGAACCGGAACCAGACCGTTAGCACCATAGAATCGAACCGGAACCGGACCGTGAAAAACAGTTTGGTTCCGAATCGGTTCCATGGTTCTGGACTTTTAAAAATCCAGCACAGTTAGATAATGTTCCGATTTTTTCTCCTTTTTGGGTTATCTAATCAATTGTGAGGCCCACGAAATTCCACTTCTAATCAAAAGATCCGTCACTATCTTTTGATTTAAAAAAGGTGGTGGGATGTAACATTCCACAGAATCGAAGTTCTTCATTGAATGGTTCTTTCAATCCCAAGGATTCATCCAAACACTAGACCTACAATTCCATGGAACCAGAGAGCTTCATCCAAACATAAGAACTGACAGGCCAATCCACCTATGAAGTGGGCCATTTGCATTTGGCAAACTGCATGCCTATATTCAACCTACACATGAGGGCTGCCTGATGATTGTAACTGCCTGATTTTGGGCCAGGCAATGCTCAAATAAGGCTGCACCTGATGAACGGTCCACATTCTCACATGTAACATGCTAGATTAGCATTGGTACCGCCTCTTCAATCTATCCACAGGTATATTGCCTTTGCATTTTCTCTAATTAAAATTTGAAATAGATGATAAGTAGCCAAGCGCTCTTTGAAAGAATTTTTTGCTACTTACTATATAAAGAAATTGATTTGGAGAAGGAAAACCAGAAGATCTACCCTATATGTTGTGAAGGTGGACTGTGGAACTCTGGGACACTTGTATGTTCAAAGATCCAAACCAAAATTGCCACCAACAAGAAGAGAGTGGAGGTGATAAACTAAAATTTTATTATTGGTGGCTTCTCGAATGACCATGAACTCTCCACATGATCATTTATCTTCATAGGAGCAATCATGGATTCTTCATATTCGATATATTAAAGTGTTTCACTCACATAAATCATTCTGTTTGCTGTAATCGTTGCATCTCCCAATACTACATCAAATGCCTGGTCTCAGTGTTTTGCAACAAAACCGAAACTGATTTAGAAAAGGAAAAAAAAACAATAAAAGAAAACCTGCACGACGAAAGGTTTAGAACTAGAGATACTCACCTTAAGATAGGCTTCATAGATGAGTTCTTCGTAGTTTCTCGAAGTGTCATCATTGCAATTGGTGTATGGGAAGAAGTCATAAGATCTACGATTCGGATCAACGGTTCGGTTCGGTTCTATAGGGCCTTAAACCGGAATCGATCCGTATCCAATGGTTCTCGAATTTTTGGAACCGAAACTGGAACTGGTGCTGTCCAGAACCGGACCAAACCAGAACGATCCAACGGTTCTGGTCTAGTTCCATGGTTCCGATGGTTCGATGTGCACCCCTAGTTCAGACTGTTAGTTTATGACCAAACTTCACACATGCAGAAAGGAAAATTTTCTGCACATATCCGTATAACCGTGACCCTGATTGGACATGTATGACCATTGATCTGACACAGGCTCTCCACGGTCGATCGACATATCCGATCGCACTGAAATCGTGTCCTAGCGTGGATCCATTGTCAGCGAGCGTACCCCATGACGTAGATGAGCCGTGGGCCTCCCTAAGAGCCTTGCTCGTCAAAAATGGCCACTCACAGGTATAAACATAGTACGGAGTAGCCTTAGGGCCATTTGCACCCCATCTGGGGCTATAAATAGCTCCCAACTCACTCTCTCTGTCTCTCCCACATACGAATTTTGCAAACCCTAGGGGGAGAGAGAAGAGAAAAGCGAGAATAGAGAAAGGAAAACTAGGGAAAATTCGATCCAACTATAGGAGATCTTCCCCCACACATCCACGGGCCTAATGACCTCTGCGTTTCACAACCGAGACGCTTCCGGCTACAACTTTGGGTAAGAAATACCAACCCTAATAGTGATGTAGATATCCCGGAGGGTTTTTCTCCAACTTGGCTAACTCGTTTAATCGTTTAGGTGCCCGGCGTTTCGTTTTTGGAAACATAGTCTTAGGACCAAGTCCAAATTGAGCGTGTTACCGAAAGGTGCAGACTATAAACACTTAGGTTATGGTTTATCAATGCTTTCAGTACAACTAATGATTTATATTTGCCATGGGTGCTACCGTATTGTCTTAAACATGTCGATTTCTAGTTGCGATGCACCTATGAACTGTAATAAGTAAATGATGCAACTTATATGTTTGATGAAATGTCTAAATGAGGAATAGATGATGATTATTGTTTGCCATGATTGTTAACCTAGGACTTGTTGATGTCATATGCATATGTACTTCTCTGTGTAACGAATTGACAAAATGTAAATTGTAACTAACGTAGTCTATGTGTTTGATAAATTGTTTAAATGAGAAATCGTTGACGATTTGTACTTGTTATGATTATTATGGTAGGATTATTTGTGGTCTTATGCATATGTATATTTTTCTCTATGTAATCAATTGATAAAATGTAAGTTATAGTTAACATGGTCTATGTGTTTGATGAAATGCCCAAATGAGAAATCTACTTGGGTTGTTTGTCGAATACTGGGTTAGATATTACACATGGTTGTTAGTAGCATTTGGATAGGATTGGGGCTACAATCGTAGTCCAGGCAATCGGTAAACGTCCATGTTTGGGTGGCCGAATTAGTCTGGCCACCTTGGGTAAACTTGATGAATACGAGTCGTACGACGAATGCCGACAGTGGCTAGGCCACGAGGGGCGCTTATGCGCTCCATGTCGATTAAGTGAGCATGCACCCGTACCAATTGAGCTCGCCTAATGAACCGGTTGACCTATTATGTGTTTACCATATATGGATGCGACTGTTCGAATCTAAGGTACCCCTCACAAATGTAAAGATCCACCTTTAACCATGGTACCACGATCCTTAAGACTCGTGAGCTGGGCATGGTGGTATGGAACACCGTGTTCATGCTGTCGGTCTATGCTAGGGTGAGGAGCCTCCCCGTGGTGACCACGAGCATCACTTTTTGCAACTTGCCTATCGTATGCGTTTATCTAGGAGTGACGAACCTAGATGGATCCAAAACATAGAAATGGCACCGCTGCGGCTGTCTGATGCCTAATGTTCGATTTGGGTCAATATTAAAAAGGGAGGTACCCTAACTTCCCAAACTTACTGGATGAATGAACATAATTAATCACTCAGCTAACATGACCATGCATCATACTGCATTAGTTGGAATGTGGTGAAAAGGCGTTGGAGTTGCACATTTAAGGAAGTGTTGTCATATACGAAACAGGTGGTCGGAGTCGTGTGTTGAGGGAGTGTTGATGGGTGAGGGCATGCATCATTACTTACACTCCATTCCTGCATTAAAAAAGAATAGTTAGGAAGTGATTGTTATGATTGCCATATCATTACTGTATTGATTTTCTTGATATCATGTGTAACTTTTGTCTTATAGAATCACTGAGTTGATCACTCACTGCCACTCTGGGACGGTGTTTTAAAACACCAACTAGACGCTGATGTAAATGCAGGTACGGACAACATCTATACATTGGAGCAGGACTTCTTGAATGAGGAGGAATTCTCCTACTTCCAACTCTTGAGTGGGCCGATGTAGGCCATGTACCGTTACGCAGGGAACGATGGGCATCTGGACTTAGTTGAATACATTTACATTACCGCATTTTGTTCATTTTGAACTTATACATGTATATATTGAACCCGGTCACGGACCTATACTCTGGATGAAAATTTGGGAAACATGTATAATAATGTTTTGGATTTATGCATTTACTTAATTACATTAACTCTGGAGTATGATACGCTGGTTAATATAATTCTGCAATGTCCCAGATTTTTGCCAACTTGGAGTTGGACGTCCTTAGACAATGGGTCTATCATAACACCTTATCAACTTAGGAGGGAGTGATCGAACTTAACGACGTTAAAGGACCCTAGGATCAAGCTATCCGGCTAATCTAAATACTGAAGTCTTAGCCTAGGGTTTAGCTATAGAAGCGACTCCTTTTTGCTCTCATGAATCACATAGAAGCCCTAGGGGCTTCACCTAGTGCCATTTCTACTTCACTTATACCCCATTTCTAGTCCGTTATACCCTTTTCACTCTCAAGTTATCACCCCATTCTCTTCCCAAGCTCTCAAAACTCAATCCAAAAGTCTTAAATCCCCCTTGCAACACATCTCCTTTAAAAATCTCACCTTCCACCACCTTATTCTTCAAATCTTTCTAAGTAATTTCATATTAAACACAAATCCTAAAGCTCAAAGGATGAAGAACTATAATTAAACTAAAACTTACTACAAATAGTAAAAGTACAAATAAAATAGACTTTAGACCATTAACCTGATGGAATCTTGGGAAATAAATAGGTTATTTGGATATCTTAGCTTCTCTTACCCCGAAATCATATATTGCACATCGAATAACTCATTCCTGTTTGCAAGATACACTCATTTTAAGAATCGAATGACAAAATCACTAGCAGGATCACTAGAGGGGTGCAGCGCCACTGCCTGGTCGGCGGCACGCCGCCAGTGCACCAAATTTCGGTGGACCCTCGCTGAAATTTTTTACATTTTCATGCTAACTTCAAAAAGTCATATCTCCCTCAATATAACTCCGATTTAGGTGATTCAAAAGTCAGATTGAAGCTTGATAAGTTTAGTTTCATATAAAAATAAGTAAAAAATAAAATAAAAATTTTAATATAGTTAAATATAGGTTGATGTGACAACTATCCAAAAATTATTAGTTCAGACAGCTGCAACTTCTAGAATTTTTAAAATTTTTCTAGGATATGAAATCTAATGAAATTTGCAAAGATAAAGTAGACTTGATGATGAACTATTAAAAAAAATAATTAAAATAATATACTAACTAAAAGTGCCAAAAAAATATAGAACTACCCGAGGACCGCATCCTATAGTATAATTTAGGCGAAATTTAGTTAAGTAGTAAACTAAATAATCAGTGGATTTAGCTTGGACCACCATCTTCACAAATGAAAAGACCTAAAACCATTAATATTACTAACGTAATGTTCGTTAAAGACCTAGGAGAAATCCCAAGAGCCTGCCGCTCTTGGGAGTACATTGAAACCCCGTATCGAACTTAAACCACACATCGAAAGTCTGATGACCGCGAAACTATAGGATTATGTCCATCTTACTGGGCTTGACAACCATCACGGGAATCGAGCCCAGATAGTGTCTAGAAACACACAACTTGAGCCCTGAGTGAAGTGTGTGAGAAACGCGAATATATTTAGAAAACGTATTGAAACTTAAGTGAATAGCCATTCTCTCACATATGAAATTGAGGATTTTGGACCATCAGTTTCTGACCAAGCTTCACCCATGGGAAAAGGAAATTTTCCTGCTTATATCCGTATACTTATGGCCCTGATCGAGTAAGCATGACCGTTGATCTGACACGGGTCTCCCATGGTCGATCTGCTTATCAGATCGCATCGAAATTACATCCTGGCATAGATCCATTGTCAGGGAACTTACCCTATGATGTAGGTGAGTTCTGAGCCTCCCTATATGCCCCATTTGTTAAAAATAGATGCCCTTTGGATATAAACTAAGTATACCATGGCCCTAGGGCCATTTGCATCACTTCTGGGCATATATATAGCCCTTAAACCACCCCATCTCTCTCCCATACGAACTTCTCCAAACCCTAAGAGAGAGAAGAGAGAAAAGAAGGGAAAAGAGGAAGGAGAGAAGAGAAATCTTTGGAGATTGCTGTAGTGGTTCTCTCCCACTACTTTACGCACTGATTCACCTCCCCACTTCGCTACACAATTGTTTCCGGCTATGATTTGGGTAAGAAAACCTAACCCTTATCTTGATTTAGAGATCCAAATAGAGTAATCGATGAAATAGCTAACTTATTTCATTGCTTAGGTGCCCGTTGTTCCGTTTTCGGGAACGTAGAATTCGAACCGCGTTCGAATCGAGTATTCCGATGAAAGGTGTGGACTATATATGTTTAGGTTATGGTTTTCAATGCTTTCAGTGTCAGCTAATGATTTATGTCTGACTTGATTGCTGCTATATTATCTTAGATACGTCGCTTTCGATACAATATATATGTGTGAACTATGTTGAACAAAATATGCATCTTATGTGTTTGTTGAAATGTTTAAATGAACATGAAATTGTGATTTGTACTTGCCATGACTGTTAATCTAGGATTCATGTTTGTCATATGTATGATGATCTCTTTGTGTAAGGAATTGTCATAATATATGTCGTAACTAATCTAGTCAATGTATTTGGTGAAGTGTAACTTAAGTGTTTGATAAAATGTTTGAATGAGAAAATGTTGATGATTTGTATTTATTAAGTGTACTAAGATAGGATTCTCAATTACCTTAATCATATGTATAGTTTCTTTCATGTAATCATATTTACCACTACGAAATTTTTGGATAAAATGCAAGTGCTTGGTGACATGTTCAATGTGTTTGAGGAAATGCTTAAATGAGAGGACTCATTTGGATTGTTTGTTAAATGCTGATATGATTATCACATGTGTCTACCTATTGCATTTGAGTAAGATTGGGGCTACAACGTGGCCTAGGTAATCGGTAACAATCCTTATATAGGTGGCTGAATTAGTCTCGCCACATTGGGAAACTCGATGAATCCGTGTCACACGACGATTGTCGATAGTGGTTAGGCCACAAGGGATGCTTATGCGCTCCATGCCGATTAAGTCAACATGTGCTCGTACCAATCGACTTACCAAACAAACTGATTGGCCTATAGTGTGTTTATCATGTATGGACATCACTGCTTGAATCTAAGGTACCCCTCACTAATGTAAAAGCCCACTTTAACCATGGTACCGTGATCCACCAAGGCTCATGAGCCGGACATGGTGGTATGGGACACCGTGTTCAAGCTGTCGGCCTATGTCAAGGTGATCAGCCACCCCGTAGTGACCAGTGAGCAAACTCAGACTCATAAGCTGAGCATGGTGGTATGGGACATCGTGTTCGAGCTGTCAGCCTACGCCGAGGTGATTAGCCACCCCGTAGTGACCGCGAGTATAAACTATTGAACTTGCCTATCCACTGCTTTTCATTGGGAGTGATGCCCCTACAACTTGCCTATCGTATGTGCTTGACTAGGAGTGACGAACCTAGATGGATCCTTCGGTTCGGGTTAATGATATAAAGGGAGGTACCCTAGCTTCCCAAACATGCTGTATGAATAAGCTTAATTAACTACTGAGCTAACATGACCATGCACTACACTGCATTAGTTAGGACATGTTTTAAAGGTGTGGAAGTCTCACAAGAGGTAGTGTTGTCATATGCGATATGGTGTCGGCATCGCTTGTTGAGGGAGCTTTTGATGTGAGGGCATGCATTATTACTTGCACTCCATTCCTATATTAACAAGAGTAGTTAGGAAGTGATTGTTACGTTGCTTTATCATTACTGCTTGATTGAATTGATAACATGTTCACCTTTGCCTTATAGTACCACTGAGTTGGCCACTCATTCCCCTCTGGGACGGTCTTTTAAAACACCAACCAGACTCTAGTTTAAATGCAGGTACTGATGAAATCTATGCGACGAAGCAGACTTTATGGATGAGGAAGAGGAGTTCTCCAACTTTCAGCCCTCGGGCGGGTCTATGTAGACCTTATACCGATGCGTAGGGACTACATGGATATTTGGCTTAGTTGGACACATATACTTTTTCGCATCTTGTTTATTTTGAAATGATACATGTATATATTCAGCCCAGTTACATACTCATACTCTGGATGTTGTGAAACACTTACATGCTTAAATATATATGTTTCAGACTTTTGCTTGCTTAATTTAATTACATCTGGAGTATGATATGCTGTTTTAGTATAATCTCACTCATGCTTAACTCTTTAATATGGACGAAATCTGAACATCATCATCTATACTGCATAAGTGATGTTCTGGATCTCGAGAGTAGAGCTTTGCTCGACCCTCGAAATTCAGGGCGTTACAAATTCTATGCATGCTTAATCAATCAACATGGAAGAAATTAGAAAATCATCTTCCACAGGAAATAAGTGATGTTCGGAATCTCGGGAGTCGAGCTTTGCTCGACCCTCGAAATTTAGGGCGTTACAAGTTGGTATCAGAGCATGAATTGGATCAAACTGGACCTAGAGTACTAGGTTATCACGACGCACTCTGATGCACTCTGACTTAGGAAGGGGGCGATGGAATTTAGAGATGATATTAGAATCCCAAGGTTTCACCGATAAATAAGACGAGCACTGTAGTTTCATCAACAACTTATAACTGAGGGACTTAGATCATAAGTAGTGACCTAAGTCGCCTCTGGGTCTTCAGTTGATGGATTTGTGTCATCAATTGATGAATTTTGAATCTGAGATGGATCTAGAAGACGTGATTAAACATCCCTTGGACCGCGATGAGTGGACCCGACCGGCCTAAGGCTCAAACTAATGAGTTTAATGGGGCCCAAGGGGTCCTACAGAGTGAGCACATGACTTGAGGGGGGTGGCCACTGCTGGAAAGACCAGAGGGGCACCGCGGCCTCGTACGATCGGCGGCACACAACTGGAAATGCCAGTGGGGCACGGTGTCCCCGTGGGATCGGTGGCGCACCGCCGGACCGTCTAGCTAAGCGCGGCGGCGCCGTTAGATCGGCGGCACGCCGCCATCGGCCCGAGCATGTGGGCCCCTCCCACGTTTGGGGGTCCACTTAAACAGCCCTACCACTCCCCCTTTGTTCATTTTCAACCCTTTCCAAACCCCTCTAGCCCTCCAAACTCTCCAAAAACCTTCCCTTGTTCTCAAATATCCATCTCTAGACTTCTAAATCCATCTTTTTCTTTACATCTTACACCCCTTCACCTCAATCTCTCCTAATCTTCTTTTGTATTTCTCTCATCTTGCTCATTTGAGCACAAATCTATCCCCTAGGGCTCCAAAACACCCATCTCCTTGAATTCCCTCCTTTCCATACTCCCTTCCATGTCCATGGCCCTTTTTGAGATACTGGCCGCCATTTTCTCCATATCTACGCTTCTTTCCCTTATGGGAAAGAAATGTGCGGCCCCAGACGAGGCCGGGCCAAGTCGTCCGAGTCGTTCCAAGAAGAAGACAAGTGCCAGGGCAAGTTCGAGTGCCGAACGGAGGTCAAAGCGGGACCTTGACCCCCAAATCTCGATAGAGAGGTCTCTACCGACGGGCATCGAACTCGGTAGGTTTTGCCATCGTAAAGTTGTCTTTGAAGCTCGTGTGGATGAAAAATTATTTGGGATGTACCCGATGATCGACCACCTTCTGGAGGATGGGTGGGGCCTCATATTTGAAGGAAAGACACATGCTAGTGAGGGCACCGTGCGGGCCTTCTACGCGCACATGAAGGACTAGTTTATTATTCCCCTAGGGAGAACAGAAACTAGGATTAATGTGAACATTATAGCCCACATTATGGGAGTAGAGCATGGCGTTGTGCATGCAAGTGTGACTAATCTCACTAAAAGGCGGGAGAGAGATCGCTGCACACGCTCCCTTTACATCTAACTTGTTAATTGGAGGCAAGAGGACAACCTCAAAATGACGCGCATGACAAATGATTACCGCCTACTCCACCATATATGCACATATAATGTATATCTTAGATCGAGCAACCGCACGGAATCCACGAGATTCATGGTGGACTTCCTAAACTGAGTAGGACAAGGAGATAAGGTGTGCTTGCCAACTCTTGTCTTGATCCAGATAGTGAAGGCGGTGCAATCTTCTTGGGGGGATTCGTCCCTCCCATTCGGCTGACTGATTTACAAGATTGCTCGTAATTTTGGGTTCAGGCTCCACATGGATAATCTCACTCCTATCCACTACATTAATGAGAGGACCCTTAATAACATGAATATGGGTCCCAGACAACGCCAGGCCCGGCTTGAGGAATTCAGGGATGAGATAGAGGAGGAGACTAAGGGAGAGGAAGAAAGTGAGGAAGAAGAATAAGAAGAAGTGGAGGCTTAGGACTTCGATTGGAAGCCTCCCATCGCTCATGATGACTGCCAGGATCAGGCCGCCCACGGCACCCCCTTAGCCAAGATTGAGGAAAACCAGGAATATCTGAAGAAGAAATTCAAGAGGATGTCCCACACTCTGAAGGCCCTCCTGTGATGCATGCAGGATAAGGGAGCACCTCCACCTTCGCCAGAATTGGATGATTAGGAGTGTAGTTAGTAGTTAGTTCTTTTTGTAATAGCCTTGGATAGGCTTAGTTCGGATGTTAGGATTGTGAATGTGGAAATCTTTTGTTTTAGTCAGCCATCGTGCATTCTCTGTCATAGTATATGTAATGCCATACCATATGTATCTGTGATAAATTTTGTTTAATGAAATGGATGGAGCTCCTTTTGTTTTGATAATGCATGAATGTTTGGAAAAGTTGATGATGTGTGTATGATATCACTCTAATTTTATAAATATTGTACCCTATGTTATATATAGGGAATGCCTCCTAACACCAATCGGAACATGGCACGTCTCCCACCTGGCGAGTTGGATGACAGAGCCCCTCTTCCAAATAATAGCCAACAGGGCCCTAGTTTGGGTCCAGGTAGCGAGACAATGCTGGACTCACAACCAGCCACCGGCCCCATAGATGGGCCAATGCCAAGTGCGCCACCGGTTCTACGTCAGAACCACGCCTCTTCGTCGGCGCCACTTATACCTTAGGCATCCCCTCCCCTAGATAGATTGGAGCAGATGATGCTCTTGATGCAACAACAACAATAGGTCCTAACAACTATAGTGGGGGCCATCGCATAGAATATGAATGTGGCTCCGCCGATGCAGCACATGCAGGCCACCGAGGTAACGGCTACATGCGGGCTTTTTGAGTGTTTTCAACGCCTTCGTCCTCCCACGTTCGTGGGTACCCATAGACTCGAGGAGGACGAGTATTGGTTGGACTGAATATCCAAGATGATAAGGCCATTACACTACTCCGAGGTGGAGCAAGTTAAGCTTATTACATACATGTTTGAGAAGGAGGCCAACTTATGTGGGACAATGTCCTACAAACCGTTCCTACAGGCTTTGTGTGGATGTGGGATGGGTTCGAGACACATTTCCATGAGAAATACTTTCCCCTCACCTATCGCAATGAAAAAGAGGGTGAATTCCTCCACCTTAAGCAGGGGGGAATGACAGTGGTGGAATATGAGAACCGCTTCATGGAGCTAGCTAGATATGCTCCCTTGATTTTGGATAATGAGCCGATGAGAATGCGGCAAGTCTCGGAAGGGTTACGGGCTGACATTCGCACTAAGATGTGTTGTGCTAGCATCCACATGTATTCTGAATTGGTGAACATGTCCCTGTGAGCTGAGCAGGATGGTGGGCGAGTGTCCCGAACATGCTTGCCAATGGGGCTGAGGCCTAGGCTTGAATTGCAGACCCAGTCGCTTCTTGATAAGAGGCCATGTATGAAATCACCTCCCAGACTGATGGTTCCGCCAGCCTAACAAAGGCGTTCCGATCGCACGTGCACCTACTGTGGTAGAGCGGATCACACTGACCCCTTCTACTTTACTAAGATGAGGGATAACGACTACACGCCGCCTCAAAGGGTCAATCGCCAGCCCTCGCACGCTATTGTAACCCCTCCTTTATGAACGGTGGCACCAGCGCAACCATATAATTGACCTCTTACATCCCAAAATAGGCCACCTCAATGGCCTATGATAGTGCCGCCTAACCGTCCTCAACAAGCTCGCATACTTGCACTCGCCATCGAAGCAGCTCAATCAAGCAGCTGAATCAGTGATTACAGTACCGCTAACATTTGAAGTCACTACCCACATCCAAGGTACAATAGTATTCCTTTTAGTGGACAGCAGGTCCACTGTTTCTATGGTAGCATGCTCTACAGTCAAGTGATTAGGGTTGGACATTACCCCTATGATTGCGGTGAGAGTCATCACCACAGAAGGAACCTTATCAGACACCACTAAACTCTATAGGAGTTGCCCGATAGACTTAGGGAGCAGAGTGGTGCACATTGACTTGATTGTAACCACGATTTATCCTTACGACGTCATCCTTGGCATGGATTGACTCACCAAAATGAAGGCGGAGATTGACTATGAGACTAGGTTGGTGACAGCCCATGAGCCCGAGGGCACGACCTTCACCTTCCTAGTTCATGTCAGTTGTCCTTTCTGCATTCATTGTTATGCTTCCCTGCTGGAGAATTATGATGGTCCGTCACTTGGGGACACGCCAGTGGTCTAAGATTTCACGGACGTGTTCAGAACAATCTCTGGACTACCTTCTTAGCGCAAGATCGACTTTACCATCAACCTTGTGCCAGGCGCAACACCTATCTCCTTGCCGACATACCGCATGCCTCCGTGTGAGATGGACAAATTGAGGAAATAGATCGATGATTTATTGGACTTGGGCTTTATACAGCCAAGTGTATCTCCTTGGGGAGCTCCCGTACTATTCGTGAAAAAGAAAGATGGGTCGTTATGATTGTGTATAGACTATAGCAGGCTAAATCATGTTACAGTAAAGAACAAGTATCCTCTACCCAGGATAGATGACCTGTTTAACCAGTTGAAGGGGGCTCAGTATTTCTTGAAGATAGACTTATAGTCCGGGTATCATCAATTACGCGTCAGGAATGAAGACGTACAGAAAACAACATTCAGGACTAGCTTCGACACTACAAATTCCTTGGGATGCCGTTTGGACTTACAAATGCACCGGTTGTATTCATGGATCTCATGATCCGGGTGTTTCGGCCGTATCTTTATCAATTCGTCATTGTATTCATAGACAACATTTTGAAATACTCATAGAGTCGGGAAGACCATGAAGAACACATGCGAGTAGTCCTTGATACTCTTAGGCAAAGTCAGTTGTTTGCAAAGTACCGAAAATGCAACTTCTAGAAGGAAGAAGTCAAGTTTTTGGGACACGTAATTTCCAAAGAAGGAATCACTGTGGACCTTGCTAAGGTGACCGCGTGTAACGCCCCGAAAATCGGGGGTCGAGCAAAGCTCAACTCCCGAGTTTCAACGCATCACTTATGCAACATAGATAATGATATTTAAATGTTGTCCATATTAGTGTATTAAACATGAGGGGGATTACACTAAATCATCATATCATACTCCAGACTTAATGTAAATAAGCAAGCGGAAGACTAAACTAAATATATAAGGTATATACATGATTTATAACCTCCAGAGTTTGAATGTGCTACCGAGCTGAATATATACATAATTTGTTTCAAAATATACAAAACGACAAAATGTGAATGTATGACTAATCCATGTAATCCCTATAATTCCTGGCAACACCGCTCTAGGTCTACATAGACCCACCCGAGAGCTGCACATAGGAGAACTCCTCTTCGACTAAGAAATCTAGCTCCGTCACGTAAGCCACATCATCATATGTGACTAAAACAGGGTCTGGTTGGAGTTTTAAAACACCGTCCCAGAGTGGGAGTGAGTGATCAACTTAGTGGTACTATAAGGCAAAGGTTAACATTGAAATTGCGGCGAGGACCGCTTTAGTTGAAGTAGGAATATGCCAATATGTCCTAGAGAGGGGTGAATAGGACTTTTTAAAGTTTTTTATGATTTATTAAAAATCCTATTACACTAATCCTAGCAGACGATACTTATCAGGATTACTCAAAAGTAACTCTACTGGCTTCCAAGCCCGGTAGAGGATCCAATCACAAACTATTCAAGAAATGAACAATATGCAAACTAATTTATGATGGATATGACTGTGTATGTGTGTGAGGTGTGATCTCAGATATGAAAGTATTAAAGTAAATCACACAATCAAAAGAATAACAATCTCAAACACAGTCATTTTTATAGTGGTTCGACTACTTGTCTACTCCACTCCCGGTAACCGCACTCAACCCTTGAGTGTACCGGATTTCACTAAGGAGGGTTCACAGCGGTTCACCTCAAACCTAAGGTTTTAAATCAGGCTCACCTTCAACCTTTACAACCTACACTGAGGCTGACTATTTATGTTCCCTGAGCTAGGGTCAACACATAGCACCCAAGTTTTAGGCACACTGGCCAAGGATCCACACACGGAACCTCTGTTTATGCTCTCACGAGCAAGGGTTAACACATAACACCCACTTTTAGGCACACTGGCTAAGGATCTTCCACAAGACCCTAACTGTTTATGCTCTCCACAGAGCAAGGGTCAACACAACGCACCCACCACGTACACTCCCGCCAGAGGCCTCCTACGAGGGCTTGCAAGGGTGAGAAACACCTTAGACCCAATCCTAAAAAGGAATGATCATAAGTGCCCTTTGGACTCTAATAACTTACAAATAAGTGAATGAGTCCCATTCAACACATTGACGAAGTTCTCCTCCTTGTTGATGAAGAATCTTCGACTTCCTTGATCCGCAACTTAGATCATGTACCAATACGAGGATTCGGGTTGGGTCAAGGTTAAGACGGAATCCTACTCTATAAAATGTTTTCCTATCAGGAAGATAGAGTGATTCTAATTATGCATTCAAGGCATCCCATCTTAATGATTTTCCATTAAGGTAGTAGCTGGAGGATCCTTGAAAGCAGAAGTTCATTCCCCAATCCACTCTATTGAATATCAATGATGAGGGTGGATTGGAGGATGAACTTCCCTAAGAGAAAGGGATTTGTGTATATGATCTAAGGTAAAATACTCAAAAGCACTCTCTTCTTTCTCTACCAACAATAATAGACAAGTTCTCTTTATATAGGCAAAAGGTTCCAACGGATATAAAACGGTCACATTTATGACAGAATTCGATATCATCGAGCGTATACTCTCGATAGCATCGACGGTCCGCTCGATGTCACAAACTCAAATGTCATACGCTTTTGAAACCAATTGCCAGCTGGTCGAGGGAATCGAAACACGTATTGATGTCATCGGATTTCGAACTCCGATTCCATCAATTCGAGGTTCGATTCCTCGACATTTGAAAATGAGAGAAACCTGCTTTGAAATATTTTAGGTTTACAAGAATGATCGAGGGACCTTCGAGATCATCGAAATTTGAATGTCGATGATATCAATAGCTGTGTTGAGGCATCGATAAATCCAAGGGATTTTCGTTTACGCTTGCTGGACAATTTCTGTCCCTGTTCGATGCCATCGAAACCATACCAATATCATCGATATTTGAATATCGATTCTATCGAGTGACCCTCGATCTCAGATAAACAATCCTGAAATAATTGCTGGAAGACTAGGCACCCATGACCGATAATATCGAGAGCCCTTCGATGTCATTGAGATTTGAACTTCGATGGTATCGAGAACGGCTTCGATATATCGATGCACATGTGATTTTCTTAAGTAAAAATAGGGGCGCAGATATTTGTCTGTCGATATTATCAAGTCAACTTCGATGGGCTCGAGATTCAAATATCGATGATATCGATAGTTATATCGATACATCGATAAATCCGTCCAGGGATATATGTGTTTGCTAGACATATTTTGTCCTCATTTCGATGATATCGTTTAAGCATCGAGGACATCGACAGCACAGGTCGATTTTAATGAGAAGTGC
This sequence comes from Magnolia sinica, assembly GCF_029962835.1. Classification (NCBI taxonomy): domain Eukaryota; kingdom Viridiplantae; phylum Streptophyta; class Magnoliopsida; order Magnoliales; family Magnoliaceae; genus Magnolia; species Magnolia sinica. The sequence continues at coordinate 57,476,292 of NC_080577.1, read as the reverse complement.
ATCGATAAAATCGATAGAGCAAGAAAACTTAGAGAATTTTCTGATTTTGAAAAAGTTTTCTTAACTTAAAAACCCTATGATATTCTAGTTTGTTTTAGGGTTTTATATACCTGGTATTTTGGGACATGGGATGTGAGGCTTAGATTTATCTGTGGCGAGCTTGCACACATTCGGTTGAGATAGACGCTTTGATTTGATCTTCTTATGAGGCTCTGCAGTCTAGCTGACTCAACACTCACGCTAATTAACAAACCAGGGCACTTTCAATCTCCCCCTTTGTCAATTACGTGACAAAATACCAAAACACCCTAGACCAGCTTCTATACTGACATCATAAATTGTGTGTACATGTTCTTTACATAATTGTACAATGCTAACAGTATACACAACACATCCAGAAGCTGCTCCCCCTAACTGTAAAACTCCCCCTTGCTTGGTGCAGCTGCTCCCCCTAACACCTGCAGCACCATTCAAGCAGATATACAATTTTCTGTTCGGGGTGTTTGAATCGTTCTCCCCATTTTTATCAGTCATTGACAAAGATATAGCAGTTGATATTGACTGAGGTTGAAGGACACATGAGAGAACCAATATTCATGGAATATGCATATATCAGATAGATGTATAATGGTCAAACAGTTGATTAGTCAGAAATCATTTGTAGTAACTATGTATGCATAATAGATCACATAGAGCAGTGATAGAAGCAGATAAACTCATGATCAAAAACATCACATGCATGCTATATGTCAGAAACTAAATAAACCAGGGGACCTATGAGACATAATCATGGCAATAAAAATAGTGAATTATAACAGCCATATCTAAATATCCAAAACACATATTGCCACAGACAATAGTAAATTTTACGGGCCCCCAACACCGAAGTATATTATTTACTTAGAGGATATCAATAAAAACTATTCACACTTGGTGGATTAGTAATGCATAACACACATGTATATGAGCGAAGAACATTTAAAAAGACATTTTATGCCCTTAACATTTCAGGGAGACTCTAGGTATGTGATGCATTGGTCATACGTTAGACAATAAAAAACCTTTACTGTTCTGGTAAGGCATCGAGAATTTCTTGAGGAGCATGTTGCTGAGTTACCAGTATGGTTTTGATCTCCAATAGACAAGCTTCACAGTCATCTAGCCACTTCATGAAGCAGGATTGTCTCTCAAGCAGATCCTGGACAGTATCTTGTTCGGGGACAGGCTAAATGTTCTCAATAGAGATGGGGCTGTGCACAGGATACCCTTTGTCTGAGCTTGAATCGATTTTTCCCTTACGAGACACATTGGCAATGATATTGCAGATGTGTAAGTGCTATAGTTTATATCCCTGTCTATTGTCAAATTTGTGGTGCCAAAATCATTATTATGGTATATATAACTTGCATAAGTGAAGCTCTCTCAAGGATCAACATTCATGAAAAAGCTAAGCTCACAAGACAAGACTCAAGCTGAAGAGTACAAGGCAGTTGGTAAAGAACTCAAGACTCTTTCAAGATTGAGCTACATGAAAATTTCAAGATTGATCTACATCAAGACTTCAAGACTCATTCTTTAAGGTCTCTTGTTCCTAATGTTTCAATGTCCTTTACTTCATGATTGAGGTTTGATTGACCATAGGTTGACCTTAGAAGTAGGTCATTTCGGATACATAAACCGAATGTTTATTTTACATGAGTTTGGCCTGTTCTTCGACTAGTCCTAGGCCTTCTTCGACTAGTCCTAGAGTTGCTTCGACCAGTCTAAGAAATTCCTCGATCAGTTGTGAGTTTGTTACAAATTTCGGATGAAATCTGTTAAGCTTCGACTAGTCCAGGAATCTGTTCGACCAGTCGTAGGAACAGTGTCGACTGCATCTACGACCAGTCAAAAATCTTCGACTCGAATTCCAGCGAAGCATTTTAGGACCTACGACCAGTCGAAGGAGAGCTACGACCAGTCGTAGGAGAGCTTCGACCAGTCGTAGAACGGTCAGAGCTTATCCCGCCAGATCTTTCAAATATCTGTTGTTGCTTCGACTAGTCGAAGAGCACTCTTGACCAATCAAAGACCCGATTTTCTCACTTATAAATAGTGCACAAATCTCAGAAGAAATTATCGATTTAATTAATTCATTCAAGCCAATCTTCGTCGAACTTCTGAGAGATAATTCTGTACTCCATCTAAGCTAAGTGTGCTTATTTAATATTCTCTTTCCTTAGCTTTATTTTAATTGATTTTGTTTCTGCTATTCCAATCTGATTTGATAAGAGGAATTATTATTCCCTTTCTTTGGAATCAAAATCAATTAAGGCAAGCCCTATTTGGTTTAATTTAAAATCTATTAGAATTAGAACCATTGTAATCGAGTACTGGACATTGAACTTGGACATTCAATCATCTACTTTGATTTGGTTCTACCGGGCTGCTACAACGAAGGAGATAATCAGGTATTTTATATTTAATTGTAAATCCCTTTCTATTTTGGTTTCTTTCAAGATTTGCCAGAAAAATCTTGTTGTATTGGTTTTCTGAGGAGAGCCAGGAAAACTCAGAAGTGGGGTTTTTTTAATTGTGTAAGCCCACATACAAAGACACAATTGTAAAGGTTTTGGGTGAACCTGGGAAAACCTATTTTTAGTGAACGCTAATATCCCCTGTGTGAGGATATTAGGAGTGGAGTAGCATTTTGTGTGGCTGTTGTATAATAGTTGGTGAACACACAGGCGAACCACTATAAACCCTTGTGTTGTGGTTGATTGATTTATTCTTCTAATCTTTAATTAATTTTTGTGGGATGTATGTATGATGGTGAATGTTGTAATTATTTAATTCAAGCTTTGTGAGAATGTTGTAATAGTTTAGAATTTATTTTCTGCTATTCCTTTATCAGCTTGATTTTCAATTTCATTTGAAAGTTGTTCCAGCAAGGTTGCCCTGCCATTTTTATGGTGTATGGCTGTCCCTAGAACAATACATTTTTAATTACAATTTATTCAGTTTGTATTTAATTCTGTATTCCTCTTCGATTTGAGATTTGATACAAAGACCTTTCTAGAAATAAGGTTGTCCTACCATAAACTCTGGTTTTTGGTGTAAGGTTGTCCTTAGAACAACGTTTGTATCAACCTCTCAAGATCTGAATTTTGAGGTTATTTTAATTTACTGCTTTGTGATTTACTTTGGCTATCATTTTCTTTTTATTTCCGCTGTTATAAGTTTTATTTGGCATTGTCCTATTCACCCCCCCCCCTCTAGGACATATAGCTTGGCCTTTTCAAGTGGTATCAGAGCCTAATAGCTCTTTTTTTTTGGATTTAATTCCTGAGCTAACGATTTAAGCTATTTAAGATGTCAAATTTTGATAGCCTTTTAGTCACTAGGCCTCCACCCTTTGATGGCTCCAACTATGCCTTTGATGGTACCTAGACAGTGGATGCTCTAGACATATGACAGGTGACAAAGCTTTATTCACCGATCTGAAAGATATGACTGATGGTTCAGTCACATTTGGTGATGGTAGCAACTGCAAGATTATAGGCCAAGGTACGGTTCAAATTTTTAATCTTCCGGTGTTTAAAAATATTTTATACGTTGAAGGCTTAAAACATAACTTGCTTAGTATATCACAAATATGTGACAATATCCATAATGTTCGGTTTTCTAATCAAAGCTGTGAAATACTAAACAATAAGGGTTCTGTAATATTAACTGGTCGTAGAACGTCTGAAAATTGCTATATTATTAGTAAATCCAGCTCATCTAATCAAACATGTTACATGGTCAATACAGACGAGACGGATTTATGGCACAAACATCTTGGACATGTACATTATCGAAATTTATATAGATTGAGCAAACGAGAACTTGTAAGAGGTTTACCCAAACTTCAAAAATTAGATAAAATATGTGGTGAGTGCCAGATAGGCAAACGAATAAGGAATTCACACAAAAAGGTGAATTCAAATACCACATCAAGACCACTCAAACTTCTCCACATGGATCTGATAGGACCTACCAGAACGGAAAGTCGTGGTGGTAAAAAGTATATCCTGGTAATAGTTGATGACTTTACCAGATTCACTTGGGTAGTCTTCTTAAGGGATAAATCTGAAACCCTTGAAGAAGTAAGAAAAGTTCTTAAAAGGATTCAAACTGAAAAATCTTCTCAAATCAGTAAAATTCGTAGTGATCATGGATCTGAATTTGAGAATAGCAATTTTGAGAAGTTCTGTACTGACCAAGGAATATTACATGAATTCTCTGCTCGCAAAACTCCACAACAAAATGGAATTGTAGAAAGAAAGAATAGGGTGCTTCAAGAAATGGCTAATGTCATGTTGAATAGCATGAAGCTCTCTAAAAATCTTTGGGTCAAAGCCACCACTTGCTATATTATTAACCGAGTCTACACTAGAAAAGATAATAATAAAACAGCTTACGAATTATGGTTCAATAAAAAGCCTACTGTTAAATACTTTCGAGTTTTTGGCAGCAAGTGCTATATTTTACGTGATCGTGAAAATTTGGGAAAATTCGATACGAAGTGTGATGAAGGTATTTTTCTAGGATATTCTTTAAACAGTCGAGCTTATAGAGTTCTGAACAAAAGGACTGGTGTGATTCAAGAATCCATTAATGTTGTCATTGATGATCACTTAAACACACCAATTTCTAATTCAGATAATGATGAAGTACTAATCATTGATAAACCCGATACTTCATCGAATCAGACTGATTCTGAGTTGAGGACTGTTAAAGATCATCCAACCACACAAATTCTTGAAAACCCTCTCACCGGTGTTCACACCCGTAGACAACTTGAGGATATATGTAATTATGTATGTTTTACATCCCAAATTGAACCATCTAACGTAAAAGAAGCTCTGGCTGATGAGAACTGGATTGTTGCGATGCAAGATGAACTCAACCAATTCTTAAGAAATGATGTTTGGTATCTCGTACCAAGACCTAAAGATAAACACATCATTGGAACAAAATGGATTTTTAAAAATAAGTCTGACGAATGTGGAAATATAATTAGAAACAAGGCTAGACTGGTGGTATAAGGTTATACTCAAATTGAAGGAATTGATTTCGATGAAACCTTTGCACCAGTAGCACGTCTTGAATCTATCAGACTATTTATATCCATTGCATGTTTTAGAAAGATAAAGATCTATCAGATGGATGTGAAAAGTGCTTTTCTAAATGGCGATTTACATGAAGAAGTCTATGTTGAACAGCCAATGGGTTTTGAAGATTCCAAAAATACTAATCATGTATATCAGCTTAAAAAGGCACTTTATGGATTAAAACAAGCACCTAGGGCATGGTATGAGAAACTAACAAAATTTCTTTTAAGTCATAATTTTCAAATGGGATCTGTTGACAAAACTCTGTTTGTTAAGAAACATAATGATCATATCTTAATGGTGCAGATTTATGTTGATGATATCATTTATGGATCAACTTGTACTGACTTGACTACTGAGTTTGCAGATTTGATGAAATCACAATTCGAAATGAGCATGATTGGGGAATTGACTTATTTCCTTGGATTGCAAGTAAAGCAACAACCTGAAGGAATATTCATTTCTCAATCTAAGTATGCTTTGAATCTAATCAAGAGATTTGGATTTCAGAATGGCAAGAATTTCAATACTCCTATGAGTACTACCCTGAAACTATCAAAAGACTCTAATGGCAAAAATGTTGACTCAAAACTTTATCGGAGTATGATTGGTAGTTTGTTATATTTAACTGCTAGTAGACCTGATATTTCTCTAAGTGTTGGTATTTGCGCAAGATATCAATCTGATCCAAAAGAATCTCACTTGATTGCCGTCAAGCGAATTATTAGATATGTCGCAAGTACTGTAAATCTCGGTCTCTGGTATCCTCATGAAACCAATGTCCAATTAGCTGGGTACTCGGATGCTGACTGGGCTGGTAATCTAGATGATAGAAAATCAACCAGTGGTGGTTGTTTTTACATTGGAAATTGTCTAGTTTCCTGGTTTAGTAAGAAACAAAATTCTATATCACTTTCAACAGCTGAAGCTGAGTATATCGCAGCTGGTAATGCATGTACACAGCTTGTTTGGATGCAACGAATGCTAAGTGATTATGGAATTAAACAGGATTCTATGTTATTACATTGTGATAATTCCAGTGCGATAAATATTTCAAAAAATCCTATTCAGCATTCTCGTACTAAGCACATTGACATTAGATTTCATTATATAAGGGAATTAGTAGAAGAAAAAGTTATATCTCTAGAATATATTCCTACTGAAGATCAACGAGCTGACATTTTCACAAAACCTCTCGATAAAAGCAGGTTCAAAAAGATGAAATTTGATCTTAGCATGTGCATTTTAAATTGATAATTTATGCCTTCTTGTATTATATTGTATATATTTGCTAGATTAAATTCCATTTTTTGTTTAAATTGCAAGAAATTTGAATTTTTGGGGTTTATTCGACCAGTCGTGAGTATACACGACCAGTCATCCTACGACCGGTCGTAGATACCCATGACCAGTCGTGGAACACGGGTTTCACTTCAAATTGGGGATTTTTCTCTTTCGTCCTCATTTCTTCTTTCTTCTCCTTGGAGCCGAACTTCGACTTGTCGAACCCATCCTTCAAGTTCTTCAAGGTTAGTGTTCCAAATCTATTTGTCTTGCAGATTTGTGTCTAGATTGTTTCCTTTTCTCTCTTGAAGCTTTTTATTTTGAAAATAATTGAGATTTAGATTTTGGATTTTGAAAAATCTGTTTTGTATAAACCCACTTCTTAATCCTTTGCAACTTCCTATTTTCTTGAAATCCTTGTTGTAAATGGCTTCTAGAGGTAGAAAAACTACTTCACGTGGTCCTTCTTCTTCCTCCAGATCGACCCCTATATCTAAACGTCATCTTCTTATTCCCAATGATGATCCATCATATGTTAGGGACATTAGATCACGTAATGTTATTGTTGAACATCCTGTTGATGTCAATCATATTACACCTTTAGACATCCTTCCTATGCTTGAAGCTGTAGGTTGGATTAACTTATTGCATTGGGGTGGGCCTGCATACTGGTCCATTGCCCAATCCATGTTTACATGTATTAGTGCATTTTCACAGGATAATTTAACTTTCCAAATATCCACTAGAGAAGGGCCTTTTGACGTTGATCGTCATCTAATTTCAGCCCTTATGGAAATTCCTGTGAATGATGAGGGTATTCCAATTCATAACTTAACTGATAAACCCTCAATGTCTGAAAAACGCATGCTCACTAGAGACTTGTGCAACATGGATGTTCAATGGACTCAAAAAGGGAATGCGCTCCCCGCAAGGTATTTGTTACCCAAATACAGAATTCTCCACAGAATCTTTGTGTCTAATCTGTATCCTCGTTCGGATAATAAATCTGACTTGACTTCGTTTATGGTTCGTGTTATCCATGCTATTTCCAATGGTACTCAGATTTGTTTGCCATCCTTAATCTGTCATTTCATTCTTCAGTTTCGACTCCATCCTGGTCATAGTGACATTCCTTTTGCCTACTTTAATGTCTGTATTGGCTACTCATATGTTAGTTGATATGCCAGTTGATGAGGCACCTATCCATCATTTGATCTTCAACAATACAAATATTAATAAGATGAAGTTGGATCTGCTTCCTGAACAAGGTGGTGGTGGTGGTGGTGGTCATGAAGAAGCTGGTGTTGACATTAATATGGATGACATTTTTGAGGAACTGGATTCTGACTCAGCTAATGATCCAGATTTTGTACCATCTGATGTTGATGCACGTCTGAGTGCATTAGAGGGTAAAGTTGAGAATATAAATGTAAAGTTGGAAAACATGTCTGTTGCTCATGATTTGCAATTCAATTACATGCGCAAATATCTTAGGCGCTTGAACAAAGGCATGCACCAACTTGATCCCTCTATTCCTGCTCCGTCATCAAGTTCTAGTTCTGAGTAGTTTTCTCTTCTGGTCTGTAATAACTTTATTACTTTGCACTTGGCTGATTTCGAGTTGGATTCTATTTATATTTTATGCTGGATATTTTTTTTCTATGTGATGCTATCACTCTTTTGCTATACTCATGTTTTATGCTTACCTCCTCATGTTTACTCTCATATATTCCTTTATTTAGTTCTCCTTTGTCATATTGTGACAAAAAGGGGGAGAATGGTTTGTTCTTAATGTGATTATGAGAGGAGTAGCATTGGTTATGTTACTCAGGGGGAGTCAGGGGGAGTATATGTTTGATCTTGTTGAATGAAAATGGTTGAATGTTGAATATTGAATATTGATTTGCAGGTATTAACCAGTTATTTTACTTTTGTTTATCTTGGTTATGTGTTTTGTCACTAATTTGACAAAGGGAGAGATTGTAAGTGCTATAGTTTATATCCCTGTCTGTTGTTAAATTTGTGGTGCCAAAATCACTGTTATGGTATATATAACTTGCATAAGTGAAGCTCTCTCAAGGATCAACATTCATGAAAAAGCTAAGCTCATAAGACAAGACTCAAGCTGAAGAGTACAAGGCAGTTGGTAAAGAACTCAAGACTCTTTTAAGATTGAGCTACATGAAAATTTCAAGATTGATCTACATCATGACTTTAAGACTCATTCTTTAAGGTCTCTTGTTCCTAATGTTTCAATGTCCTTTACTTCATGATTGAGGTTTAATTGACCATAGGTTGACCTTAGAAGTAGGTCATTTCGGATACATAAACCGAATGTTTATTTTACATGAGTTTGGCCTGTTCTTCGACTAGTCCTAGGCCTTCTTCGACTAGTCCTAGAGTTGCTTCGACCAGTCTAAGAAATTCCTCGATCAGTTGTGAGTTTGTTACAAATTCCGGATGAAATCTGTTAGGCTTCGACTAGTCCAGGAATCTGTTCGACCAGTCGTAGGAAAAGTGTCGACTGCATCTACGGCCAATCGAAAATCTTCGACTCGAATTCTAGCGAAGCTTTTTAGGACCTATGACCAGTCGAAGGAGAGCTACGACCAGTCGTAGGTGACCTTCGACCAGTCGTAGAACGGTCAGAGCTTATCCCATCGGATCTTTCAAATATCTGTTGTTGCTTCGACTAGTCGAAGAGCACTCTAGACCAGTCGAAGACTCGATCTTCTCACTTATAAATAGTGCACGAATCTCAGAAGAAATTATCGATTTAATTAATTCATTCAAGCCAATCTTCGTCGAACTTCTGAGAGATAATTCTGTACTCCATCTAAGCTAAGTGTGCTTATTTAATATTCTCTTTCCTTAGCTTTATTTTAATTGATTTTGTTTCTGCTATTCCAATCTGATTTGATAAGAGGAATTATTATTCCCTTTCTTTGGAATCAAAATCAATTAAGGCAAGCCCTATTTGGTTTAATTTAAAATCTAATAGAATTAGAACCATTGTAATCGAGTACTGGACACTGAACTTGGACATTTAATCATCTACTTTGATTTGATTCTACCGGGCTGCTACAACGAAGGAGATAATCAGGTATTTTACATTTAATTGTAAATCCCTTTCTATTTTGGTTTCTTTTAAGATTTGCCAGAAAATCTTATTGTATTGGTTTTCTGAGGAGAGCCAGGAAAACTCAGAAGTGGGGTTTTTTTAATTGTGTAAGCCCACATACAAAGACACAATTGTAAAGGTTTTGGGTGAACCTGGGAAAACCTATTTTTAGTGAACACTAATATCCCCTGTGTGAGGATATTAGGAGTGGAGTAGCATTTTGTGTGGCTATTGTATAACAGTTGGTGAACACACAGGCAAACCACTATAAACCCTTATGTTGTGGTTGATTGATTTATTCTTCTAATCTTTAATTAATTTTTGTGGGATGTATGTATGGTGGTGAATGTTGTAATTATTTAATTCAAGCTTTGTGAGAATGTTGTAATAGTTTAGAATTTATTTTCTGCTATTCCTTTATCAGCTTGATTTTCAATTTCATTTGAAAGTTGTTCCAGCAAGGTTGCCCTGCCATTTTTATGGTGTATGGCTGTCCTTAGAACAATACATTTTTAATTACAATTTATTCAGTTTGTATTTAATTCTGTATTCCTCTTCGATTTGAGATTTGATACAAAGACCTTTCTAGAAATAAGGTTGTCCTACCATAAACTCTGGTTTTTGGTGTAAGGTTGTCCTTAGAACAACGTTTGTATCAACCTTTCAAGATCTGAATTTTGAGGTTATTTTAATTTACTGCTTTGTGATTTACTTTGGCTATCATTTTCTTTTTATTTCCGCTGTTATAAGTTTTATTTGGCATTGTCCTATTCACCCCCCATCTAGGACATATAGCTTGGCCTTTTCAAGATGTCTTCATGATTAAACCAGACACACGGGTGTGGGAGATCGTTAGTAGGAGACAGCCCAAATTGTCGAGATAGCTTGGATAAAAGACATGGGAATGGAAGTACAGTGATAGATTCATCTGAAGACACCCAAATTAATTGTTGTAGAATAAGAGTGGGTAGGCAGATGTGAATACCGAGATAAACATTATACAAGACATTTAACATGTATGGAGAAAGCATGTTACCAGAGACTTCACAAGGATAGGCATTTGTGTTGAAAATGCTGTGAAGAATTTTGTATACAAGATTGAGATATTTAACATGAAGGATATTCTTTGCATTTCTCAGTATAGTAGCATCATTACACAACGCTCGAGTAACTTCACCCCATACACTAAGACCATTCATACTTTGTTCTGATACAGGTATTCTAGTGACCTTTACCCCAATCAATCGGCTTATCAGTCTAGGAGTGATGTGCTCGGTTCGATTTGTGACAGCTACTGAAACAATTGGAGGATTATTTTCAACATTGTAGATTAGACTTAAAAACTGATGCACCAGATTATGCTGAAATCCACCACCAAGATTCATGATATTCCCATCCAATCAGTTCTAAGAGATTGATGATCCCAAAAGGTATAATGCTCTTCCTCTGAACTGACTGTTCTGCCACAAGATTCAAGTTGAAAAGTGGGGATGAGCCAGTTGCTTTATTCTTTCCATTCTTGCTCTTCATTGAGGGTTTTTGTGGAAGAACTAGATATTTAGACATTTTTGTTTGAAAGGAAACCTGTTCTGAGAAATGTAATCCTATTCCAAGATCAACCAGTGAGTCTCTTTTTCTGTTCTTTCGTCTTTAATTTTCCAGTAACCGTCGATATCATCGAGCATTATTTCGATGACATTGGGGGTACTTTATTGATATTTTCAATGAAGATCAGAAGGAAGTTCAACCGTCCCTACGATTCAGCTTCTCGAGAGATCATCAATGGTATCGATTCTAGGTCAATGCAATCGAACTGTTCACTCGAATTATCGATAGGTGTCATGAAGGTGCATGTTTTCAGTTTTTAGCATTTAGACAATCTTCCATGTATACTATTAGTATATCTATGTATCAACAGTATACATAACAAAATTTTGTACAATTAATGCACACATCAAAATTATAAACATTTGAATGTTTATATACAAAAGATTGAGGTGAGGAACCTCAGATATATCATTTAGAGCTCAGCAAAAAATTACATCATTTAAGCAAATATCTAGATCTAGATGCATGACCTGGACTTGTCTTTTCATGCTTGATATTGCTAGGCATAGGAATCAGCCCTACCTTTGCCTTTGATGACATAGCAGTGGTTATTTGTGCGACAACCCTTCATAATTGTTTTTCCTAATAGGTCTAAGATTTTGCATTTGCCTTTGTTGAATGTAACCACGTGCGTATTATCATAGATTTGAGATATGCTTAGTAGATTATGTGCCAATCCTTTTATGCAGAAAGCATTCTAATTTTTGAGCGAATTAATTCCTCTTATGATTCCTTGTCCAATTACTTTGGCGGTGGTTCCGTCTCCATAGGTGACTATCCCATTATAAAGATCTGTATAGTTTGAAAGAAGGGATTTGTCACCTGTGACATGTCTTGAGCAACCACTGTCTAAGTACCACTTAGTATTTTTGCCTGTCGAAAGTTTTGTGTGAGTAGTAAAGCAATTTTTCTTTTCTTCAATTACCCATTTTGTATAGAATTTTTTGTTGTGGTAGTTTTAGCTTTTTCATTTGATTCACCCACTTTATTTAATGGTTCCTTCATCCTGTTAGTTCTTATATTACTTTTGGAAGCACCATATTTTTCTATTTGTGCTTCATATCCAGTTTTTGCTTTAACTTGTTCATATCCTAAGCCATTTTTGTTATCTCCAGATTTTCCCATACCTAAAAGTTTTTCTATCTTTTCACCACTTTGGGAAAACTTACAATTTAGCTTGGCAATTATTCTGGACTCTTCTAGATCAAACAAAAGTGTATGTTTTTCATTTTGTAGGAGCATATTTTTATCTTTTAATTGCTCAACTTGTCTGTTTAGTTTTTCAGATTCTGATTTAAGGAAGGTGTTAATTCTCTTAAGTCTGTCATTCTCTGAGTGATATTGCTGTAAGTCATTGATTAGATGTGTATTTATTTCTAGAGTTTTATCCAAATCTTTTTGCAGCAATTCCTTCTTATTCTCAGATATTCCAAGTATTTTAATAACGTTGATGCTATGAATGTATAGTTGATTGTAAGCATCTTGTAGCTTGTTTTGTTCTTCTTCTTCTTCCTTTTTAGTTTCCTCATTATCTGACGGAAATGATTCAGTGGCTTGTTGTTCTTTCTCGTTTTCAGATTCACTGGGAATGATTGGAGTAGTGGAGACTATAAGAATTTTCAAGGATTTCTGATCTCCATCACTCTCTGAGTCACTAGATTCTGAGTTTGACTCTTCTGTATCATCTAATGTGGCAGCCATCGCCTTGCCCTTAGTTTTTCTGTTTGGGCATTCAGTAGATAGGTGTCCATACTTCTGACAGGCATAACATTGTGGTTCTTTGGTCTTTCTACCAAATTTGCCTGCAGAGGGTTTGTTGTCCACCTTCTACCTTTGGAGGGACGACCACGATTCTTCTAAAAGAATTTCCTGAATTATTGTGCCAGCAAAGCCACTTCCTCATCTTCATCATCTTTTTCACTTCCACTATCCTCATTTGTTGTTTTCTTTGAAGTTTTTAGGACAATTGTTTTGGATTTTGGGATCTGTTTGAAGTGTAGTTCAAAAGTTTGTAGGGAACCTACCAGTTCTTCTACTTACATTTCGTCTATGTTCCTACACTCTTCAATGGTTGTTACTTTAGGATTGAACCGTTCCGGTAGGGATCTTAGAATTTTCATACAGATTTTTGGTACCGGAACTTTCTCTCCTAATCCACCCATGGAGTTGCAAATGATATTCAACTTTGTGAAAAACTCCATAAAGGTCTCATGCTCTTCCATTTTGAGACTTTCGAATGGTAAAGTTAGGAGTTGCAGTTTAGATCTTTTCATAGTGCTTGTGCCTTCATGAGTTGTTTCCAATAGATCCCATGCTTCTTTAGATGTCCCACACATACTTATTTGATTGAATATATCTTGGGACACGGCATAGTAGATGGCGTTCATAGCTTTAGCTTCAGCAGTCAGTTTTTCTTTATCAAGCATCGTCCACTTTTCTTTTAGTTTGGGTTTTGTGATAGATGTGCCACTGTCAAGTACAACTTGTTTAGATGGTGGCACATATCCACTTTCAACTATATTCCAAACATTATGGTCCAAAGATCTCAGAAAGTAGTGCATCCTAGCCTTCCAGTATGCATAATTTGATCCATCAAACATTGGAGGTCTAGTGACCGATGAGCCCTCTCCTTTGGCCATATTTTCAACTTTAGTCAAGATCACTCTCTAGGTGGTGAAGCCCTTAAAGAGAGACCCGCTCTGATACCAATTGAAATTGCGGTGAGGACTGCTTTAGTTGAAGTAGGAATATGCAAATATGTCCTAGAGGGGGGTGAATAGGACTTTTTAAAGTTTTTTATGATTTATTAAAAATCCTATTACACTAATCCTAACAGACGATACTTATTAGGATTACTCAAAAGTAACTCTACTGGCTTCCAAGCCCAGTAGAGGATCCAATCACAAACTATTCAAGAAATGAACAATGTGCAAACTAATTTATAATGGATATGACTGTGTATGTGTGTGAGGTGTGATCTCAGATATGAAAATATTAAAGTAAATCACACAATCAAAAGAATAACAATCTCAAACACAGTCATTTTTATAGTGGTTCGACTACTTATCTACTCCACTCCTGGTAACCGCACTCAACCCCTGAGTGTACCGAATTTCACTAAGGAGGTTTCACAGCGGTTCACCTCAAACTTAAGGTTTTAAATCAGGTTCACCTTCAACCTTTACAACCTACACTGAGGCTGACTGTTTATGCTCCTTGAGCAAAGGTCAACACATAGCACCCGGGTTTTAGGCACACTGGCCAAGGATCCACACAAGGAACCTCTGTATATGCTCTCACGAGCAAAGGTCAACACATAGCACCCACTTTTAGGCGCTCTGGCCAAGGATCTTCCACATGACCCTAACTATTTATGCTCTCCACAGAGCAAGGGTTAACACAATGCACCCACCACATACACTCCCGCCGGAGGCCTCCTACGAGGGTTTACAAGGGGGAGAAACACCTTAGACCCAATCTTAAAAAGGAATGATCACAAGTGTCCTCTGGACTCTAATAACTTACAAATAAGTGGATGAGTCCCATTCAACATGTTGACGAAGTTCTCCTCCTTGTTGATGAAGAATCTTTGACTTCCTTGATCCACAACTCAGATGATGTACCAATACGAGGCTTCGGGTTGGGTCAAGGTTAAGATGGAATCCTACTCTATAAAATGTTTTCCTATAAGGAAGATAGAGTGATTTTGATTATGCATTCAAGGCATCCTAGCTTAATGATTTTCCATTAAGGTAGAAGCTGGAGGATCCTTGAATGCGGAAGTTCATTCCCTAATCCACTCTATTGAATATCAATGATGAGGGTGGATTGGAGGATGAACTTCCCTGAGAGAAAGGGCTTTGGGTATATGATCTAAGGTAAAACACTCAAAAGTACTCTCTTCTTTCTCTACGAGCAACAATAAACAAGTTCTCTTTATATAGGCAAAAGGTTCCAACGGATATAAAACGGTCACATATATGACAAAGTTCAATATCATTGAGCGAGATCGATATCATCGAGCGTATACTTTCGATAACATCGACGGTCCGCTCGATGACACAAACTCAAATATTATATGCTTTTGAAACCAATTGCCAGCTGGTCGAGGGAATCGAAACACGTATCGATGTCATCGGATTTTGAACTCCGATTCCATCAATGTGAGGTTCGATTCCTCGACATTTGAAAATGAGAGAAACTTGCTTTGAAATATTTTAGGTTTACAAGAATGATTGAGGGACCTTTGAGATCATCAGAATTTGAATGTCGATGATATCGATAGTTGTGTCGAGGCATCGATAAATCCAAGGGATTTTTGTTTACGCTTGCTGGACAGTTTCTGTCCCTGTTCGATGCCATCGAAATTGTACCAATATCATCGATATTTGAATATCGATTCTATTGAGTGACCCTCGATCTCAGATAAACAACCTTGAAATAATTGCTGGAAGACTAGGCGCCCATGACCGATAATATCGAGAGCCCTCCGATGTCATCGGGATTTGAACTTCGATGGTATCGAGAACGGCTTCGATATATCGATGCACATGTGATTTTCTTAAGTAAAAACAGGGGCGCCGGATATCTGTCTGTCGATATTATCAGTCAACTTTGATGGACTCGAGATTCAAATATTGATGATATCGATAGCTATATCGATACATTGATAAATCTGTCCAGGGATATATGTGTTTATTGGAAAAATTTTATCCTCATTTCGATGATATCGTTTAAGCATCGAGGAAATCGAGCATAGGTCGATTCTATCGAGAAGTGTATCGATAAAATTGACAAAGCAAGAAAACTTAAAAATTTTTCTAATTTTTAAAATTTTTTCTTAACTTAAAAACCCTATAATATTCTAGTTTATTTTAAGGTTTTATATACCTGGTGTTTTGGGACATGGGATGTGAGGCTTAGATTTACCTGTGGCGAGCTTGCACACATCCGGTTGAGACAGACGCTTTGATTAGATCTTCCTATGAGGCTCTGTAGTCTAGCTAACTCAACACTCACGCTAATTGACAAACCAGGGCACTTTCAAACATTTTATCAATTCAATTAAGCAGTAATGATAAGGCAATACAACAATCATGTCTTAAGTACTCTTGTTAATGTAGAAATGATATGTTGTAATGATGCAGGCCCTCGCCTGCACTCCATCAGCGACTTCATTTCACGATCACGTATGGCAAACTCCCTAAGCGTGCTCTTCCTCGCCAAGGCACATGCAATGCGATGCATGGTCATGTTAGCTAAGTAATTAATTAGGCTTATTTATACAGCAGATTCAGGAAGCTATGGTACATCTCTTTATATCATTAACCCAAGCAGGGATCCATCTAGGGTCGTCAATCCTAGTTAATCACATACGATAGGTAAGTTGTAGGGCATCACCCCTGATGAAATCAGTGGATAGGCAAGTTCAAGAGTTTGCATTCGAGGTCACTATGGGGAGGTCCGTCACCTCAGCGTAGCCTAGTTTGTACTCGAGGTAACTACGGGAGGCTCGTCACCTGAACGTAGCCGACAGCTCGAATACGGTGTCCCATACACCACCATATTCGGCTCACGAGTTTGGGTTGCTCACTGGTCACTACGGGGAGGTTCGTCACCCCAGCGTAGACCGATAGCTCGACCACAGTGTCCCATACACCACTATGCCTAACTCATGAGTCTTAGTGGATCCTGGTACTATGGTTGAAATGGGCTTTACATTGGTAAGCGGTACCTTTGATTCAAGTAGTCGCGTTCATACATGGTAAACACACAATAGGCCAATCGGGTTATTTGACAAGTTCGATTGGTACGAGTGCACGCTAAATAAATCGATATGGAGCGCATATGCACTCCACGTGGCCTAACCACTATTGACAATCACAGCACGACTCGGATTCATCGAACGTATCCAATGTGGCGAAACTAGTTCGACCACTCAATCAGGAACCGTTACTGATTGCCTAGACTGCGTAGTAGTCCCAATCATACTTAAATGCAATAGGTAGTCACATATGTTAATCTAACAACGTTTAACGAACAATTCAAATATAATTCCCATTTGAGTATTTTATCAAACACATTGAACATGTTGTTATACATATGCATTTCAACCATAAATCACGTAGTAGCAATTTACATTACATGAAGGAAACTATAAATATGGATAAGGTAGTTGAGAATCCTATCTCAACACCCTTATTAAAGTGATTCATCAATCAATTTCTCATTCAGACATTTTATCAAACACTTAGACTACACATTACTACATACATGAACTAAATTAGTTATAGCAATATTATGGCAAATCCTTTCATAGAGGAGTTGTCACACATACAACAATCATGTATTCTATATTAATAGGCATGACAAGTACAAATCATAATTTCAATTTCATTCAAACATTTCAACAAACACATGGAATGCATTATATATTCATATAGTTCATGCACATGTATAATTTATCGAATACATCGTAACTAAGATCATATGGCAGCAATCAAGTTAGACATAAATTATTGCTGACATTGAAAGCCTTGAAAACCATAACCTAAACATTTATAGTCCGCACCTTTCGTCGGTTAACTCGTTTTGAACTCGGTTCGAACCTCGCGCACCTGAATACAAAACAATAGTACTTAAACATCAAAATAGGTTAGCTATTTCGCTGACTCCTCTATTTGGATTCCTAAAACAAGATTAGGGTTAAGATTCCTTATCCAAATCGTAGCTAGAATTGATGGTGTAGTGATGGTGGGGAGGCCAAACAGCGTGTGGAGTCGTGGGAAAGGGTCCCAGTAATGATCTCCCTATCTCACTCTCTTCTCTTCACTCCTCTCTCCTCTTTTCTCTCTTCTCTCTCCTAAGGTTAGAGAAATTCGTATGGAATGAGAGAGGGGTGGTTTAAGGTCCTTATATAGACTCAAAACTGATGTCAATGGCCTAAGGGCCATGGTATACTTATGTTATAGCCAAAGGGTGCCTGTTTTTGACTAACAAGGCCCTTAGGAAGGCCATTTCTCACCTAAGTCATGGAGCAAGTTCCCTGACAATGGATCTATGCCAGGACTGTGTTTATGGTGCGATATGACAACCGGATCGGCTGTGAAGGACCTGTCTCAGATCAACGGTCGTCGATCCTCGATTAAGGCCCCAAGTATACCAATTGGTGCAGGAAAATTTTCCTGATCCATGGGTGTATTTGGGTTAGAATCTTACAGTCTAAAGTCTTCAACTTCGCCTGCAAGCGAACGGTCCAATCTACTTTAGTTTGGGTTTATTTTCTAAAGATATTCACGTTTCTCAGACACTTCGCTCAGGGCTCAAGTTGTGCACTTCTGGATACTATTTGGGCTCTATTCCCACGATGGTTGTCAAGCCCAATAAGGTGGTCATAACCTTATAGTTTCGCGGTAATCAGACTTTCGATGTGCAGTTTAGGGTTCAGGTCCGATACGGAGTTTCAATGTGCTCCCGAGAGCAACTGGGTTTTGGGATTTTCCCAAGGTTTTCAAGTAATGTTGAGCTAATAATTTTAATGTTTTTGGGTCTTGCAGTTCGTATAGATAGTCGTTCAAGCTAATCCACTGATTAATTTAGTTTAGTACTTAATTAATTTTCGTCTAATTCCCACAGAATTCGGTCCTTAGGGATTTCTGCTTGAGGTGGTACTCGGGTCTTTGTACGAATTTTTCCTAGGCGTTACAATCTACCCCCTTAAAGAAAAATTTCATCCCCGAAATTAGTCGTACTCCTCGAGGATCTGAGGTAGTTCTTATGGACTTTGGCTTCTGTTTCCCAAGTAGCCTCTCTCTCAGTGTGGTGAGTCCACAATACTTTCACAAGTGGGATAACTTTGTTGTGTAGCACTTGTTCATTCCTATCCAGAATACGTGTTGGTCGCAGGAAATAGGTAGCATCTTCACTTAGCTGCACCTGCTCCCATTTGATAATATGAGAAGGGTCAGGAACATATTTCTTCAGCATCGATACATGAAATAAGTTGTGTACGCCTGCGAGTGGTGTGGGTAATGCAAGGCGGTATGCTACCACACCCACTCAATTTAGAATCTAGAATGGACCAATAAATCATGGTGTGAGTTTTCCTTTCTTGCCAAATCAAAGGACTCCCTTTATGGGGGAAACCTTAAGAAATACATGGTCTCCCACTTCAAATTCCAGTTGTCACCGTTGTGTATCAGCATAACTCTTCTGTCTGCTCTGGGCTGCGAGAAGTTGACGCCTGATAATGTCGACTTTCTCTAAGGTCGCCTGTACTAAATCTGGGCCAATCAAACTCTTCTCACTAACTTCTGCCCAACAATGGGGTGCTCGACATGGGCACCTATACAATGCTTTGTAAGGAGCCATGCCAATGCTCGCTTGGAAGCTGTTGTTATAAGCGAACTCAGCATATGGAAGATAGTCATCCTAACTATCCTTAAAATCAAGCACACAAGCTCGCAACATACTTCTAATATCTGATTTATCCGTTCCGTCTGCCCATCGGTCTGCGGGTGGAAAGCGGTACTAAACTTCAATTTTACTCCCATTGCTTCCTAGATTCAAGTCCAGAAAATGGATGTGAATCGCATGTCTCGATCCGACACAATCTCTATAGCAACTCAATGCAGCCATACAATCTCCTTGATGTACAGCTTGGCCAAATCACCTGCTGAGTTTTAAACTCTAATCGGGAGGAAATGAGCCGATTTCGTTAGTTGGTCCACAATCACCCAAATGGAGTCATGTCCCTTCCTTATCTTTGGTAATCCAGAAATGAAATTTATAGATATGAAATCCCACTTCCATTCATGTCTCTATACATCTTCGTACTGCTTGGATGCATTGCCATCCTTGAATTGTGAGCGGCGTCCAGGACTTCCTTTCTCAAGTCATGGAGATTCAGGACGCATAGGCGGCCGCGATATCTCAAACCTCCATCTAAGCCAACCCTCCATTTGGAGTCTTCATTGTGACTTGCTTGTTTTCTCATCTTCACCAATAGTTCATCTTCTTTCTGAGCCACAATGATTCAGTCATCAATAAGTGGCTGTACGTGGATGTGTGCGACGCTCTTAAACGGCTCCTCTACTGTAAGCTTCTATTCGAAGTCTCGTACAAACTCTACCATGTTCCATTCTTCTATCATCAGCGGAGCTACAAATTCTATTATCTTCTTATGGCTCAACGCATCAGCCATAAGGTTCGCCTTGCCAGGATGGTAGGAGACCTCAAACTTGAAGTCTTTCAAGGTTTCCATCCAATGTCATTGCCTCATGTTCAGGTCTCTCTGAGTAAAGATGTACTTGAAGCTTTTGTGATCGCAAAAGAGCTCGAACTCCTCTCCGTAGAGGTAATGTCTCCAGAGCTTTAATGCGAAGATGACTACCGCTAATTCTAGGTCGTGCATGGGGTAGTTTTCTTTGTGTTTCCTCAACTGCCATGATGCATAGGCGATCACTCTGTCCTTTTGCATAAGAACATAACCTAAACCAACACGAGACATGTTGGTGTATATAGTATATCTGACCCCCTACTTTGACAATACTAGCATGGGTGCAGACATCAGCTTGCCCTTTAGTTCCTGAAAGGCTGCTTCTGCCTTCTTGTTCCAAGCAAACTTAAGATCCTTTTGAGTGAGTTGCTATAACGGTCTGACTATCTTGGAAAAATCCTTAATGAAGTAGCAATAGTAGCCTGTAAGTCCAAGGAAACTCCTCACTTCTGTTACTGAACCAGGCTGTTCCCAGTCCTGTAACGTGGTCACCTTAGCAAGGTCCATGACAATACCTTCCTTGGACACCACATGTCCCAGGAACTTGACTTCTTCCTTCTAGAAGTAGCATTTCTGGTATTGTGCAAACAACTGATTCTTCCTGAGAGTATCGAAGACTGCTCGTAGGCGTTCTTTGTGATCCTTCCGACTCTTGGAGTATATCAGTCTGTCATCTATAAACACGATGACGAATCGATACAGATACAGCTGAAACACCCAATTCATGAGGTCCATGAACACAGCCGGTGCATTTGTAAGCCCAAATGACATCACAAGGAATTCATAGTGCCCAAAACTGGTTTTGAATGCTATTTTCTGCACGTCTTCATCCCTGACGCGTAATTGATGATAACTAGACTGCAGGTCGATTTTTGAGAAGTACTATGCCCCTTTCAATTGGTCAAACAGGTCATCTATCCTGGGCTGAGGATACTTGTTCTTGACCGTGATGTGATTCAACTTGCGATAATCAATACACAATCACAGTGATCCATCCTTCTTCTTTATAAACAATACAGGTGCTCCCCAAGGAGATACACTAGGCTATATGAAACCTGAATCCAACAGATCATCAATCTGTCTCCTCTGTTCATCCATTTCACATGGAGGCATGCGATACGTCAGTAAAGAAATGGGTGTCGCACCAAGCACAAGGTCGATAGTAAAGTCGATCTCGCGCCGAGGAGGTAGTCCAGGTGTCGTCCTAAATATGTTTGTGAAATCTTAGACTACAGGGGTGTCCCTAAGTGTTGGACCATCAATATTCCCCAACAAGGAAGCGTAACAACTAATGCGATAGGGCCAACTGACCTGCACTGGGAAAGTAAAGGCCGCGCCCTCAGGTCCATGGGCTGTCACCAATCTGGTATCATGGTCGATCTCTACCTTCATCTCGATGAGCCAGTCCATACCGAGGATGACATCATAATGTCATAGTGGGGGCAACAATCAGATCAATGAGCACTGTTCTTCTTCCTAAGTCTATCGAGCAATCCTTACAAATCTTGGTAGTTCTGAGAAGGTCCCTGTGGCGGTAAGGAGTCTCACCCCAATCATAGGAGTAGTTTCCAACACTAGTCGCTTGACTGCTGTGCATGATACTATTGAAATGGTGGACCCGGTATCCACCAACAGAAATATGGGTATACCTTGGATGTGGGCAGTAACTTTGAAAGCCAATGGTATTGTGGTTGCTAACTCGGATGCTTCAGTTGCAAGCGCATGTACACGTGCCTATTGAGGATGATTCGGTTGTGCTGCCATAGGTCATGAAGGTGGCCCATTTCAAGGTACAGGTGGTTGGTAAAATGGTTGTGCTGGCAGTGCCGATCGTAGAGGTGGAGCTGATATAGCTTGTGGTAACTGATGGTTGATCTTCTGAGGTGGCGTAAAGCCATTGTCCCTCATCTTAGTAAAGTAGTAGGTGTTTGTTTGGCCCATCCTCTTACAGTAGGTACACCATAAATCCGATCGCCTCGGCTAGGTTAGTGGAGCCGTAAGCCTGGGAGGCGAATCAGTATGTGGCCTCTTGCCGAGGAATGGTCGGTTCGGTAAATCAGGTCGAGGCTTCGGGCCCATGGGCATACGTGTACGGGATAGTCTGTCTCTATCTTTCTCAGCTCACAGGGACATGTTCACTAGCTCAACATAGTTGGGAATGCTAGTACAATACATCTTCGTGCTGATATCAGGTCGCAGATCCTCAAAAAATTACTGCATTTTCATTAGCTCGTCTGCTAGAATTAAAGGAACGCATCTGGCTAGCTCCGTAAACCTGTTTTCGTACTTTAAAATAGTCATTCCTCCCTGTCGGAGGTGAAGAAACTCACCCTCCTTTTCATTACAGTAAGTGAGGGGGAAGTACTTACCATGGAAGCGGGTCTCAAATGTGTCCCACGTCCACACGTATCATGTGGGAATGATTCGTAGGATGCTATCCCACCATAGACTGGCTTCCTTCTCGAACATATATGCAACCAGCTCTACCTGCTCTGCCTTAGTACAGTGTAATTGTTTCAACATCTTAGATATACGATCCAACCAGTATTCAACCTCCTTGGGTCTGTGAGTACCAGCAAAAGTGGGAGGACGGAAACACTGAAAGTGCTCATAAAGATCGCTGGTATTCATATTTCCAGCCGGCTTCACAGGTGGTGCGGGCGGGACCATATTCATGCTCTGGGCAATGGCCCCTGCAATGGTGGCAAAAAACTGCTGCTGCTATTGTATCAAAAACATCATCTGCTCCAACCTATCGGGAGGAGGAGCCGATTGAGGTACATGTGGCGTCGATGTAGATGCAAGGTGCTGTCCCAGAACCGGTGGTGCATTCTGTGTTGGCCCATTAGTGGGGCCAGTAGCCGGCTGTGAATCTAGCATTGTGTCACTATCCGGGCCCAAGCTGGGGTCCGTATGGCTATCGCTTAGGGGAAGTGCCCCGTCAATCGATCCGCCAAGTGCAAGACGTGTCATATTCTGAGTGGTCTTCAGAGGCATTCCCTATGTACAACATAGGGTGCAACACGTGTGAGATTTAGAATAACATTACTCAATTTCGCAAACATTCTACACATTCCAATTCAAAAGAACTTCACGCATTTCATTTAACAAAAAATTGTCATAATACATGGGATATAGTATTAAATGAATCATGACAGAAGATGCATGTGAGCTAATCTAGTAGAAGTTTCACACCGACTAATCCAATATATAACTAAGCCTACCAAGACTATTACATAGAAAGCAAGAAACAAAGCAAACTAAAAGATGACTACAATATATGTCTACTCCTTTGACTCTAATGAAGGTGGAGGTGTACCCTTATCCTGCATACAGCACAGGAGAGTCTTCAAGGTGCGCGACATTCTCTTAAATTTTTGTTTCAGATAGGCTTGATTCTCTTTAAGCTTTTACTTCAATTCGGCTTGAGTCTCCTTGATTTCCTGACTCAGGGCAGCCTGATTCTCTTCATTCTAAGCCATGCAGGCTTCTAAGGCGGCCCGATCACGGCGGTCTTCATGTGTAGCAAGAAGAGGCTCCCTATCTGCATCTTGGGCCACCTCTTCTTCCTCTTCCTGCTCTTCCTCATCACTTCCCTCTTCATCACTGCCTTCTCTCACACTTCCTCTATTTCATTTTCCTCCTCACCTTCACTACTTTCTTCCTCTTCACTTTCTTCTTCTATCTCATCCTCATACTCATCGAGACGGGCTTGGCGTTGTCTAGGGCCAATGCCCATATTGTTGAGCATAGGTCACTGATGATATGGATCGGGGCATGTTTCTCCATATGGAGTCAGAAGCTGAAATTTTGGGTGATCTTACAAATAAGTTGACCAAAGGGAAGTGAGGCATCTCCCCATGTAGATTGTGCAGTACCCACAATCTGAGACAAGACGAATGTAGGTAGGTATAGCTCGTCTCCCTTACCAGCTCTGTATAAGAAATCCACCATGAGCCGAGTGCACTCCGTGCGATTACTCCACCTGGGGTACACGTTATATATGAATATGTGGTGGAACAGGTAGAAATTGTTTGTGATTTTAGTCGATACGAGGCTATTCGCTTGCCTCCACCGCTCAAGCTGGCCGCAAAGGAAACGTGTGCAGTGATTTCTTTCTTGTTCACTGGTAAGGTTTGTCTCGCTAGCATGTACCAGTCCATGCTCCATACCCATGATACGAGCTATCATGTCTACATTGACTATGACCTCTTCTCTTCCCAAAGGGACAATAAATTGCAGCGGGTCCAATAGCGGGTCTCGTATATGAGCATAGAAGGCATGCACGCTCCTTCACTCGCATGGGTATTTCCCTTAAATATGGGACCCCATCCACTTTTCTGGAGCATGTCCATTACTGGGTACAACCCGAAAAGCCTTTCATCCACATGAGCCTCGAATATAACTTTTTGGTTATGGAACCTACCTAATTCGATGCTTGCCGGTAGTGATCTTTCGATGGGGATCCGCGGGTCGAGATCCCGCTTTGATCTTCGCTCTCGCTCGACGCTTGTGCTTGCTTCGGCACCCGTCTTCTTCCTCAAACGGGTTGGGCGGCTAGGCCTGGCTTCATCCGCGAATGCCCCCTTCTTTCCCACAAGGGAAAGGAATGTCGAGAGGGAGAAGATAGTAGCAACTAGCTCAAAAAGAGCCATGGGGTTGGAAATGCTTGAAATGTGAGATGGGTTTGTGGATTTGGAGGGCTATGAGACACAAAAGGGAGCTTTTGTGCTCAAATAGGTAGGAAATGGGAAGATGGAGAGTTGTATGAGAGGGGTTTTGAGGAAATGGTGGTGGTGGGTGCAAGATATGGAAGAAGATGAAGCTTAGTATGTATGGAAGGGAGATTTGAGAGAGAAAAAGGGATTTTAGAGGGGTTTTGAGAGCTAGGACAGGGGTGAAATGGACAAAGGGGTGCAGAGGGGACCCAAATAGGGTGGTCCCACATGAAAATCACACGTGCGTGTGGAAGGTGGTGGCCACCGGAACCGTGGGCCTGGCGTGGCCTGCTGGAGGTGGGTGCGGCGTGCGGCCGACCGGGCGGTGCCACCGTGGTCCTCTAGACTGGTGGCGATGCCACCGCTTGGGTGCAGTGGCTCCCCCTCCCGGGGTGCCGAAAAAGTGCGTGGGACCCCCTAGGTCCCACCGAAATTTACGGTATGGGCCCCCACGCCCGTGTAATGTACTTCCTCAGTCCATTTCACACGTATTCAAGCCTTTTGACGTGTTTTAAGTTTGAGATTCACCGACTAAGAGTTTAAACCCGTCGTTTGACGGTCTAAAAAGGATTTGAGATCATTTCACATGATCTCAGACGCGTGCGGGTCACATTTCAATGGCCAATTTCGCCTGTTGGCATAACTTTGGGATCCTACGATCATTTCTACATTTTTTGCCCCCCTCCTAAGTTGAAGTATGTCAGTGTATGTCGTGTTACCATAACCAGGTCTAGTTTAATCCAAATCATGCTTTAATACAACTTGTAACGCCCCGAAAATTAGGGGTTGAACAAAGCTCAACTCCCGAGTTCCAATGCATCACTTATGTAACATAGATAATGATGTTTAAATGTTGTCCATATTAGTGAATTAAACATGAGTGAAATTACACTAAATTAGCATATCATACTCCAGAGTTAATGTAAATGAGCAAGCGGAAGACTGAACTAAATATATAAGGCATATACATGATTTATAACCTCCAGAGTTTGAATGTGCTATCGGGCTGAATATATACATAATTTGTCTCAAAATATACAAAATGACAAAATGTGAATATATGACTAATCCATGTAATCCCTATAATTCCCGGTGATGCAACTCTAGGTCTACACAGACCCACCTGAGAGCTGGACGTAGGAGAACTCCTCTTCGTCTAAGAAATCCGTCTCCGTCGCGTAAGCCACATCATTATCTACTACTAAAATATGGTCTAGTCGGTGTTTTAAAACACCATCCCAGAGTGGGAGTGAGTGATCAACTCAATGGTATTATAAGGCAAAGGTTAACATGTTATCAACTCAATCAAGCAGTAATGGTAAGCAATACAACAATCATGTCCTAAGTACTCTTGTTAATGCAAAAATGATATGTAGTAATGTTGCATGCCCTCGCCTACACTCCCTCAGTGACTTCATCTCACGATCATGCATGGCAAACTCCCTAAACGTGCTCTTCCTCGCCAAAGCACATGCAATGCGGTGTATGGTCATGTTAGCCAAGTAATTGATTATACTTATTCATACAGCAGATTTGGGAAGCTAAGGTACCTCCCTTTATATCATTAACCCAAGCAAGGATCTATCTAGGGTCGTCAATCCTAGTTAATCATATACGATAGGTAAGTTGTAGGGCATCACCCCTGATAAAAGCAGTGGATAGGCAAATTCAAGAGTTTACACTCGAGGTCGCTACGGGGAGGCTCGTCACCTCAGCATAGGCCTAGTTTATACTCGAGGTCACTACGGGAGGCTCGTCACCTAAACGAAGGCCGACAGCTCGAATATAGTGTCCCATACACCACCATATTCGGCTCATAAGTTTGGGTTGGTCACTAGTCACTACGGGGAGGTTTGTGACCCCAGCGTTACCATGGTGTCCCAAACACCACCATGCCTGGCTCATGAGTCTTAGTGGATCCTGGTACCATGGTTGAAATGGGCTTTACATTGGTAAGCGGTACCTTAGATTCAAGCAGTAGTGATCATACTTGGTAAACACACAATAGGCCAATCGGGTTATTTGACAAGTTCGATTGGTATGAGCGCATGCTGAATAAATTAACATGGAGCGCATATGCACTCCGCGTGGCCTAACCACTGTCGACAATCACTGTACGGCTCAGATTCATCGAATATATCTAATGTGGCGAAACTAGTTCAACCACTCAATCGGGAACTGTTACCAATTGCCTGGACTGCGTAGTTGTCCCAACATACTCAAATGCAATAGGTAGTCACATATGTTAATCATAACAACATTTAACGAATAATTCAAACATAATTCCCATTTGAGCATTTTATCAAACACATTAAACATGTTGTTATTCATATGCATTTCATCCATAAATCACATAGTAGCAATTTACATTACATGAAGGAAACTATAAATATGGATAAGGTAGTTGAGAATCCTATCTCAACATCCTTATTAAAGCGATTCATCAATCAATTTATCATTCAGACATTTTATCAAACACTTAGACTACACATTACTACATACATGAACTAAATTAGTTATAGCATATATTATGGTAAATCCTTTCATAGAGGAGTTGTCACACATACAACAATCATGTATTCTATATTAATAGGCATGGCAAGCACAAATCATAATTTCAATTTCATTTGAACATTTCAACAAATACATGGAATGCATTATATATTCACATAGTTCACGCACATGTATAATTTATCGAGTACATCGTAACTAAGATCATATGGTAGCAATCAAGTCAGTCGTAAATCATTGCTGACATTGAAAGCCATGAACCATAACCTAAATGTTTATATTCCACACCTTTCGTCGGTTAACTCGTTTTGAACTTGGTTCGAATCCTGCACACCTGAAT
The DNA here is from genome assembly GCF_029962835.1 of Magnolia sinica. Lineage (NCBI taxonomy): Eukaryota > Viridiplantae > Streptophyta > Magnoliopsida > Magnoliales > Magnoliaceae > Magnolia > Magnolia sinica. Next base: position 57,448,298 of record NC_080577.1, on the reverse strand, counting down.
ACAGAATAACGGTACCTAAACATTGAAATAAGTTAGCTATTTCGCTGACTCCTCTATTTGGATTCCTAAAACAAGATTAGGGTTAGGATTCCTTACCCAAATCATAGCTAGAATCGATGATGTAGCAATGGTGGGGAGGTGAAACGGTGTGTGGAGTTGTGGGAAAGGGTCCCAGCAACGATCTCCCTATCTCACTCTCTTCTCCTCACTCTTCTCTCCTCTTTTCTCTCTTCTCTCTCCTAGGGTTAGAGAAATTCGTGTAGAATGAGAGAGGGGTGGTTTAAGGTCCTTATATAGGCTCAAAACTGATGTCAATGGCCCTAGGGCCATGATATACTTAGGTTATAGCCAAAGGGTGCCTGTTTTTGACTAACAGGGCCCTTAGGAAGGTCCATTTCTCACCTAAATCATGGAGTAAGTTCCCTGACAATGGATTTATGCTAGGACTGTGTTTATGGTGCGATATGACAACCGGATCGGCCGTGAAGGACCTGTCTCAGATCAACGGTCGTCGATCCTCGATCAAGGCCCCAAGTATACCGATTGGTGCAGAAAAATTTCCCTGATCCATGGGTGTGTTTGGGTTAGAATCTTACAGTCTGAAGTCTTTAACTTTGCCCGCAAGCGAATGGTCCAATTCACTTGAGTTTGGGTTCATTTTCTAAAGATATTCGCGTTTCTCACATACTTCGCTCAGGGCTCAAGTTGTGCGTTTCTGGATACTATTTGGGCTCGATTTCCGTAATGGTTGTCAAGCCTAATAAGGCGGTCATAACCTTATAGTTTCACAGTAATCGGACTTTTGATGTGTGGTCCAGGTCCCATACGGAGTTTCAATGTGCTCCCGAGAGCAATTGGGTTTTGGGATTTCTCGGAGGTTTTCAAGTAATGTTGTGCTAACAATTTTAATGGTTTTGGGTCTTGTAGTTCGTATAGATAGTAGTTCAAGCTAATCCACCAATTAATTTAGTTTAGTACTTAATTAATTTTTATCTAATTCCCACAGAATTCGGTCCTTAGGGATTTCTGCTTGAGGTGGTACTCGGGTCTTTGTATGAATTTTTCCAAGACATTACACCACAGTGCAGGACTGGGAGTAACCCTGCTCAGTTATAGAAGTGAGGAGTTTTCTCGGGCTTGCCGGCTATTATTGCTGACTCATTAAAGATTTCTCCAAGATAGCCCGACCAATGTCCCAACTTACTCGGAAAGATCTTAAATCTTCTTGGAACAAGAAAGCAGAGGCAGCCCTTCAAGAATTAAAGGACGAGCTGATGTCTGCGCCCGTACTAGTGCTGCCAGAGCAGGGGGTCAAATATACTAATTACACCGATGCATCTCGAGTCGGTTTGGGGTGTGTGCTTATGCAAAAGGATAGGGTGATCGCCCATGCCTCTCAATAGTTGAGAAAACATGAAGAAAATTACCCACTCATGATCTGGAGTTGGCGGCAGTAATTTTCACATTAAAGCTTTGTAGACATTACCTCAACGGCGAGGAGTTCGATCTCTTTTGCGACCATAAGAGCCTTAAGTACATCTTTACATAGAGGGACCTGAATATGAGGTAGCGCTGTTGGATGGAAACATTAAAAGACTTCAAGCTTAAAGTCTCCTACCATCTTGGCAAGGCCAACCTTGTGGCCGATGCATTGAGCTGCAAGAAAACCATGGAATTTATAGCCCCACTAATGGTAAGAGAGTGGAACATGGTGGAGTTCATGCAAGATTTTGAAAAGAGGCTGACAGTGGAGGAGCCATACGAGTGCGTCACACACTTCCACATATAACCACTTATTGATGACTAAATCATTGTGGGTCAGAAAGAAGATGAGCTATTGTTAAAGATGAGAGAGCGTGCAAGCGACAGTGAAGAATCAGAATGGAGGAATGACTTAGATGGAGGTTTGCGGTATCGTGGCCGCCTATGCGTCCTGAACCTTCACGACTTGAGGAGAGAAGTTCTAGAAGCCGCTGACAATTCAAAGTTAGCGATGCATCCGGGAAGTACGAAAATGTATCGAGATGTGAAGCATTCGTACTGGTGGGATAACATGAAGGCTTAAATCGCAGACTTTGTGTCCTGATGCCTCACGTGTCAGCAAGTTAAGGATGAGCACCGCCGACCCCTGGGTTTACTTCAGCCCATGCCCATAGCCGCGTGGAAGTAGGATTTCATATCTATGGATTTCATTTCCGGGTTACCAAAGACAAGAGAGGCATAACTCCATTTGGGTGATTGTAGAGTGGTTGACAAAGTCAGCCCATTTCACTACCAAAAAATTAGGCAAAGGATACAGACTATGGCAGCTTTTAGCTACGGTTTAAAGTTGTAGTTATATAACTACGGTTTTAGTCCGTAGCTAAAAGTCCCATAACCATAGCTAAATCCGTAAAAAAAAATCCCGCGTAATATTTCATTAACGCGGGTCCTTTTAATCTCCCTCTCTCAAATATCCCTCCCACGTCATAGCCCCACCTCCACATCTCTCTCTCTCACTCTCTCCGATTTTTCTGATTTTGCTCCTTTCAAGTTCCTTCTCTTGTTCCCATTTCTTTCCCCCTTTTCCTTCTAAATTTCTGATCATCCCCTTTTCTTATTCTAGGATTAGGATTTTTATTTCCCATTTCTGATCTTTTCTCCCTCTCTCTTCTACGTAAGAGGGAACACATCGGTGTTGACGATGATTCCATCGATGGGGGCGATTCGAGTGTCAGCAGCAAGTTTATAGACAATGAACAATTTCAGAGGTAAGAAACTATAGGTTCCCTGAAATGGATGTTGTCTTTTCTTTCATATCTTAGCTTCTCTGGTTAATACATCATGTTGTGGTTATTGTAATCGTATAAGATTGAGCAGGTGAGGAAATACAGGAATGGGGAAAGGTTGCTATCGAGCTTGCAACAGCAGTTTGCTTGCGATGACTTAACAAGGTCACCATGATGGATGCTGCAGCTGGGGTTACTGCGAATGTAGGACAGGCTTCTGAGTGTAATGTGCTACTCGTTGCCATCCCTGCTAAGCTATCCAATGACATGGTTGTTGAGAATGGAGTCTCTGTGGTTGAGGTCTTTGTGCCTGTGATTGAGGCAGTAAAGAATGGGTTTTACAATTTAGATAATGATGAGAGAAGGGTTCTTTCCAAAAAGTGGTCCATTGTGCATTTTATGTTCGGGACTGGCAAGAAAGCATTAAATGCCCCTTTGAATTTGGGTTCTAAGAGCACATATGTTGAGAAAACAACTTCTTGGTTTTCAAGGGATGATGAGAAGGATGACAATCAAAGGAGAGTGGAGCAGATGTCTAAGGAGGCTGTGGAGAATCCAAAGGAAATCTCAGTTGTGGAATAGTTCATTAACAGGCTTGATTGATGAGAAGGTGCATTTTCTTTTTTAATTTTCGAATGAGCTGGTAGCAGTGGGTTATGGATGGTTAGATTTAAAGGTGTGTAGTGTTATGGAATCAATAGGTCTGCCAATAAAGGGTTTTGTATAGTTTCATCTTGATGGATTCAAGAGGTAAGTAACTTATGTTCCCATTACACCGTAAAACTTGGGTATGATTAATTCTTTTAGAAATAAATTTTTATAGTCCATTCTTCCAAAAAAAAAGGGACAGGTTGGATTTGGAATAATCATGTGTATTTGGGTCGAGTTGGTTCAGTACAGAGGATTTTGCATTGGCTTCAGTTTGGGCATCTTGGTTCAGTACAGAGGATTTTGCATTGGCTTTAGTTTGGACATCTCAGTTTGGGCTTCATTTTGGGCATCTCAGTTGAAACTTAATTTTTTAAGGAAACTTATTTCAAACAAGGTCTCAACTTAAGAAACAACATTTCTTGTTCTGAGATGATCACCCCTAAAATGCACCTTTAGGTGACTGCAGCTAGCTAACTACCTCTGTGTGGACATATATGTAATTTGATATTTGCTCCTTACAAAAGGTCTTCAGGTGTTAACCAAAGTATCAATCTGATATCATTATGCTTAGTAGCATTATAGAAATTCAAACTATTAAGCATTAGCATGTCACTTTTAGTCTTTGATTGTCACAGAACATGGGCTGGTTCTTAACCTGCATAAGTTTAGTGGTAGGAGCCATGGATATTTAAACTCTGTTTTGGATTTTTTTTTTTTTTGGGTTTTCCATGAGTTTAATATAGGTCATTCTATGTACATTTCTGGTGATTGGGACTTGATAATAACGCTTCAGAAAATAGCAGTCACGTTTTTCATTTTAGCTTGTTGCAGTTGTTCACACAGTAATCATTCTCAAATGTCCATGCGGGCTACATATTAGAAGAGGATATAGTTCAACAATCTTCATCAGTAAGCTTCTCAAACATACTGCTTTGTATCTATGAATTGTAAGGAAGATGGTAATTTGTAGTTTTGTAAAGTATTCAATTATTTTTTATATATAGAAATTTGCGCACTAATCGTTTAAAGAAATGACTCAACCAAGACCCTTTTAGGATGAAACCATGCTAGAGGTCCTCCAGTTTAACACACATAGGTCATCATACGGTAAGAAGAAATCATTGTATCAGCCATCTAGTTCACCTGACTCTTCTTTGATGGACCATTGTATAAATTCACAATGATTTGCCAACTTTATTTGTTAGATCAATGACTATTCCTTGTTATATGTGGACTGTAGGCCATTTTTTGTTTGAAGGACATTGTTCATATGATGATCAACATCATCTTTTCAGTTTGATTTTTGAATAGTAGTCATTCACAATAAGCTTGCTAAGACGATTGTTTGGATGAATCAAATATGTCTGAGGGTGAATTAGCAAACTGTCATCCATGAATAAGCCAAGCAAAGAACCTCAATGACTCCACTGATAGAAAATATTCTTATCTAGAATGGTGCCATACATGTATGTATTTCATTCACATAAGATTAGCTCACCTGATTTGCATCCAACCTGATTCTTAGACTCACGCAGAAGTTGTGGGTGAGGTTTCCTAAGCCCACGAGTGTCCGGAGCATTGCCTAACAAAATGTAGCTTCATGCACCAATGTAGCACAAGGATGTGAGATTAAAGCTTTCTATCAAGTGTGTTACACTTTTTATTTTTAGAACTTCTGGCTTAAAAATTAAGTGTTTCACTCCTTTGATGGACCACTGTATACAAACAAATGGATGTCAGAAAGAGTTGTATTAGCCATCCATTTCCTTCATATATTGTGCCCAACTTGAGGAACAAAAGCTTGAATTTGCACATGGCTCATCTAAGGGTAAGCTGGCATCTCACACACATTTTCCATATTGGTATGTGTGACTGTATGTGGATGGTCATGAATCCACACAAGTGTGGGCTTAACCTCTGTTTTATGTTTACTTCATTTGGTTTTTCACTTGTTTGGTCCATATGATAGTTGGCGCTACAACATGTATAATGTTCAGTTGCAGTAGTGTAGTTTTTATTGTATATAGAGAACTCATTGAGAAGCCAATGTGTTTGGATTTATTTGCATTCATTCCATGATCTTAAGTCCATATTCACATCATGAGCTTGAAACTTATTTGTGTTAGTTTTTTTTTTTTTTTTTGAAAATTAACTTGTTCGTGTTAGTAATGTTCCTATAATTTTAAAACTTCTCTATTTGTTATGAATTATGACCTAAATCTAATTGGGAGTTTCATGACATCCAATCTTCGACCATCTTTTTCCGGGCAATTAATGTATTATTTTCATTATTGTCTTTTGTAGGACATTGATCAACATATTAGGAGATTTGATCTATAAGATTTTTTTTTTAGCATCTTCCATCTATGGCAGAGCCTATCAAATCAATTGAAAGATGAAGAATTGACCAGTCTTTGATCAATTGAAAGTTTTTTTTTTTTTTTTTGAAATGTCAGACTTATGCAAGTTTTACCCATTAGGATTGATTCACTTGGAGTTCTGATTATGCATTTTTTGGTATTTTATATTTTGATCTATTAATTTTTAATTCTTTTGGTGATTCTCTTGGATGTCTATGAACTTATGCACTGGCAGATTTTGAAAAGTTGACTTAATGCACTGGTAAGGTTTTGAAAAGTTTCTGCTTCTCATTGAATTCCTAATTCCTAAATAATGATTACTGATGGTCTATTCTCGAACTTGAAATACAAACATATGGCTTCTGTTGCTGCAGAAAACCATGGGATTCCAGTCATGGTTGTTGGGCATCGTTTTGGGAATACAAGTGGCATGGCTCCTCATGCACAGTAATTGACTAAATGATGGGATTCCAGTCATCTGAAAGGTTCTTTCGCACTTTTGTAGGGCCGTTTTTTTTTTTTTTTTTTTTTGCCTTTTGTTTTTCTTGGGTTGTAGCTCGGTGCGCTATCGCACCACTTTTCTAATGAAATCTTGTTGCTTAAAAAAAAACCATCATAGGTTGCTTTTTGCATGGTTCTCTTTAGATAGTGGATTTTAAGTAGTGGCCTATATAAGTAGTGGATGTTCTAATGGACATTTGAGATCAATGGCTACATTGATTGATGAGGGTCGGTGAAATTTAACATTCTCAGCCAAGATTACCCTTATAGTGAGTCCAATCAAGGTATGGATAATATATGGTTTTAGTTCATGGTAAATGGTACCTTTTATTGTGGATCATCCCTGGACCAAAGAATTGGTACCTTTTGTTGTTGTAAGTTCCTAATTAGTTTGTTTCTGTACTTGCGTCGGAGCTATTCGGATGTTGAGCGGGGGTCCCTGGAAGGTGGGAACCACTGTTATGACCATGATGAAGTTGTCCATTTCCTATGGGTAGCAATATGGGTGGCCTGACCATTTGGACATGCCCGTGTTTATGTATTATCTCGAAATTGATAAAGCAAATCCGGATGTGCGTCGGATCTATCTGGATGTTGAGCGGGGCTCCCTGGAAGGTGGGAACCGCTGATATTTAGTTTTTCCCTTCATCACTGTCTGTGTGATCTTGTGAACAGGTTAGATGATAAATAAACATCACTACAGGCCCTAGAAAGGTTTCATTGATGGAAATCATTATACCCATTGTTTCTTGTGGTATGGTCCACCTGAGTTTTGGATATGATTCAATTTTGGTTTAAACCCCTTAAATGATCTGGAAAAGCAGATGGATGGTGTAGATAAACTACATATATTTATAGTGGGTACAATGATTTCCTAACCCTAAACCTAAACTTGAAAATCTAAATCTAAAACCTGAACCCGAACCCGAAGTCCTAAACCTAAACCTAAAACCTATAACATATAAACTAAACCTAAACCTATAACCTATAACCTATAACCCTAAACCCTAAACCTAAACCCGATCCCGAACCCGAACCCCAATTCCTAAACCTATAACCTATAACCTAAACCTAAACCTAAACCTATAACCTATAACCTCAATCTAAACCTATAACCTAAACCTATAACCTAAAACCTAAACCTAAACCTAAACCTAAACCCAAACCTATAAGCTATAACCTATAACCTACCTATAACCTACACCTAAACCTAAACTTATAACCTAAACCTAAACCTAAACCTAAACCTATAACCTATAACCTATAACCTAAACCTAAACCTAAACCCATAACCTAAACCTAAACCAATGAGTTATAACCTAAACCTTAACCTAAACCTAAACCCGAACCTGAATTCCTAAACCTAAACCTAAACCTAAACCTAAACCTAAACCTATAACCTGATATATATATCTATCTATATATATATATATATATCTATATATATATATATATATATATATATATATATATATATATATATATATATATATATATATATATATATATATATATGAGAAACATTTTGGCCTGATTTTTCTCTCCTCTTTTTCTTACTTATGTCTTTCTCTCTTACTATGTAATGTTGCTACAAGTATGTTCTAATTTTGTTAGCTATATATGTAATAGCTTATTGAGGATATGCAGAAAGCAAATGAAGAGATGGAAAAACTGAAAGGGGAGGCACAAGCAAACAAGGATCACATGCTATAGGTGCTTTGGATTTTTTACTTGGATTTATTATCTGATACTCTTAAGGATTTAAATATTTTATGATATTTTTTTATCAGTATAAAGAAATAGCACAAGTGAATGAAGTTGCAATGAAGCAAATTGAATCTGCTCATAAAAAATTCAAGGCTGAGGTACATCCCTGTATCCTGAACCTCATTTGTTTGAAAGTTGCAATCCCTGTTTTTGGTGTTTTTTTTGTCTTTCTTTCTTTTGAGATGTGTACAAAGGCATGCTTGTTTGATTGTATCTACAAATGCTATTTTATACAGGCTGACAAGTTAAAGAAGTCACTAGAGGATGAAATTCATTTTCTCAATGGAAGGGTTTCAGAACTTGAAAGTGATCTTGTGTCAAAGTCCACAGAAGTTACATCTGTAGTTTGAAGGAAAGAAGAAGCTTTATCTTTTGCATTTGTGTACAAAGGCATGCTTGTTTAATTGTATCTACAAATGCTATTTTATACAGGCTGACAAGCTAAAGAAGTCACTGGAGGATGAAATTCATTTTCTCAACGGAAGGGTTTTAGAACTTGAAAGTGATCTTGTGTCAAAGTCCACAAAAGTTACATCTGTAGTTTCAGGGAAAGAAGAAGCTCTATCTTCTGCATTTGCTGAAATTGACCGTCTGAAGGAAGAAAATTCTGTAAAAATGTGAGCATTACTGCATTATATGGAGGGTGTTTACTGTGTTGGAGTGTATTTATTTCTTGCACATGAGGGCACGCCTTAGTTATATGCAACCACTCTTCTTGTTGTAGGTCTTAAATAGTGGAATTGGAAATTTAGATCTCTTCTTGGAAGGAAGATCTTGAAAAGGAGCATCTACGCTAGCGTACTAGCCAAAGCAATTATGAAAGACAGGTTTACTCTTAATTTCTTGTCATAATTCTTATTTCTAATCTCATTCATGTGCAGTGGGATATGGAAGAACTTTGTAGGAAGTATTTGGAGATGGAGTCGAAGTTAAAGTTCGAACAAGTTCCTTTTTTGTAATTCTTATGATAGGTTGAGCAAAGTGAAGTATTGTTTATTTAGAAATGTGAATGTGGGATACATTGTATGATTTGATTGTTATTTGTAATAAATGCATCATTTTTTTCCTGATTGCATTTTATGTACTATTCCTATCAGCATTAAGCTTAGATGAGTTATCAATCACAGTAGGTTCTTACAATGGAAACATTCACCATTATTATAATTTTTTTAAAAATAGCTATAGATTTTAGCCATAGCTCTTGTTCTGAAAACTGTAGCTATTGCTAACTTTAGCATATTGCTACGGATTTCATTCAACTTTTAGCTACTAATATTATCCATAGCTGTAGGTACATTTCGCTATAGAAATTATAGCTACTGCTTTTTTCCGTAGCTAGTGATATCTATTGTTACGGATGTAATCTGTAGCCATATGTATATTTCGCTACAGAAATCATAGCTACGGCCTTTATCCGTCGCTAGTGATATCTATTGCTACAGATTTAATCTGTAGGCGTAGGTACATTTCGCTACAGAAATTATAGCTACAGCTTTTATTCGTAGCTACTGATCTCTATTGCAATGGATGTAATTCGTAGCCATCGATTTTTTGACCTTTAGCTATACCACCAATAACTACGGACGTGCTACGGACTAGATTTGTAGCAATAGGCCTTTGGCTATGGTTTTTAATCATAGCCTTTGCCCCTTTTTCTTATAGTGTTTCCTCCTGATTTGGGTTTTAAATTCGGCAGAAGACCTGGCCAAGCTGTACATTAAGGAGATAGTATGACTGCATGGAGTTCCTCTGGAGATTGTGTTAGACCGAGACACACGATTTACGTCTATGTTTTAGACTCAAATCCAAGAGGTGATGGGGGTGAAGCTGAAGTTTAGTACCACGTTCCACCCACAGACCGATGGGTAGATGGAGTAGGTAAATCAAATACTCGAGGACATGTTACGAGCATGCGTACTTGACTTCAAGGACAACTGGGATGACTGCCTCCCTTATGCCAAATTTGCCTATAACAACAGTTTCTAAGCAAGCATTAACATGACTCCTTAAGAAGCCTGGTATGGACGCCTATGTAGGGCTCCGCATTGTTGGGCAGAGGTTGGAAGAAGAGCTTGGTTGGCCCAGATCTGGTTCAGGTGACCTCGAAAAAGATTGATATTATCAGACGTTGACTCCTTATGGCCCAGAGTAGGCAGAAGAGCTACGCGGATAGGAGACGGAGGCAGCTAGAATTTGAAGTTAGGGACCATGTATTCCTTAAAGTTTTCCCAATGAAGAGAGTACTCCTGTTTGGCAGAAAAGGGAAACTCACGCTAAGGTTCATTAGGCCATTCCATATTTTAGACCGAGTGGGTGTGGTGGCATACCGTCTTGCTTTACCCACACCACTTGTAGGTGTACATAACATGTTTCATATGTCAATGCTGAAGAAGTACGTTCCCGACCCCACTAATATTATCAGGTGGGAGCAAGTACAACTAAGGGAAGATGCCACCTATGTATTGTGGCCCACGTGTGTTCTAGATAGGAAAGAACAAGTGTTGCGTAGCAAGGTCATCCCACTCGTGAAAGTGTTATGGACACATCACACCGAGGAGAAGGCTACTTGGGAGACGGAAGCTGAGGTCTGTAAGAACTACCCACAAATCGTCGAGGGGTATGAAAAGGTACAAATTTTGAGGATAAAATTTTCTTTAAGGGGGGTAGATTGTAACATCCCGGAAAAATCCGTACAAAGACCCAAGTATAACCTCAGGCGGAACAACCTAAGGATCGCACCCAGTCGTATAATTTAGACGGGATTTAGTTAAATGCTAAGTAATTGGTGGATTAAGCTTGGGCCACCATTTTCACAAATGGGGAGGCCTAAAATCATGAGTACCACTGGCCCAATGTTATTTGAAGATGTAGGAGAAACCCCAAGGGCCTGTCGCTCTCGTGAGTACACTGAAACTCCTTAAGGGACTTAGACCGCACGTCGGGGGTCTGATGACCGTGAAATTATAGGACGATGTCCGTCCTGCTGAGCTTGACAACCATCGTGGGAATCAAGCCCAGATAGTGTCCAAAAATGCCCAACTTGAGCTATGAGTTAAGAGCGTGAGAAATACGAATATCCTTAGAAAATAAACTGAAACTTAAGTGAATTGGGCCGTTCGCTCTTACGCAAAGTTGTGGAGTTTGGACCGTTAGTTTATGACCAAACTTCACAAATGAAGAAATGAAATTTTCCTACACATATCTGTATAACCGTGGCCCTGATTGGACACGTATGACCGTTGATCTAAGACAAGCTCTCTACGGTCGATCGGCTTATTCGATCGCACCGAAATCGTGTCCTAGCGTGGATCCATTGTCAGGGAGCATACCCCATGATGTAGATGAGCTGTGGGCCTCCCTAAGAGCCCTGTTTGTCAAAAATGGCCACCCACAGGGTATAAAGATAGTATAGAGTGACCCTGGGGCCATTTGCACCCCATACGGGGCTATAAATAGCTCCCAACTCACTCTCTCTCTCCCACATACGAATTTTGCAAACCCTAGGGGGAGAGAGAAGAGAAAAAGAGAGAATAGAGAAAGGAAAACTTGGGAAAATTCACTGCAACTGTAGGAGATCTTTCCCCACGCATCCACGGGCGTAATCACCGTTGCGTTTCATGACCGAGACGCTTCCGGCTACAACTTAGGGTAAGAAATACCAACCCTAATAGTGATGTAGATCTCCCAGAGGGTTTTTCTCCAACTTGGCTAACTCGTTTAATCGTTTAGGTGCCCGGCATTTCATTTTTGGAAACATAGTCTTAAGACCGAGTTCGAATCGAGCGTATTACCGAAAGGTGCGGACTATAAATGCTTAGGTTACGGTTTATCAATGCTTTCAGTACAACTAATGATTTATGTTTGCCATGGGTGCTACCGTATTATCTTAAACACATCGATTCTAGTGATGATGCACCTATGAACTGTAATAAGTATATGATGCAACCTATATGTTTGATGAAATGTCTAAATGAGGAATAAATGATGATTAGTGCTTGCCATGATTGTTAACGTAGGACTTGTTGATGTCATATGCATATGTACTTCTCTATGTAACGAATTGACAAAATGTAAGTTGTAACTAATGTAGCCTGTGTTTGGTAAATTGTTTAAATGAGAAATCATTGATGATTTATACTTGTTATGATTATTAAGGTAGGATTATTTGTGGTCTTATGCATATGTATATTTTTCTCTATGTAATCAATTGATAAAATGCAAGTTATAGTTAACATGGTCTATGTGTTTGATGAAATGCCCAAATGAGAAATCTACTTGGGTTGTTTGTCGAATACTAGGTTAGATATTGCACGTGGTTGTTAGCAGCATTTGGATAGGATTGGGGCTATAATCGTAGTTCAGGCAATCGGTAAACGTTCATGTTTGGGTGGCCGAATTATTATGGCCACCTTGGGTAAACTCAATGAATACGAGTCGTATGACGACTGTCGACAGTGGTTAGGCTACGAGGGGCGCTTATGCGCTCCATGTCGATTAAGTTAGTGTGCGCTTGTACCAATTGAGCTCGTCTAATGAACCGGTTGACCTATTGTGTGTTTACCATGTATGGACGTGACTGTTCGAATCTAAGGTACCCCTCACTAATGTAAAGATCCACCTCTAACCATGGTACCACAATCCTTAAGACTCGTGAGCCAGGCATGGTGGTATGGGACACTGTGTTCTTGCTGTCGTCCTACACTGGGGTGACGAGCTTCCCTATAGTGCCTACGAGCATCACTTTTTGCAACTTGCCTATCGTATGTGTTTATCTAGGAGTAACGAACCTAGATGGATCCAGAACATAGAAATAGGACTGCTGCGGTTGTCTGATGCCTAATGTTTGATTTGGGTCAATATTAAAAAGGGAGGTACCCTAACTTCCCAAACTTACTGGATGAATGAACATAATTAATCACTCGGCTAACATGACCATGCATCGCACCGCATTAGTTGGAATGTGGCGAAAAGGCGTTGGAGTTACACATTTGAGGGAGTGTTGTCAGATGCGAAACAGGTGGTCAGAATCACGTGTTGAGGGAGTGTTGATGGGTGAGGGCATGCATCATTACGTACACTCCATTCCTGCATTAAAAAAGAATAGTTAGGAAGTGATTGTTATGATTGCCTTATCATTACTGCATTGATTGACTTGATATCATGTGTAACTTTTGTCTTATAGAACCACTGAGTTGATCACTCACTCCCACTCTGGGCAGTGTTTTAAAACACCAACCAGACGTTGATGTAAATGCAGGTACGGACGATGTCTATTCATTGGAGCAAGACTTCTTGGATGAGGAATTCTCCTACTTCCAACTCTCAGGCGGGCCGACGTAGGCCATGTACCGTTACACAGGGAACGCTGGGCATCTGGGCTTAGTTGAATACATTTACATTACCATATTTTGTTCATGTATATATTGAACCCGATCGCGGACCCATACTCTGGATGAAACTTTGTGAAACATGTACAATAATGTTTTGGATTTACGCATTTACTTAATTACATTAACTCTAGAGTATGATACGTTGGTTAGTATAATTCTTTGCATGCTTAATCAATCAATATGGAAGAAATCAGAAAATCATCTTCCACAGGAAGTAAGTGATGTTCAGAATCTTGGGAGTTGAGCGTTGCTCGACCCTCAAAATTCAGGGCGTTACAAGTTGGTATCAGAGCATGAATTGGATTAAACTGGACCTGGAGTAATAGGTTATCACGATACACTCTGATGCACTCTAACTTAGGAAGGGGGTGATGGAATTTAGAAATGATATTAGAATCCCAAGGTTTCGTCGATAAACGAGACCGAGCACTGTAGTTTCGTCAATAACTTATAACTGAGGGACTTAGATCTTGAGTAGTGACCTAATTCACCTCTGGGTCGACAGTTGATGGATTTGGGTTATCAGTTGATGAATTTTGAATCTGAGATGAATCTAAAAGACGCAATTAAATGTCCCTTGGACTGCGATGAGTGGACTCGACCGGCCTCAGGCTCAAACCAATGAGTTTAGTGAGGCCCAGGGGGTCTTGCAAAGCAAGCACATTGACCTGAGGGGGTTGGCCACTGCTGAAAGGCGGGGTCACTGCTGAAAAGACTAGAGGGGTGCCATGGCCTCGGGCGATCAGTGGAGCACCGTCGAAAATACCAGTGGCGCGTGGCGGCCGCGCGGGATCGGCGCCACACTGCTAGACCGTCCAGCGGAGCGCGGCGGCGTCGCTAGATCGGTAGCACACAGCTGCTGGCCCGAGTATGTGGGCCCCTCCCACGTGTGGGGGTCCACTTAAACGGCCCTACCACTCCCCCTTTGTTCATTTTCAACCCTTTTCAAACCCCTCTAGCCCTCCAAACTCTCCAAAAACCTTCCCTTGTTCTCAAATCTCCATCTATAGACTTCTAATTCCATCTTTTTCTTTACATCTTACACCCCTTCACCTCAATCTCTCCTAATCTTACTTTGGGCAGAGTCCAGAGCTTCATCAAGTCATTGTTACAGGTGGGTCAACTTGCTGTGTCGTGGGAAATGGTCGGGGTTGTTAGGTCGAGTAGAGTACAGAAGAAGGGGGTTAGGGATGGAACGAGATCAAGCTGAGTCCTCCACTGAGCTGCCGAGTCTGGTCAGGTTTCATCCAAGTTGACTGAGTCTGATTTAAGTTAAGCTGCAGATCTGGTCGCGAGGTGAGTTAGGACCTATTGGTTGAAGAAGTGCAGGGAGGAGGAGCTCATCAAAGGTAATTTCTCCCATCTATCGTGAGTGGGGCTGAAACTGAACCCATTTAGCTACTCTAAGTCGACTCGGTCGAGTCTGACTCAGTTGTCTTCTAAGTTCAGTCGGTCTTGTCTTAGTTTTAGAGCCTTCTTGTTCCAACAGACCTGACTTCGGGTTGTGTTCAGTCCAACTACTGTAGTAGATTTAGTTACTTTTAAAGAACCTCGAATTGGAATTGAGTTGGATCGAAACATGGACGAGTTTAGATTAACATCGAGGTGAATTGTTTTCTTTTATTTCTCAAAAGTTTTAAAAGCTACACAAACCAGAATTTGACTACTTGAGCTATACCATTTAACCCTACTCCCAAATTGGGACCAAATTGAATTTGAGGTAAGGCAACATCTCTTACTTGTGACAATTTAAGTTTACTTCAGTTTGGGATCAATTAGGGGTTCATTGATGCATAAGAGATCAAAATCCCTAGCCTTAAATTTGGATATAGATTATGATTTTAAAGCCTTAGTTTAGATCCTTGTTCAATAAAAGGTGCGATGTCGTTATCTGACTGTATAAATCTTGTAAATTAAGATGGAATCTAGCTCTAAAGTGCATACACGATTCTATTGATAAGATAAGTGGATCCAACATTGGAAAAGTGAGAATAACCCTTCAAGCTTTTCTACATCTTGATAGTTAGCTTGTTCATTCATCTTCGTTCATTTATCTTATTGATTGTTTAATGTGGTTTATTGCTTTTATTGATTTTGATTCATTATGATGATTAATAAATTAGATTCAAATTCAATATTTGAACATGCAGTAAGATTTAAATACCTCTATTCTGATTTGAAATGAACGCTTTAGATATGCATGTGTTATATCGATATTATACATGATTTAATTTGTCATTCATGATCAATTGTTGGAATGCTTGGAGGTCCTTGAACTAGTGGCCACTTTGTCTAATAAATTAAATAGAACATTTGATGTGGACTTATCATCTTATGGACTATTTGGTGCCTAAGTGGCTTTTAGGATAATCTCTTTTTATCACATCTTTAGGATGGATTGTTTGCCCTATGTGGCTTGATGGAATATTTGCCCTATGTGGCTTTAATGGATCGTCTTCGTATAGCCTTGCGATGGTAAGTTCCACTTGTAGAATTATAATTGGCCACTAGTTGAGGAGATTATCTTTAAACATCCTATTTATTAGAGTCTCATGAGCCGGGGATGGTGGTATGAGACACTATTCCTAAGCTGTCAGCTTATGCTGGGTGATGAGCCCCCCATAGTGACCTTTGAGCTTTCTAAAAGTGGTTATTTGAAATTGGAATAATAATGGTTGGGCTAATCATGCATTTTGATGACATATGGACGTTACCAAGTGGTCGATGTAAGACACGGAGGTTTTCTTGGATCACAATGGGTGGTACCATAGAGTATTTTATTGGGTGATCCTAAGTTATTATTATGTGCCTTCGAACTGCTATGGGTTGTCTTTGTTGCATGGACTTTTCTGGGTGCCTAGTCCTCCTTAGTGCGTACCTTTAAGTACTTTTCCGGAAGACTAGTTCACCTTGGGTGTCCTCATTGCATGGTCTTTTTCAGGTGGCTAGTTCTCCTCAAAGTGTACCTTTGAGTACTTTTTCGGGTGGCTAGTTCTCTTGGGCGACCTTTTGCCAGCTGGATGTGTATCTCCAGGTCTGTGAGCATGTGCATGCATCCATGCATTTAAACAAGAATATCTTTGTGAGATTTATTTAATGAATGTGAATCTGATGAATCTTATCTAATTACTATTATAGTTATTGTGAAATATTTATTAAACACTGTTCTTAAAATAACTATGCTTAATTATTTTGATGATACGATAAATCTTGGGGGTTATATCTCATTAGAATAGCCATTGACGTTATCAAACCATATTCAGTTGCAGGATATGCAGATGACGCAAATGCTTGTGTTTATGTGGAATAGGAGGAGCCATATGATCTTACAACTCTCTATTCCCGATTTCATTTGCATTTATTTTTGTACTATCATATTTCTTAAAAACCTAAGACATTGGTTTGTATAAATTTTCAAGCAACCTCCCTCTTATACTTGATTTGTTTCTATTCCGCTATATTACTAACTCTGATAAAGAAAAAAATGTATGTGAAATTTGAGTCACCTTTAAAGGTTAACACTCGAGTTTCTGGAAAATGAGTAGGGTACTCGGGTTTCAGGAACCAGGGTGTTACAGATTCTCTCTTTGGTGCAAGTACTATGTTGGGAATTTGACGCCCCGGTCCCTGCTCTAATGTGGGCGGGGCGGGGTGCCTGGGCAAGCTACCGCGTTGGGTGAGCTACTGTTGCAGGTGACTGTGGACGGAACTTTGTCCCACATCGCTTGGCCAGTCGTTCAAAGTCCTGGCTATATGTGGAGGCTCTCCCTTAACTGTTGTGATGCGTTTTAAGGCCGTGCGGGAGCAGACAATATCACAATGGTGGGGCGGGTCGTCTCATTTGGTATCAGAGCCGAGGATGACTCTGTTCCAATGGTGGGAGATTATGACGCCCCGATCCCTGCTCCAATGTGGGCGGGCATGATGTGGGCAGGGCTGGGTGCTTGGACGAGCTACCGTGGTAGGCGAGCTACTGTTACAGGTGACTGTGGATGAAACTTTATCCCACATCGCTTGGGCAATTGTTCAAAGTCCTAGGTATATGTGGAGACTCTCCCTTAACTGTTGTGACGCGTTTTAAAGCCGTGCAGGGGAGACCCCAAAGCGGACAATATCACAACGGTGGGGCAGGTCATCTTAGGAATCCCCCTCTAGCGATCAAATAAATATCGTGGATGTAATTCATTTTCGGTAGCAGCCCTTGGGGCGACACGTAATTCCATGTATCATGGGTAGTGGTGCACAAATCGATGTAAGTAATTCACAATGCGTGTTACATCACCTTCGGGATTGGATGTCGCAAATAGTCGCTTCATGAACAAATCGTGTCATGTAATTCATCCAGTCATGTGTTACGTCGTCTCAGGATAATCGTGTAAATCCATGTTAAACGTGGGACACGCCGGTGAATCTCCATAGAATGGGATGCGGGGCGAGCTGGATAATTTTAAATCATTTTTCACATTGTGTGATCGTTAAGTGTGATGAACTGCATATACTTTGCCAGGCATGCATCTCATGTAGGTTGCTTGTGCATATTGATACCTCTCGTACTTGTGGAGTAAGGGACGTATCAGAACCTACATTACTTTTATGAATCTCTTGAATTATTGTTAATCTCAAAGGATAACCATCACTATGAGTAGGGCGTTGACCCTCTCCAACCGTACAGATGATGTAGGTGATGCACAACTCGAGGACCTAGAGGACCATCTCCCTATGGAAGATTATATTGAAAGAATAAGAAAATAGTTTTGTGATTTAGTTTTATATTTCCACTGAAAACTCGATAATGTAATGAGCTCCCATCAAGAGAGCATTTAATAATTTGTTAAATTCCTATACTTTAATGAAACAATAAATACGGTCGCTTTTATTCTCATGAATGGTTACCTTCATGAATGTTACTGGATGTGATCTAAATGAAAAAAAATAGTGTGTGATTTTGGAACATCCGATTCATTCAATTATTAACACCCGGTTTTCTCGGGCACGAGTATAAACTCTGGCCATGAAAATTCAGGATGTTACAAAAGATTATGCTAGTTTCGGCCAGGTCGTCGAGGAGCTGGGTGAGTAAGCATTTTAAACTCTAAAACATTTTTTTTAAAAAAAAACTCGTCTTCACGAGTCTAGTGCAGTTGGTCCTTCCAAGCTTCTTAGTAGCGGGTTGGTAGAGTATGGCATTCTTAGTTGAGAGTCAATAGGCGTCTTAAGGCATTCGTGCAGTGGTCAAATTCAGCGTTTGCTTCTGCAAATACATGTCCAAGGCGTTGGAGTTCTAAGAAGATATTTAAATTTTCCCGGGAAGGCCACTCTTGCTTAGGAATTTCCCTAATATCCTGGAGGAAAGAGAGTTGTTCATTCGTCGACAAAGAGTGTAAGAAAGTCTCTATACCCGTGCCGATGATGTCATCAAGAAGCTTAAAATGATTCATTGAAGATATAATCTCTCTTGCAAAGGCATTGATTAAGGTTAGTCCGTTTGATGCATAAGTCTTTCTTTTATAGACTGAATTTACAAGAGGCGATTAATGTGCACGATTAACTGGGCGACGATTGAGTTCTTGACAATAAAGGAGATATTCTCGGAGCCGTGGAGGGTAACTGAGCGGTCAGAGCCTTATTCGAGAATAATGGCTCAAGTTCTAAAGTGTTTTAAGTGCTGCTCCCATGGTTTAAAATCCCAAACATGCATGTTACAAAGGGGGTGGCTGTGCATAACCAAGATAAATAGTTCCAACTTAGGAACCATGGTTTCTTCATAGGTCAACGACCAGTTTGAACAAAGTAGAACCACATCCCTTCGATTAAAATTAAATATATCTATCATAACAATGACCGATTATTTTGTTAATCAGGCCAAGATAAGAGATTATCAGGCATAACCATTCCATTCTCATGGTTGCAAGGCAAACATTTATAAAAGAAAAGGCTTTTCGACCGGTCAGGCTCATATTGTTTCAATGCTCTACTGGTTTCAAACCATATGATTAGATAAGATTGGAGGACCTCCCTTAATAGTAAGGATGGCATCAAGGCCTAGGTCTACTTATTACAAGATACTTAGATGGAAAAGAAGAGGATGGAGGACCACACATCTCTGATCGGTCATATATCAACCCACCTCCCTTTTCATGTGATGTTTCCCTTGAAGTGGTAGGGTCGAGCCATCTCTTGACAGAAGTGGTAGGGCCCTGGATGGCCTAATTCACGAATCTCTTTTGGCCGATACATGATCAATCTCATTGGAGATTGAAATTTTTGGCTGAAAGGTAATTAGGAATTTGGTAAATGAGACCATCCCTTTTTATGATCAGATGAGCTCGGTTTGGATATAGTTTATGGATCTGAACTGAGCCATTGGTCATCAATGTTTACAAAAAGCCTCGCTGACCATAGCCCCTTATTAAAAGAGTTGCGTCCATAAGATTTGTTCGTTACATTCTGCCAAGCCATTTCTTGATGAGTTGGTGGGATCCCTTAGTCCAGAGAAAGAAAGGGAATGATAAAGCAGTCGACGCCTGATCACCATAACATCATCTCTTGGCTGTTGGGCTAACTGGAAAATTTCTATGATTGCCTATGCCGACCGAATATTTGTTATATAGTGTCACGCTCCAAACTCAAAAATCGGGCTCATAGAATTCCCGATCGCCGAATCCGGCACCGACAACCTCCGTAGTACCCCATTCTCGGCTCCCGACATCCATATGCCAAATTCGATCCTAGGATCCTACAAGGAGGATTTTCAATATAAACTTTTTTATAACGGAGCATAACCACAAGCATAACCAAGTCACAAAACAACATCACCACATATCCACTATAAGAAAACATTTAAGCATAATGTGGAAGGGAAACATACAAGTATAAGGAAAACTCCAAAATGATCTACCGCAAGCTCCTGCCTCAACACTGCTATGACCTAACGTCACCTGGATGCAACGGTCGTTCATAAGCTCACAACGAAGCTTAGAGGGTGTGTGCGTGTGTGCGCAATGCATGTACCAAGCATGCGATATCAGAGTAAGCGAAAAAACTGGTAAGTCCATGAATGCTATCAACCATACTAAGGCTATGCGATGCAAGGCCTATGTAGCCAAATGTCATATGCAAAATGCAACGCAAGCATGCCAGTCCTCATCGAGTCCACATGTCAATACAGTTCTGTAACGACCTTGGAATTTTTGTGCTTATCTTTCCTTAAGTAGTTGTTTTGGGGTAATTAGCGCTTTACTCGATTGCTTGTGAAATTTGCATCAATCACTTTAAATTGTATCTGCATGGCTCTAAACGTGTAGATTAGTGAGCGCTACGTTACTCTGAAATCTGGGATCCATCGCTAAATCCAGTTGTTCTGGGGAATTTTTGGAAGATCTGGATCGGATCTGGACCGCGCGTCGAAAGTCCGATAGAGATGATCTTAGGCTGTTGCGGTCACCGAGTTGGGCTTGATCTTCACCTGGAAAATCAAGTCGATCTGATGTTCTGGGTCGATTTGATTGAGCTCGAAGTGAAGAGTGTGAGAACGGTTGGAATTTATTAAGCTTTTATTGAAATCTGAGTCGTATCGCTTGCGCGACGATTTTAAGCATTTTGACCGTTGGATTCTGACCCAATTTCACCCTCTGATCAGGATGGTTGGCCCAGGCATATCCTAGTGCTTGTGGACCTGATCGAGTTTCCGTGACCGTTGAATTGAGTGTGGTCCGCCACGGCTGATCTGAAGAGCCGGTCGGTATGAAATCTCAGCTTGACCTAGATCCATGGTCAATGAGCTTAAGTCCGACCTTTCGTGGTTATAGGCCCACCAGAAGTGCTTCGTTGGATCGAGAAAGGCATACTTTGGTTATAACCTAAGTATACCTTGACCCTGGGGTTATTTCCATCATTTTAAGGCCTATATATAGTCCTTAAACCCTAGCTCTCATTTCCATACGAATTTTCTCTAACCCTAGCTTGGAAAGAGAGTGGAAAAGAGAGAGTTAGTGAGAGAGATTGGTTGGTGATTCATCTTGATTCTTCCTTGTTCTTCTTCACTTTTGAACCTTCACTTTAAATCGTTCCTCTGACGATTCTGAGTTCCTTTGGGGTAAGTTAACCTAACCCTAACCTGTGTTAGAGCTTAGACTAGACTTGGTGTTGTTGTATCTCATTTCTATCCTTATTTTAGGGTATTCTAGCGCCGTTGACGAAGACAACTCGTCTAAATCAGCTCGGCGGTTCTTTCTTCGCTTAAGGTGCGGACTTTAAGTGTATAGGTTATGGTTTTCAAGGCTTTCAATCCCAGTTAGTGATTTATTCTTGTTATGGATGAGATTTCACATGCCAAATGTCGTGTTTACATTGCTTTTCTGATATGCATGTGCTATATTGAGATTTGTGTATTCTATGTGTATTTATAAAGTACCGTATACGTATAAAATATGCACTTATGTTTGCCATGATTAATTGTCGTGTATGTATGCTAGATGCATGTATGACAACTCCTTGATAAAAGGAATTGTCTAAGTGTATGTATTTCAACATGCATCATGTATGTTGCTCCACATATGCTAAGTGTTTGTAGAAATGCATGAATGATCTAAAGTGTAACTGATTACACTAAATGCGGGCGTTGAGAAGTGATTCTCAATACTCCTTTGGATGCGCATGTTTCCCTTTATGCAGTTACATTCCAAGTTATTTAAATTCAAGCATCTCCTATGCTTACATTTATGTTAAGTTGATATTCTTCAGATGCGTTTGTGCCATGATTTGAGTTATTGTTCCATTACTGTTTTACATTCCATATGAATATTTGTAGTAGTGTAGGATGTTTGGGACTATGCTTTAGTCCAGGAGATCGGTAATTGACCCTATATTCGTGGTTGAGATTGCTTTCGCCACGTAGGACGTATTAGACGAACCTGAGTCGTATTAGAGTTGTCGGCAGTGGTTTGGCCACGCGGAGTGTTTGCGCACTCTATGTCGTTCAATTCAACGTGCGCTCGTGCTAGTCGAGTTCGTCAAATAACCCGATTGTCCGATGTATGTTAACCATGTATGGACGCTACTGCTTGAATCTAGGGTACCGAACTTACCAGTGAAATTCTATTAACCATGGTACCTTGATCCGCTAAGACTCATGAGCCGGACATGGTGGTATGGGACACCGTGGTCGAGCTGTCGGCCTACGCTGGGGTGACGAGCCTCCCCGTAGTGACCAGTGAGCAACTTAACTCGTGAGCCGATTATGGTGGTATGGGACACTATATTCGTGCTGTCGGCCTACATTGATTGGTGACGAGCCGTTTGTAGTGACCTCGAGCATACCTGGATACCGCAAGGAGGTGACGAGCCGATCTGTGGTAGTAAGGGCATGAAAGGCGTGCATTGATTGGTGACGAGCCCTTTGCTACGATGATCGTATGAGATATCTAGGATTGACGACCCTAGTATGGATCACTGTTTGGATGGTGATATGAGGAAGGTATCTTAGCTTCCCAATCCTGTTGTGTGAAATGGACTAATAACAACTTGGTAATCATATCCATGCACCGCATTTGCATGTGCTTTGTAGATGTGGCGCACTTTGAGGCGATGTCATGCGTAACGTAAGATGAAGACGCTGAGGGTGTACGCGTGAGGGCACGCATCATATTGCATTCATCCTTGCATTAACAAGAGTACTTAGGATTTATTTAATTGTTCTGCTTTATCATTACTGTTTGATTGAACTGATAACATGTTAACCAGTGCCTTATTGTTCCACTGAGTTGATCACTCACTCCCACGTTTCTGGGGCGGTGTTACACACCCACCAGACTCTGTCTTAGGCCCTGATGTTGCAGATGTGGATGCGACGTCTGAGGCAGAGCGGGAGCTGGATGACGACGAGGCTGCCTTCTCCTATATGCAGTTTTCAGACGGGTTCTAGCGAGCCTCGGTCTGATGCGTGGGATTTCTGGGATATTTCTGGGGACTAAAATGATGTAATTTGATACTTATAATTTTGTTAAATAACACTTTTACACGATCTGGTTGTATATGTAATTCAGGGATTTACACTTGTACACATATTTTACTATAAGTCTTCCGCTTGCTTTATTCACTTATCCCTGAATCATATCTGTGTTTTGGCTTAATCTATTCCATGTTTTATTCACTAATACAGTCAACATACATTCATCATTAAATATGTTGCATAAGTGATGTTTTGGAACTCGGGAGCTGAGTTATGCTCGACCCCCGAATTTCAGGGCGTTACAAGTTCATCTTTGAAACATCACTGGGGTCTAGTACACTCCACACTGGCTGCTGCCTCTCTAGGCGCACAACCAGTGAGTGGAAAAGACCTCACTATCCGCCTGGCCAGTAGTCTGCTAATACCTACTCGACTCATCGATAGTGGACCCATTTATGAGTTGGTCAGACTCAGCCTAGCTTACAGCCCCTTCACTTGGGCGGATAAGGTGACACCCCCTTCACAACTGACCACGATACAGTGGGAGATGTGGCCTACTAATATTCGGCACTCGTGCACTTATGTATCCACTCGGTCTAGACGTTGGAGCATCTTATGTTACCAAAAGGGTTCTGGGACTTTCACCCAAGGACATCCTAAGCGCCCACAGTGCTAGAACCAAATATTTCTAATGTCCAATCTGACCATCCATAATATGCCTATGGAGGCTATAGCCTTGATATCGCTAGGGCGCTAAGTGATCATGTCACATAAAATACGAGATGCATGAGTCATACCATCTAGTCATGCATCAAACCTACGCGTACCGTGCGATCATGTGGGGCAACTCTGTCTCTCAAGGAGTCCCCAAATAACTCAGGCCAACGACAAATGCTATGATCAATCATTCCTTACAATAGGCATACAAATGATGCGTATGGGCATGTATCATGATGTAATACTAAGCATGTTCTCAGTGTGTCCTACTAGACTAAGTACACTAACATAGTTATCTGATAAAAATAATAACCGTCCTAAGTACATGGTGGGGTCCATAGAGGGATGTCAGATCTAGCCCAAACATTCAGATAGGTTCTAATCAGTAGATATACCAAATTTAATACCTCATATTCTTTCATCTACGGCAAGGGGTGATGATGTACTAAACAATAGATATACCAAAACTGATACCACATATTCTTCCATCTACGATAAGGGGTGATGATCTACTAAACAATGGATGGCCTAGGCATCATACTTACATCAAGAGTGAGCCTCATGGGTGAGTCTAATGGCTATACAAAAGGTGAGTTGAGAGGGTGAAACTATGTACAACAAGTGAACTTCCTCACCCTTTATCATGCAATAAATTGGGCCTTCCTATAGGGCCCAATATGAATACAAGGTGGGCTCCAAGGTTTAGATAATTCCTATAAGGCATGGTGAAAAGCACCATCATCAATGGGGGCTTAACGGTTTGGGTTAGCCCAATGGGTATCACTAACATAAGTGGGGACCTAATTGTTTAGGTTAACCTAATAAGGTAAGGGTAGAAATGGGCTTAACAATGGGCCCTAGGGAAGTTTACAATGGTGGACATTTAACCATCATTATCCTATGGTGCGGTCCATATGGGATTGGAAATTGGAATTCTAACAGGGCCCTCGGCCCTTAAAATCTTTAGAAGGACATATGGACCGTGTGTGCACATCACTCATACATGGTGGGCCTGATAAGGCAGCCCCATAATGGGCGTATAACTCATACATCATGGTGGGCTTGCGTAAGGCGGCCCATGGTCCGCATAAATGAATAGATAATGTGCATATAACACACACATCATGGTGGGCCTCTCACATCACAATGGGCCTCATCACATCTCTATGGGCCTCATCAAAATGGGCCTCACACATCACATTGGGCCTTATCACATGGACATTGTAGATATAGAATACATACATTGGGTGGGCTAGCTGGTGGACGACCAACCCACCAGCGGCTCGCCCAGCAGTGTCCTAGCCGGCTGGGCGGTCTGACCAATGGATGGCCTGGATAAAACACATATACATGGTGGGTCCCACTAGGTGTGGGCCACCCAGGAAGTGGGCCAAGCCATTGGGCCTCCCACAAACGGCACAGTGGGCCTGAGAAGGTTTCAACGGTGGGCGTTAGCCACTGCTGCCCAGCAGCGAGCTAACCCAGCTAGATGGTGTGGATAAAATACACATCATGGTGGGTCCCACTGGATGTGGGCCACCTAGGAAGTGGGCCAGCTTTTGGGCCTCCCACAAACATCACAGTGGGGCCCAAAAGGTTTCCACGGTGGGCGTTAGCCCATTGCAGTCAGCAGGTGGGCCTGCCTACTCACTGGACGGTGACGCCTGCTAGCCACTGGCCCTGTTCGGGTGTCCAGCCAATGGATGGTGAGGATATAATGCATGCATCAGGGTGGGTCCATGTGGTGGCCCACCAGTTCAATGATCTAGTTGATATTGGTGTTTTCCCTACATCCAGGCCTGTCCAAAATGGATAGCTAGGTGGGCCGCTGGACAGTCAGTCCAGCAAGATGGGCCCTACTGCTGGACGGCAAGGGAGTCCTATGAATGTGACGACGTGGATACAATACACATATCAAGGTGGGGTCCACATGAGCGGGCCATCCCACTTCCAAATCAAGTTAATATTTATGTTTTCCTATCCACTTGGGCCTATGTGACTGGCCAGTCATGCAGGCCCAAAGTGTATAGCAATACGACCCCATTTGTGGACAGTGGTTTGGTCCACTGAATGGACAGCTTGGATAAAATTCATGCATTATGATGGTGGGACATCAAGAGGGAAAGAAAGAGATAGAAAGAGAGACGTGTGGTGGAAGGGAGCTCCGCCACTATGAGCTCCCTTTGAGCTATATTACATACATCAAGTTGGGTCCCACATCATGTGGGCCCTTAAATAGGGAAATCAAGGTGGGGGTACCATCCCCACCACAAACTCAAGGTCTAGATGACCTTTACAAATAGATTATCAAATAAACATCATGGTGGGGTTCATGGAGAATGGCCCCATCATGATCACACATGTATATCATGGTGGGCCATTGACCACACCTTGGGTCCAAAATGGGATCTTAACCATTAACCGGTAGGCTCACTTGTCCCATGCATCAAAATCAAGATCTAGTCCTATGAACACCCACCTATAACTCTTCTTCTTAGTTCCTTGAAATCCTGAGCTCCTAAGCTCTCTCTTCAATGGTGGATGATGAAGTTTGGATCGTTGGATGGTGAGATTTGGTGTAGGAAAATGGGCTTAGTACTTAGCTTCTTTTTCTCTCCTAAGGATTTTTCTTCTCTTGGTTGCTAGGGAATGGAATAAGTGAAAGATGGGAGATGTAAGGAGAGAGGGATGGGTGCGTAAGAAAGGATGGGGTGGAAGGTATGGTGGTGTAAGAGGAGTGACATGAGAGTTGACTTTGGGAATGGGTTGCTTGTCTTGGTGGGAAGAAAGGTATGGACTAGTCATGGGTTGTACTTGACTAGTTGATGTAAAAGGATGGGTAGAGATTCCTCTCTTGGGATTCGCAACACACGGTGTTTCCTCAAAATATATGCGGGCCCACTACTCCTAGCCTAGGTATCGCATTGGTGTGCAAGACGCGATGTTGAAAATGTGGCAACGGTGCGGTCACAAGGGTATAAGTTTTGAGTCGAGTCGACTCCCATCTTTGGGATGCGACTTAGGGTCATGTGCAATCGTTGTCTACAGGTCATGGGTCGCCAAAATTCGATGGAGAGGATCATAGGAGTTGGTGGAATGGTACGGTACTAAGATACGGGCCTTACATACAGTCGGTAGTATTCTGAAGAAAGAAGGAGAAAGAGGGCATAAGTCTGGGAAAGATCTAGGATTGAAAAAAGGGGGTTTTCTGGTTCTGGAGTTGGAGAAGAGAGATTCATCTTAATCAAAGATGGGCATGAGGAAGATCATTGGGTTGTGGGTATTTGAAGTTTAGAGTCTCCATTTTATAGGCAGGATGAAGCAAAGAAGGTTTAATGCACATTAAGGAAGGGCATCGGTTGAGTTTTACAAGACATAAATGTAGTTATTTTGGGTAGTTTGAAAGATAGTGAGAACTGATTTCGTTTGACGTAACGTATCATTACAAGAGAAGATGTGGTGGATACGCATGAGAAGGGTTAAGTACTGATAGCCATACTACTGCACAGAAGCCAGGAGGTATTTATGAATAGGTTATCTATCCCATACATGCGCGCATGTTCAGAGTGTGAAATGCAAGGAGACTAGGTATTGGCTGAAAGATTTATTTCATTATATTGTTGGTCATCGACCGCGCTACTACATAAAGAAAGATAGAAGCTTAAAAGCAAGAAGGCTAATTAAACTAATCCTTGAGATCTTCGACTTCGTTCAGGAGCGCTTGCATTTCTGCTTCATCTTTTTCCTTGGAAGGCCTCCAATGGTCTCCTTCTTTGATGAGAATTGGCAGGAAATGAAGTAGGTGATTGATGCGAACGATGATCGAATGAACCTCAAATTCGGCCACCCTTTGTGTAGTATAACTCAATGCCGATCAAGTCTAATTAAATGAATCTGTTTGTCTATGAATTCTAAGTTTGCTGAATCGGTCATATCTTTTGCATAAAAGGTGTTGCCCCGTTCTTGGTGTTCGTCCATCATGCCAGAACGAAACAATTGCAATGTCCTGAGCATCGACCGATTGAATGGGTCTGTTCGAGTGTAACACAGCTTGTTGTACCAACCACGTTCATACTTGTCGCTCATTTCGGTCGAATCCTTTACGACCGCTTCTTGTTGCTTAAGATGGCATCAATTTATGCTATGATGGAAGAAGGCTTTTTCGTAGCGATCCACCATGGTGGCCAGCTGCTTTAACTTCTTGAGTAATCCTTTTAGTCAATCATTTAATTTGGCTGAAGGGTGAAGGTTAAGTGAACAAGAGGCATCATCGATGAACTTTCTCATGTTAGATGGCAGGAAAGAAAAAGAGAAATCTTTCAACCCTTCGGGATCTCTCGAAGAAAGGAATTAACACTAACAATAAGGGAAGGTATCTTGACAACCATTACGAAAAGCTAAATTAGAGAGGATAATGGCTAGGTTAGGAACTTAACATCGTTTAAATAGCAGGTCATATGAGGCCTCTATCTGTAAGTGGCATGATACTAGGAGTTCGCACGTCATAGTTCATGTGGAATGTGGGCAGTTAAAATGTGAAATTTAAAAGTGGAGGGAATTTTAAGAAAAGTGTGGGAGAACATGTCCAAAACAGTTACTTAAAGCGGTCAGGTTGCAAAAAGCTCAATAGTCATTCATTTATGAAAGAAAGTTACAAGTCAGAAGATAAGAAATTTTGCAAGAATATTTCAGCCATCTCTAGTCGCCTTCTGGCAGTCCATAGTGATGTTTCTTCTTTCGTCGATGATCTAGATAATCGGTCGACATCTTCTGCTCGATGACAAGCTGCAGGAACTAATCTAGAGATCTCTTCAAGTGTCTTATCATGTTTTGCTTGCTTATCAGCCATACGTTTTCACAATGTAATCAGCTCAACCTCTAAGATCACAATCCTGGTTCCTAAGTTCTTAATTTCCATCTTGGCGACTTTCGCAACAGCATTCTTGGGTACGAGCTCTTGAGAAATTTCTTGTGCACTAGCTTTTTCAAGATCAGCCGCTCGTCTCTTTATCTCAAGGTCGGCGACAGCTACCTTGGCTCAACAATACATGTCGAGTGTCCCGTGAAGTTCCAAGAGAGGTGGCAGTCTAGCCATTAAAGATGGGTCTGAATGAGATAACATGTATGCTAAATCGACTAACTGGCTGATCTTGGTTATCAATTAAGCATCAAAGGTTTCGGCTAATCCTTTCCGAAGGGGGCCATGCAATTCAATTTGTAAACTCTGGAGACTGTCATGTTGGAGAGGAGTAATTGCTGTGGGTGTTTCTCCGGCAATGGGTTTCTCGAGAAGGGAGATGACATCGTCAACAGAAGAAGTAATGGTGGGAGGTGAAGTGTCGCCCTCATGATTAGCCGATGAAAAAGGTGATGGAGGAATTATATTAGCTACTTCCACCCCAACCAATTTATTAGGTGCATCTGCTGAAACAACCTCGGGCTGTTGGTCGGTATCGACCGACGATCATTCTGAAACTTTAGCTAAAAATTGGTCAACCACCTCTGTAGGAAAGTTAGTTATTGCCTCTTTTTCAGTTACAACTCTTTTAGCCTCGATTGATCGATTAGAATCTTCCGTCATCTCTACCATGACAAACTCAGTTGGAGTTGGGATCTCTCCTATCATTGCAGGAAGTGAAGGAAGCGATGGAACCACAATTAATTTGAAAGGTCGAATATGAGAGATTAAAACTCTTTGTCACGTGATTGATGTGGATGGGGAAGGAATCTGCTGCGAATGATCAAGAGTAGTGTCAACTTTGTACGAAGTAGCTTTCGTGCCAGTCGTCGTCTTTGAATCTAAGGGCATTGTGGTTACAACTGTTGGAGTAGGATCTTTGAGTATCATGGGAATAATCACTGCCGCAACCATTGGGGCCATCGTTTATGAAATTGGCAACATAATTGCAGTCAATGGGACTGCTAGGATTGGAAATGAAGTGGAATGATAAGGACATATCAAGAGAAGATAAGCCTAAGGCAAATGATCCTAGTTTTTGAGATGTAAAGAGAAAGCACTAGGAGATACCTTAGATTTTGCTGATTTTGGTTGCACAACCCTTCAACCGAACTTTGGAAGAAACAAGAGATGTAATAGTCTAAACAGAACTGAGTAGTGATGGATTTAAATAATGTGATGCGACTCAATTTTGGTAGCACTGAAGGTAAGTTCGGTGTTACCGAAGTGTTCCTTGAACTCAAAAAAAATCTCTAAAATAGATTTTCCTACTATGCACATTTTATTCTAAAATAGGAGTCCATGATATGGTTGAGAGTGAAGGTCTTCCATGGAATTTCCAAAATGTTTAAAGGCTAGGAATCCTCATATTTAACAATTAGACCAATCATTAGGATTAATCCTTTGGTTTGACACTAAAACTTTCATAGGAGGCATGATCCTCAGATATACCAATTTAGTTCAAATGAATAAATAACCATTTGTTAGAGATGGTTGATCAATAGGTTATAAACATTTAATTGTAGTATGTGTATCAACCATTACTGGTTCAAGGTAAGTATCATATTATTCATTAACATTTCAAAAGTTATGTATGATACTTGTTTTATATGGAGTTGTTTATCATGAAGGCACTTTTATCAAACTTCATGGATAGAGAAATTATTAGTCAAGAATTTATTTGTAAATTGATTCAAAATTAATATGCTTTTTAATGTTCTAGAATCCATTTTAAGTAACTGTGATTTTCTTCTTGACCAATCAATTATATATATATATATATATTATTTTTTTATTTTTTATCTATTGTTCACTTTTACTTATCAACATCTCCCCTTTTTAAAGTTCTTGACCCATTCCCAATTATATCAAAAGATGGGTCGAGGTAACTTGTTGATTTACATGGACCAGATGTTATAAGGGCCCGAGTTGTTTTCGAGGCACTTGTATGTGTTTTGCATTATATTCACAACCTAAAGTGTAGGGTCGTAATGTAGTAATAATCTTGGTGAGACCGAGGTCGAATCCACAGGGATTAATCTCGTGAGTATTCTGAAAGCAACTAGAAGTAGAACTAGAAGAAGATGCAAATCTAAATTTGAAATAAAAGGAAGTAATTGTGAGAGATTTAATTAGAAACTTAAGAAATTCAAAGGTGGAAACTAGGGTTTCCAAGGATCCACATGTTGCAATCAGGGAGCCCTCGTACTTGAATCAAGTCACACAATTGGAATATATACAATTAAGATCAATTTTGAACTTTCCTTGACCTAATTCTCATTGAAGGAGAATTATAATAATTGGAAGTGATTCTGTCACCAAACCATGCCAATGGGACAATGGCCAACAACAGGATTTACTAATCTCACAATCTCAAAATTAGGAAAAGAAGATACTCAAAGCTATTGTAGATCTACTATAATTTGAGTCACAATAAACCATTAAAACTGAAAGTATTCCTTAAATATCAAATTAGAATCCATGAAGGTTCATCATAAACATGAATCATAGCAATAGAAACAACCCATCACACTACAAGCTTCACCTCTTAGCCCTAGCTAAGAGGTTTAGCCAACCATAGACATGATTGAATCTAAAACCCTAGAAGAAAACATAAAAAACTAAGGAGAATGAGAAGAAAAATGCTTGGCGACGACTCTGCACCCTTGTGCTTTGTTCCTCCGAACCCTTGATGATCCCTAGGGATGCCCTCGGGACTCTTATTTATAGTTGTGCAACACCTCCTTTCGCATTGACTTGGAAAAATCTAGAAATGGCCTCAAATTTACGCAATTTCGATTCTATCAAAGCATCTTCGATATGTCCTTCGATTCTATCGAATAGTCTTCAATAGAATCAAGGATCGGTCCAGAACTGTCCAGCGAGTTTGGCCTGAAATCCTGAAATTTTCGATTCTATCGAAGTGTGTTCAATATGTTCTTCGATACTATCTAACAATCTTCGATAAAATCGAAGTCTATTCTGGCAGTTTTTCAGAATTAGACTTTTCTGGTCTCGAAATCTGTTTTCAGGACAATTTTCGTTATTCCTTTTCTTCACTACAATTCTTCAATTCTCTTCCTTCATCACTTGGTTTCCTTAGATCTTTACCATGTGAATTCTTCAATCTTGGTCTCCTAAGATCCATCCCTTGCCTTAGTGATCTTTGAGCATCAAATTCATACTTTTAGCACTTTTTCCATTCCAAGCTCTTAAATTCACCCTGTGACACAAACATGAGTAAAATAGGACATTAAGCATTATCATGTTCATAAAACTAAGATATAAATGGGGGATAATATGCACTATTTGATCCTCAATACAATCCCCAACGATCATTTTGCTAGTCCCGAGCAAAGTATGCGAAAAATATTTCGAAACCATTGTGTAATTTTCACATGCTCAAGAAGTTTAAAAAATAATCCAGATAATAGAGTTTTAAAGTACATCAATGTTAAGCATTATTCTCTCCTAAACTCTAGCATTCGGTAAACTTCATAATCAAGTTCAAAGCATTAATCCTCCAATTAAAACCATGCCAAACATTGAGTTCCATAGGTGCATAATGAAGTCTAGACTTATCACAATCAAAGGTTCAATTCTTCATTTTCATGATAACATTGATAGTCAAAAGAGCAATCAGGACAACTAAAACCTAAAACGAAACTTGCCTTAAACTTTATCTTTTAATTCCACTATTATTCCTCTAGCTTTTAATTTTTCCATCGATGGCTTTTATGCTATGTCAACCTTTTTAAAGATTTTTAATAGGTGGCCTTTTCGAAGACAATTGTTTTTTTAGCTGGGTATTATTGTTATTATTATTATTATTATTTTTTTAATATGATGGACAACTTCCCCAGGTTGGTTCCTTTCATGCTAAATAATCACCAAGTTAACAATTCAATGTTGACTAAAGCTTTAATGTGAAAGTTAGATGTGCCATATGACATCATGACTCGATCAATGTTTAAAACTCCTAATCATGGAATAATAATTCAAACTTACTTTGAAATCTCCAAGTAAATGAATCCAAGAGATATAAATCATCAATATTAACAATCTTAAACTTAAATTTTTTTTCTTAATTTCCCATAATTTTTTTGCTTAATGACTAAGAAAACAACTGATTAGTTTACCTAATCTCCCATCCCCAACCTAAAATCTACATCGTCCTCAATGTAAAAGAAATAAGCATGTAATGCAAAAGAGACAACAAAAAGAAAAAGGGAAGTAATAGGAAGATAGTACCTGAAGAAAGAATTTGAGGCTTTTCTAATGATCTCATTACGAAGATGGGTTAGCACAAAAAGACTCAAACAGACAATATGCAAACTATCCTAAATAGCAGAAGCAAACTACCCTAGTCTTATGAAAGCGATAAACCTAATTATACTTCGATCAGGCTAGGAGATCAATCCTGGTACATAGGATTAGTTAGAGGTATGGACATGTCCTTTGAATTGAATTTCTCCACAAATGGCTTCAACTGATGTCCATTTGCTTTAAAAGCATTGCCATTGTTCGGATTCTTTATCTCGATGGCCCCATGAGGTTAGACATTAGTAACAGTGAAAGGACCAGTCTAATGAGATCGGAGTTTACCTGGAAAAAGATGTAAATGAGAATTGTACAAAAGTACTTTCTGACCTAGTGTGAATGATTTTTTGAGAATGTGTTGGACATGAAACACCTTCATTCTATCCTTGTAAATTTTTGAATTCTCGTATGAGTCATTCTAGATTTCTTCGAGTTCATTCAACTGGAGTTTGGGAAGCGAGCCGGCGTTGTCTAAATTAAAGTTCAAATTTTTAATCGCCCAGTAGGCCTTATGTTCCAATTACACAAGTAAGTGGCAAGTCTTCCCATAGACAAGTCTAAAGGGAGACATTCCAATAGGGGTTTTAAATGCAGTATGGTAAGCCCATAAAGCATCGGTCAATCGGATTAACCAATCCTTTCTATCAGGGTTAACCGTTTTCTCCAAAATGTGTTTGATCTCCCTAGTAGAAATCTCAGCTTGCCCACTTGTTTATGGGTGGTATGGTGCTCACCTTGTGAGAGATGTCATATTTTGTCACTAAGTTTGTAAATGGCCTATTACAAAAATGTGAGCCCTCATCACTAATGATGGTTAGAGTCGTTCCGAACAAGGAAAGGATGTTTTCTTTTAAGAATTTAATGATCGTTTGATGGTCATTGTTCCGGCATGGATTTGCTTCGACCCATTTAGTGACATAGTCTACTGCTAGCAGAATGTATAAATTCCCAAAGGATTGGGGGAATAGTCCCATGAAATCGATGCCCCAGCAATCAAATACTTCTATGATAAGAATGGGGTTTAAGGGCATCATATTTCGATGGGACAATGTTCCCAAGTTCTGACAATGCTCACAAGCTTTTCAAAACTCATGAGTGTCCATGACCATATTAGGCCAACAAAAGTGACCACCACAGGCCTGAGAGTGCAGATGGAGATGACACTTTAGTGTTCATTATCTGGTACACATCTCCTTAAGATTTGGTTTGGGAAATATTTAAACAAATACGGATCATCTCAGAAAAACTTGCGCACCTTGACAATTTTTTTTTTCTTATCTTGCGCAGTCCATTATTTTGGCGTGAAACATATGGCAAGATAATTAGCAATATTAGCAAACCAAGGTGAGTGGGAGACTTTAAATAATTATTCGTCAGGGAACATGTCATTTATCTATGTCGTCTCAAGGGAATTAGGAAAATTAAGGTGGGAAAGATGGTCAGCCACTACATTTTTTACTCCCTTTTTATCTTTTATTTCCAAATCAAATTTGTGGAGTAGAAGAATCCATCTTATCAAGCGGGGCTTAGCATTATTCTTAAAAAGAAGATAACTTGAGCATCGCATGATCAGTGTAGATAATGATCTTGGATCCGATCAAGTAAGACCTAAATTTGTCCAAAGCGAATACCACGTCCAAGAGTTCCTTTTCCATAATAGAGTAATTCACTTGGGTCAGATTTAGAGTCTAACTCACGTAATGAATAATGTAGGGCTTCTTTTCTTTTTTCTAGCCTAACACCGCCCCAATAGCATAGTTAGACGCATCACACATAAGTTCAAAAGGAATGCTCCAGTCGGGTGGCTGCATGATAGGTGCGGTAGTCAACATGCCCTTGAGCCTAGAGAAAGCCTCTTGGCATTGCTCAGTCCACTCATATGGTACATCCTTTTGAAGTAGATTACATAAAGGACGAGAGTGGTGACTAAAGTCCTTTATGAATCTTCTGTAAAACCCAGCGTGTCCTATAAAGGATCGCACGTCTCGTATGCTTTTAGGTGGAGATAGGGTAGAGATAAGATCAATTTTAGCTTTATCCACCTCAATTCCCTTGGACGAGATGATATGTCTAAGAACAATTCCCTTACAAACCACGAAATGGCACTTCTCCCAATTTAGTACTAAATTCTTTTCCTCACATCACTTCAGCACACGTTTAAGATTTTCCAAACAATCACTAAAGCATGGGCCAAAGACAGAGAAGTCGTCCATGAAGAGCTCTAGATATTGCCCCACCAAGTTAGAAAAAATACTCAACATGCATCGCTAAAAAGTAGCGGGGGCATTACACATTCTGAATGGCATTCTTTGGTAAGCAAAGGTGCCAAAGGGACATGTGAAGGTTATCTTTTCCTGATCTTCAAGGGCTAACTCTATCTAGTTGTAGCCCGAATACCCATCAAGGAAGCAATAGTACGAGTGACCAACTGGTCTTTTTAAAATTTGATCAATGAAAGGTAAAAGAAAGTGGTCCTTCCTCGTGATGGTATTCAATTTCTTGTAGTCAATGCACATTCTCCAACCAGTAGTAACTCTAGTTAGCACAAGTTCATTGTTGGCATTGGCTACTATGGTGATTCTGGACTTCTTAGGAACCACCTGAGTTAGACTGACCCATTGGCTATCCGAGTTAGGGTATATGATACCTACATCTAATAGCTTAAGAACCTCGGTTTTAACCACTTCCTTTATGTTTAGTTTTAATCTACGTTGTGGTTGCCGTGAGGTCTTAGCATTATCCTCTAGATAAATGCAGTGAGTACAAATCGAATGGTGAATTCCCTTGAGGTTCACAATCGACCATCCAAGGGCTCCCTTATGCTCAATGAGAGAAGAGATAAGCATACTCTCCTGTTCCTATTCAAGGTGGGAAGAAATCACCACCAGGTATGTCTCATCTTGACCTAAATAGGCATATTTCAAATTAGAGGGCAAAGGTTTTAAGTCAAGCTTCAGTGCCTTGAGGTTAGACGGTAAAGGCACTACATCAATTTGGGACAATTCTTCAAATTGTGGCCTCCACCGGTTAACTTCAAGTACCGGCATGGTATCCAGCATGGTTCCCATCTCCTTAATCATCTCATCATCTAAATCATGGGAGTGGGCCAGGCACGTCTTTAGAGGGTCAGAGGATAAGGTCAGAAAAGTTCTATCTTCCACGAAAGAGTCAATCAGGTTAATATCATGGAAATCGTCATCTTCCTCTGACTGTCTGTCCCTATTGAAAAGATATTTAACTCCAATGTCACATTTTCAAAAGATAAACTCATGACTCCATTCCTGCAATTACTGATTGCATTTGATGTGACAAGGAATGGACAACCAAGAATGATGGGAATTTGAGTGCTCATGTCCATAATGGGTTGAGTGTCCAAGATGATAAAATCTACCGGGTAGTAGAATCTATCAACCTATACCAACACATCCTCAATTATCCCTCTCGGTACATGAACTGAGCGATTGGCAAGTTGTAATGTGGTCCAGGTGGGTTTTAATTTACCTAGACCCAGTTGTTCATAGACTGAGAAAGGGATCATATTTATCATCACTCTTATGTCAAGAAGTGCATGCTTAATCCAGTAATTCCCAATTATACAAGCAATGGTTAGGCTATGGGGATCTTTATATTTCTGTGGCACATCTTGTTTCAGGATGACACTCACTTTTTCTATTAAAAATATTTTCTATTGAATATTTTGCTGTCTTTTGGTCGTACACAAGTCTTTTAGAAATTTAGCATATGAAGGTATTTATTTAATGACATCCTGTAGAGGTATATTGACCTTCACTTGTTTCAACACCTCTAAAATGTCCTTAGAGTTAGAGAGAGGTTTTGGTGCATCAATTGTTGGAGAAATGGAGCAATTGGCTTCCCTTAGAGTTTCGGTTCTAATTCTTGTGGAGCAGTGCTATATCTATCATTGTTATCCTCTTCCGGGTCCTTAGGCTTTTCAGCCTTGACCGAAATGGTTTTGTCAATGGTCTTCCTACTCCTAAGAATGGTGATAGATTTAGCTTGCTCCATCTGATTTGAGGAGATTGGGTCGTTGACTTCATATTGCAGTTTTGAATTGGGAAGAGATTGAGTTGGAAGGCTTCCCTTATTCCCAATCACATTCTTTGTCTCAATCCCTTATATGGCCTTTGTAAGGTCTTGAAAGGATTATAGCATCCCCTGATTGAAAAGCTCTTGATTTTGAAGATGCTTTAGAACTGGATCCTCATGAGGTTTCCCTTGATTTGAAATTTGATGAAAGAATCCTTGAGTAGTAGTTTGTCCATTCCTCTAACTGAAGTTGGGATGATTTCTCCAACTAGGATTGTATGTATTAGAAGTGGGTCCATTGAAAGGTCTTTGATAATTATTCACTGCATTAGATTGCTCATTCAGTACCTCTTGAAAAGCAGGTATTGTTGGGAAATTTTCAGTTGTGTGAATGTTGAAAGCACAAATACCCTAAACAATTTCCTTAGCATTATCCTTCTTTAGTTCCATGGCTTCAAATTTCCTTATGAGATTACCCACTCTAGCATTTATATCATCATCTTCTTTCAAAAGATAAATTCTACCCCTCTCCTTTGATTGAGTAGGCCTAGAAGTGGTGCTTGATTTTGGGGAGATGTCCCATGATTGTGTGTTTTCAACAAGCTTATTAAAATAATCCCACACATCATCAACCTCTTTGTTCATAAATTCTCCATTACATATTGTCTCGACCATTTGACACATGAAAGAAGTCGGCCCATCGTAAAAAAAACTTGTTATTCACCAAGTTTCAAAACCATGTTTTGGGCATGAATTGACAAGATCCTTAAACCACTCCCAACATTGGAAGAATGTTTCATCTTCTTTTTGGGCAAAGTTCATGATTGATTTTCTAAGGGTGTTCGTTTTATGATACAGGAAAAATTTCTTTATGAACTACCTTGTCATGTCGTTCTATTTTCCAATAGATCGTGGACGTAATGAATGCAACCACATCTTAGCTTTCTCTTTTAAGGAGAAAGGAAAGAGTTTCAGCCTAACCGTGTCCTCAAACACGTTCAGAAAATATAGAGTGGCTATGACCTCATCAAACTCTTTCATGTGTAAATATCAATTTTCAGATTCAAGTCCATGGAATTTTGGAAGGAGTTGGATCACCCCTGGCTTGATATCCATATGTCTTGTATTTTCTGCAAAAACCATGCATGAAGATGTGCTCACCCCCGCCGGTTGTAAGTAGTCTCATAAAGTACGAGGCCAGGGTGCATGATGCACCTCATTCTCATCCTGGATTTCCTTAACCCTAGGTTGAGGTGGATTTGGAGGTTGATTGGCACCATAACTTCAATTAACTTTATGGATCTTAAGTGGTGTCTGTTCACAACCCTAAGTGTAGGGTCGCGATGTAGTAATAATCTCGGTGAGACCGAGGTCGAATCCATAGGGACTAATCTCGTGTGTCTTCTAAGAGCAACTAGAACTAGAAGAAAATGTTTATTTAAATCTGAATTGATTGAGAGAGTAATTGTGAATTATTTAACTAAAACTTGTAAATTCAAAAGTGGAAAACTAGGGTTTTCAAGGATCCACTTGTAGAGATCAGGGAGATCTATGCTTGATTCAAAGGCACAATTGGAATCATAGTCCCATCTTATCCAATTGGAAGATATCACAGTAAAACCAAATCTGAACTTCCTTTGACCTAATTCTCAATGGATGAGAGGTATGAGAACTGGAAGTGATTCTATCACAAAACCATGCTCAGGAGACAAGGCAAATAACAGGATTTACCAATCCACAACTAATCATAAGAGAATCAGGAAGATTAGAAGGATTCCATCACCCAACCATGCCCATGGGACGATGGTGAACAACAGGATTTCCTAATTTCACAATCTCAATACATGAAAAGAACATACTTAAAGCTATCGTAGATCTATTGTAATTTAAGTCACAGCATACCATTAAAAACTGAAAGTATTTCTTAAATATCAAACTAGAATCAAAGATAGTTCAACTTAAACATGAATCAAAGCAATAAAAAACATCCCCTCACACTACAAGCTACACCTCTTAGCCCTAGCTAAGAGGTTTAGCCAATCATAGACATGATTGAACTAGAGTCTCTTAATAAAAGCGTAAAAACAACTAAGGGAAGAAAAACTCTTAGTGATGGCTTCTCCACACTTTTGCTCCCCTCCTCAAACCCTAGATGATGTTTAGGGATGCCTTAGGGACCCCTATTTATAGTTTTAAGCCTTAGAATTTTGCACCAAGTGAAAATTTTTGGAAACCATCTCAAATTTATGCAGTCCATGCAAAAATTACGTAACACTCGACTGGTCGAGGGTCTCCTTCGATTGGTCGAGCAAGGTGAGGATTTTGAGGTTTTACTCATTAGAGTTCGAGTCGAGACACCTTTGACCGGTCGAGTAAATGCCAGGACTGGTCGAGCCGGAGCCAGGACTAGTTGAGCGTGGCCAGGACTGGTCGAGCCGGAGCAAGGACTAGTCGAGGATCACCGAATTTCACTTCAAAACTCTGATTTTCTTCATTCTTGACTTGGTTTTCTTAGATCTTCAGTATGTGCATTCTTCATTCTTGGTCTTAAAAGATCCATTCTTGACTTTGGTGATTCTTGAGCGTTAAATCCATGCTTTTAACATCCTTTTCAATCTAAGCTCTTAAATTCACCTTGCAACACAAACATGATTAAAATAGAATATTAAGCATTATCATGTTCATAAAACCAAGTAATAGATGGGGTCCAATGTGCAATATTTGACCCTCAACAGTGTATAATCCTTTGATGGATAGATAACCCCTCAACCAATCCTTATTCACTCAAAAGACGTCGAGTGTTATCACAGACCCACTTGGGCATGAAACACTTTTAGCCCACAATTTCAGAATCTAACCTAAACCTAAAAAAGAAAGAGGGGAATAGAAATCTAGAAATAAAAAGAGAGAGAATTAGAAAGAAGTTACCAAATTAGAAGTTTCTATATTGGGATCCTACAAAAGAAAAAGGAAAGTGAATTAGTTTCTAAAAAAAAAGAAGAAAAAGGAAAGTTTCTAAAACTATAAAGTAAGTTTCTAAAAACAGAAAAAGGAAAGTAAACTAGTTTCTAAAAATAGAAAAAGGAAAGTACACTAGTTTCTAAAAACAGATTAAGAGAGTTTCTATCCTAAAATTAGGAAGAAAATTAGTTTCTAAAAACAGAAAAGGAAAGTTTTTAAACTTAAAAATAGAAGGTAGAAAAACTCTAATCTTAAACTAATTCCAAAACTAATTAATCTTAGAAAAACACAACCGTTAATCCCCATCGATGGCACCAAAAACTTGTTCACAACCCCAAGTGTAGGATCGCAATGTAGTAATAATCTCAATGAGACCGAGGTCGAATCCACAAGGACTAATCTCGTGAGTATTTTGAAAGCAGTTAGAAGTAGAACTAGAAAAAGATTTGAATCTAAATTTGAAATAAAAGGAAGTAATTGTGAGAGATTTAATTAGAAACTTAAGAAATTCAAAGGTGGGAACTAGGGTTTCTAAGGATCCACTTGTAGCAATTAGGGAGCCCTCTTACTTAATTTAAGTCACACAATTGGAATTGGAGTCCTATCCTATCCAATTGGAAGATATACAATTAAGATCAATTTTGAACTTTCCTTGACCTAATTCTCAATGAAGGAGAATTATGATAATTGGAAGGGATTCTGTCACCAAACCATGCCCATGGGACAAGGGCCAACAATAGGATTTACCAATCTCACAATTTCAAAATCAGAAAAAGAAGATACTCAAAGCTATTGCAGATCTACTGTAATTTGAGTCACAATAAACCATTGAAAATTGAAAGTATTCCTTAAATATCAAATTAGAATCCATGAAGGTTCATCATAAACATGAATCAAAGCAATAGAAATAACTCATCACACTACAAGCTTCACCTCTTAGCCCCAGTTAAGAGGTTTAGCCAACCATAGACATGATTGGATTTAAAACCCTAGAAGAAAATATGAAAAACTAAGGAGAAAGAGAAGAAAAATGCTTGGCGACAGCTCTCTACCCTCGTGCTTTACTCCTCCAAACCCTAGAGATCCCCAGGGATGCCTTGGGGACTCTTATTTATAGTTATGCAACACCTCCTTTCGCACCGACTTGGAAAAATCTAGAAACCACCTCAAATTTACGCAGTTTCGATTCTATCAAAGTGTCTTCAATATGTCTTTTGATTCTATCGAATAGTCTTCGATAGATTCAAAGATCGGTCCAGAACTGTCCAGTGAGTTTGGCCTGAAATCCTGAAATTCTTGATTCTATTGAAGTGTCTTCGATATGTTCTTCGATACTATCTAACAGTTTTCGATAGAATCGAAGTCTATTCTAGCATTTTTCCAGAATTAGA
The DNA here is from genome assembly GCF_029962835.1 of Magnolia sinica. Classification (NCBI taxonomy): domain Eukaryota; kingdom Viridiplantae; phylum Streptophyta; class Magnoliopsida; order Magnoliales; family Magnoliaceae; genus Magnolia; species Magnolia sinica. The sequence goes on along the minus strand of NC_080577.1, from coordinate 57,406,519 downwards.
CTTTTCTGGTCTCAGAATCTGTTTTCAGGACAATTTTCAGGATTCCTTTTCTTCACTTCAATTCTTCGATTCTCTCCCTTCATCACTTGGTTTCCTTGGATCTTTAGCATGTGAATTCTTCAATCGTGGTCTCCTAAGATCCATCCCTTGTCTTAGTGATCTTTGAGCATCAAATTTATGCTTTTAGCACCTTTTCCAATCCAAGCTCTTAAATTCACCTTGCAACACAAACATGAGTAAAATAGGGCATTAAGCATTATCATGTTCAAGATATAAATGGAGGTAATATGCAATATGTAACTCTCAATGTCATGCCCCAAACTCGAAAACTAGACTCACAGAATTCTCGACCGCTGAATCCGGCGCTGACAGCCTTCGTAGTATCCCATTCTCGGCTCCCAACACCCATATGGTAGATTCCAATCCTGGGATCCTACAAGGAGGATTTTCAGTACAAAATTTTTGTAAAGGACCATAACCACAAGCATAACCAAGTCACAGAAACATCATCACTACATGTCCACTAATAAAATCATTCGAGTACAATGCTGAAAGGGAAAACATATATGAAACAAAAACTCCAAAGCTCTAGCACATGCTCCTGTCTCAATGCTGCTGCGACCTAACGTCACCTGCACACAATGGTCATGTATAAGCTTACAAGAAGCTTAGAGAGTGGTGTATGTGTGTGCAATGCATGTGCTAAGCATATAAATATCAGAGTAAGCAGAAATACTGACAAGTCCATAAATGTCATCAGCCTTATCCAAGCTATGCGATGCAAGTCTTAATAAGCCAAAGTCATATACTGAGGAAGCAATGTAGATCGGTTATGCAATGCGGAGACATAGTAGGCCAAATGTCATATATTGAGGATGCAATGTAATATGTAAATCCTGACGAGTCCATGAATACCATCAGCCATATCTAGGCCAGGCAATGCAGAAACATAGTAAACCAAATGTCTTATACTGAGGGTGTAATGCAATATGCAATGCAAAAAAAAATGATAAAGCCGAAGTGTTTAGTCGAGATGATAGTACGTGGTATCGCAAGCTGTGGGGTTCATCACAAGGGACTTCTATCCAAACCAGTCTCATACCTAAATTTGCATAGTTAGACTCAAGGTGGTAAACTCCTGATCCCAGGTTGGTCGCGCGCCCAACTGAAATCCTTGCCATTGCGAAGGTACACATAAAGGTTTGGTTGCGCACCACCAGCCCGAGTGGATAGTGAATGAATGAATAAATGAGTTAAATGCTGAGTATGCAACTCCTGTTCAGTAAGTCCATATATCAGTACCATATATCTCTGGGATCATCACCGGGGTCTAGTACACTCTAAACTGGCTGCCACCCCTCCTGGCCACGTAGCCTATCGAGTGGAAAAGACCTTACTACCCTCCTGGCTAGTAGTCTACCAATATCTACCCGGCTTGTCGATAGTGGTCTCATTCCTCTAGCTGGTCAAACTCAGCCTAGCTTTGCCCCCTACCCTTGGGCGGATAAGGCCACATCCCCTTCCAATCGACCCTGACACAGTGGGAGATGTGACCTACTAATATTCGACACTCAGGTGCTTATGTATCCACTCGGTCTAGACGTTGGAGCATCCCCTGGCCACAGCGGTTTAGGGACTTTCACCCAAGGACATCAAACCTGCCAAGTGTTAAGACCAAACACTTTTAGTGTCCCATCGGGCCATTCACAATATACCCGTGGAGGCTACAGCCTTGATGTTGCTAGGGCACAAAGTGATCACGTCACACAAAACATGAGTCATACCATCCAGTCAAACATCAAACCTGCGTGTATCGCGCGATCATGTGGGGCAACTTCGTCTCACAAGGAGTCCCATAATCATCTCAGCCCAAAGGTATATGCTATAATCAATCATCCCTCATAACAAGCATACCAATGATGCTTACGAGCATGTATCATGATGTTATACTAAGCATGCATCATGCAATCATGTGCATAGAATACATAGCATATAGGGATTCACATGCATCATCAATATCACGGGCATTGTCCAATACTATCATTATACATGCCCTAGGCATTAGTCGTCCATCATGCATAAGGTCATCCTTACGTCCACCAACCTCATTTATTTATCATTATCCATGCATCAAGTAAAATATGGTTATCTTATCCACATTATCATCACGGCAATCAATACATGCATTATTATCACTTGGATATCAAGCATGGTGGTCAACTAGCATGTTTTGTCATCATGCATATTAAATATCATCATCATTACCATGAGGATAATTTTCACTTAACATAAACAATGTCATAAGTACTATAAATAATTACTCATCCATCATCAATGCATATGTTATAATTCACCATCCATTAAATCATATTTATCATTTCAACCAACAATTCACCATCATCATTATCATGTTATTACACATGTATCATCGTCTCGCCCATCACTAGGCGCATCCTACTAGACTAAGCACACTAGCATGATTATCAGATATAAACAATAACCGGCCTAAATACATAATGGGGTCTACAGAAGGATGATGGATTTAGTCCAAAACATTGAGATTAGATCTGAAAAGTGGATATACTAACCTGATACCATAGATTCTTCCATCTATGGTAAGGGGTGATGAATCACTCACCCATAGATAATGGACGGTCTGGATGTCATACTAAATCAAGGATAAACCTCATGGGGTGAGTTTAATGGACATAAAACAAAGGCAGTTAAGAGGATGAGCCTAAGTATAGTAAGTGGGCTTCCTCACCCACTCTATCATGAAATAACTGGGCTTTCCTATGGGGGCCCGATATGAAAACAAGGTGGGCTTTATCGGGGTCCATACATCTTGGACTATGTGTCCTTACAAATGGATCAGGTAGCCCGCTCATCATCTAAGTGTGCCTTGGGTTTGGTCATTGAGCTTGGTCTAACATGTGTATCTAGGTGGACCACATTTCCTATGGAAGGCCCGGTATGACCACAAGATGGGTCCTAAGGTTTGAGTAGTCTTACAGGGTATGGTGGAAAGCATCATTATCAATGGGGGCCCAACGGTTTGGGTTAGCCCAATAAGGTAAAGTGGGAATTACTACATCCATGTGAGCCCAACAGTTTGAGATAACCCAATAAGAAAATTGGGTGACATTAACATCAATAGGGGCCTAATGGTTTGGGATAGCCCAATAAGGGAAAATGGGTACTGTAAGGCCCATATCCTAGTTTGTACCGTTCCTTAGACTTTCACGATCCTCCCTATCGAATTCTGGCACGCCGTGACCTGTAATCGGCATTTGCGCTGACCCTGAGTCTTACCCTGTCAACCCGAGTCAACTCGACCCGAGACTTATACCCTAGCGATTGCGCCGTCGCGCCGCGGTTCCATCGTCGCGACTTGTGCATCGATGCAATACCCAGGCTAGGAGTTGTGGGCCCGCGTTTATTTTAAAGAAAATGTCATGCATTACGAATCTTAAGAGAATCTCGACCATCCATCACATCAATCAATCAAATGCAAGTCAAGTACACAACCCTTCCCTCTCTTACCAACAAAGCATGACACCCATCTCTCTCCCATTCCCAAAGTCAATCAAGCCCATCCACTCCTTACACACACCCATCCCTCTTACAACACCCTCTCCTCTCTCATTCTCTCTACCATTTACCAAGCTTCCATGAGAGAAAAGCTCTAAGGAGAGAATAACCAAGTGTGGCCCACTTCCTACCCCCTCATCTCACCATCCAACCCTTCAAACTTCATCATCCACCCTTAAAGAAGAAGCTTAGGGGCTAAGGAGTTCAATGATCTAAATAAGAAGACAATCGGTGGGTGTTTTTGTAAGATTAGATGGTATTTTGATGATGGGCTAAGTGGGGCCTACCGATTGATGGTATGGATCTCACTTTGGACCCCAGGTGTGGCTGATGGCCCACCATGATTCATATGTTCATCCCATGATGGGGCCATCCTCCATGGACCCCATCATGATGTTTATTTTTCCATTTATGGAAAGGTCATCTAAACCTTGCATCTTTTGGTGGAAAGGGATCTCCACCATTGATTTTTATGATTTAGGGCCCACATGAATTGGGACCCATTTTGATGTATGTATTATATTTACATGGTCCACTTAGGGAAGGCTCATAGTGGCGGAGCTCTTCCCCTCTATCGCCGTCTCTCTCTCTCTCTCTCTCTCTCTCTCTCTCTCTTTTCCTATTGCGGCACACCTTGATGTATGATCCACGTTATCCAGGGGGACCACACGCTGTCCAAACAGTGGGGTGCTCACTGTCCAGTAGCTGGACTGCCTTGCTACCCAAACGAAAGGAAAACACAAATATTAGCTTTATCTAAAGTTGGTGGGTCCCACACATGTGGAGCCACCTTAATGTATGTATATTGTATCTGGGCCGTCCATCTACTAGACGACCAGCAGCTAAAGCTGCTGTTTAACTTCAGCAAGTTCTGAGGGTTTGATCTTGAGGTATGTGTTATACCCATACCATCCGTCCGTTTTGCCTGATGTGTGGGACCCACCCACATGTGCTGCACGTGTGGGGTGGGGCCCACCTTAGATGTATATATTTTGTATCTATCCCGTTCATCCAACGGTGGGACGCACCGTGATGTATGGGTCTTATCCACACCGTCCAGATGGCTAGACGGTGGGACCCACCGTTGATGTATATGTTCTATATCCACACTGTCCAAATGGCTGGACGATGGGACCCACTTTTGATGTATATGTTCCTTATCCACACCGTCTAGATGGCTAGATGGTGGGACCCACCGTTGATGTATATGTGTTATATCCAAACCGTCCATCTGCATGGACGTTAGTAAGTTCTGTGGGTCTGATCAGAGGTATGTGTTATATTTAAACCGTCCGTCCATGAGACGTGCACCCCCCCCCCCCCCCATCTGGATGCTGCACGTGTTGTATCCACCGTCCAGCAGCTGGACGGTGGTGCACACTATGATGTAAGTGTTTCATCCACGTCATCCAGTCCTTGCTGGATGTGGATAGTGGCACCATGATGTAGGTGTTGTATCCACATTGTCCACCGTATTTTCAAATCATTTTAAGGCCTGGGCCTTAACGGCCATGCCCAACTGGCGGTCAGAGGTTCACCTACTGCTGGACCAACGTCTAGCAGCAGCTGGGCCGAGACCCACCATGATATATATGTTTTATCCTTGCTATCCATCAGCTATTTAAGGCCCATGGGATCTGGCCCATTGCGATGAGTTTAAGGCCTAGTGATGAGGCCAATTGTGATGTATTTAAGGCCCGTATATGAGGCCCAATGCGATGTATATGAGGCTCGAGTATGAGGCCCATTGTGATGCATTTGAGGCCCGAGTATGAGGCCCATTGTGATGCATTTGAGGCCCAGGTGATGAGGCCCATTATGATGTATATGCGGCCATGTTTGAGGCCCAATGAGATGCATTCGAGGCCCATATATGAGGCCTAATGCAATGTATTTGAGGCCCATGGATGTGGCCCGCTGTGATGTATTCGTGGCCCGTGTATGAGACCCATTGCGATGTATATGCGACCCGTGTATGAGGCCTAAGTGATGTATATGTGGCCCTTGTGTGAGGCCCGATGTAATGTATAGAAGGCCCTTATAAGAGGTTCAATTGTGATGAGTGATTCCACCATGATGTATGTGTTATTTTCACACCGTTCATCCATTTCTCTAAGGTCATGGGCCCCATTGCCTTGAGAGGCCCACCCTGATTTATGGGCTATATGCCCACCATGGGGCTGCCTGGTGAGGCCCATCATGATGTATGTGTTACATATACGATGTCCATCCATCTCCCTGATTTGTATAAGGGTCGTGGGCCCTATAGAGAGTTAGATTCAAATCCCAAGTGGACCACACTTTCGGAGACGATAGTGGTTAAATGTCCACCATTGAAATCCTCCTTAGGGCCCGTGGTTAAGCCCATTACCTTGGGAGCAATGACGGTTAAATGTCCACGTTGTAATCTCCCTAAGGCCCATTGTTAGGCCCATTCTCATCTCATCTTATTAGGCTTACCCCAAACCGTTGACCCCCCTTGATGATTATATTACCCACCTTCTCTTATTAGGCTATCCCAAACCTTTGGGCCCCCATTGATGCTAGTGATACCCACCTTTCCCTTGATTAGGGTATCTCAATCCGTCGGGCCCCCATTTGATGATGGTGCTTTCCACCATACCTTGTAGGATTATCCAAACCTTGAAGCCCACCTTGTGTTCACACCATGCCTTCCATAGGAAGTGTGGTCCATTTAGATACATATACTTACCCAATTTAGTGACCATACCCAAGGTCCACTTAGGTGTTTGACGGGCTACCCAATCTGCTTGGATGAACACATAGTTCTAAATTTATGGACCCCACCAAGCCACTTTGTGTACGTATCAGGCTCCCCGTAGGAAAGCCCAACTTATTACATGATAGAGAGTGTGAGGAAGCCCACCTGTTGTACATAGATTCGCCCTCTTAACTCACCTTGGGGTGCACCCACTTGACTTGCCCCATGAGACATATCTTATCCTTATATCTAGTTGCTAGAACCTCGGTGTCACGTATACATCATCCACACCGTCTATTTACTTCTTTGGGATAAGTGTGGGGCCTATCCTTGACATTAGTACACCATCACCTCTTGTCGTAGATGGAAGAATATGTGGTACTAGATTTAGTATATCCACCATATAGAGCCTATCTCGATGTATGGGCAAGATCCGCCGTCCTTCCAGTGGACTCCGTCTTGGAATATATGATATATCAGTACCTTGGAAGGATAACTTGGGAGATGCCACATGGATTCCTATAGTTGTAGAAGGGGCATGTAGTTTAGCTCCTACTCTTTGTATGCGATATGCCTGTGATGGTCGATTGTGTATTATTGTTGTCTGCCCTATTAGATAATCATGCATATGTACTTTATTACATCATGATACATGCCCATACCATCATATATATGCTTGTTATGAGGAGTGATTGATCATAGCATATGCCATTAGGTTGGTTTACTATGGGACTCCTTGTGAAACGGAGTTGCCCCATATGAGCAGGCGATACAAGTAGGTTTGATGCATGACTAGATGGTATAACTCATGCATCTCATATTTTATTATATGATCACCGAACGCCCTAGTGACATCATGGCCATAGCCTTCACAGGCATATCGTAGATGGCCAGATGGGACACAGATACATGGGGTGCTATAGATGTACTTGGGTGAAATTCCCTAAACCCTCTTGGTACTAGAGGATGCTCCAACGTCTAGACCGAGTGGAAATACATGAGTGCATGAGGGCTGTATACCAGTAGGCCGCGTCTCCCACTGTGTCATGGTCGGTTGGAAGGGGGTGTGGCCTTACCCGCTTGAGGGAGTAGGCAATGTTAGGCTGAGTCTGACCAGCTCATAAATGGGTTTGCTATCAACGAGCTGGGCCGATATTGGTAGGCAGATAGTGAGGTCTCTTTCACTTACCTGGTTGTGCGCATGATGGGGCGGTAGGTGGTGCAGAGTGTACTAGACCCCAGTGATGATCCCAGAGATGTACGATATTGATATGTGGACTTATTAAGTAGGAGTTACACACTCAGCATTTTACTTATTCATTCACTATCCACTCGGGCTGGTGGTGTACAACTAATTTGTTATGTGTACCTTTGCAATGGCCAAGATTTCGGCTGGGGCGCACGACTAACCTGAGATTAGGAGTTTACCACATTGAGTCTAGCTATCTAAATTTAGGTATGAAATTAGTTTGGATAGAAGTCCCTTGTGATGGGCCCCACAGCTTGCGATACTATATACTATCATCCCGACTTCACACTCTAGTTTGGTCATTTCTTTCACACCACATATTACATTGCATCCTCAGCACATAGCATTTGGTTTACTATGCTTTTGTATTACATAGCCCGAATGAGGTTGATGGTATTATGGACTCGCCAAGATCTACATATTGCATTACATCCGCGGCATATGACATTTAGGTTGCTATGTTTCTACATTTATATGGCCTAGATGAGGCTGATGGTATTCGTAGCTCTTCAGAATTGCATATTATATTGCATCCTCGGTATTTGGTATTTGGCTCATTATGACTCCGCATTGCATAGCCGTTAGCCTTGCTAGTATTCCGCTTACACTGATATTTGTGTGCTTGGCACTTATCTTGCGCACACACGTACACCACCCTCTAAGCTTTCTTTAAGCTTATGCATGATAGATGTGTGCAGGTGATGATAGGACATAGTCAAGCAGAGGCAGGAGCGTGCGGCAGAGCTTCTAGAGCTTTTGGCATTTATCTTGTATTTCCCCTTCATGTATTGTACTCAAGTTTTTGATATTAGTGGATATGTGATGATGATGTTGCCTTTGTGATTTGGGTACACCTGTGGTTATGCTCCTTTATTTATAAATAAAATTCACATAAAAAATCCTCCTTGTAGGATCCCAGGATCGAAACCTGGCGTATGGGCGCTGGGAGCCGAGAATGGGGTATTACGGAGGCTGTTGGCACCGAATTCGGTGATTGAGAATTTTGTGAGCCCATTTTTCGAGGTTGGGGCCTAATAGGTCACTGACATTAATGGGGCCCAACGATTAGGGGTAGCCGAATAAGAGAAGATGGAAATGGGCTTAATAATGGGCTTAGGGAGTTTTACAACATGGACATTTAACCACCATTGCCTCCTAGAGTGCGGCCCATTATAGAAACTATCTCACAATGGGGCCCATGGCCCTTACAATAGCTAGAAAATAAATGGGCAGCATTCATATTATCTCATACATCATAATGGGCTTCAAGGGACAGCCCATGGTCTACATACATCAAGGTGGGCTACATGGGGCAGCCCATAGCCCAGGAAAATGGTTGGGCAGGATATATATAGCACATTCATCATGGTGGGCCTCTTGGGGCAGCCCATAGGCTCCAAAAAATTGTTGGACAAGGATTACAACACATACATCATGGTGGCTTACAAAACAGCCCACAAAATCCATCATAATGGATGGGTAGCATATACATTAGAGTGGGCTCTAAGGCTGGTCGTCTAGCCCATCTGAGCCTACTGGACATCTAGAAATTTGGACATTCTGGTCCTCATTCAATCAGATGGAAGGTGGGCCTCACAGCCTCATAATGGGCCCCATGATCTCAAAAAAATTGATGTATAGTGTGTATGCATTACACCTTCACCCCGGTGGGCCTCACAGCCTCATAATATATAACTACAAGTAGTAATATAGGGCCCTTGCTAAACGTCCAGCCCTCCCAACTACCTGGGGCTACTGGGCATCCAGTAGATGGACAATTTAGATGAAAATCATAACTCATGGTGGCCCATATATATTATAGTGGGCCCAACCAGATGAAAGGCTTGAATAGAACACATAAATCAGGGTGGGCATGCTACTGGACAGGCAGTCTAGCAGTGTCCCAATCCCAGTTGGATGGTCCAAAGGGCCTTGACGGCCTGGGCAACACATAACTAAGGTGGGCCTGCGGCCATGGACGGCCAGCCCCTGCTGGACGTTGGGCTTGCCTGGGAGTCCGGTAGATGGGCTGCTGCCCTGACATGTGGCATCCCTCAGATGGACAGCCTGGATGCGACACATATATCTGATGTGGGTCTCGGTTAGGTGGGCCACAAAAGGGGTGAATGGAGAAGATAAAACATATACTTCAAAGGTGGACAGCTGCTGGACAGACATTCCAGTAGTGTCCCGGCCCATCTGGGCATTGGATCTACCTTTAGGTTGGGCCCATGCCCTACTTAAACATGGAGAAATGAATGGACGTAATGCATCTTCAAGTACACAGCAAGGTGGGGTCCACATGAGTGGCCCACCAACCAGCCATCAAGCTGATATTTATGGTTTCAACCCATTCAGACGGTCAGCAAGTGGGCCTAGAATTTGGACAGCAGCATGTTGCTACATGTTACAACCCACAAGACTGCTAGACGGTGTGGTTATCCATCAAATTCATCAAGGTAGGGCCCTCCTGGATGGGCCACACACATCAGACCAAGCTAATATTGGTGTTTACCCTTGCATGCAAAATAAGACAACAAGGTGGGCTAGCCTACGTCCAGAAATCTGGACAGCAGGACCGTCCCATCCTGTTGGACGGTCTGGATGTGTTGAGCACATCATGTAAGGCCCGTGTCCTAGTATCTCGTCGTTCCTTTTGATCCCGCGATCCTCCCCGTCGAATTCCAGCAACATGCGATCTATAGATAGCATTTGCAAGCAACCGTAAGTCGCATCCCGTAGACTCGAGTCGATTCAACTCGAGACGTATGCCATTGCAACCGCGCCATCGCCGCAGTTCCAATGCTGTGTCTTGTGCGCCAATGCGATGCCTAGATTGGGAGATACGACCCGATCTTAATCTCCGCCATAGACTGTGTTGCAGGGCCAAAGATTCCAGAGAGAGTAGATTCTCTACCTAGAACCATACATGAGGATGACATCATCCTAGGCCACCCTAGCCCCCCCCCCCCAATGCTTCCTACCAATAATAACAAGCCTCTCTCTCACATGCCTCTTACAAACCATAATTACACTTATACCTAATCATTACTCCCATATACACCTCTCTCTCTCTCCCATTCTCTCCCATCTTCTCCATTAGCAACCCAGGAGAGACCTTGGACGTCCCACCTAGGAGAGAAAAATCTCAAAAATCCAGTCACTTTCCACCCTTAATCCCACCCAATCCAACCCTTGAAACATCATCTCCACCATTGAAGGAGCATCTTAAGAGCCTTGGAGTACTAGGGAGTAAGAAGAGAAGAGGTGGGTGCATCTTTAGGGTAGATCTCTCCATTTCTTGCATAAGGGCAAGTGGGACCTACCAATCAGTAGTAGGGATCCTATCTTGGCCCCTAAGTGTGGCCAATGGCCCACCAAGCTTGCATGCATGTATCATGGTGGGGCCATTCTCCATAGACCCCACGATGATGTTTGATTTAATCTCCTAGTGCATGAAGGCCATCTAGGCCCTGATTTATAGTGGGAAGGAAATCTCCACTCTTGATTTTGTTTATGGGCCCACACGTTTGGGACCCATCTTGATGTATGTATTGATGTATGTATTAGAGGGGCTCATGGTGGCGAAGCCCCTCTATCACATGTTTCTCTCTCTCTCTCTCTCTCCCTCTTTCTATGATATTGTGTGGCTCACTTGATATGCTCAACAAATCTAGACCACCTGAACAGTGGGACCAGCCCACCTTGCTGCCTACCGTCTAGGGCCAGCAGGCCGACCATGATGTATTTATCCATGTTGCCTGTCCATATGGACAGGCCTGGATAAAGGGAAAAACAAATATCAGCTTGTATCCAAGCTGGTGGGCCACCACGTGGACCCACCTTGGTGCATATGTTGCATCCCCACCATCCAGTAGGCTGGAACAATGGGGCTTGCCTCAATGTATGTGTCTGTCCACACCGTCTAACAGGACTGGAACGGTGGGACCACCTTGATGTATGTTTCTGTCCACGCCATCCAGTCCCTGGACATGGGACCCACATGATGTATGTGTTTTATCCAAGCCGTCCAGTCCCTGGACGTGGACTCACATGATGTATGTTTTATCCACACCGTCCGTGGCATGTGTGACCCACCTGATGTATGTACTCCACATCCACACTATCCATGTGTGTGAGGCTCACCTGCCACGTGTGGGACCCGCCTTGATGTGATCTATCCAGGCCGTCTAAGTGCTGATCGTCCAGCAAGGGCCCCACCTGCTGTATATTTTTTTATATCCATGTTGTCCATTTATGTTATGCAAGGCCCACCTTGATGTATATGTGTCATACACCCTGTTAGGCCATTTTTCAGAGCCTTGGGCCCCATTACTATGTAAGGCCCACCTTATGTACATGACTAGCTTGACTGTCCAGATTTTTGGATGTCCAGCAAGCCTAGATGGGCTGGATGTCCAGCCATTAGAGCCCACCATGTTGTATGTGATACATGTGCTACCCATCCATTTTGTGGAGCACGTGGGCTGACTTGTAAGGCCCACTATGGTGTTTGTGCTGTATGTACCCTGCCCATCTATTTTTCTGAGCCATGGGCTGCCCCATGAAGGCATGTTATGATGTATGTGTTACACATGCTGCCCATCTATTTTACTGGATTATATGGGCTCCCTATAAGGCCCATTATGATATATGTGTTGTATATGCTGCCCATCTATTTTGTTGATTATATGGGCTGTCCCAAGAGGCCCACCATGATGAATGAGATTTATGGGCTGACCCAAGAGGCCCACCATGATGAATGAAATAATATGTATGCTGCCCATTCATTTTTTTAAGCTAGTTTAAGGGCTATGAGCCCCATTGTGAGATAGTTTCTATATCGGGTCGCACTCTAGGAGGTAATGGTGGTTAAATGTCCATGTTGTAAACCTTCCTAGGCCCATTGTTAAGCACATTCTCATCCTCTGTTAGTGGGCCAAGCCAAACTGTTGGGCCCCTATTATTGATAGTGCTTCCACCATGTCTTGTAGATTTATCCAAGCTATAAAGCCCATCTTATGCTTATTGGGCCCCATAGGAAGCCCAGTTACTACGTGATGGAGAGGGTGAGGAAACCCACTCTTTGTACTTAGGCTCATCCTTGATATAAGTATGCCATTTAGGCCATCGTTTGATTATAGGAGAGTACAAGATCACTGTTGGATATGCCCAGTAGAACATCATAATACATGCCCACACACATCATTTGCATGCTTGTTACGAGGAGTGATTGATCATAACATGTGCCATTGGGCTAGTTGTTTTTGGGACTCCCTGAGAGACAGAGTTGCCCCACATGAGCGCGCAGTATGCGTAGGATTGCTACATGACTGGATAGTGTGACTCATGCATCTCACATATATGTGACATGATTACTGTACGCCCTATCGACATCAGGGTCGTAGCCTCAACAGGCATATCGTGGATGGAAGGATTGGACACCAGAAATGTTTTTAGTTCTAGACATGTTTTTAGTTCTAGACATGGGGCACCATAGATGTCCCTGGGTGAAAGTCCCTAAACCCTTATCGTACCAGGAGGTTGCTCTAACATCGAGACCAAGTGGATACATGAGCACATGTGTGTTGAAAACTAGGAGGCCGTGTCTCCCACTGTGTCGTGGTCGGTTGGAAGGGAGTGTGACCTTACCCGCCTAGAGAGAAGGGGGTATAGCTAGGTTGAGTTTGACCAGCTCAAGGAATGGGTCTACTATCGACATGCCAGATAGGTATTGGTAGACTATTGTTCAGGCGGATAGTGAGGTCTTTTACACTCACATTGGACTGCCCGCCTGGGGGAGGGGTAGTCAATGTGTGCACTAGACCCCGATGATTATCCAGAGAGGAACTATACTGATATATCAATATTTCAGAGAGGAACTGTACTGATATGTGGATCCAGCTGAGGACTGGTATGCTTGCGTTACATCTTGCATATGACATTTGGCTATGTAGGCCTTGTATTGCATAGCCTTGGTATGGCCGACAACATTCATGCCTTGCATCGTATAGCTAATAGAACTCATGGTCTCCCCAACATTTCCGCAATACTCTGATATTGTATGCATGACACATGTATTGCGCACACACTTACACCACCCTCTAAGCTTTCTATAAGCTTATGCATGACCATTGCGTGCAAGTGACGCTAGGACGTAGCAGCACTGAGGCAGAAGCGTGCGGCTGAGCTTCTAGGTTTTGATATCTATCTTGTATTTCCCTTTTAAGCATTGTACTCTAAAGTTTTTTATTATAGTGGATATGTGGTGATGTTATTGCTTGTGTCTGGGTTATACTTATGGTTATGCTTCTTATAGAAAAGTTAATATTGAAAATCCTCCTTGTAGGATCCCAGGATTAGAATGCAGTATATGGGTACTAGGAGCTGAGAATGGGGTACTACGGAGGCTATCGGCGCCGGAGTCGGTGATCAGGAATTTTGTGAGCCCGGTTTCCGAGTTTGGGGTATGACAGGAGTTGCTATCAGAGCATAACTTGGGAATAATTAAGGACAACATCACATATTTGCTTTAAACTTAGAACGATTAGATCCCCGAGATCGAAAACTTAGTAACCCTTTGATATAGTTCCCTAATGTGTTTGCCTTCCAGAGTTCTCAAGGCTAATAGGCCCGTTGTTCCTTCCTGTAGGACATAGCGCCTAAGATATCGACCCGAGCTACTCCCGCTCCCCCACCTGAGACTCCTGTTCCCCCGTCAGAGATTCCCGTCCCCCACCTGAGACTTCTGCAACCCCATCTGAGACTAGCACAACACCGACCATGTCTGTGAGTGTTGACTAGCTACAGAAGATGTTGCAAGCTGTGACTGCCACCCTCCAGGGGCAAGGCAGGCGACCCACCGAGATGCCCGCGTAGGCTGAGCAGGAGCGCGCTAGCGTCCTTCTTCGAGACTACACCTGACTCCATCCCCCGCGATTCCAGGGGGAGACCGACCCTACCCAGGTGGAGAAGATTTTCGACATCATGAGATGTATGACCCAGCAGCGGGTCCTACTGGCGGTATTTCTACTTCAGGGTGAGGCCGAGCATTGGTGGGCCTCAGTCATCTGTGCTACAGGGGCTGATTTTGTATGGATGTGGGAGGAGTTTGTAGACCAGTTAAACTGAAATTTTTTCCTTGACCATGTCCAAAAGTAGTGTGCACTCGAATTTGAGACTCTGGTGCAGGGGGATATGACAGTATCTCAATATGAGGCCCGCTTTGTTGCGCTATCGAGATTTGCGACATATTTAGTTGATGATGAGGGGTGAAAGGCTTGCCATTTCGAGAACGGCTTATGTTATGGTCTCCGAGGCCGTGCTGTTGGGCAGGTGGTAAAGAGGGCCCAGATTTACGAGGCAAAGTGGGCCAGTTCGCAGAGGGATCGTGATCAGAGGGCGGATCGGAAGAGGAGGGCCCCCTTCGGTAGCTCCCAGCAGCATCGTCCATGACAGAGGTGCACGGGCAGCCCAGCCTTCCAAGCACCAGCACACCCCCAACACCACCTTAGAGGTAGTTTGCCAGTGCCTGTTTTGGATGTGTTGAGAAAGGGCACCATAGGTGGGAGTGTCCCCGCGCTTAACAACAACAGCAGTAGTTGAGAACACCAAAATAGCCTCCACCATACCAGTAGTGATAGCAGCTCCTACCACTGAGGCCCCCACAATAGCAGTAGAAGTACTAGCTTACGAGACCGCAGTAAAGGCAGCAGTTCCAGTTACCACAGTAGTAGCAACAATAGTAGCGACCATAAAGAGAATAGGCACCCACCCCAGTTAGCTCAGGGCAGATTCTACGTGGTCCAGCAGGATCCACAGTCATCCGGAGGAGTCATCGAGGGTACCCTCCCTGTTTCCTCATGCATAGCTCGTGTTTTGTTCAACTCTAGTGCATCGTATTCTTTTATGTCTGAGGACTTCTACCACTCGACCAGATTGCCATTAGAGTTTACTCGTGAGGGATTGTCAGTGTCAATGCCCTTAGGGAAGACTATAGTGGTAGGCCGATTTTGTTCGTCTTGCCTCGTTTTGGTAGGGGAGACCTTTTTGCCTACTGATTTGTTTATGTTGCCGATGTCCGAGTTTGACATCATCCTGGGCATGGATTGGCTCGCCGAGTATCACGCCCTATTAGACTGCTCCGTGAGAACAGTCACATTCTGTATACCTAGCTTGCCACAATTCCAGTTCGTAACCGAGCCCAGAGGAGAGCAGCTTTTTTGTCTGATGTCGTGTGCCATTGAGGAGTCAGTTGCTTTAAGCATCGACTAACTACCGGTCATCTGTGGTTTTTCAGATGTGTTCCAGGAGATTCTGGGATTACCACCACTACCAGAAAAAGGGGCAAAGGCTATGGATAAAAACCATAGATAAAGGCCTATTGCTACGGTTATAATCCATAGCACTACCGTAGCAATTGGTGGTGTAGCCAATGGTCAAAAATCTATGGCTACGGATTAAATCCGTAGCAATAGATATCAATAGTTACGGATATAATCTGTAGCGAAATGTACATACAGCTACGTGAAATTGCGGTAATGATCGTTTTAGTTGAAGTGGGAATATGCCAAGATGTCCTAGAGGGGGGTGAATAGGACGTTTTAAGTTTTTATGATAAATTTTAGACCTATCAACCCAATCCTGAGTAAATATGCAAGTATCAGGATTTCTTCAAAATAACTCTAATGGCTTCCAAGCCAAATAGAGGATTCACTCACACAACTATTCAAAGGATACACAAGATGGACAACATAGTTCATGATGGATGTGACTGTGTGTGGGATGTGATTCTACTCGGTTCTAATTAATCATGTATGTAAGGGATATGAGATCATTCAGAGAAATCACATATGCAGTCACAGTAAATGGCAATCTCAAACATAGTTATTTTTATAATGGTTCGACTACTTGTCTACTCCACTTCCGGCGGAAGCACTCAACCCTTGAGTGTACCGGATCTCACTAATGGAGGTTTCAAATCAGGTTCACCTCAAACCGAAGGTTTTAAATCAGGTTCACCACAAACCAGTACAACCTACTTTAGGCTGACTCTAACGTGTCTCCATGACACAAGTTTATTCCCCACACAGGAGCAAGGGTCAACACACAACACCCAACTTTTAGGCCATACAGGCCAAGGATCCACACACGGA
The DNA here is from genome assembly GCF_029962835.1 of Magnolia sinica. Classification (NCBI taxonomy): domain Eukaryota; kingdom Viridiplantae; phylum Streptophyta; class Magnoliopsida; order Magnoliales; family Magnoliaceae; genus Magnolia; species Magnolia sinica. The sequence continues at coordinate 57,389,802 of NC_080577.1, read as the reverse complement.
ACCTACCAGTTTATGCTCCCATGAGCAAGGGTCAACACACAGCACCCAAGTTTTAGACAACATAGGTCAAGGACCTACACAAGGACCTGACAGTTTATGCTCTCCATAGAGCAAGGGTCAACACACAGCACCCCCACATACACTCCTGTCGGAGGCCTCCTATGAGGGCTTGAAAGGGGTGAGAAACACCTTAGACCCAATCTTACAAAAGGAATGATCACAAGGGTCTTATGGACTCTAATGACTTACAGATAAGTAGATGATCCCCATTAAGCACGTTGATGAAGATTTCCTCCTTTGATGATGAAGAATCTTCAACTCCCTTGAACTGCAACTCAGATGATGTACCAATGTAAGGCTACGGGTTGGGTTAAGGTTATGATGAAATCCTACTCTATTAAATGTTTTCCTATTAAGGGGACAATAATTCCAATCATCTATGCATTCAAGGCATCCTAGCTTAATGATTTGCCATTAAGATGGTAGCTCTAGGATCCTTGAATGCGGAAGTTCATTCCCCAATCCACTCTATTAAATGTCAATGATGAGGGTGGATTGGAGGGTGAACTCCCATGAGAGAAAAGGCTTAGGGTATATGATCTGGTTTTAAACACTTAAAAGCCCTCTCTATTTTCCCTACCAACAACCATGGGCAAGCTCTCATTAAATAGGCAAAAGGTTCCAACGGATATAAAATGGTCATATTTTTTACAGAGTTCGATATCATCAAGTAGGTTCGATATCATCAAGCGTATACTCTCAATAGCATCGACTGACCGCTTGATGATACAAACTCAAATTGTCAAACGCTTTTGAAACTTTTTGCCAACTGGTTGAGGAAATCGAACACACATCAATGACATCGGATTTCGAACTCCGATTTCATCAATATTGGGTTCGATTCCTCGACATTTGAAAATGAGAGAGCACTTGCCTATGAAACTTAACAGGTAAAAGATATGATTGAGCATCACTCGATATCATCGGAATTTGAATGTCGATGATATCGATGACAGTGTCGATTCATTGATAATTCTAAGGAATTTTCCTATAAGCTTGCCGGATAGTTTATGTCCTATTTCGATGACACAGACCTAGCCTCGATATGATCGATATTTGAATATCGATTTTATCGAGTGATCCTCGATCCAAGTAAGATTAACCTGAAAACTTACTGGATAGATTTATGTCCCAAACCGATATCATCGAAGGTCTACCAATATCATCGAGATTTAAATTTCAAGGATATCGAGGATACCTTCGATATATCGAGAATTACATGATTTGCCTTAGTAATATTTTGGACACAACAAACCAGATGTTGATTTTATCGAGTCAACTCGATGGACCCGAGATTTAAAATTCGATGATATCAAACGGTATATCGATTCATCGATAATTCAGTCCAGAGTTCTTTGTGGTTGCTGGACATCTGAAGTCCTCAATTCAATAATATCGCGTGAGCTTCGAGGACATCGATAACTAGGTTCGATTTCATCGAGCCATATATCAATAAATCAACAAAGGTAGAAAACTTAACGATTTTCCTGATTTTTGAAAACTGTTTTCTCACCTAAAAACCCTAAGATGTTTTATTCAATTTTAAGGGTTTTATATACCTGGTGTTTTGGGACATGGGATGTGAGGCTAAGGTTTACCTTTGGCGAGTTCGGGCACACATCCTGTTGAGGCAGATGCTTGATCAGTCTTCCTATGGGGCTCTTTTGTCTTGTTGACTCAACGCTCATGCTAATTGACAAACCACGGAACTTTCAATCTCCCCCTTTGTCAATTACGTGACAAAACACCCTAGAACAACTTCTACACTGACACCCTAAATTATGTGTACATGAACTTTACACAATTTTACAAAGCTATCTAGTTCATACACACACAGAGACAACTGTATCGTCCAGTAGTAGCTACTCCCCCTGTCTTCTTGTAGCTGCTCCCCCTATCACCTATACCGCCATTAGCAAACACACAATTTTCTCTGGGGTGGAATTTGTTCTCCCCCTTTTTGTCAATCATTAACAAAGGGCAATATGTAAATAGAGGTCGACTGAAGTTGAAGCTTATGAGAGAACCAAGACCCAAATAAAATGCATAAGATGTAAGAGAGAAAAGGACAAGTATGCATACTAGGGCAAAGGAGAGCTACGATGTTGAACAGACTATAATAGTATGGAGAGAAAGATCAGACACAAACTAAGCAGGGAATATGCAGGAGAAAACAAAATCACAATTCATGTCAGTATTTCATAGAATATCAGAGCATAATATGGCAACAAATATATATATATATATATATATATATATATATATATATATATATATATATATATATATATATATATATATATATATATATGAATCATCACACCGCCATAATTAAAAATATCCAAAAGTCGAACTGCCCAAGCTTGGCAGTCTAGTAACATCCATCCCAAAATAGCAAACACAAGTATCTAGCCCATCCATGGGCATATAAAAGAAAGTATTTTCCTCAGTCAGAGGATATCCAAATAATAAAAAAACTTGTTAGACTTTGCAAGTTAGTAATCCATCACATACACTCATACGATCGTAGGGCATTCAAAAATATACCCATGCCCATACGCTGAGATGAGAATAGGGTGTATGTGATGACACAAAGATTGTCGATACTATGGTGGAGGGACTGAGGAAGACAGTGCTGCATCGTTGCGTCGAAAGATGATCAAATCCACCAGTTGTTGCAACGACTGCTGCACCCCAGCCACCAAACGTTCCAGGACAGTGAACCTTACATTCATTGACTCGTTCAACTGAGTGACTTCTCGCAATTTCATTCCAATCCGATCTTGATGTAGTTTGAATCTTTTTCCCGGCACAGGGTCAGATGGAGACTGAGCATGCTGTGATGCGAGAGGGTCACCTTCGGCCATTCCGGTGCCTTTGGCTTGTGCAGCCCCTTCACCAAGTTCACCTTCTTCATGAATCCCTTCCTCAGGTTGGTCTTTGGGATATCGGTGGAACTTTAAATCCATCTTTCTAATGTTGTTTTTGTTGAAGTGTTGGACAGGAAGTTCCTGATCGTTTGTTGCCGAAAGATCGATCGTATTACACAACACATGAATAATCTAAGGATAGGGTAAATGGACATCTTGAGAAGCGTGAATTGCGTACACTAACTGGTGAACAATCAGAGTGGGAAGGCATATTTTGATCTTAGATGCTACACAGTATACTACCATGGCCATGAAACCTGCAAGGTCTGCTCGATTGGTACCCCGAGGATACACATTTGAGGTGAAGATGCCATGTAGAATATGATACCTTGGTTCCATGAATTTTGCCTTTAACGCATTTCCTTGGTGGCAAGCAATATCCCGACCATGGGAAAGAAATTTTGTGACCATAGGTCGAGTGTCAACATTTTCAAGGTCCATGTCAGGGAGACCAATGGGAGACAGTGAGGCCAAAGATGTTTGCAATGGATTCAGGGGTAATTTCTACATCATCACCCCCAACAGAAACAATGATAGACGGAGGTTCAACCACTAGAGAGTGACTGGAAGCAAAGAAGTTATAGGTTCTTTCATAGTGACACGGGCCGCTAAAGTCAAGGAGAGACAACTAGTCAATTGCGGCTAACAATGGTTCCAGATTGTATGATTTTAGGCACTCCCTGTCTATTTTCCTTTCATGGACCAGCTTTCTTCCAGTGTATTTTGCCAGAGCCGAATTTACCCTAGCAGGAGGAGGGACCGGTGCATCAAGTTGGGACCTGCCACGTGATGTTTGTCTTGTTCGCTGGTGTGTTGGGGTCCCATGATCAGGTACCCTCGCCCTTTCCTTCAGAGCAAGGAAATTTTATCTGGAGGATCTTGAAGATTCTCCAGGACTAGACATTTTTCCCTTGTCCTTTCCCATTGACTGGAACCACTGAGAGAGACTTGATGAATTTGGGGTTTTACAGACAGAACTTCTCTCAAAAATCTAGAGATACCCAAAAGGCACAAGATGTAATCTTGAGGATTTGAGGAAATAGAGGAGTTATTACTGGATTTTGATGATCTTGTAGGACTCTCAGATGAAGCTTCGAGTAGAACGGCTGAGAGAGATGAGCTGAGGAGAGAAAACGACCTTTGAGAAGTGAATGAAAATTTTCCCGCTCATCCACCTTTTATCGGGCAGCAAACTTCGATATCATCGAACCTGGTTTCGATGATATTGATATACCCCATTCAATGTTATTGAAGATGTTCTCGATAACATTCTCAATCATGTGACTCTTCTGATTCCAAAGGGGCGTCGATGATATCGATTCTATTTCGATTTAATCGAGCATCCATATGATTCATCGCCAGTCTTATCGAAGATGTATATCTTTCATTTTTCAGCATTTCGATATATGTATAACTTAATATATCTTCATATCGAACAGTATACACATCAAAATTTGTACAAGCATTGTACAATCCAAAATTATAAACATCAGGATGTTTATACACAAAAAAGATTGAGGTGAGGGACCTCAGATATATCGTAAAAATTCATCAAAATTGCATCTTTTCAACAACAATCCAGATCTAGATGCATGACCTGGACATGTTTTTCCATGCTCAAATGTTTCTAAGCATATGGATCAACCCTTCCTTTACCTTTAATGACATAGAAGTGGTTATTTGTGTGACAACCTTTCATCACTGGTTTACCTGATAGGTCTAGGATCTTGCATTCCTGCTTGTTGAATGTAACCACATGCTTGTTGTCACATATTTGAGAAATGCTCAGAAGATTACGCGTCAATCCTTTAATGCAAAAGGCATTCTCATTTTTTGAGTATATTTATTCCTTTGATAATTCCTTGTCTTATTACCTTAGCAGTGCTTCCATCTCCATAGGTGACTATCCCATCATTAAGATTTGAATAGTTTAAGAGAAGGGATTTGTCACCTGTGACATGTCTTGACCATCCGCTATCCAATTACCACTTAGCATCATTGCCTGTTATATGATTTGAATGAGTAACAAGGCAATTTTTCTTTTCTTTCACTACCCATTTTGTGATAGGATTTTTTACTGTGGTATGTTTTTATTCATTAATCAAGTTAGGTAACTGGATCATGTTTCCTTGTTTTACAAATTCATTAGTTTTCTGATTTAATTCAGCCACTTGATTTAATAACTCCTTCATTCTTTCAGTTATTCTAGGTGGTGATGGATGTGTATTACCTCTAGCCATATTCTTAGGTGAACTCCTAACATTTTGTATTGTTCTTCCGGTTGGTCTGTATTTACTAGTATGATTTTAACCAAAATTGAGTTGAGTCCTCTTAAGAGATATGCATTCAAATTTATAATGACCAGAATCTCCACATGAATGACAAACAGGAGTAGTTTTTGTTTTGCTACCTGATGCAGTAGATTTTTCAGACTTTGGTGCTGCATTTCTAGATTTTGTTTTGAATTTGTCATATCCTAAACCACTCATCTTTTTTAGGTCTTCTCATCCCTAAGGGTTTTTCTAATTTTTGACTACTCTGGAAAAATTTATAGTTCAGTTCAATAGACTTTCTGAATTTCTCTAAATCAAACAAGAGTGTGTGATTTTCATTCTGAAAATGCATGTTTTTATCTTTTAATAGTTCAATTTGTTTGTTCTGTTTTTCAAAGTCAGATTTGAGAAAAGTATTGATTCTTTCGAGCCTATCATTTTGTGAGTGGTATTGCTGTAGATCATTAATCAGATGTGTATTGATTTCCAATGTTTTGTCTAGATCTTTTTGCAGCAATTTATTTTTATTTTTAGTTATTCCAAGTCTTTTAAGGATATTGATGCTATGGATATAGAGTTGATTATAGGCATCTTGCGGTTTATCCTTTTCTTCTTCTTCTTTCTCTGTTTCCTCATTATCTGATGGAAATGATTCATCGGCCTGAGGTTCTTTGATGTTCACAGTTTCAATAAGATTGTTGGAGGCAGTAGAGACCATAAGAATTTTCAAGGATTTTCGGTCTCCATCACTCTTTGAGTCACTACATTCTGAATTTGGCTCATCAGTATCATCCCATGTGGCAGCCATTGCCTTTCCTTTGGTTTTCCTATTTGGGCATTCAGTGGACAGATGTCCAAACTTTCGACAGGTACAACATTGTGGTTCTTTGGTCTTTTTACTAGATTTACCTGTAGAATGTTTGTTGTCCATCTGTCTTCCTTTAAATGGTCAGCCACGATTTCTATGAAAGAACTTTCTGAACCGTTGAGCCAACAAAGCCACTTCCTCTTCTTCATTCTCCCTTTCACTTTCATCTTCAGTATTTTTGGGTTTAGGAGTTTGTTTGAAATGTAGTTCAAATGTTTGTAGGGAACCTACAAGTTCTTCTACTTTCATTTCATCCATGTTTCTACATTCTTCAATGGTTGTTACTTTTGAATTGAACCATTCTGGTAATGATCTTAGTATTTTCCTACAGATTTTTGGGACTGGAACTTTTTCTCCTAATCCACCCATGGAGTTACAAATGATGTTCAGTTTTGTGAAAAACTCCATGAAGTTCTCATGCTCTTCCATTCTGAGACTTTCAAATTGTGATGTTAGGAGATGTAATTTGGATCTTTTTACTATGCTTGTTCCCTCATGGGTTGTTTCCAACAAGTCCCATGCTTCTTTGGCTGTTCCACATATACTGATTTGATTGAAGACTTCTTGGGACACAACACAGTAAATAGCATTCATTACTTTAGCTTTAGAGGTTTGTTTTTCTTTATCGAATGCTGTCCACATTTCTTTGGATTTCGGTTTAGTGATAATCATGCCATTTTCAAGTACTATTTGATCAGTTGGTGGCACATATCCTCTTTCAACAATATCCCAAACATCATGATCCAAAGATCTCAGAAAGTAGTGCATTCTAGCCTTCCAATATGCATAATTTGATTCATCAAATACTGGAGGTCTAGTGATTGATGAGCCATCTCCTTTGGCCCTATTACCAACTTCAGTCAAGATCACTCTCTAGGAGGTGAAGCCCTTATGAGAGACCCGCTCTGATACCAAATGAAATTACGGCAATGAACGCTTTAGTTGAAGTGGGAATATGCCAAGATGTCCTAAAGGGGGGTGAATAGGACTTTTTAAGTTTTTATGATAAATTTTAGACCTATCAACCCAATCCTGAGTAAATATGCAAGTATCAGGATTTCTTCAAAATAACTCTAATGGCTTTCAAGCCAAATAGAGGATCCGCTCACACAACTATTCAAAGGATACACAAGATGCACAACATAGTTCATGATGGATATGACTGTGTGTGAGATGTGATTCTACTCAGTTCCAATTAATCATGTATGCAAGGGACATGAGATCATTCAAAGAAATCACATATGCAATAGAAGTAAATGGCAATCTCAAACATAGTTATTTTTATAGTGGTTCGACTACTTGTCTACTCCACTTCTGGCGGACACACTCAACCCTTGAGTGTACCGGATCTCACTAACGGAGGTTTCAAATCAGGTTCACCTCAAACCGGAGGTTTTAAATCAAATTCAACACAAACCAGTACAACCTACTCTAGGCTGACTCTAACGTGTCTCCATGACATAAGTTTATGCCCCACACAGGAGAAAGGGTAAACACACAACACCCAACTTTTAGGCCACACAGGCCAAGGATCCACACACGGAACCTACCAGTTTATGCTCCCATGAGCAAGGCTCAACACACAACACCCAAGTTTTAGACCACATAGGTCGAGGACCTACACAAGGACCTAATAGTTTATGCTCTCCATAGAGCAAGGGTCAACACATAGCACCCCCATGTACACTCCCGTCAGAGGCCTCCTATGAGGGCTTGAAAGGGGTGAGAAACACCTTAGACCCAATCTTACAAAATGAATGATCACAAGGGTCCTTTGGACTCTAATGACTTACAGATAAGTAGATGAGCCTCATTAAGCACGTTGATGAAGATCTCCTCCTTTAATGACGAAGAATCTTCATCTCCCTTGAACTGCAACTCAGATGATGTACTAATGTAAGGCTACGGGTTGGGTCAAGGTTATGATGGAATCCTACTCTATTAAATATTTTCCTATAAAGGAGACAGAGCGATTCTAATCATCTATGCATTCAAGGCTTCCCAGCTTAATGATTTGCCATTAAGATGGTAGCTGTAGGATCCTTGAATGCGAAAGTTCATTCCCCAATCCACTATTGAATGTCAATGATGAGGGTGGATTGGAGGATGAACTCCCATGAGAGAAAAGGCTTAGGGTATATGATCTGGTTTTAAACACTCAAAAGCACTCTCTATTTTCTCTATCAACAACCATGGACAAGCTCTCATTAAATAGGTAAAAGGTTCCAACGGATATAAAACAGTCATATTTTTGACAGAGTTCGATATCATCAAGGAGGTTCGATATCATCGAGCGTATACTCTCGATAGCATCGACTGACCGCTCGATGATATGAACTCAAACTATCAAATGCTTTTGAAATTTTTTTCCAACTGGTCGAGGAAATCGAACACACATCGATGACATTGGATTTCAAACTCTGATTTCATTGATACTGGGTTCGATTCCTCGACATTTGAAAATGAGAGAGCACTTGCCTATGACACTTAACAAGTAAAAGATATGATCGAGCATCACTCGATATCATCAGAATTTGAATATCGATGATATCGATGACAGTGTCGATTCATTGATAATTCCAAGGAATTTTCCTATAAGCTTGCTGGGTAGTTTATGTCCTATTTCGATGACACCGACCTAGATTGATATTTGAATATCAATTTTATCGAGTGATCCTCGATCTAAGAAAGATTAACCCGAAAACTTGCTGGATAGATTTGTGTCTCAAACCGATATCATCAAAGGTCTACCGATATCATCGAGAATTGAATTTCGAGGATATTGAGGATCTCTTCGATATATCGAGAATTACATGATTTTCCTTAGTAGTATTTTGGATACAATAGACCAAATTGTCAATTTTATCGAGTCGACTCGATGGACTCGAGATTCAAAATTTGATGATATCAAACAGTCTATCGATTCATCAATAATTCAGTCTAGAGTTCTTTGTGGTTGCTAGACATCTGAAGTCCTCAATTTGATAATATCGAGTGAGCTTCAAGGACATCGATAACTAGGTTCTATTTCATCGAGCCATATATCAATAAATCGACAATGGTAGAAAACTTAAAGATTTTCCTGATTTTTGAAAAACACTTTTCTCACCTAAAAACCCTAGGATGTTCTATTCAATTTTAAGGGTTTTATATACCTAGTGTTTTGGGACATGGGATGTGAGGCTAAGGTTTACCTTTGGCGAGTTCGGGCACACATCCTATTGAGGCAGATGCTTGATCAATCTTCCTATAAGGCTCCTTTGTCTTGCTGACTCAACGCTCACGCTAATTGACAAACCAGGGCACTTTCACTACGGATAATATATATAGCTAAAAGTAGAATGAAATCCGTAGCAATATGTTGAAGTTAGCAATAGCTACGGTTTTCAGAACAAGAGGTATGGCAAATATCTATAGCTACGTTAATTTTATATATATATATATATATATATAGATAACAATGGTGTCTGTTACCATTGCAAGAACTTGTTGTGATTGATCAACTCATCTAAGCTAATACAATTAATGCTGCTAGGAATAGTACATAAATTGCAATCGAGAAAGAAAGTGATGCATTCATATTACAAATAGCAATCAAATCATACAATGCATCCTACATTCACATTTCTAAATAAACAAATTTCAGAATACAACAGATCACGGATTGTAAGTATAACCAACTGCAGGATCGTCTAAATGCCTTGTCAGCTCCGACACCACAATAGTATGGCCCTTGCACAAACCGACACACACAGCCTCAACTCTGGTAACATGAGAGATATCTAGATAGCAAAGATACACATTGGATGAGATCCTTTTTTTAACTATGGTTTGTGAAGTCAGTGACATTTGGGACCATTTATGCAGATCCTGTTTCTTAGAAAAGGCAATTTTTGAACATAAAACCTAAAAATTTTGATGAAGCAAGGTACCAATTAATACTGCAGTTGAATGCTCACTACACTTAAGCCTCTCATCAAGGACGGTGCGTCTTGGGCATGTGAAACTAGCAACAACCTGAAAGTGATTCATTTTTTAATTCCATCATGACAAGAATGATGATAATGAGCCCGCTCGAATGAAGACCTTGCAATGTGGAGGTCCTGAAATATGCTTATAACTAAATTAATATTCTATCTTAAGGAATTAAGCTGACAAATGAAATACCAAAAACAAAATGTTAGATTTTCTATGAGTCGGGATTAGAAAAAGGCCTCTCAGTTGAAAATAGGACAATACCTCTTCTAAGACAGCATCAACATTCGACTTTGTACCTTTCCTCAATGATAGAAACTTCTCACGAGCCTGTAGCACAAAAAAGACACTGCAAAATAGGCCATTTGATTTCTTATTCCTGTCTTCTTCATGCAGAGGGGATCCAGAAAAAAAATCCATGATCTAGTAGACTTCTTGGTAAGAGACACCTCATTTCAGCCTTCTGTAAGATTGATTTAGATCCATTAATATTACAAAAAACAAATTACTTCTGAGGAGAGAAAGCTAATTCCAACCATTTCTCACTCATCAGAATCATAAAAACTAAGTATTAGGCTATACGCATAATATTCCCTGAAAATTGAAATACTAAAACCAGGAGAAAAAGCTAACCTGTATTTCTAGAAGTTGCACTTTGGAATCAGCTATTGGAACACTCTGAAAGGCTTCCATTAGATAATGAACCTGTACTAAATTATAATCAGATTACCAAATTTTCATCCAACTGCATGTTGATTAGTTATATTAATTGCCATCATACTCTGCAAAATAAAGGATGGAATGAAATTGGACCAAATAAGCATTTTCTAGAAGGTAAGCTCAAATTATGCTGACATCCTCACAATTGCGGCTAAAATCGCTAAAATAGCTAATGGAGGAATGTGAAGGCTAGTAGTACTGGAAGGCATTACCATGAGATAGTCATCTGGATTATTGTCGATGACAAATCCATACAGGTACAGTAACTCCTGCAACAAAGGAAATAGGCTGTAGTAGTTTAGAAGTTCTGTTGGGAACCATTCAATCTGTGGACATTCTGATGGCAGCATTGACCTTCTTGTATAGCTCTTCAATGCCATTAGGCTCAAATTCCTTTCTTGATATACTCACTGAAATGTGATTGGTATTTCTCTGGCTCATCCTCCATCAATGTCTGCAAAATTCCCATTTGTATTAGTGGCGATATAACATTAAAGAAATTGCAGGTCTATTAGAGGCTTGGTGGGATGTGTTCAAATCTTATCTCGGATCCAGTACAGTGATTTTAATCACTAGCAGAGTTTTCCTAGAGGAGAGGTTCAAGTTTTGAATCTAACCCTCATGTAAGAAGCAACATGACCATTGAAGATATACTTTCGGTGAACCTCAGGATCAAGTTATTTGTCCTCCTTTCTGAAACCAGCAAACCTCTTCACTATGAGGAATGTCAAGTCCACCATATAAGGCACCCTAAGAAAGACCCAAAACCACATCTATTTATTAGAATGCATAAAAATAACTACAGAACCAGAAATGATTTGACTAAAATGAAAGGAACACACCCCAGCTTCAAATGGTAAAAAAAATAAAAATTAAAATAAAAGAGGAGCTACTTCAGCCAAATACAAGTTAAACAGAACAATTTTAACACTTCCACCAAGAATCCAAAGAATCTGCTTTTGTCAGGAAAATAACGAGATGTATGTCAAATATTTTAAAATGAATAGGGCAAAAGCAAGGTTGCTAAGCCATTTTTTGGGACCGTAGGATGACTGATCAGGCTTAAGCCAGAATTTTAATATTAACTAATAGCATAAGAAATGAAACAGAATCAGCCTATCCTTGCTCGCATGTACCCAAAAATGCCAGAAATAAATAGCTTGAAGGGGATGACAAGGCATTAGATACAAGGAATGCTCTAAATATTTTCAATAAATCAAATAAACTATAGAATCTTGGGCAATGAAACTCAATGAGATGTTTGAGACCAGAAAGATTCCAAAGCAAACCAATGATCACAGTGGCAGATGTAACGGTGCTAAATCATGGAAATCAGTTAAATGGAATTAGTTGGTGATGTTCCTATGTAAAATGAAGCTCAGTTCACAAGTTCATAGATCAATGCTGAACCGCCATGAAAGACACATAATTGAAATAGATCGATCGTATGACCAATAAGGGATAAGTAGATAAGATTATAAGAATTGTACTCACAACTGAAAAACAATTCTACAAAAGGTCTCAAGCTTTGTCAACTCAAATTTTGTACATAGTTGAAAGCCGATCACCATCCTATCTTAATAAACAACATTTCATGCTTCTACAACGTCAGAATAATATATAAAACAATTTTCTGGAAGCAGCTAAGGAACTAGGGAATAAGTGGAAATCCTATTCAAAAACTGTATATAGAAATGATAGGAGATGCAGGAAATGAGGATCCACACCTCTTCAAATTTCAGGAGAAAATGGCATCAACAAAGACCTCTGCATCAAATGGCTGAAGGTCATCCACCCTTTCCCCAACGCCCACAAACTTTACAGGAATGCCAAGTTCATCCACCACACTCACCTGCAAGTACAAAACAGGTATTTTTCTATTGATGTTGTGTGGAGAATAATTCACCTTTTTTTTCCTTTTTCAATGAATGCAAATAATTCAGTGCTCTTTTCATTTAACCATCTAGTCAACAATAATGAAAAATGAGAAGAACAATTAAGTAAACAATTCCAAGTCTTACCACACAGCCACCTCGAGTAGAACCATCAAGCTTTGTCAGGATCAAGCCCGTGATTCCAACTACCTGTTGGATTTTTTCAGCCACAATCAACAACTTAGCCATCAATGTCTCTACATAATGCTCATACTTGTAATCCTCTTATGAATATAGTCTTATGATGTCAGCAACTTCCATTAACTAGGGGGAAACCCAAGTAAAATCGGAACTAAATTTTAGATTTTAATACGATGCTACATGGTAACCTATGTAAAATGGACATGATTGTGAAAGATATGGAGTATTAGGCACACTGACTTTTAAGAGCCATATTTTCTGAAATACATGTATAACTATTTAAAATAATAAAACTATATTAAGTTTACTGTGAGCAAGCTCAGTTAGCATTCCATGTTGTCTGCCTTAACTTCTCACGAATTCCCCTTTTGGGTAACGCCACAAAAGTTTTGCTGAAGTACTTGAGCATGCTCTTTCAACTTTCAATCCCATGGGAGTACATGTGCATGTGTTGGTGCCAACTTGAATCCCTGTGTTTATTATCTGATATGATAGAACCCACACGTGTGCCCTCATGGTCCACAATTTCCTCTATGATCCACCTTGGCAAGTATATTTGTGACATGGCTTGGTTGCACAGACAATGAGGCAAAGCAGAAGCGACTGCGGGTGCGAGAGGAGGGAAGCATTCATTTCAAAATGTTAGCAAGTGCAAAGTCTAGGAAGCAAGAGAACTAGTTTGCAGTAGCAACACCTCCTTGGAAGAATCCAGTAACTAAGGGCATGAATAATGAGGGATTTAGATATAAAGACTTACTGGATCCAGGATTTCTCATCCCATGACTTTTAAATAGCAGTGGCTTCTACAAGCTCACCATGACTGGAGCAGATCTTTCTTATTCAATGAGTCCATCAGTGAATGCTTGGAACAGAAGACTTGGCCAAATGCATTCAAGGTTTCCTTAGAATCCTTGAATAGATTATCAGACATCCAGAATGGGGTATATTCTATCTTCTATAACTAGATTCAAAGACTCTCGGACTTCACATGGAGAAACTGTAGCAATTTGATAACTGATAGAAATCCATTGATCATAAGATTCCTTTCGAATTATTTATATTAGTTGGTGTTCTTTAATTTAGTCATTCTACCAATGCATTGATCATAACTAAAAAACAATTCTACAAAAGAATGGAGAGAGAGAAATACCTTAAGAGCACCAAAGAAGCAATTTTCGGTCATTGTTTTAATCAGACCAACATCATGGAGTGCGTGAAATGGCCTCCTGCTCTCTGTGAGGCCCGACATTTTTGTGGTGCCCACCTGAATGTGTGTGGATTGTCCATCCCCTGTTCATATTGGCAAATATAGGGGCGAGACCCCTCCTTTTGAAAAAAAAGGTCCATTAAGAAGAGGACCAGATAGTTTTTACAAGCAGCTCAATGAGGCAATTCAACATGGAATTGACAAGGTAGGTAATAGATAAAATACCCCAACGTTATTGTATTTCCAAAGCTTATGAACTCCATAATCAATTACCTGCAGCCAAAAACCAGCTCATGTCAACCAACAACGCTACACACATCATTTTTTGAATAAGCATCCATGTAAAAATCAAAAGGAGATTGTCTAGGCATGGCCTAGATATTGCTAGTTACTTAAAACAAAATTGCAAGAAACATACAGCTAAATGTGGCAAATTACTATACCTAGGCACAAGGCCTTAGCGGTTTGCAATCCCCTCCATAGTCATCTCTACACAAATAGACATGCCAACATGGCACATGCATAGGAGATCCAATCTAGTTTATCAGGTGAAACCATCATTAGATCATCGGACCAAAACAATTAGGTTGCCCAAGGGTATGTTAATGTCAATCTTTAAAATAAATTTTTTTAAAGAAAAAACCACTTGCAATCAAGGGTTCATTTTTTTTTGTGCATATTGACCACCTGATAGTTAACTGCTTTAATGGTAGATCATCTAAACTGGGTTGGTTTCAGCCCAGATTTTGAACTGGCTAGGTCTGTCAACGGGCTGGTCTGGGTTGGTTTAAGCCCAGATTTTGAACTAGCTAGAGGCTGTGATGAACCCACTGACAACCTTGGGCTAACTGGGTTTTCTCTAACCTTGATGTAGAATTTCAGCAGCCACATCTTATCCTCAATGTAGCAGTTGGGAAGCAGAGTCAATTCTTGAAGGGAGGAATGTTTGTGTATATGAAAACAACATGTGCTTGGTCAAGCACAGATTGTCTATTTGAAAGGAAAAAAGAAAGGAAGAGAAAATGTACCCATTTAAATAGATATCCATGGTTTAGATTCCATGTATATGGGAGATTCACGCTAAAGATCTCGGCAACCAATGAATAAATAGAGAGGCAAATAGTTCCTGAGCTAAGGAAGATCTCTAACTGCAATGGAATAGAAGAAAAGATAAACATATCCCCAAACAGTGCATTGCAATTTAAACAACTACTGTCAGTAGTAAAATGCAAGAACTTGGAGATCAAACTGAAGAAAAGAATCTAATGCATGGGTAGTTTATTACCAATGTCCTTGTAAAATCTCACCTGAATCAGTTGATTTTGATGATTGTCAAGCTGCAGCATAGGGGGAAAAAACCATGACTAATATGGCTTTATTTAATTTTTTTAAAAAAGAAAAATCAGTAACATTCTATTTCCATCCAAATAAAACCACATGTATTGTAAAAGAGAGAATTCTTCATGTACAAACAATTACTTGAATGTTACTGCAATCTTTTGTGTTGTCAATATATATTTGCATAGCTAGAAAGATATTTTAATTTAGTAAAATTCCATAATAAAAAGGTAAAATAGCAAACAGAAAAGTAGAAAGAAGCTAGTTTACCACATATAATGGCAGAACAACAGAAAATTTAAGACCCCATAGATCTGTTTTATGAATTTTTGAGGTTTACTAGAAGATTTCATGCTGCCATTTAGGATTCTAAATGCCAATAGGATTCACTTTCTTGTATCATCAGATGTGATAGAGCCATCAATGTGTAGCAAATGAAGCAAAATACAATTATTATAGTCAAGCACGTGCACTGAATCCTGTACTTAAGAACTCAGCAGAGTAGCCATTAGCTAAAGATAATAATAATCATCATCATCATAGCTTTGTCATAAATACATGCAGACCTTCTAAATTATATATATATATATAGAGAGAGTGCTTGAAACCCAGTAATTTGTAGACAATCATGTATATATGCTAACCTGTCAGCATATCAACCTGATTTTCTAGAATCATAATCCTCATGGCAGGGCTTACCATTTTCATGCCATGCACATGTGTCAAGTTGGCAGAAAAGATCATACAATACCACAAGTTGTGACTGTATGTGACCAGTTCTCAAACAAATTATGCAAGTGCATCATTCATGAGTTGGTCTACACCAATTCGACATAAAAGTGTAACAAACATGACTATTGAATACAACGAGATCAATACAATATGGGCCACTGTCTCTAAATTATCATAATACACATAAACATGCCAGTGGATGGAAACATTTGCAAAATGGTTAATGCAAGACTAAAACATTAGATCTGTGAATTTAAAAGATATAAGATTTAGTATCATATTTGCTACAATAGCAAGGAATACAAGATTTGCGCAAACAACAATAGCAAAAAAGGTCCCATACTCATATGAAAATTCATTGCAAGTAACTGAATTCACAAATGTGCACAAAATTACTTCTAGCGGTAAGCTATGAAGAATTAAAAATATACTCTAACAGATGATTGTGCTATTTCGTTGCTCATATAGACAATAGTCAGCAAAAATTTGAACTATGTCCTTATTATAAAAATGAAAATCTCACTTGGGGTAGCAAACTGAAACCCTTGCCAAGTGCCCATGAACAAAAGCATTTAAAAGACTCGTATTTTGACTTATGCTATTTAGGTGTTTGGTGAAATGTTTGAGTGAAGTTCCATTCATTAATTTGAGATTGTTTTGATGCATTGGCTTACTAGAGATCTTACTATGTGGTTGAATTATCTTATTTTCAAAATTGAACTACAATCCTTTTGAATTTCATACATGATTGTATTAGGCCACCAGGATAGTATACACCTGGTAGTTGTGCAACCATCGAATTTCCTAGGTGATTAATTTTGACAGCTATGATGCACACACACATGCACATTGCACTTATTTTATTATTGCAAATTTATCCACATAACCATGTTATTTTTTCCACCATGCAATCATGATAACCAAAAACCAGAAATTAAGAAGAACCAAGTCCCCATTTTTAATTAGATTTCATTCAAAGTCAACGATAGAATCCTCAGTAATGTAATTTACCAAAAATTGAGTGCAACAAAAACTCACTCAGCAATGTAATTTACCCATAACATTCATTTTTCCCTAATTCACAGAAAAGCCAGGGATGTGATCCTATTCAGGGGGGAGAGAGAAGAGAGAGAGAGAGAGAGAGAGAGAAGAGAGAGAGAGAGAGAGAGAGAGAGAGAGAGAGAGAGAGTTTGCTTGCCTTGTAGGGAACCACTTCTTCCTTCACCTTTACCTTCATTTTGCCCTAATTTATGCAAGTCGTAGTAACAAGAAAATCAACCAAACCCTAGAAATGTAAGGGAGAGGGAACCTTTAAAGAGGAAGAAGCCTCAATGTTAGGGGGAGTGAGGGCACGTGATTGCTGGTGGAGGCAGCGCAACTGAAGATTTGGTGCTGTTGAAGGATGAGTGAGGGCGTGGGAGTTCAAGAGAGGGAGAGGGAGATGACGAGGGCGAGGGAGCTTGAGAGAGGGAGAGGGAGAGGGAGAGTGCTGACGGTCTTGTCAGTGATTGGGGAATAGAGAGAGGGAAGATTAGGGAATGGAGAGAGAGGGAAGAAGATGAGAGATGGGGTTAGGAACGGAGTGAGAGAGAGAAATGGAGGGACTTTTGGGCAGGGCTAGTTTTGAGCGTGCGCCCATTTTTGGGCATAGAGACCCATGGGCGGTCCTGCTTGGGGCTCCGTGGGGCCCACCATGATGTATTTAGTTTATCCATTCTGTTAATTAATTTTAATAAATAATTTTAGTTCATAATTCAAAAAATAAAGTATATTTAAGCTCGAGTGGACCATACTATAGGAAGCACATGTGATTTAATCTCCATGTTTCCTATTGTGTGGTCCACTTTATCATTCGATCTAGCTGATTATTAGTTTTATGCACTATAATAATATTTCATAATAGATGGATGGCTTAGATAGAACAAATATATTTTTTAGGCCCTATAAAGCTCCTTACACCATTGTTATTTATTAATGGTGTGGCACCTTTTTAGCTACGGATTAAACCCATAGTAAGTATAGCTACGGTTTATATCTGTAGAAAAAAAAACTAACGTGGTCTGTATACTTTGCCCATTTTTTTGGTAGTGCACCTCGCCGGCATATCGAATTTCAGATTGACCATGTGCCCGGTACCACACCTATCTCAAAGGCCCCATATCGTATGGCATCGTTGGAGTTGCGGGAACTACAGAAGCAGTTGGACGAGTTGTAGAGTTAGGCTTTATCCATCCGATCAGTTTACCATGGGGAGCTCCGGTACTCTTCGTAAGGAAAAAGGATGGCTCATTGAGGCTTTTCATGGATTACTACGAGCTCAATAGGGTCACGATTTAGAACAAGTACCCGCTTTTGAGGATCGATGATTTGTTTGATCAGCTGCAGGGTGCACAGTTCTTTTCAAAGATAGACCCGTAGTCTGGTTATTATCAGATTCAGGTCTAAGAGGAGGATATCCCAAAGACAGTCTTTAGGACACGCTATGGTCATTTTGAGTTTCAGATCATGTCCTTCGGACTGACCAATGTGCCCGCTGTATTCATGCAGCTGATGAATGAGGTCTTACATCTGTATCTTGATTAGTTTATTATGGTATTCATCGATGACATTTTGATATATTCAAGGACTCGCATGGACCATGAGCAGCATTTAGAGATTACTTTACAGACCCTCTGTGCACACCAGCTTTATGCGAAGCTGGAGAAGTGTGAGTTCTGGCAGGAGGAGGTGAAGTTCCTCGATCACGTGGTGATGAGAGAAGGTGTCATAGTGGACCCCTTGAAGATTGATGCAGTGCGTCAATGGGGCCAGCCCATGAACATGTCCAAGATCCACAATTTCCTTAGTTTGGTGGGCTATTACCTACGTTTTATTGAGGGATTCTCCCGTATCGCAGTCCCGTTGACCGGGTTGACCAGGAAGGGGGCTAAGTTTGTGTGGAGTGACACCTGTGAGCAAGTATTTACAGAGTGGAAGGACCGCCTTACGTCCGCACCTGTCCTCACTCTTTCCTTTACGAGTTAAGGATTTGTGGTATTTACCAATGCTTTGCATGTTGGTTTAGGTGTTGTTCTGATGCGGCACGGGAAGCCAGTGGCCTACGCGTCTCGCCAGCTCAAGGTCCATGAGCTGAATACCTCACGCATGATTTAGAGATGGTAGTAGTCATCTTCGCACTGAAGGTGTGGAGGCACTATCTTTATGGGGTTAAGTTCGAGCTCTTCTCTGACCACAAGAGCTTGAAGTATCTCTTCTCACAATCTGAGTTGAATATGAGGAAGAGACGTTGAATGGAGCTCTTGAAGGACTACGATTTTGATCTTCAGTACCACCTAGGCAAGGCGAACGTGGTGGTGGATGCCTTTAGCTATCAGCTATGAGGCCTGGTGGTACATATGATGATTTAGGAGTGGAAGATGCTCGAGGATATAACAGAGTATGACTTTGAGTTTAGTCTGTAGTCTTCTATCGTTCAGTTATTGAGCTTGTCGATTCAAACCTCTCTTGTCACAAGGGTGATCGAGGCTCAACAGATAGACGAGTCGTTACGGGATCATCTCTCAGTCAGATTGGCAGATTGGTTCTAATGGTGGGTTTCGTTTCAGAGGCCGATTATGTGTCCCGGATGTTTCAGAGTTGCACAGGGATCTTATGATTGAGGAACATCAATCAAGGTTTTCTATCCACCTTGGCTCGACGAAGATATACTACGACATGAGGAGGCAGTATTTTTGGGCAGGGATGAAGCGCCAGATCGCCAGTTTTGTGGCCTAGTGTGACACATGCCAACGTATCAAGGTCGATCATCAGAGACCCCCTGGTCCATTGCAGCCATTGAGCGTCCCATTGTGGAAGTGGGAGTACATATCCATAAATTTTATCATGGGTTTGCCGAGGACTCAGTGCGGTCATGATGCTTTTGGGTTGTCATTAATCGTCTGATAAAGTCGGATTATTTTCTTATGATTCGTGTGACCTAGCCTTTGGACCGGCTTGCAGATTATTCATTGATGAGATTGTGAGACTGTACGATGTTCCAGTTTTAATTTTTTTTGACCGAGACCCGTGGTTCACATCTCAGTTTTGGAGGAGCTTCCAGAAGGCAATGGGGTCTGCCTTGGATTTCAACATCGCATATCATCCGCAGACCGATGGACAGACCGAGAGGGTCAACTAGATCCTGGAGGATATGCTTCAGGCTTGTTTGATTGACTTCTTCGGTAGCTGGGATGAGCATTTATACCTGGTTGAGTTTATGTATAATAACAGCTATCAAGCGACCATTGGCATGGCTCCCTTTGAGGCATTAAATGACAGACCATGCAGATCCCCCAGTTGTTGGACCAAGGTTAGAGAGCACCATCTCCTAGGTCTCGAGCTTATACAGTAGACATCAGAGGTCATTAATGTCATTAGGCAAAGGATGCGCATAACTCAGAGTAGCCAGAAGAGTTTTGCTGATCGTCGGCGTCATCCTTTGAAGTTTGCAGTTGGGCAAAGGATGCAGCATGTGCTACCCATCCATTTTCTAGAGCATGTGGGCTGACTTGTAAGGCCCACTATGGTGTATGTGTTGTATGTACCCTGCCAATCTATTTTCTGAGCCATGGGATGCCCCACGAGGGCCTTTTATGATGTATGTGTTGCACATGCTGCCCATTTATTTTGCTAGATTATATGGGCTGCCCCATGAGGCCCATTATGATATATGTGTTGTATATGCTGGCCATCTATTTTGCTGATTATATGGGCTGTCCCAAGAGGCCCATCATGATGAATGAGGTTTATGGGCTGACCCAAGAGGCCGACCGTGATGAATGAAATAATACGTATGTTGCCCATTCATTTTTTTTGCTAGTTTAAGGGCATGGGCCCCATTGTGAGATAGTTTCTACAGCGGGCTGCACTCTAGGAGGCAATGCTAGTTAAATGTCCACGTTATAACCTTCCTAGGCCCATTATTAGGCCCATTCTCATCCTCTATTAGTGGTTTAACCCAAACTGTTGGGCCCCCATTATTGATAGTGCTTCCACCATGTCTTGTAAATTTGTCCAAGCCAAAGAGCCCATCTTGTGCTTATTGGGCCCCATAGGAAGCCCAGTTACTATGTGATGGAGAGGGTGAGGAAACCCACTCTTTGTACTTAGGCTCATCCTTGATATAAGTATGCCATTTAGGCCATCGATTGATTATAGGAGAGTACGACATCACCGTTGGATATGCCTAGTAGAAGATCATAATACATGCCCCATACACATCATTTGCATGCTTGTTATGAGGAGTGATTGATCATAACATGTGCCATTGGGCTAGTTATTTTTGGGACTCCCTGAGAGACAGAATTGTCCTACATGAGCGCGTGGTACGTGTAGGATTGCTGCATGACTGGATAGTGTGACTCATGCATCTCGCATTTGTGTGACATGATTACTGTACGCCTTAGTGACATTAGGGCCGTAACCTCCACAGGCATATCATGGATGGCAGGATTGGACATCAAAAATGTTTTGGTTCTAGACATGGGATGACATAGATGTCCCTGGGTTAAAGTCCTTAAGCCCTTATGGTACCAAGAGGTTGCTCCAACGTCGAGACTGAGTGGATATATGAACGCTTGTGTGCCGAATACCAGGAGGCTGCGTCTCCCACTGTGTCGTGGTCGTTGAAAGGGGGTGTGACCTTACTCACCTGGAGAGAAGAGGCTATAGCTATTTTGAGTTTGACCAGCTTGAGGAATGGGTCCGCTATTGACGTGCCGGATAGGTATTGACAGACATTGATCATGCAGATAGTGAGATCTCTTAAACTCACATTGGACTACGTGCCTTAGGGAGGGGTAGTCAATGTGTAGTGTACTAGACACCAGTGATTGTCCAGAGAGGAATTGTATTGATATGTGGATATCTCAGAGAGGAACTATACTGATATGTGGATCCAGCTGAGGACTGGTGTGCTTGCATTGCATCTTGCATATGACAGTTGGCTACGTAGGCCTTGCATGGCATAACCTTGGTATGGCCGACAACATTCATGCCTTACATCACATAGCTGATAACATTCATGGACTCCCGAGCATTTTTCGCATTACTTTGATATTGTATGCATGGCACATATATTACGCACAGACTTACACCACCCTCTAAGCTTTCTATATGCTTATGCACAACCATTGCGTGCGGGTGACTCTAAGACGTAACAACACTAAGGCAGGAGCATGTGGCTGAGCTTCTGGAGTTTTGATATCTATCTTGTATTTTCCCTTTATGCATTGTACTCTAAAGTTTTTATTATAGTGGATATATGGTGATGTTATTGCTTGTGTCTGGGTTACGCTTATGGTTATGCTTCTTATAGAAAAGTTCATGTTGAAAATCCTCCTTGTAGGATCCTAAGATTGGAATTTAGTATATGGGTACTAGGAGCTAAGAATGGGGTACTACAGAGGCTGTCGGCACAGGATTCGGTGATTAAAAATTTTATAGCCTGGTTTTCGAGTTTGGGGCTTGACACATGAGGTGGGCCACGACCATCAGGGAAAAATGGAGAGAGGGAGAGAGAGGGGGACATGGATAGAGGATGGGCTTCGCCACTATGAGCCCCTCAAGATAATCAAAACATGCATGTAAGTTAAGGTGGGCCATGGCCACACCTAGAGGTTAAGATAGGATCCTCACCATTGATTGGTAGGTCCTATTTTCCCCATGCTAGAAATATAGGAATTTATGTAAGAAAATGAAAAGAATCTAGTCCTAGAGTACACCCACCTCTCCTCTTCTTCTTCTTCTTCCCTTGAACTCTCAAGCTTCTAAGGAGCTTCTTCAATGGTGGAGATGGGTTTTAAATGGTTGGATTATGAGGGATCTAGCTTAGAAGGGGCTGGAGTAATGGGTCTCTCATGGACGTCCCAAATTCCTCTTGCTAGGAAAATGAGGAAGACGAGAGGGAGAGAGAGGGATGTATATGAGAGAAATAATTAGTTTGTAAGAGAATCATTGCTTGTGTAAGGGGGCATGGCATGCTTGTCATTATGACTAGCAAGCATGGGGAGGGCTACGGTGATCTCACCTTAGGCTAGGTAGCTTAGGAGCTTAGGATGATGTCATCCTCATGATAGCTCTAAGTAGAGAATCTACTATATATGAAATCTCGTGGCCTAACAACGCGCAGTCTATGGCCAAGATTATGCGTGGGTCATATCTCCTAGTCTGGGCATCGTATTGGCACACGATACGTAGCATTGGAACCGCGATGATGGCGCGGTCACAATGGTATAGGTGTTGGGTTGAGTCGACTCGGGTTTACAGGATGCGACTTGAGGTCTTTCGCAAACGCTGTCTACAGGTTGCGGGTCACTGAAATTCGACGGGGAGGATCGCGGGATCTTAAGGAACGGTGAGATACTAGGACACAGGCCTTACACTCAACATGTTACCTATTTGGTAACCATTTTCTTTGAGTTAGAAGAGAGTTTCTCTGAGTGACTTCCAAATGATTTAGATGAGACTTTGAGATTTTCCTTGGAAGTACCATCAAGTTTTTTGAACATAGGACATTCCCATTTGTAGTGTCCTATCTTTCCACAATGATGACATTCAACTAAATGTTTCTAATTTAAAGTAGTTGAATTTGTCATCATTGATGAGGTAAAGGAGGATTCTGATTCATATCCTAGGCCTATCATATTTTTGAATTTTCTACCTATGCTTAGAAGTTTCTCAAAATTTTCATTGCTTTAAATGAATTTTCAAGTTAGTTTTGCTGTTTGATCAAAGTGTTTTACTTCTAGTTTTAGTTTCTTGTTTTCTCTTTTTAATTTTTCAACTTTTATTTCTAGAAGTTCAATTTTCTTGATTAGATTATCAAAAGTTATGCTTCTAACAGTAGTTCTTCTCCCATTTTTTAATTCTCTCAAGATCAAGTTCATCTTCCTCATCCAGATTCTTGGGAATGACAGTAGTCGTGGAGGCCATGAGGATCTTTTATGATTTTGTGTCTCCATCACTTTCTGACTTATTTGAATCTGAATTTGAGTTGTCAGTATCATCCCAAGTGGCTGTTATAGCTTTCCCTTTGGACTTCTTTGTAGGACAATCCATGGAGATGTGACCAAACTTTTTACAGTTGTAGCATTAAAGCTCTTTGGACTTGTTAAATTTGCTAGTTTAGTGCTTGTGGTCTAGTTGAGCTCCTTTGTTGTTTTATGGTATACCACAGTTTCTATTAAAGAATCTTTTAAATTTTTTTAGTTAGGAGGGCTACCTCCTCATCTCCATCTTCGTTCTCACTATCTTCTTCCTCTATTGTATTCATGTTTTTAGAGGTTTTGAGAACAATATTTTTGGATTTTGTGGGTGGTTTGAAATGCAATTCAAAAGTTTGTAGGGAACCTACTAGTTCTTCTACTTTCATTTCTTCTATATTTCTACATTCTTCAATGGTAGTGACCTTGGAGTTGAAACGTTCCAGAAAGGATCTCAGAATTTTCCTACAGATTTTGGATAACAGAATTCTTTCTCCTAGTCCTCCCATGGAGTTGCTATACCATTCAACCTTGTGAAAAACTCCATGAACGTCTCATCTTCTTCCATATTTATGTATTCAAACTGAGATGTTAAGAGTTGAAGCCTTGACATTTTTATTGTGTTCGTTCCTTCATGGGTAGTTTCCAATAACTCCCATATAATCCTAGAGCTTGTACACATACTTATCTGATGAAATACTTCCTGTGAAACTCCGCAACAAATTGCATTCATGGCTTTAGCTTCACACATCCTCATCTCTTTGTCATACTGGGTCCATTTGGCCTTTGGTTTTGGTTTGGTGATTATTGTGTCATCCTCAAGAACAATTTATTCTGTAGGTGCAATATATCCATTTTCAACAATCTCCCATACATCATCATCTAAGGCATGGAGAAAATATATCATTCTGGCCTTCCAGTATGCATAGTTTGTACCATTAAAGATGAGTGGTCGTGAGACAGATGGTCCCTCTCCTTTGCCCATAATTCTTTCTTCAGTTAAGATCTTCCTCTAGGTTGTTAGACCTTTTTCAAAGGAACCTCGCTCTGATACCAATTGAAATTGCAGTTTATACCGCTGATATTGAAGAATGAATATGAGACACGGTCCTAGAGGGGGGTGAATAGGACTTTTCAAATATTTTGCCTATTTAAAAATCCTAATTGCCTAACTTAAACAATCATTCAGTTTAAAGCAAGTAAGGCAATATAACTTTAAAGGCTTCCAAGCCAATAGAGGTTCCAATCACATAGGCTACTCAAGATATGTAAAGTAAGAGACTAGCCTATAACATAGTGAACATGTGTGTGTGGAATGTGTTACCTATCAATCTTACGCATTCATCTAAACAAAGACATATAATTTAAGCATTGAAATCATATACATAATTTAAACAGATGCGCAAATGACAATTCCAAACACAAGCATGTATAGTGGTTTGGCTACTTGCTTACTCCACTCCCGACAACTGCACTCTCTCCTAGAGTGTGTCGGATTTCACTGTGAATGGTTTTAAATCAGGTTCACCATTAACCTTTAAAGTCCTACACAAAGGACTTAACCATTTATGTTCTTCACATGAGCAAAGGTCCCTACACTAAGAACCTATGTTTAGGCCCACCGGCCAAGGTCCCACACTAGGCACCTCCGTTTCGTCCCACCGGCCAAGGTCCCACACAAGGCACCTACGTTTAGGCCTACCGGCTAAGATCCCACATAAGGCACCTTCGTTTAGGCACACCGGCCAAGGTCCCACACTAAGAACCTACACGAGTTTGTTGATAGCAAACTCTTAGCCTCAATCCTATACGAGGATAAAGACTAAACTTTGAACTCTTAAAAATGACACTTACTTGTCAGAATGAGTCCTCTCTTGTAACGTGTCTTGGGTTACTTGATCTTCGCTCTTCGATGCTTGAATCAGCTTCCCGATGCTCCCTTGATTGCCATGCTATAGTTTACCTATTGTTTCAGCTTCATTATCAAGAACCTTGCATATGATGTTCCTAAAAAGGCCTAGCTATATGTCCTAGAGGGGGGGGGGGGGGGGGGGTGAATAGGACAATGCCAAATAAAACTTATAACAGCGGAATTAAAAAGAATATGATAGCCGAAATAAATCACAATGAAAGAAAGTAAAATAACCTCAAAATTCAGATCTTGAGAGGTTGATACAAAAGCTATTCTAAGGACAACCTTACACCAAAAACCAGAGTTTATGGTAGGACAACCTTATTTCTAGAAAGATCTTTGTATCAAATCTCAAACCGAAGAGGAATACAGAAATAAATACAAACTGAATTAAAATAAATTGTAATCACAAATGTATTGTTCTAGGGACAGCCATACACCATAAAAATGGCAGGGCAACCTTGCTGGAACAATTTTTAAAAGAAATTGAATATCAAGCTGATAAAGGAATAACAGAAAATAAATTCTAAACTATTACAACATTCTCACAATGCTTGAATTAAATGATTACAACATTCACCACCATACATACATCCCACAAAAGAATAATTAAAGATCAAAAGAATAAATCATTCAACCACAACACAAGGGATTATAGTGGTTCACCTGTGTGTTCACCAACTGTTAAACAACAGCCACACAGAATGCTACTCCACTCCTAATATCCTCACACAGGGGATATTAGCGTTCACTAACAAAATAGGTTTTCCCAGGTTCACCCAAAACCTTTACAATTGTGTCTTTGTCTGTGGGCTTACACAATTAAAAAAACCCCACTTCTGAGTTTTCCTGGCTCTCCTCAGATAACCAATACAACAAGATTTTTCTAGCAAATCTTGAAAGAAACCAAAACAGAAAGGAATTTACAATTAAATGTAAAATACCTGATTATCTCCTTCGTTGTAGCAGCCCGGTAGAACCAAATCAGAGTAGATGATTGAATGTCCAAGTTCAGTGTGTAGTACTCAATTACAATGGTTTTAATTCTAATAGATTTTAAATTAAACCAAATAGGGCTTACCTTAATTGATTTTGATTCTAAAGAAAGGGAATAACAATTCCTCTTATCAAATTAGATTGGAATAGTAGAAACAAAATCAATTAAATAAAGCTAAGGAAAGAGAATATTAAATAAGCACACTTAGCTTAGATGGAGCACAAAATTATCTCTCAGAAGTTCGACGAAGATTGGCTTGAATGGATTAATTAATTCGATGATTTCTTCTGAGATTCGTGCACTATTTATAGGTGAGCAGATCGCGTCTTTGACTGGTCTAGGGAGCTCTTCGACTAGTCGAAGCAATAACAGATATTTGAAAGATCCGGCGGGATAAGCTCTGACCGTTCTACGACTGGTCGAAGGTCTCCTTCGACTGGTCGTAGGTCACCTTCGACAGGTCAAAGGTCTCCTTCGACTGGTCGAAGAACCTGTAAAACCTCGCTGGATTTCGAATCGAAGATTTTCGACTGGTCGTTGATGCAGTCGACACTGTTCCTACGACTGGTCGAACAGATTCCTGGACTAGTCGAAGCCTAACAGATTTTTATCCGAAATTTATAACAAACTCACGACTGATCGAGGAATTTCTTCGACTAGTTGAAGCAACTCTAGGACTAGTCGAAGAAGGCCTAGGACTAGTCGAAGAACAGACCAAACTTATGTAAAATAAACATTCGACTTATGTATCCAGAATGACCTACTTCTAAGGTCAACCTATGGTCAGTCAAACCTCAATCATGAAGTATGGACATTGAAACATTAGGAACAAGTGACCTTGAAGTATGAGCCTTAAAGTCTTGATGTAGTTGAAATCTTGATGTAGCTCAATATTGAAAGTGTCTTGAGTTCTTTACAAACTGCCTTGTACTCTTCTTGAAGTACAGCTTGAGTCTTGTCTTGTGAGCATTTCTTGCATTCAAGATTGATCCTTGTACTTGTGAGCTTTGCTTGTTGTGAGCTTTAGCTTGTTCATGAATGTCGATCCTTGAGAGAGCTTCACTTATGCAGGTTATATATAACAGAGTATAATAGTGATTTTGGCACCACAAATTTGACAACAAACAGGGATATAAACTATAGCACTTACAATCTCCCCCTTTGTCAAATTAGTGACAAAACACATAACCAAGATAAACATAAAGTAAAATAACTGGTTAAAGAGTTATGAACCAGGTCATATCAACTGGCTTACCTGCAAATCAATAGTCAATATTCAACATTCAACATTCAACATGCAACTAGTTTCTTTCATTCAACTTTCATTCACTGGTTCAAACATAGTCCCCTTGAGTAACATAACCAATTACTCCCCCTGAGTAACATAACCAATGCTACTCCTCTCACAATCACATTAAGAACAAACCATTCTCCCCCTTTTTGTCACAATATGACAAAGGAGAACTAAATAAAGGAATATATGAGAGTAAACATGAGGAGTTAAGAGAGTATAGCAAAACAGTGATAGAGATACTCAGCATAGCTTCACATAGAATAAACATCCAGCATAAAACATAGATAGTATCCAACTCAAAATCAGTCAATCAAGTGCTAAGTTATAAAGTTATTACAGACCAGAAGTCTCATATAAACTAGTCAAAACCAGAACCAGATGATGGAGCAGGAATAGAGGGATTAAGTTGGTGCATGCCTTTATTCAAGCGCCTAAGATATTTGCGCATGTACTTGAATTGTAAATCATGAGCAACAGACATGTTTTCCATCTTTACATTTATATTCTCAACTTTATCCTCTAATGCACTCAGACGTGCATCAACATCAGATGGTTCAAAATTTGGATCATTTGTTGAGTCAGAATCCAGTTCCTCAAAAATGTCATCCATATTAATGTCATCACCAGCTTCTTCATGACCACCACCACCACCACCTTGTTCAGGAAGTAGATCCAGCTTCATCTTATTGATATTAGTATTGTTGAAGATCAGATGATGGATTGGTGCCTCATCAACCGGCATATCGACTAATATATGTGTAGCCAATACAGTTATTAAATAGGCAAAAGGAAGTCACTATGACCAGGATGGAGTCTAAATTGAAGAATAAAATGACAGATTAAGGATGGTAAACAAATCTGAGTACCATTGGAAATATCATGGATAACACGAACCATTAACGAAGTCAAGTCAGATTTATTACCCGAACGAGGATACAGATTAGACACAAAGATTTTGTGGAGAATTCTGTGCTTGGGTAACAAATACCTTGCGGGAAGCGCATTTCCTTTTTGAGTCCATTGAACATCCATGTTGCACAAGTCTCTAGTGAGCATGCGTTTTTCAGCCATTGAGGGTTTATCAGTTAAGTTATGGATAGGAATACCCTCATCATTCACAGGAATGTCCATAAGGGCTGAAATTAAATGACGATCAACGTCAAAAGGCCCTTCTCTAGTAGATATTTTAAAAGTTAAATTATCCTGTGAGAAAGCACTAATACATGTAAACATGGATTGGGCAATGGACTGGTATGCAGGCCTACCCCAATGTAATAAGTTAACCCAACCTACAGCTTCAAGCATAGGAAGGATGTCAAAAGGTGCAATATGATTAACATCAACAGGATGTTCAACAATAACATTACGTAATCTAATGTCCCTAACATATGATGGATCATCATTGGGAACAAGAAGATGACGCTTAGAGATAGCGAACGATCTGGAGGAAGAAGAAGGACCACGGGAAGTAGTTTTTCTACCTCTAGAAGCCATTTGCAATAAGGATATCAAGGAAATTTTCTACCTCTAGAAGCCATTTGCAATAAGGATATCAAGGAAATAAGAAGTTGCAAAGGATTGAGAAGTGGGTTTACTCAAAACAGATTTTTCAAAATCCAAACCCCAAATCTCAATGAAATTCAAAATAGAAAGCTTAAAGCTTGAAAAGAAAGCAATCTAGACACAAATCTGCAATAAAAACGAGATTTGGAACACTAACCTTGAAGAACAAGAAAGATGGGTTCGATAAGTCGAAGCACGGCTCCAAGGAGAAGAAAACCGAAATGAGGAAGAAAGCAAAAATCCCCAAATTTAGGTGATTCCCGAGTTCTACGACTGGTCGTGGGTATCTACGACCGGTCGTACGACGACTGGTCGAGTATACTCACGACAGGTCAAAGAACTCCCAAAAATTCATTTCTTGCAAATTATACAAAAATTAGAATTTAATCTAGCAAATATATACACTATAATACAAGTAGGCATAAATAATCAATTTAAAATGCACATGCCAAGATCAAATTTCATCTTTTTGAATCTGCTTTTATCGAGAGGTTTTGTGAAAATGTCAGCTCGTTGATCTTCAGTAGGAATATATTCTAGAGATATAACTTTTTCTTCTACTAATTCCCTTATATAATGAAATCTAATGTCAATGTGCTTAGTACGAGAATGCTGAATAGGATTTTTTGAAATATTTATCGCACTGGAATTATCAATGTAATAACATAGAATCCTGTTTAATTCCATAATCACTTAGCATTCGTTGCATCCAAACAAGCTGTGTACATGCATTACCAGCTGCGATATACTCAGCTTTAGCTGTTGAAAGTGATATAGAATTTTGTTTCTTACTAAACCAGGAAACTAGACAATTTTCAATGTAAAAACAACCACCACTGGTTGATTTTCTATCATCTAGATTACCAGCCCAGTCAGCATCCGAGTACCCAGCTAATTGGACACTAGTCTCATGAGGATACCAGAGATCGAGATTTACAGTACTTGCGACATATCTAATAATTCGCTTGACAGCAATCAAGTGAGATTCTTTTGGATCAGATTGATATCTTGCGCAAATACCAACACTTAGAGAAATATCAGGTCTACTAGCAGTTAAATATAACAAACTACCAATCATACTCCGATAAAGTTTTGAGTCAACATTTTTACCATTAGAGTCTTTTGAGAGTTTCAGGGTAGTACTCATAGGAGTATCGAAATTCTTGCCATTCTCAAATCCAAATCTCTTGATTAGATTCACAGCATACTTAGATTGAGAAATGAATATTCCTTCAGGTTGCTGCTTTACTTGCAATCCAAGGAAATAAGTCAATTCCCCAACCATGCTCATTTCGAACTGTGATTTCATCAAATCTGCAAACTCAGTAGTCAAGTCAGTACAAGTTGATCCATAAATGATATCATCAACATAAATCTGTACCATTAAGATATGATCATTATGTTTTTTAACAAACAGAGTTTTATCAACAGAACCCATTTGAAAATTATGACTTAAAAGAAACTTCATTAGTTTCTCATACCATGCCCTAGGTGCTTGTTTTAATCCATAAAGTGCCTTTTTAAGCCGATATACATGATCAGTATTTTTAAAATCTTC
Organism: Magnolia sinica; assembly: GCF_029962835.1. NCBI lineage: Eukaryota > Viridiplantae > Streptophyta > Magnoliopsida > Magnoliales > Magnoliaceae > Magnolia > Magnolia sinica. The sequence goes on along the minus strand of NC_080577.1, from coordinate 57,358,279 downwards.
AAAACCCATTGGCTGTTCAACATAGACTTCTTCATGTAAATCGCCATTTAGAAAAGCACTTTTCACATCCATCTGATAGATCTTTATCTTTCTAAAACATGCAATAGATATAAATAGTCTAATAGATTCAAGACATGCTACTGGTGCAAAAGTTTCATCAAAATCAATCCCTTCAATTTGAGTATAACCTTGTACCACTAGTCTAGCCTTGTTTCTAATTATATTTCCATACTCGTCAGACTTATTTTTGAAAATCCATTTTGTTCCAATGATGTGTTTATCTTTAGGTCTTGGTACGAGATACCAAACATCATTTCTTACGAATTGGTTGAGTTCTTCTTGCATCGCAACAATCCAGTTCTCATCAGCAAGAGCTTCTTTTACGTTAGATGGTTTTATTTGGGATGTAAAACATACATAATTACATATATCCTCAAGTTGTCTACGGGTGCGAACACCGGTGAGAGGGTTTCCAAGGATTTATGTGGTTGGATGATCTTTAACAGTCCTCAACTCAGAATCAGTCTAATTCGATGAAGTATCGGGTTTATCAATGATTAGTACTTCATCATTATTTGAATTAGAAATTGGTGTGTTTAAGTGATCATCAATGACAACATTAATGGATTCTTGAATCACACCAGTCCTTTTGTTCAGAACCCTATAAGCTCGACTGTTTAAAGAATATCCTAGAAAAATACCTTCATCACTCTTCGCATCGAATTTTCTCAAATTTTCATGATCACGTAAAATATAGCACTTGTTGCCAAAAACTCGAAAGTATTTAACAGTAGGCTTTTTATTGAACCACAATTCGTATGCCGTTTTATTATTATCTTTGCTAGTGTAGACTCGGTTAATAATATAGCAAGTTGTGTTGACTGCTTCAGCCCAAAGATTTTTAGAGAGCTTCATGCTATTCAACATGACATTAGCCATTTCTTGAAGCACCCTATTCTTTCTTTCTACAATTCCATTTTGTTGTGGAGTTTTGGGAGCAGAGAATTCATGTAATATTCCTTGGTCGGTACAGAACTTCTCAAAATTGCTATTCTCAAATTCAGATCCATGATCACTACGAATTTTACTGATTTAAGAAGATTTTTCAGTTTGAATCCTTTTGAAAAATTTTCTTACTTCTTCAAGGGTTTCAGATTTATCCCTTAAGAAGACTACCCAAGTGAATCTGGTAAAGTCATCAACTATTACCAAGATATACTTTTTTCCCACCACGACTTTCTGTTCTGGTAGGTCCTATCAGATCCATGTGGAGAAGTTCGAGTGGTCTTAATGTGGTATTTGAATTCACCTTTTTGTGTGAGTTCTTTGTTTGTTTGCCTATCTGGCACTCACCACATATTTTGTCTAATTTCTGAAGTTTGGGTAAACCTCTTATAAGTTCTCGTTTGCTCAATCTATATAAATTTCGATAATGTACATGTCCAAGACGTTTGTGCCATAAATCAGTCTCGTCTGTATGGACCATGTAACATGTTTGATTAGATGAACTAGATTCGCTAATAATATAGCAATTTTCAGACGTTCTACGTCCAGTTAATATTACAGAACCCTTATTGTTTAGTATCTCACAGCTTTGATTAGAAAACCGAACATTATGGTTATTATCACATATTTGAGATATACTAAGCAAGTTATGTTTTAAGCCTTCAACATATAAAACATTTTTAAACACAGGAAGATTAAAAAGTTGAACCATACCTTGGCCTATAATCTTGCAGTTGCTACCATCACCAAATGTGACTGAACCATCAGTCATATCTTTCAGATCCGTGAATAAAGCTTTGTCACCTGTCATATGCTTGGAGCATCCACTGTCTAGGTACCACTTTGAATGACTTGTTGCTTTGAAAGCAGTGTGAGCAACCAAGTAGGTAACTTTAGGAACCCATTTCATAACTGTTTTGGGTTTAGGAACATAGTTGGTCTTCATTTGTGTATATTTGTAGGAATGACCTATAAATTAGATTTTAAGAGCTCCTTGAGTAAATCAACTATCTTTTCAGCCAGTGGATTTCGTTTCTAATTAAAGTTGACATGGCTGCTTCTAGGTTTTTGAAAAGTTTTTGAATTTCTAGAAAAATCTTGATAAGTACTTTTCCCTTTTGAGTTTGAGGACTCTCCTTTAACAAACATAGGAGGAGTATACTTTTGTTTAGGAGGTAGATTTTTATCATAGCCCAACCCGGATCGATCGCCACATTTTCTAGATCCGGATAATAGTTTTTCTAACTTTGGATCACCTTGGGCATATTTCCATGTGTCCTTTAGACTCAGAAGAGAAGATACTTCAGTTTTAAGTTTCTCAATTTTAGATTTTAAATTAAAAATTAGGGAGTTTTTGAATTTCAAATTGCATTTTGATTTTTCAAAACAATCTGAAATTTGTGATTTTTCTAAGACAAGTGATTCAAAACATTTTTTGAGTTTAGAAAACTTTTCTTTTTAAAGTTTAAGTTTGACAGCAATTTTACAACTTTTCTTATATAGGGCATTGTAAGCGTCTTGAAGGTCATCTTCATTTTCACATTCACTACTCAGATTTTCTTCACTTGTTGAGTCATTATCTGAAAATGTGAATTTGGCTAGAGTCATAAGAGCTTTAACCTCATTGCCCGACTCAGTTTTAGAATCTTCTGATTCAGAAGAACCTTCAGAATCAGATGATTCATCCCATGTAGCCAACATACCCTTCTTCTTGGGTTTGTCCCTTTTAGGACATCTATTTGCTAAGTGCCCATATTCTTGACAGTTGTAACATTGACTATCTTTCAAAGATTTTCGAGGTTTGGGTCTAAACTTCTTTTTATCATTTGATTTTTGAAAATCAACCCTTTTCTTGCTTTTGAAAATCTTGTAAAATTTCTTAGTTAAAAGAGCCATATCATCTTCTGAATCAGAATTTTCTTCTGAATTACATTTAAAAGATTTTAGTGCGATAGATTTACCTTTAGGAGCTTTAAAGTTTAACTCGTAGGTTTGTAGAGAACCAACTAGTTCTTCTACCCTCATATTATCCGTATCACGAAGTTCTTGGATCGCGGTTACTTTAGAATTGAACCGTTCAGGAAGTGAGCGTAATATTTTTGCACACACTTTACTTTCTGGGATTTTATCGCCAAGACCCCACATTGAGTTTACAATGTCATTCGATCTAGTGTAAAAGTCCATAAACATTTCATTTTCTTCCATATAAATTTCTTCAAATCTGGTTGTGAGGAGTTGGACTTTAGATTTTTTGACAATTGTAGTACCCTCGTGTGTCATTTCTAATATATCCCAAGCTTGCTTTGCAGTATCACAGGAAATGATTCTTTTGAACTCATCCGGTGATAGTGCGCAAGTAATTGCATTTAGTGCTTTAGCATTTGCACTACTCTCACTTTTCTGAAGAGTGGTCCATTGGTAATATGGAGTGACTTTCATAGATTTTGAACCATCAACCCCAGTAACTTCCATGATAGGAGGATTCCATTCAGTCACTGTGGCTTGCCACACATTTTCATCCATTGATTTGAGGAAGATCCTCATTCTAGCTTTCCAATAGGCATAGTTGGAGCCATCAAAGGGTGGAGGCCTAGTGACTGAAAGGCTATCAAAATTTGACATCTTAAATAGCTTAAATCGTTAGCACAGGAATTAAATCCAAGAATAAAAAAAAAGCTATTAGGCTCTGATACCACTTGAAAAGGCCTAGCTATATGTCCTAGAGGGGGGGTGAATAGGACAATGCCAAATAAAACTTATAACAGCGGAATTAAAAAGAATATGATAGCCGAAATAAATCACAATGCAAGAAAGTAAAATAACCTCAAAATTCAGATCTTGAGAGGTTGATACAAAAGTTATTCTAAGGACAACCTTACACCAAAAACCAGAGTTTATGGTAGGACAACCTTATTTCTAGAAAGATCTTTGTATCAAATCTCAAACCGAAGAGGAATACAGAAATAAATACAAACTGAATTAAAATAAATTGTAATCACAAATGTATTGTTCTAGGGACAGCCATACACCATAAAAATGGCCGGGCAACCTTGCTGGAACAATTTTTAAAAGAAATTGAATATCAAGCTGATAAAGGAATAACAGAAAATAAATTCTAAACTATTACAACATTCTCACAATGCTTGAATTAAATGATTACAACATTCACCACCATACATACATCCCACAAAAGAATAATTAAAGATCAAAAGAATAAATCATTCAACCACAACACAAGGGATTATAGTGGTTCGCCTTTGTGTTCACCAACTGTTAAACAACAGCCACACAGAATGCTACTCCACTCCTAATATCCTCACACAGGGGATATTAGCGTTCACTAACAAAATAGGTTTTCCCAGGTTCACCCAAAACCTTTACAATTGTGTCTTTGTCTGTGGGCTTACACAATTAAAAAAACCCCACTTCTGAGTTTTCCTGGCTCTCCTCAGATAACCAATACAACAAGATTTTTCTAGCAAATCTTGAAAGAAACCAAAACAGAAAGGAATTTACAATTAAATATAAAATACCTGATTATCTCCTTCGTTGTAGCAGCCCGGTAGAACCAAATCAGAGTAGATGATTGAATATCCAAGTTCAATGTGTAGTACTCAATTACAATGGTTTTAATTCTAATAGATTTTAAATTAAACCAAATAGGGCTTGCCTTAATTGATTTTGATTCCAAAGAAAGGGAATAACAATTCCTCTTATCAAATTAGATTGGAATAGCAGAAACAAAATCAATTAAATAAAGCTAAGGAAAGAGAATATTAAATAAGCACACTTAGCTTAGATGGAGCACAGAATTATCTCTCAGAAGTTCGACGAAGATTGGCTTGAATGGATTAATTAATTCGATGATTTCTTCTGAGATTCGTGCACTATTTATAGGTGAGCAGATCGCGTCTTTGACTGGTCTAGGGAGCTCTTCGACTAGTCGAAGCAATAACAGATGGTTGAAAGATCCGGCGGGATAAGCTCTGACCGTTCTACGACAGGTCGAAGGTCTCCTTCAACTGGTCGAAGAACCTGTAAAACCTCGCTGGATTTCGAGTCGAAGATTTTCGACTGGTCGTAGATGCAGTCGACACTGTTCCTACGACTGGTCGAACAGATTCCTGGACTAGTCGAAGCCTAACAGATTTCATCTGAAATTTGTAACAAACTCACGACTGGTCGACGCAACTCTAGGACTAGTCGAAGAAGGCTTAGGACTAGTCGAAGAATAGACCAAACTTATGTAAAATAAACATTCGAATTATGTATCCAGAATGACCTACTTCTAAGGTCAACCTATGGTCAGTCAAACCTCAATCATGAAGTATGGACATTGAAACATTAGGAACAAGTAACCTTGAAGTATGAGCCTTGAAGTCTTGATGTAGTTGAAATCTTGACGTAGCTCAATCTTGAAAGTGTCTTGAGTTCTTTACATACTGCCTTGTACTCTTCTTGAAGTACAGCTTGAGTCTTGTCTTGTGAGCAGTTCTTACATTCAAGATTGATCCTTGTACTTGTGAGCTTTGCTTGTTGTGAGCTTTAGCTTGTTCATGAATGTCAATCCTTGAGAGAGCTTCACTTATGCAGGTTATATACAACAGAGTATAATAGTGATTTTGGCACCACAAATTTGACAACAAACAGGGTATAAACTATAGCACTTACAGTTCCTATAAAGGTAACTATGGTAATGGGAGTTGGTTGAATCTCTAATGAAGATTATGAATGAATTTCCTAAGAGATTCAATTGATTGATGCACTAGAGTATAGTTGAGACTATGGATATACCTATAGGTTTGGTCTCAATTGTTGAGGGTCAAATATTGCATATTAGACTCCAGTTATTCCTTGGTTTTATGAACATGATAATGCTTAATGTTCTATTTTAATCATGTTTGTGGTGCAAGGTGAATTCAAGAGCTTGGATTAAAAAGGATATTAAAAGCATGGATTTAATGCTCAAGAATCACCAAGATCAAGAATGAAGAACGCACTTACTGAATATCCAAGAAAATCAAGTTAAGAATGAAGAAAATTGGAGTTTTGAAGTAAATTTGCGTGATCCTCGACCAATCTCGGACTCTACTCGACTAGCCCTAGACTCTGCTTGACTAATCGAGCTGCCTCGACTTGAACTCTAACTAAAATCGCTAAAATCAGCTCATCCTTGACCAGTCGAAGGAAACCCTCGATCAGTTGAAGGTGACCCTCGACCAGTTGAAGGTGACCCTCGACCAGTCGAGGATTGTCCTCGACTAGTCCTGGGTTATGCAACCAGTACACAAAGTTCGGAAATTTGAAGCGTTTTTTTGAAAATTTCCAACTCAGTGCGAAAGTCTAAGGCTTAAAACTATAAATAGGGGTCCCTAGGGCACCCCTAGGCATCATCTAGGGTTTGTCGGGTCGAGCAAAAGCGTGGAGAAGCCATCACCAAGAGTTTTTCTTCCCTTTCCTTAGTTGTTTTTATGCTTTTCTTAAGAGATTCTAGTTCAATCATGTCTATGGTTGGCTAAACCTCTTAGCTAGGGCTAAGAGGTGAAGCTTGTAGTGTGATGGGATGTTTTCTATTACTTTGATTCATGTTTATATTGAACTCTCTTTGATTACTTTGATTCATGTTTATATTACTTTGATTCATGTTTATATTGAACTCTCTTTCAATTTTTAATGGTTTGTTGTGACTCAAATTACAATAGATCTGTGATAGCTTTGAGTATGTTCTTTTCATGTATTGAATTTGTGAAATTAGGAAATCCTGTTGTTCTCCATTGTCCCTTGGGCATGGTTGGATGATGGAATCATCCCTAACTTTTACAATTCTCCCAGATTGGTTAATCATGTTGTTTGCCTTATCTCCTGGGCATGGTTTTATGACAGAATCACTTCCAGCTCCCACACCTCTCATCCATTAAGAACTAGGTCAAAGGAAGTTCAGGTTTGATTTTACTGAGATATCTTCTGATTGGATAGGATGAGACTCCAATTCCAATCGTGTGACTTAAATCAAGCATAGATCTCCCTGATCTCTATAAGTGGACCATAGTTTCCCACCTTTAATATTCTTAAGTTTTTCCTTAAATCTCTCACAATTACTCTAAAAAATTCCAGGTTTAGGTTTTCATCTTTTTTTAGTTCTTCTTCTAGTTGCTTTCAGAAAACATACAAGATTAGTCCCTGTGGATTGGACCTCAGTCTCACCAAGATTATTACTACATCGCAGCCCTATACTTGGGGTTGTGAACAAGTTTTTAGCACCGTTGCCGGGGATTAACAGTTGCATTTTTCTGATATTAGCTAGTTTTAGAATTAGGTTAAGATTAGGGTTTTTCTATTTTCTATTTTAGATTAGGGTTTGTTTTCTGTTTTTAGAAACTTTCTAATTCTAGGATTTCTTAGAAACTAACTTACTTTCTAATTCTAGGTTTAGAACTTTCCTAATCAATTTTTAAAAACTTTCTATTTTCTATTTTTTTAGAAACTTTCCTTTTTCATTTTTAGAAACTAGTTTACTTTCTATATTTATTTTTAGGAATTTTTTAATTTTAGAATTTCTGTTTTTAGAAACTGAATTATTTTGTTTTGTTTTGCAGGATTTTAATTAGGAGCTTCTAATTTGGCAACTTCTTCCTAATTCCTTCTCTCTTTCTATTTCTAGATTTCTATTTCCTTTCCCTCTTTTAGGTTTATGTTAGAATCTGAAATTGAGGGTTGAAGTGTTTCATGCCCAAGTGGGTCCGTGATAACATTCGACGTCTTTTGAGTGAAGGAGGATTGGTTGAGGGGTTATCTATCCATCACAGGATTAAACACCACTCGAGATCCTCAGAGTTAATTGAGGTTATGGCTGCAAATCAACCAGTTAATCAACCGGGAAGACAACCTCAACCTAGGGTTGAGGAACTCCAAGATGAGAATGAGGTGCATCAAGTACCCCCACCTTGTACTTTGTGAGATTATTTACAACCGGCGGGGGTGAGCATGCCCTCATGCATGGTTTTTCTAGAAAATACGGGACATGAACATTAAGCTAGGGGTGATCCAACTCCTTTTAAAATTTCATAGACTTGAATTTAAAAGTCCATATTTGCACTTGAAAGAGTTTGATGAGATTATAACCACTTTATATTTTCCTACCATGTCTGAGGATACAGTCAGACTGAAACTCTTTCCCTTTTCTTTGAAAGAGAAAGCTAAGACGTGGTTGCATTCACTACGTCCCATATCTATTGGCATATGAAATGATATGATAAGGGAGTTCATAAAGAATTTTTTTTTCACATCATAAAATAAACACCCTTAGAAAGTCAATCATGAACTTCGCCCAAAAGGAGGATGAAATATTCTTCCAATGTTGGGAGCGCTTCAGGGTCTTGTCAGTTCATGCCCATAACATAGTTTTGAAACGTGGCATATTACACACTTTTTCTATGATGAACTGACATCTTCTATGCTCTAATTGGTTGAGACAATGTGCAATGGGGAATTCATGAATAAAAATGTCGATGATGTGTGGGATTACTTGGATAGACTTGCTGAAAATGCATAATCATGGGACACCTACCCAAAATCAAGCACCACTTCTAGGCCCACTCAATCAAAGGAGAGGGGCGGATTATACCTTCTGAAAGAGGATGACGATATCAATGATAAAGTGTCTAATCTCATAAGGAAATTCGAGGCCATGAAATTAAAGAAGGATAAGGTTAAGGAAACTGCTTGTGGTATTTGTGCTTGCAACGTTCACACAACTGAAAATTGTCTAACAATACCTGCCTTTCAAGAGGTGTTGAATGAGCAATCCAATGCCGTGAATAATTACTAAAGACCTTTCACTGGACCCACCTCCAATACATACAATCCTAGTTGGAGAAATCATTCGAACTTCAGTTGGAGGAATGGACAAACTACTACTCCTCAAGGTTTCTTTAATCAAATTCCAAATCAAGTGAAACCTCAAGAGGATCTGGTTCTAAAACATGTTCAAAACCAAGAGCGTATCACTTAGGGTATATTATGAACCCTTCAAGACATTTCAAAAGCCATACAAGGGTGTGAGATAAAAAAATTCAGTTGGGGAAAAAGGGATTTTTAAATTGAGATAAGTGATCCAAGCTCTTCAAATCAGATGGAGCAAGCTAAGTCTATCACCACTCTTAGAAGTGGGAAAATAATTGACAAATCTATTCTAGTTAGGGCTGAAAAACCTAAGGACCTTGAAGAGGACAACGATGATAGACCTAGCACTGCTCTACAAGAACTGGAACCGGAACTTCAAGGCAAGTCGATTGTCCCATTCCCCCAACTATTTGTTGCACCAAAACCTCTAACTCTCAGGACATTCTAGAGGTGTTGAAACAAGTGAAGGTCAATATTCCTCTACTTGATGCTGTAAAACAAATACCTTCATATGTCAAATTTCTGAAAGACTTGTGTATGACCAAAAGACGGCAAAATATTCACAAGAAAATCTTTTTAATTGAAAAAGTGAGTGTCATCCTAAAGTAAGATGTGCCACAAAAATTCAAAGATTTCGGTAGCCCAACCATACCTTGTGTAATTGGGAACTACCGAATTAAGCACGCACTTCTTGACTTAAGAGCAAGTGTAAATCTGATTTCTTACTTGGTCTACAAACAGTTAGGTTTGGATGAATTGAAACCCGCCCTAATCACATTACAACTTGCTGATCGCTCAGTTCATGTACTAAGAGGGGTAATTGATGATGTGTTGGTCCAGGTTAACAGATTCTACTACATGGTAGATTTTATCATCTAGATACAGAACCCATCAGTAATATGAGCACTCAAATTCTCGTCATTCTTGGTCGCCCATTCCTTGTCACTTCAAACGTAATCATTAATTGCAGGAATGGAGTCATGAGTATGTCTTTCAGGAATATGACATTGGAGTTGAATATCTTTTTCAACACAGGAAAACAGTTAGAGGCACATGACGATTTTCACAACATTAACATGGTATGCTCATCTCTACTCTCATTGAGCATAAGGGAGCCCTTGGATGGTCAATTGTGGACCTCAAAGGAATTGACCCTTCGATTTGTACTCACCGCATTTATCTTGAGGATAATGCGAAGACCTCTCAGCAATCACAACGTAGACTAAATCCAAACATGAAGGAAGTAGTTAAGGCCGAGGTTCTTAAACTATTGGATGTAGGTATCATATACCCGATATCCGATAGTCAATGGGTGAGTCTAACTCAGGTGGTTCCCAAGAAGTCTGGAATCACCATCGTAGCCAATGCTAACAAAGAACTCGTGCCAACTAGAGTTACTACTGGTTGTTTAATGTGCATTGACTATAGGAAATTGAATATCGTCATAAGGAAGGACCACTTTCCTTTGCCTTCATCGATCAAATTTTAGAAAGGCTAGCTGGTCATTCCTATTATTGTTTTCTTGACGTGTATTCAGGCTACAACCAGATAGAGATAGCCCTTGAAGATCAGGAAAAGACTACGTTCACATGTCCTTTTGGCACCTTTGCTTATCGAAGGATGCCATTCGGACTGTGTAATGCCCCCACCACTTTTCAGCGATGTATGATGAGTATTTTTTCTGACATGGTGGGACAATATCTAGAGGTCTTCATGGACAACTTCTATGTCTTTAGTCCATCTTTCAGCGATTGCTTAGAGAATCTTAAATGTGTGTTGAAAAGATGTGAAGAAAAGAATTTGGTACTCAATTGGGAGAAGTGTCATTTCATGATTCATAAAGGAATTGTCCTTGGACATATCATTTTGTCTAAAGGAATCGAGGTAGATAAGGTAAAAATTGATCTTATCTTTAACCTACCTCCACCCAAGAACATACGAGATGTGCGATCCTTCAAAAGACATGCCGATTTTTATAGAAAATTTATAAAGGACTTTAGTCACCTCTCTCATCCTTTATGTAATCTACTTCAAAAGGATGCACCATTCGAGTGGACTAAGCAATGCCAGGAAGCTTTTTACTAAGCTCATGGGCATGTTAACCACTATACCTATCATGCAGCCACCCGACTGGAGCATTCCTTTTGAATTCATGTGCGATGCGTCTGACTATGCTCTTGGGGTAGTTTTAGGCTAGAGAAAATACAAGAAGCCCTATATTATTCATGATGCAAGTAGAACTCTAAATCCTGCCCAAGTGAACTATTCTACTACGGAAAAGGAACTTTTAGCCGTAGTGTTCACTTTGGACAAATTTAGGTCCTACTTGATTAGATCTAAGATCATCATTCACACAGATCATGCGATGCTCAAGTATCTTCTTTCTAAGAATGATGCTAAGCCCTGCCTGATAAGATGGATCCTCCTACTTCAAGAATTTGATTTGAAATTAAAAGATAAAAGGGGAGTAAAGAACATAGTGGTTGACCATCTTTCCCGCCCGGATCTCTCTGATTCCTTTAAGATGACACATTTAAATGATATGTTCCCTGACGAACAATTGTTTAAAGTCTCCCATTTACCTTGGTTTGCTGATATTGCTAATTATCTTGCCACAAGTTTCACGCCGACACATTGGACTGCGCACGATAAGAAAAAATTCTTCACTAAGGTTTGTAAGTTCTTTTGGGATGATCCATATTTGTTTAAATATTGCCCAGACCAAATCTTAAGGAGATGTGTGCCAGACAATGAACACCAAAGTGTCATCTCCTTCTGTCACTCTCAGGCCTGTGGTGGTCACTTTTCTACTAAAAAGACCACAACTAAGATTTTATAGTGTGGCTTTTACTGGCCCATTATGTTCAAGGACACTCATGAGTTTTGCAAAGCTTGTGAGCATTGTCAGAAGTTGGGAGCATTGTCCCATCGAAATATGATGCCTCTTAACCCCATTTTGATCATTGAAGCATTTGATTCCTGGGGCAATGATTTCATAGGACCATTCCCCCAATCTTTTGAAAATTTATATATTTTGCTCGTCGTAGACTATGTCACTAAATGGGTCGAAGCGATTCTGTGCCAGAACCATGACTATCAAATGGTCATTAAATTCTTAAAATAGAACATCCTTTCCCAGTTTGGAACGCCTCAAGCCATCATTAGTAATGGGGGCTCACATTTTTGTAATAGGCCATTTGCGAACTTAATGAAAAAATATAGCATCTCCCATAAAGTGAGCATTCCATACCACCCACAAACAAGTGGGCAAGCTGAGATTTCCAATAGGAAAATTTAACACATCTTGGAAAAGATGGTTAACCCTGACTGTAAGGATTGGTCAATCCGATTGATCGATGCCGTATGGGCTTACTGTACCACATTTAAGACCCCTATTGGGATGTCTCCCATTAGACTTGTCTATGGGAAGGCTTGCCACTTACCTGTAGAGTTGGAACATAGAGCCCATTGGGTGATAAAAAATTTGAATTTCAATCTGGACAACGCTGGCTCGCTACGCAAACTACAATTGAATGAACTCAAAGAAATTCGGAATGATGCGTACGAGAACTATAGAATTTACAAGGACGGGATGAAGGTGTTTTATGACCAACACATTCTTCAAAAATCATTCACACCATGTCAGAAAGTCCTCTTGTATAATTCTTGGTTACATCTCTTTCCGGGCAAACTCCAATCTTGTTAGACCGGTCCTTTCACTGTTACTAATGTCTATTCTCATGGGGCCGTCGAGATACAAGATCCAAACAATGGTAAAGAATTCAAAGTAAATGGACATCGATTAAAGCCATTTGTTGAGAAATTTGATTCAAAGGACATGCCTATACCTCTGAATGATCCTGTTTATCAGGATTGATCTCCTAGTTTAACGAAGGTGTAGTTAGGTTTATTACTTTCTACCATTTTAGGATAGTCAGCTTTATGCTATTTAGGATAGTTTGCTTCCGCCATTTTATGATAGTTTATTTTTGGTTGATAAACTCTTGTGCTAACCCACCTTCATACTGAGATCCTTTCGAAAAAGCTACAAAATATCTTCATCAGGTACTATCTTTCCATCACTTCTCTTTCAACTATGTTGTCTCTTTTGCAGATCATGCTTATTTCTTTTACATTGAGGACAATGTAAATTTTAGGTTGGGGATGGGAGATTAGGTTACCTAATCAGTATTTTCTTAGTTTTGAGCAAAATTTAGGAAAAGTTTAATTTTTTTTAATGTTTATCTGTTTAGAAAGCGATAAGTTGTGTATTTAAGACTGTTTTGAGTATGATGATATGACAGAAATTGAATTTTGAATTATTAGAGTTGGAGCAACTAAGTAACTTATCACTTATGGTCCTTACATTCAATGATTAAGAGTAAGTTCGAATATTATGTTATTCAAGTTGTGTACTATAATTTCTAATTGTTAGTATGATGATCAATAAAAGATATTGAGAACCGAGTATAGAGAAATTTATCCACCTTAAAAGAAGAAAGAACCAGTTAAAAAATAGGAGATCGACAAAGAGGTTATAAAGAATGAAGAATGACAACATCTTTGAGGGGAATGAAAAATGTCTTTGAAAAGGATGTAATGTCTAAAGAAGAGGAATAAGTATAAATGACCGTCGATATAAAATAAAAAACTGGAAAAAGAAGGAAAAGGGGATAAGTTTGGAATCAGTACTTGGGTTTTCAAACAATCTTAAAGTGATGAGCATAGTTAACACTATGAAAAGGTAGTATTTTCACTGAGCACGTTGAAAAAAACTTGATATGTGAACTATACTCTGACCTAATGGATAAAAGATTTATTTGATTGATTGCTTATATGATTTGGCTCTAAGTTTACAAAATCTCGCTATCTCATCTTGAGTCTACTCATGCATACTTAATGCACAAAAGATTATTTTCTGAAAAAGGTTGAACATTGCGCATTAAACTTATTTTTTGCATACTTTGCTCAGGACTAGCAAAATGCTGGTTGGGGATTGTGTTGAGGGTTAAATATTGCATATTGGACCCCAGTTATTCCTTGGTTTATGAACATGATAATGCTTAATGTTCTATTTTAATCATGTTTATGATGCAAGGTGAATTCAAGAGCTTGGATTAAAAAGGATGCTAAAAGCATGGATTTAATACTCAAGAATCACCAAGACCAAGAATGAAGAATGCACATACTGAAATCCAAGAAAATCAAATGAAGAATGAAGAAAATCAGAGTTTTGAAGTGAATTTACGTGATCCTCGACCAGTCCTGGATTCTGCTCGACCAGTCAAGCTGCCTTGACTCGAACTGCAGCAACTAAAATCGCTAAAATCAAGTCATCCTTGACCAATTGAAGGAAATCCTCGACCAGTCCTGGGTTATGCAACCAGCACACAAAGCGCGGAACTTTGAAGCAATTTCCAGAAATTTCCAACTCGGTGCGAAAGTCTAAGGCCTAAAACTATAAATAGGGGTCCCTAGGGCACCCTTGGGGATCATCTAGGGTTTGTGGAGTGGAGCAAAAGTGTGTAGAAGCAGTTCAATTATGCTTAGTTGTTTTTTATGCTCTTCTCAAGAGATTCTAGTTCAATTATAAGGAATACTTTCAGTTTTTTATCTAGGGTTTCTTCCCTTTCCTTAGTTGTTTTTTATGCTTTTCTCAAGAGATTCTAGTTCAATTATGTCTATGGTTGGCTAAACCTCTTAGCTAGGGCTAAGAGGTGAAGCTTGTAGCATGATGGGATATTTTTTTGTTGCTTTGATTCATGTTTATATTAAACTCTCTTTGATTCTAGTTTGATTATAAGGAATACTTTCTGTTTTTAATGGTTTGCTGTGAATCAAATTACAATAGATCTATAATAGCTTTAAGTATGTTCTTTTCATGTATTGAGATTGTGAAATTATGAAATCCTGTTGTTCTCAATTGTCCCTTGGGCATGGAATCATTCCTAATTTTCATAATTCTCACAGATTGGTTATGGGATTGGTAAATCTTATTGTTTGCCTTATCTCCTGGGCATGGTTTTGTGATGGAATCACTTTCAGTTCCCACACCTCTCATCCATTGAGAACTAGGCCAAAGGAAGTTCAGGTTTGATTTTACTGAGATATCTTCCAATTGGATAGGATGGGACTCTGATTCCATTCGTGTGTCTTGAATCAAGCATAGATCTCCCTGATATCTACAAGTGGATCCTCGGAAACCCTAGTTTCCCACCTTTGAATTTATTAAGTTTTCATCTTTTTCTAGTTCTTTTTCTAGTTGCTTTCAAAAAATACAAGAGATTAGTCATTGTGGATTCGACCTCAGTCTCACCGAGATTATTACTACATCGCAGCCCTATACTTGGGGTTGTGAACATCAATACTCTAGTGAAGGCTTGAGATCATGTTCTTCATAAATAAGAACTTTGAATGATCATGAGTGATGAATCACAATGAATAGAAGATGAATCTCATGTGGATAAAGTCTAGGATGAGTGATTTGAGCTTAAGACAACCTAGGGACTCTGAAATGCATTAATCCACACTTTCCACAAAGTTATGGGTTGTATATTTATAGAAAAAAGGTCCCAACAGATATAAAATGGTTAGTTTTCAGTTCTACCGAGTGAACCTTCGGTTGTACCGAAATTCACTCGGTAGCACCAAAATATTACTCGGTGATACAAATTAAATCCTAAAGTTGCTGGATGAATATTACTGCTTTTGGTGGCACCAAAATTTGTACATCAGTAGGAGTCGGTGGTACCGAAATTCCAGTCGGTGGTACTGAATTTCCTTTGAAGGCTGTTGGAACATTTTAGGCAGTTTCAATTGTACCGAAGGTATCTTTGGTACTACTGATAGTGCCATTCGGTGGCACCTCCTGCTGCTGAACTAAGACTGATTTTCCTGTTTTAATTCTTTGTCCTACGATTCATTCAACAACTTGAACTTTTTCAAAGCCAAGACTAATAGGATAGAAAGTATGAACTTGGAGTTGGCTTTTTATAGGTGACCTAAGTGGGTTTTCCTATTTTGGTTTGAGTCATCTATAGGCAAGATCCTGATCGTAGAAGCCTCTTTGAAATCTGACTTTGTAACTTGAGCTTCTGCTCCAGTTGCATCGTCGGTCTTCATTTGTAAAGGACTCATCCGACTACTTAACACAACTAGTCACGCGATTGACAAACATGTGTGCAAATAACATGTATTTTATTTTTCTAAGATAGCTAGAAAATCTCAGTGTTGGTTTTTCTAAAATAAGCCAAAAAATCTCAGTGAGGGGTTTCTTTGTTTGTGATAGCCCTGTAAAATCACAATTGTATCAGGTTTTAAGGTGACCTTACAAAAACCTTATTCTTAGTAAAAGCTAAGATTACATGGATAGTAATTTTGGGAGTAGAGTAGGTGTGGCTGTTTTAGAATAGTTGTTGACACACCGAACCATTATAATTCTTGGTGTTGTGGTGAATGATCTTATCTTTTTGTGGTGAATGTTTGTAAATCCTTTTATGTTAAAGTGGTAATGCTTATAATATTTAGTTTTATTTAATCTTGCTTAGTTTCGGATTTTAATTCTTATTATGTACGTGAAATAAGGTTGTCTTACCTAAACTTGTTTGGGTGAAGGTTGTCCTATGAATCAGTTTGAATCAACATTTTAATACTTGTGCAATTGAGATATCTAATTTATTTATTATTCAGCACTTTATTTGATTATTTAGTATAGTCCTATTCACCCCCTCTCTTGGACTTCTTAAGCTCTCCTTTTTAAGTAGTATCAGAGCAGGGTTGCTCTATTTTTTGGATTAACTTCCTTAAGTTAAGATCCAGAGCTTTATTATGTCAAAATTTGATAGTTTATCTATTACCAGGCCTCCTCCTTTTAATGGCTCTAATTATTCATACTAGAAAGCTAGGATGAGGATTTTTCTAAAATCCTTTGATGAAATTGTGTGGCAAGCCACTATGACCAAATGAAAACCTCCTATGACTGAAGTAGTAGCTGAGGATGGAACCAAAATTATGAGAGAAATTACATTCTATTTATGAACTATAGGTTAGAAAAGTGAAAGCAGTGTTAATGCTAAAGTCTTAAATGCCATAACTTGCGCTCTATCGCTTGATAAATTTAAAATAATTATTTCATATGATACAATTAAGAAAGCTTGGGACATTCTCGAAACGACACATGAAGGAACTACTATAGTCAAGAAATCAAAAGTTCAAATCCTCACTACCAGATTTGAGGAATTTCGTATGGAAGAAAATGAAACTTTCATGGACTTTTATATGAAATTAAATGACATAGTAAATTCCATGTGGGGTCTAGGAGATGTGTCACGCCCCAAATTCGGGGACGGATAGCTTCCGTGATGCCCTGAATCCGGCACTCGACTTCCATACACCAACTCCCGAGTTCGGCACACTACAAGGAAGATTTTTGACTGAATTTTTTTATTTATATATGCATATAATAATACCTGAGCATGAAAATCCATGATTAAAATACCAAGAAACACTTTCCATTATAAATCCTGATGGTTACAAGTACAATGCTTTCCAAAAGGTATACAACGTCAACATTGCCAAATTGAAAAATAGATACAATGCATCGAGAAAGCTGTCTTCCAAGCTACTCCTGACCTGAAAAAGAATGGGAAATAAGAAGCTTAGGAAAAAAGCCTAGTGAGTATACACGTGTGTGCAGTGTGTCCTACATGCAAGCAAGATAAGTATGCCACGAAGAAATCACGTATGGTGAAAGTCGTGTAGTATGTAAGGTACGATGCTAATGCTAATGCAATGCATATGCATCATAGTAATACTCTGAGTCAATATTATCAGCATTACCAAGTCATATTTTCATTTCTCATATACCACAACCATAACCGTATTACAAGCATTCGCATCCGTAATCACATCATCATCATATTGTCATGCCATATCATAACTATATATCTCGGGAAAACACTGTGGTCGACACCATGCACTAGACACCAGCAATCGACCTTGCATACGCGCACTGCGGTGGACTTCCACCCGGCATGCCAGTAGCGGAACTCATTCACGCTTCTCCTTACCGGTGAGTCAGACCGGTCCCTATTTGCACCTCAGCCCTTAAGCAGGTTGGACCCACCTCTTCTCAACCCAACCTTGTCAGTGGGAGTCAAATTCATGACCTATGTATCCACTCGGCTCGACGGTGAAGTATCCCTAGCTAGCATCGGGGTTTAGGGACTTTCAACCCAAGGGGCACATCATCCCCTACTATTTCCACGCTTCCGGTGTCCCGTCCCTTTTCAGGGATAACCCAAGTCATCATCATAGATGCACATTTCATCGCCAAGATCCAACTCATGGTATATGGCACGACTATGGTATTTCAATCATCATGTATATCATGATTATGCATGAATTCAAGCAATTATGATAAGGCATACATTCAAGTGCATGTGGTATGTATATAATGCCATGAGTTTAGGGTCTGCTTGGCCTTTAAGCCAAAAAATGACATATAATTATCATGTGCCACTATCAACTATATCAATCCATGGTCATGTGACTAAGCTGAAGAGGACATATCTTACACATGAACAAATGTATTAAAGTACACTTGCACATACCATCATTCCATGATGCATGAGTATGATCAATATCAACATGGTTAAGTAGATGAATTTAGTATGCTAGGGAGTGAAACAACATTAATCAATATATTAAATCACATGCTTCTATTAACCATAATCACTAACATCACAAATATCATCCATAACTATCATAATCACGAGCATTAATTGCATTCAGAGTTACACCATATCCTTCGCAAGATAGATATTCCATTAGTGGCTTTGGCCCAACATCATTTTCTTCTATTGAGACCACATGGTTATACCCTAACTGGGCCTTATGGTTAATGAGTGGTGGTGACGTAGAGTACATGCACCAAGTGGTTATGAGATAAAAGGCATAGATATAACATATAGTAAATGAGCCACAGGATAGATGGTGCTGGTGAAACTCATATAATATAGTGGGCTTCACCTTCAAGTGGGTTGTTAGTAGGTTGAATTTGCAAATAATTATCATATTAGTTTTACAATGGTTTGGAAGGCATAAGTAAACCTCATAAGATATAGTGAGCCCTAAGTTGAACGACTTGGGTATATAATATACACATAAGAGTTAGTCACGGTTGGATGGCGTGGGTTTGTCTCATACAACGTAGTGGGTCCTACTTCCAAGTGGTACTGCAAGCATATGGGTCCACATACAAACATTATGATGGATCCTAACAAGTAGATAGTATAGGTAACTCACATACATTAAGGTAGTACAACGAAGAATAGTTCAGATGCACAAGGCACGCGTCAGCGGGCTCCATGATCGAACTGTTTGGTTGGTAAAACAATTGAACAGTGCAGATAAAATACATACATTGAGTGGGTTCATAAGTGTTTGAAATTTATGCGTTCAATTAACACTATTTCATATCGTTTGACTTCTTTAGAAATTAGATCTAGGTCATTTTAGAATCATGTTCTAGGATTAGCTAGCCTAATGGATAAATGGTGAAATATGCAATGCTTATATCAAGGTAGGGTCCATAATCAATCTGACATGCGTCCTAAGTTCACATACCCAAGAGGTTACACCATCAGCATAGTCCACGAGTCTGAGTAATCACACAATTCTCATATGGTCACATGGTCTTATGGCTAATCTGTTATCAGAAGTCCATATGGTTGAGTGGCCACACAAATGTCACTCTACTTGCCATAATAAAGGATTTAAGGTCACATGGTTATTATTATTATTATTATTATTTACTATACCATAGCTCACATAATGGGGCAACCGCTTTACTAAACTTTTACATAGTTAGGCGGCCAGTACCATAATTTAACATAGTTTAGTAGTCATCTAAGCACCACATGATCATATGGTTGGGCCACACATTCCCCACATACCCACATGATTTACGGCTATCCACGTCATGCATGATCACAAGATTTATGAGCTACATATTCATCACCATTTTGCCAAATCTAGCTGCCATTCATCCCGTCAATGATCATATGGTTAAGAGCCACAACAATCATAAATCCACTTAGACAAGTAGTCACACAATTGCCCTAATTTCATACAGTTAGGTGACTACATATACTCCACCATTGCCTATGATTAGGTGGCCATACATACATTAAATACTCACATGATTAATGGGCCAAATGTGTATATCACACCCTCACACATCTAGAGTCTACATATTTGTTATAATTGAACATGTTTAAGGGTTTAAACACAAGTCACACGATCCTTTTACTTGGAACCGCACTCTAACCAAAGTGCCAAGTGGTCAAGGGTTGTCCACAATCAGCCCATTTAAGGGATTCATCATCATTACTTCAAAAATTACAATACCAGTTCATTATACATTCAACACATGGAGATTACAAACTCTTGCCGAAGAGGCCCAATGGTTGGCCCAAACAAGGCTACCACTAATGGGCCCACATGACATTCACTCAAAATGGGCCTTAACATTCTTGGGCCCACACACTAATGGAATTCACAATGGGTCCTATGCGGTAGAGTCCACGGGGATTTTTCATAAGGTTGAGTTGTGTGTGACTCACCTCAAGTTAGGATCCGCTCCAACAATCCAGTGAAGTCAATGGATGGTATGGATATACATTGCTTCATTAACGTCAGCCCTATGAAAATTTTAGTGATAAGAGTTTGTTCCTTACTGTTTCAAGTGGTACAGTCTAGGTGGACTTTGGATCAGCCTGATTTTTTTTAAACCATACCATGCAATGGGCTGGCCAAGGATGATGTATGGACTCAATAAATCAGATACATTATGGTAGACCCACAGGGAGTCTTTAATGGTAAATGTTCAATTTCTACTGTTCGTGTGGTGTAGCCTATCTAAAATTTGGATTAGCTTTATTTTTGGGCTCATGTACTAAAATGGTCTATCAAAGACATGTACGGTGCAGATTTGATGTAGACATCAGGTGGGCCTCTTGGCTTAAAATCAAGTCAATTTGTGGCTCGTGTGGGCCACACCACACACAAAAGTTGAGAGGGTTACCCTCCATTAAAACATTCATAATTATTTGTTGGGCCCATAAAGATGTGGTTTATGAATCCAGCCCATCTATTATGTGTGTACCACTTGGTTAAGGGGGTCAGTCCAAGATTCAGATGAATCCAAATTTCAGGTGGACCCTAACAAGTATTTTTATATTCTCGAGCTCCGAGTTGTACGAATGGTTCAAGGAGATCAAAGTTACATGGGTCTCAAAGTGACGTATTTTATGGTGTGGGCCACCTGAGTTTCATATACGGCTGATTTTTGGGGGTGACCCATTTTTAAAGGGGACCCATCAATTGCACAGTGTAGATGGTCAACACGCATCATGGTGGGGCTCACTATCCCTCCAGTGTCCAGCACCAGGACGTTGGTTACTGCAGTGTCATCTAGACGTTGACAGCAACAGCGTCGGATGTTGTTTGTATATATGGTTTTTTTTTTTTTTGTTTTCTTAAGGTTTTTCATAGGAGGGGCCTATATCAGGACGATCCACTCCATCTGTTAGATTCTATGGTTAGAGACAGATCTAACAAGCCCAATATTCAGTATTTTTTGACGTATAGAAACATCACGGCTGGCCCTAATAGATTATTACTATTAAAACAATCTTTTTTAATGGTGTGGCCTACCAGAGATTTGGATTGCCTTTATTTTTTGGCTCAAGGCCTAAAATGAGCTGGGAAATTGAATGAACAGCATGGATCGAATACATACGTCATGGGTGGGGCCTGTTGTGGTCCCATAGCCCCTTCCCTCTCCTCTTTCAAGCAACAGAAGGGACGTTAGCAGCAACAACGTCCACCCCTCTTGTCTTTTTTTTTTAAAAAAAAATTTAATTTAATTTATTTATTTTTATGGTGTGGTGTGCACATGTGTGTATAGGTGTATGTGTGTGTGTTGGGCCAACCCAATGGGCCACACTTTGGACAGCTTGGATGGCGTACAAAAATTCTGGTGGGACCCACTATCAATGGGTCCCACATGAAGTCTATAACAAGTTATTTATTTTTATTTTTTTGTATATTTTCTCTTGTACATCCACACCATTAATCACATCATTATCATCAAATCATCACCACTATTAATCATCCAAATAATAAAAAAGGAAACAAACCATAAGAGTAGAGGGGGTGTACTCACCTTAATGGACTAGATGGAAATGAATGAGATTAATGGAATGGATGTTTGAGATGGATGGAAGGGATGAGATTGATGGAGTTGATGGCCCACCAAGATCACTCTCTCTCTCTCTCTTGTGTAGAAAAATGGTGAAATGTTAAGGGATAGAGGGGTATTTGTAGGGAAATGGATAAAAATTTTGGTTAGGTTAGGCTAATGTGATTAATGTTAACTTAGGGTAGGATTATGGGAAATTGTGCATGATTAAGAATTAATGGTGGATTAAAGGGGCATGGGATGGCATGGTGTGATGATGTCATGCATAGGGTATGGTATGGGAGAGAAGTTTACTTTGGGGAGCACATGAGAGGGATGGCATGGGAGGGTGACATCACACACATGGGTAGAGATTCTCTCACCCATGCGTGGCATGTACATGTGTGCATGGCATGTGTTGTGCACATGTGTGGAATGAAATATATGATGCCATGCACACATGATACAACAATGACTCTTTGTGGTGTATCATACTACGGAGCGTCGTATAGACGCACAGGTGATACCTACATGATCGCGGCGATGGGACGGTCGATATGAAATCGGCTTCGAAGCCTAGTCCAGGTGTGCACTATGCACGGCTAGTCTAGGGTTGGTTAAGGGCATCGATCATCATGTACATAAGTATAAAAAATGGTATGGAATGGACGAGGTCTTACAAGATGGAATCCCAGAAAGCAAGGTTTGCACAAAAATACTGTGATCTCTTCCTGACAGATTGAACTCTAAAGTTATTGCTATTCAGGAATTAAGAGATACTGATCTTATGAAGGTTGAGGAGTTGGTTGACTCTCTTTAAACAAATGAGTTGAATTTTAAGGCTCCTAAAGCTAAGTCTATTGCTCTTAAATCTTCTAAATCTGTTTCAAAAGAAAATAGTTCTAATTCTGATTTTGAAGAAACTGAAGATGATATGGCAATGTTAGCTAAGAAATTTTATAGAATTTTCAAAAGCAAGAAAAGAACATATTTTCAAAAACCATCTGATAAAAGAAAATGAAAATCTAATTCTTGAAAATCTAAAACAAAGGACAGTCAATGTTTCAACTACTATGAATGTAAGCACTTGGTTAATAAATGTCCTAAAAAGGATAGGTAAAAAAGAAAGGGCATGATAGCTACTTGGGATGAATCATCTGACTTTGAAAGTTCTTCTGAGTCTGATGAATTAGAACAAGAAAATGCAAATACAAATGATGTAAAAGCCCTTATGACTATAGCCAGAGTCACTTCCTCAGATAGCTGTAATATATCTGACTATAAAAATCTCAAGAGTGACCCTGAAAATGAAAATGAAGACCATCTTCAAGATGCCTACAATGCCCTATACAGAGAAAGATGTAAAATTGTTGTTAAGTTGAAAATTTTAAAAAATAAATATGCTAAACTAAAAGAAGAACTTGAAAACACAGTTTTAGAAAAATCTCATTTTTCAGATTGTCATGAGGAAACAAAATTAGATTTAAGTTTTAAATCTTCTGAATTACAAAAACTCAAAAAAAAAAAATGAGAAACAAAAGCTTGATGTTTCTTCCCTTTTAAGTTTTAGGGAAACTTGGAAATATGCCCATGGCGACCAAAAACTTGAAATTTTTTTAACCTCATCTAGAAAATGTGATGACAAGTTTGGTTTGGGTTATATTAAAGGTAATTCTTTGAAATCCAAGGATTCTGCTCCTGTCTTTGTAAGACGAGAATCCTAGTGTTCACAACCCCAAGTATAGGGCTGCGATGTAGTAATAATCTCAGTGAGACTGAGGTCGAATCCACAGGGACTAATCTCGTGTGTTTTCAGAAAGCAACTAGAAGAAGAACTAGAAAAAGATGAAAACTTAAATCTGAAATATTTGAGAGTAATTGTGAAAGATTTAATGAAAAAAACTTAATAAATTCAAAGGTGGGAAACTAGGGTTTCCAAGGATCCACTTGTAGAGATCAGGGAGTCTATACTTGATTCAAGTCACAAGATTGAAATCGGAGTCCCATCCTATCCAATTGGAAGATATCTCAGTAAAATCAAATTTGAACTTCCTTTGACCTAGTCCTCAATGGATGAGAGGTGTGAGGACTGAAAGTGATTCCATAAAAAAACCATGCCCATGAGACAAGGCAAACAACAGGATTTACCAATCCCATAACCAATCTGGGAGAATTGTGAAAGTTAGGGATGATTCCATCATCTAACCATGCCCAAGGGACGATGGAGAACAACAGGACTTCCTAATTTCACAATCTCAATACATGAAAAGAACATACTCAAAGCTATCGCAGATTCATTAAAATTTGAGTTACAATAAACCATTAAAAATTGAAAGTATTCCTTATAATCAAATTAGAATCAAAGAGAGTTCAATATAAACATGAATCAAAGTAATAGAAACATCCCATCATGCTATAAGCTTCACCTCTTAGCCCTAGTTAAGAGGGTTAGCCAACCATAGACATGATTGAACTAGAATCTCTTAAGAAAAGCATAAAAACTACTAAGGAAAGGGAAGAAAAACTCTTGGCGACGACTTCTCCACGCTTTTGATCCACTTCTCTAACCTTAGATGATGCTTAGGGATGCCCTAGGGACCTCTATTTATAGTTTTAGGCCTTAACCTTCCGCGCTGAGTGGAAATTTCTGGAAACCGTCTCAATTTACGCAGTCCGCGCACTGGTCGTGGGCTATCCTCGACCGGTTGTGGACCATCCTCAACCGGTTGTGGAACACCCTCGACTGGTCGAGCAGGATGGAAATTTTGTTTTTTTACTCACTGGAGTTCGAGTCGAGACACCTCGACTAGTCGACCCTCGATCAGTAGAGCAGGGCCTAGGACTGGTCAGGACTGGTCGAGCAGAGGCTAGGACTGGTCGAGGATTACACAATTTCACTTCAAAACACCGATTTTCTTCATTTTTGACTTGATTTTCTTGAATCTTCAGTGTGTGCACACTTCATTCTTAATTTCATCAGATCCAATCTTGGCTTTGGTGATTCTTGAGCGTTAAATCCATACTTTTATCATCCTTTTCAATCCAATCTCTTAAATTCACCTTGCAACACAAACATGATTAAAATAGAACATTAAGCATTATTATGTGCATAAAACCAAGTAATAGATGGGTCCCAATATGCAATATTTGACCCTCAACATAATCCCCAACCAGCATTTTGCTAGTCCCGAGCAAAAGTATGCAAAAAATAAGTTTAATGCGCAATGTTCAACCTTTTTTAGAAAATAATATTTTGTGTATTAAGTATGCATGAGTAGACTCAAGATGAGAAAGTAAGTTTTTGAAAACCTGGAGCCGAACCACATAAGAAGCCAATCAAATAAATCCTTTATCCATTAGGTCAGAGCATAGTGCACATATCAAGTTTTTCAACGTGCTCAGTGAAAATACTTTCTTTTCATAATGTTAGCCATGCTCATCACTTTAAGATTGGTTGAAAACCCAAGTACTAATTCCGAACTTATCCCCTTTTCCTTCTTTTTCCAGATTTTGATTTTATATCAACGTCATTATATTTATTCATCTTCTTTAGACATTACATCCTTTTCAAAAACATTTTTCATTCCCCTCAAAGATGTTATCATTCTTCATTCTTTATGACCTCCTTATTGATCTCCTATTTTTTAACTGGTTCTTTTTCTTCTTTTAAGTTGGATAAAATTCTCCAGACTCAGTTCTCAATATATTTCAATGATCATCATACTAACAATTAGAAAATCTAATGCTATTCATAAAAAAATAATTTGAATAACATAATATTAGAACTTACTCTTAATCAGCTGAATGTAAGAACCATAAGTGATAGGTCACTTAGTTGCTCCAACTCCAACAATTCAAAATTCGATTTCTATCTTATCTTCATACTCAAAACAGTCTTAAATACACAACTCATCGCTTTCCAAATAGATAAACATTGATTTTTTTAAAAAAAAATTACAAATTTTTCTCAAAATTGAGAAAATATTGATTGGGATACCTAATCTTCCATCCCCAACCTAAAATCTACATTGTCCTCAATGTAAAAGAAAGAAGCATGATTTGTAAAAGAGACAACATAATTGAAAGAGAGGTGATGGAAAGATAGTACCTAGTGAAGAAATTTTGAGGCTTTTTCCAAAGGATCTCAGCGTGAAGGTGGTTAGCATAAGAGTTAATCAACTAAAAACAAACTATCCTAAAACGGTAGAAGTAAACTATCCTAAGCAGCATAAAGCCAACTATCCTAAAACAGCAGAAAGCAATAAACCTAACATTACCTCCATCAGACTAGGATATCAAGGGAAAGCTACTCAGTCATGCCACAAAGTTCCTCCTCTGGCCAATATCTTGATAAATTTCTCAGAAGGTTTCTTAACAAGATCATCCAAAAGTCCTTTTTGCAATAGGCTTGGATGCCCTGGAGCATGAATTTTCAGAGAAATTTATAGACCTTATCAAAAAATTGTTGCTGAATCACCCGATGTATCCAAAGTATATATGATTCACCTGTGATAGAAAAAGTTTCAATGTTAGTACTCCATGGTGAATCAGAGACTACAAGTAGATGAAATTCAGAAAAATTCTTAGTAGGTGGGGTAGTCTCAACACACTCTGAAGTTTCAGTCTTTGATTCAATTTTCTGCTCCTCCTCCTTTAATGGTAAACATTCAGGATTTAGGAGAGGATATTCTTTAGAAAAAGGGTTTTCTCGGTCAGTAGCAACCACCGAGGTATTGCCTTGCCAGGCATCCACTATGTTTTATATCACAGGATTGTTTATATCCACAAAGTGTATCAGGTAATCTTCTAAAGAGTCGAAACATTCAGTTGAAAGGGGTTCATTCATCACATCGAGATCTGTGATGATATGCCCAATAACTCCTTTATCTTCTTTGAGAGTAGAATGAGCATACTCTCTTATTTTTTCTCAAGGTGAGATGAAATCACCAGTGGGTATGTCTCTTCTTGACCTAAGTAAACCTGTTCAAGATCAGTGGGTAAAGGTTTTAGGTTAAACTTCGGTGTATTAAGGCTAAACGGTAGAGGTATTACATCAGTTTGGGACAATTCTTCAAATTGTGGCCTTCACCGGTTAACTTCAAGTAACGGCACGGTATCAATAATGGCCTCGTCTCCTTAATCATGTCATCATAAAAATCATGGGAGTGGGCCAGGCATGTCTCTAGAGGGTCGAAGGATAAGGTCAGAAGTGCTCTAACTTCCACGAAAGAGTCAATCATGTTAATGTCGTGGAAATTGTCATCATCCCCTAACTGTCTGCCTGTATTGAAAAAGATGTTTAACTCCAATGTCATATTTCTAAAAGACATACTCATAACTCTATTCCTACAATTAATGATTGCATTTAAAGTGGCAAGGAATGGGCAACTAAGAATCACGGGAATTTGAGTGCTCAAGTTACTGATGGGTTGTGTATCCAGGACTATAAAATCTACTGGGTAGTAGAATTTGTCAACCTGGACTAACACATCCTTAATTACCCCTCTCGGTACACAAACTAAGCGATCAGTAAGTTGTAATGTGGTTAGGGTGGGTTTCAATTCACCCAAACCTAGCTGTTTGTTGACTAAGTAAGGAATCAGATTTACGCTCACTCCTAAACTAAGAAGTGCGTGCTCAATGCGGTAATTCCCTATTACACAAGCAATGGTTGGGCTACCGGGATCTTTGAATTTCTGTGGCACATCTTTCTTTAGGATGATGCTCATTTTTTTAGTTAAACAGATTTTCTTTTGAATATTTTTCCATCTTTTAGTCGTACATATGTCTTTCAGAAATTTGGCATATGAAGGTATCTGTTTAACCGCATCAAGTAGAGGAATATTGACCTTCACTTGTTTCAACACCTCTAGAATGTCCTGAGAGTTAAAGAGAGGTTTTGGTGCAACCAACTGTTTGGTGAATTGTGCAATTGGCTTGCCTTGAAGTTCCGATTCTAATTCTTGTGGGGCATGGCTAGGTTTATCATCATTGTCCTCTTCCGGGTCCTTAAGCTTTTCAGCCCTTACTGGAATAGTTTTGTCAATTATCTTCCCACTCCTAAGAGTGGTGATAGACTTAGCTTGCTCCATTTGATTTGAAGAGCTTGGGTCATTTATTTCATATTGTTGTTTGTGATTGGGGAGAGTTTGAGAAGGAAGCATCCCCTTTCCCCAAATCGCTAATTATGACTCTATCCTTTGAACAGATGATGTAAGCATTCCAATTGCTGATCTGATTTTCTGAATTGCTTATGCTGAATTCTGATTAAGTAGCTCTTAGACTTGAATATCTTTTAGAACTGGATCTTCTTGAGGTTTCTCTTTATTTGGAATTTGATTGAAGAAACCTTGAGGAGTAGCAGTTTGTCCATTCCTGCAACTGAAGTTTGGATAATTTCTCCAATTAGGATTGTATGTATTGGAGATAGGTCCATTAAAAGGTCTTTAGTAATTGTTCACGGCATTGGATTGCTCATTCAACACCTCTTGAAAGGCAAGTATTGTTGGACAATTTTCAATTGTGTGAACGTTGCAAGCACAAATACCACAAACAGTTTCCTTAACCTTACCCTTCTTTAGTTCTATAGCCTCAAATTTCCTTATGAGATTAGACACTTTAGCATTAATATCATCATCCTCTTTTAGAAGGTATAATCTGCCCCTCTCCTTTGATTGAGTGGGCCTAGAAGTGGTGCTTGATTTTGGGTAAGTGTCCCATGATTGTGTGTTTTCATCAAGTCTATCTAAGTAGTCTCACACATCATCAACATTCTTATTCATGAATTCTCCATTGCACATTGTCTCACCAATTAGCGCATGGAAGATGTTAGTCCATCATAGAAAAAGTGTGTAATGCGCCATGTTTCAAAACCGTGTTGTGGGCATGAACTGACAAGATCCTTGAACCGCTCCCAACATTGGAAGAATGTTTCATCCTCCTTTTGGGTAAAGTTCATGATTGACTTTCTAAGGGTGTTCATTTTATGATGTGGAAAAAATTTCTTGATGAACTCCCTTATCATGTTATTCCATGTGCCAATAGATCTGGGATGTAATGAATGCAACTACGTCTTAGCTTTCTCTTTCAAAGAAAAGGGAAAGAGTTTCAGTCTGACCGTGTCCTCAGACATGTTAGGAAAATATAAAGTGGCTATGATCCCATCAAACTCTTTCAAGTGCAAATATGGATTTCAGATTCAATTCCATGAAATTTTGGAAGGAGTCGAATCATCCTTGGCTTAATGTCCATATGTCCCGTATTTTTCTAGAAAAACCATGCATGAGGGTGTACTCACCCCTGCCCATTATAAATAATCTCACAAAGTACGAGGTGGGGGTGCTTGATGCACCTCATTCTCATCCTTGACTTCCTCAACCCGAGGTTGAGGTTGTCTTCCCGATTGATTGCCTGGTTGATTTGCAGCCATAACCTTAATTAACTCTGAGGATCTCGAGTGATGTCTGATCCTGTGATGGATAGATAATCCCTTAACCAATCTTCCTTCACTCAAAAGACGTTGAGTGTTGTCACGAACCCACTTGGGCATGAAACACTCTCAGCCCTCAATTTCAGATTCTAACCTAAACCTAGAAGAGAGAAAGGAAATAGAAATCTAGAAATAGAAAGAGAGAGAGAATTGGGAAGAAGTTACCAAATTGGAAGTTCCTAATTAAAATCCTACAAAACAAAATAAAATAAGTCAGTTTCTAAAAACAGAAATTCTAAAATTAGAAAGTTCCTAAAAATAAAAATAAAAAGTAAACTATTTTTTAAAAATGAAAAAGGAAACTTTCTAAAAAAACAGAAAATAGAAAGTTTCTAAAAACTGATTAGGAAAGTTCTAAACCTAGAATTAGAAACTAAGTTAGTTTCTAAGAAATCCTAGAATTAGAAAGTTTCTAAAAACAGAAAACAAACCCTAATCTAAAAGTAGAAAATAGAAAAACGTTAATCTTAGCCTAATCTTAAAATTAGCTAATTTCAGAAAAACGCAACCGTTAATCCCTAACAATGGCGCCAAAAACTTATTCACAACCCCAAGTATAGGGCTGCAATGTAGTAATAATCTCGGTGAGACCGAGGTCGAATCCATAGGGACTAATCTTGGGTGTTTTTTGAAAGCAACTAGATGAAGAACTAGAAAAAGATGAAAACCTAAATCTAAAATATTTGAGAGTAATTGTGAGCGATTTAATGAAAAAGCTTAATAAATTTAAAGGTGGGAAACTAGGGTTTCCAAGGATCCACTTGTAAAGATCAGAGAGATTTATGCTTGATTCAAGTCACATGATTAGAATCGAAGTCCCATCCTATCTAATTGGAATATATCTCAGTAAAATCAAATCTGAACTTCCTTTGGCCTAGTTCTCAATGGATGAGAGGTGTGAGAACTGGAAGTGATTCTATCACAAACCATGCCCATGAGACAAGGCAAACAACAGGATTTACCAATCCCATAACCAATCTAGGAGAATTGTGAAAGTTAGGGATGATTCCATCATCCAACCATGCCCACGGGATAATGGAGAACAACAGGATTTCCTAATTTCACAATCTCAATACATGAAAAGAACATACTCAAAGTTATCACAGATTCATTGTAATTTGAGTCATAACAAACCATTAAAAACTAAAAGTATTCCTTACAATCAAACTAGAATAAAAGAGAGTTCAATATAAACATGAATCAAAGCAATAAAAACATCTCATTATGCTACAAGCTTCACCTCTTAGCCCTAGCTAAGAGGTTTAGCCAACCATAGACATGATTGAACTAGAATCTCTTAAAAAAGCATAAAAACTACTAAGGGAAGGGAAGGAAAACTCTTGGCGACGGCTTCTCCACGCTTTTGCTCCACTCCTCCAACCTTAGATGATGCTTAGGGATGCCCTAGGGACCCCTATTTATGGTTTTAGGCCTTAACCTTCCGCACTGAATGGAAATTTTTGGAAACCATCTCAAATTTACGCAGTTCGCGTAAAAATTGCGTAACGCTCGATTGGTCGTGGGTTGTCCTCGACTGGTCGTGGAACACCCTTGACTGGTCGAGTAGGATGGAAATTTAGTTGTCGTACTTATTGGAGTTTGAGTCGAGACACCTCGACCAGTCGACCCTCGACCCATCAAGTAAGGCCCAGGATTGGTCAAGCCTATGTAGGACTGGTCGAGCAGAGGCCAGGACTAGTCAAGGATTACGTAATTTCACTTCAAAACTTCAATTTTCTTCATTCTTGCTTGATTTTCTTGGATCTTCAATGTGTGCATTCTTCATTCTTGATTTCATCAGATCCAATCTTGGCTTCGGTGATTCTTGAGTGTTAAATCCATCCTTTTAACATCCTTTTCAATCTAATCTCTTAAATTCACCTTGCGACACAAACATGATTAAAATAGAACATTAAGCATTATTATGTTCATAAAACCCAGTAATAGATAGGGTCCAATATGCAATATTTGACCCTCAACACCTATAACTCTAAAGGTAAGACTTTTAAGAGATTTAAATCATAATGATTTCAAAAACTCAAAAGCCTTTCAAGTTCCTAAAATTAATAATAATGCCATCAGCTATAAACATCAAAGAAATCATAAATCACCCTTAGTTGAAAAATTTATGGACTTGCTTAAAGAGCTTTTAAATCCAACTCAGATGAAAATGGAGTTTATAGAAAAATGAGAAATCTTAACTCCCAAATGCAGCAAAAGTCGAGAGATATTCTTAAACCTAGAACCGTAATGAAATGGGTTCGAAAGGTTAAGTGTCTTGTTGCCCACATAGCTTTTAAAGCCATTAGCCACTCAAGATGATACCTGGATAGTGGATGATCCAGACATATGACAAGTGACAAGGCGATATTCACGAATATCAAAAAAGTAAAATGCGGGTCGGTTACTTTCAGAGACAGAAGCAATTGCAAAATAATATGCGAAGGTACTGTACGACTTCTTAACTTACATCTCTTTGAAAATGTGCTTTATGTTGAAGGATTAAAACATAACCTTTTGAGCACATCTTAGATCTGTGATAATAAACACAGTGTGAAATTTTCTGAGCACGGATGTGAGATTACAAATGGGAAGGGTAATGTAATATTAAATGGTCGTAGGACCTCCGAAAATTACTATATAATTGAGAACTCTTACTCATCTAACCACTCATCTTACATGGTCCAAATAGACGAGACTGAACTATGGAGATTTTTATAAGCTAAGCAAAAGAGATCACTTACGTGGCTTACCCAAGCTGAAAAAGATAGACAAAGTACGTGGCGCATGTCAAATTGACAAACACATCAGTAGTAGTCACAAGAAAGTGAACTCCTTCGCCACGACCAAACCTCTAGAACTACTCCACATGGATCTAGTAGGACCAACTAGAATGGAGAGTAGAGGTGGAAAGAAGTATTTTCTAGTCATTGTTGATGATTACACCAGATATACATGGGTAGCCTTTTTAAGAGAGAAATCAGATACTCTCGATGAAGTCAGAAAAATTTTAAAGCGTATTCAGATTGAAAAAGAGATATCTATGATCAAAATTAGAAGTGATCATGACACTGAATTCGAGAATAGCAATTTTGAGAAGTACTGTAATGATCATGGTATATCACATAAGTTCTTTGCTCCCAAAACACCTCAAAAAAATGGATTTGTTGAAAGAAAAACCAGGGTTTTACAGGAAATGTCTAATGTAATGCTAAATAGCATGAATCTACCATAAAATTTATGGGTTAAAGCTGTTAATACTGCATGTTATATTATAAATTGTGTTTACATTAGAAAATCTAAAAATAAAATAGCTTATGAACTATGGTTTAATAAAAAGCCCACTATTAAATATTTTCAGACTTTTGAAAATAAATGCTTTATTTTATGCGACCGAGAAAATTTGAGAAAATTTGAAGCTAAGAGTGATGAGAGAACTTTTTCAGGCTATGCTTTAAATAGTCATGCTTACCGAATTCTTAATAGAAGAACTGGGGTGATTCAGGAATCAATAAATGTAGTAATTGATGATTAACAAATCACACTCACTCCAAGTCAAGATGATGATGAAGTCAATATAATTGATATACCTGACTCTTCATCTAAATCAGTTAGTACTGAATTAAGATTAGTCAAAGACTATTTGACTAACCAAATACTTGGTAACCCTAGTACTAGTGTTCAAACAATAAGACAATTAGAAAATATTTGAAATTATGTCTCCTTCACTTCCCAAATTGAACCAGCCAATGTAAATGAAGCACTTACCGATGAAAGTTGGATAATTTTCGTACAAGAAGAATTAAATTAATTTGTCAAAAATGATGTATGGTTGTTGGTTTCTAGACCTACTGATAAACATGTAATTGGAACCAAATGGATTTTTAAGAACAAATCTAATGAAATGGGTAATATTATCATAAATGAGGCTCTAATAGTTGTACAATGGTACACTCAAATAGAAGGTATTGATTATGATGAAACCTTTGCACTAGTTGCACGCCTTGAATCCATAAGATTATTTATTTCTATTGCATGTCATAAGAAATTCAAAATATATCAAATGGATGTCAAATGTGCATTTCTAAACAGTGACTTACATGAGGAAGTATATGTTGAATAACTTAAGGGTTTTGAGGACCCCAAACTTCCAAATCATGTATACCATCTTAAAAAGGCACTTTATGGTTTCAAACAAGCTCCCTGGGCATGGTACGAAAAACTGACTAAATTTTTACTTAATCACAACTTTATTATGGGTAGTGTTGATAAAACTTTATTCGTCAAGAAATATAAAGATCATATACTGATAATTCAGATTTATGTTGACGATATCATTTATGGATCTACATGCACTAACTTATCTATTGAGTTTTGATATCTAATGAAATCTAAGTTTGAAATGAGCATAGTTGGTGAACTAAACTACTTTCTTAGATTACAAGTTTAAAAATTTGAAGATGGTATACTCATCTTACAAACCAAATATGCCTTGAATCTTGTAAAAAGATTTAGGTTTAAGAATGGGAAAAATTTTAATACCCCAATGAGTACGACTCTTAAATTCTCAAAGGTGAATCAGGTAAAAGTGTAGACTCCTGTCTATATCGTAGTATGATTGGTAGTCTTTTATGCTTAACTGCTAGCAGACCTAATATTGCTTTTAGTGTTGGAATATGTGCTAGATATTAATCTAATCCTAAAGAATCAAATCTTATTTTTGTTAAACAGATAATTAGATATGTCGCAAGTTCTGCTAACTTAGGTCTATAGTATCCGCATGATACATTTGTACAAATTGTCGAATATACTGATGCAGACTGGGTAGGAAATATTGACGATAGAAAATATACCAGTGGTCAAATATACTGATGTAGACTGGGCAGGAAATATTGACGATAGAAAATCTACCAGTGGTCGAATATACTGATGCAGACTGGGCACGAAACAAAATTCAGTATCTCTCTCGACAGCTAAATCTGAATACATCGCAACTGGTAATGCTTGCACTCAGCTTATTTAGATGAAAAGAAGTTAGCTAATTATGGTATTACGCAAGATATAATGGCCTTATATTGTGATAATTCGAGCATAATTAATATTTCAAAAAATCTAATCAAACATTCTTGTACTAAACATATTGATATTTGATACCATTATATTTAAGAATTAGTTGAAGACAAGAGTATTTTGCTAGAATATATTCAAATTGAGAAGCAGCTTGCAGAAATACTGACCAAATTGCTCGACAGGAATAAATTTTCCAATTTAAAGCATGATGTTGGTTTGTGTATTATTAATTAATCATCTTGTTTATACATTTATTTATTTTTATATTTATATTAATTAAATGTATAAAA
This sequence comes from Magnolia sinica, assembly GCF_029962835.1. Classification (NCBI taxonomy): domain Eukaryota; kingdom Viridiplantae; phylum Streptophyta; class Magnoliopsida; order Magnoliales; family Magnoliaceae; genus Magnolia; species Magnolia sinica. Next base: position 57,323,280 of record NC_080577.1, on the reverse strand, counting down.
TGATAATAAAATTATAAAAATAAAAATAAAAATAAAATCAGATTTTATGTCTTTTTGGATGAGTCGAGTACATATTCGACCAGTTGAAGACCACGCGATTTCACCTTAAAAGGAGAAAAATCACTTTTTCCATTTCATTTCCATATTCTTCCTTAACCAATTGGTGCCCCACTCGATGAACCCAACTTCTAAACTTGGTTGCACGTGTTTATTTTTCAATTTTCTTTAAGTTTTGGGTACATCTTAGCTAGTCAATCTCATATTTGGGGTGAATTTTTTATTTCAAACCCTCTTTGTAGTGGGTTTTGTGTAAAATTTGATCTAGCTTCAATCCATCCACTCTCTTTAATAAATTCTTGTGCAAGCACTAAATGGAGCATCGTATTAAAAGAACGGCAACATGCAAGAGCCATGGTAGCTCCTCCTCTAGGCCGATTCCAATTAATGTGAGAACCCTAAGGGGCCTCGAAGAAGATTTGAAGCATGTTAGGGATTTCTGATCAAGAGACATAATTATCAAGCAAACTTTCAATCTGGATCACATTGCACCTTTGATCTTCTTCCTCTTCTTTCCAATATCACTTGGGAACACATCCTTAGTTGGGATGAAATGACTTACCGTTCCATAGCACAAGGAATGTACACTTCTATTTGTGATGTGTCTCAAGAAGATATTACATTTACGATTAAATTTGTAGAAGGGACCTTCACAGTTAATCGCTATACTATTTTGACATTGACTATGATTACCGTTGTGGAAGATGCAATTCCAATTGACAATTTAACTGATAAAATGACTAATTCTGAACCGAAAGCGATTACTCATAAATTATGTCATTTTGATGTTGAATGGAAATCCGGTAATGCTCTTCGTGCTAACTAAATGCTCCCAAAATATTGAGTTCTTTATAGGATTTTTACGTCTAATGTCTATCTTAAATCGGGGAATAAGTCTGAACTTACTCCCTTTATAACTCGTATCCTCCATTCGGTTGCATCTGGTATTTAAGTCTGTCTTCCATCTCTAATATGCTACATTATTATTTGGTTTCAACTACATCCTGGTCATGGTTCGATTTCATTTGCTTACCTCATGACATGCATTGCTTTACATTATAATGTCACCATTCCTATGTCTGAGGCATCGGAGTCGAAATTACTATTTAATAATACCAACTTGACTAAGATGAATCTATAATTTCTTCCTGGCCAACGTGAAGAAGAAGAGGAGGAAGCACCTGCACCTAAAGACACTTCCATGGACGACATTTTTGTTAAACTAGATGAGTCTGATGATCTAGCAGATCCTGATTATTAGCCTCCTCAGGTTGATGATCATCTTAAATCTTTTGAGGAGAAGGTCACTGCACTGCAGCTCTCTCAGGACAACCTGGTTCAAACTCAAAAATCTTTAATGAAGTACATGAAAAAGTACTTCCATCGTATCACCTGGAGTTTGCATCAACTTAATCTTTCTATGCCTGCTCCATCATCTGGATCTGATTGAGATCATTTATTTTTAGTACTTATATTTATGGGGCTGTAAAACTTAAAATTTGCTTGTTTGCTTGGTTACTTTCTTCACACTCTTTTAAACTCCTTAGATGTTATTTCCCTAACTTTGACAATTTCATATGCTAATTTACTCGCTATATTCATATGCTTATTTCTTCTTCTATTAAGTTTTTGTACTTATTAATTCATTGAATATCTTATTTACTTGAAAGATAAACTATTCCTTCCCTTGTTAACTTGTGACAAAAAGGGGGAGAGCATTTTAGTTATTACTTGAAGAATGATGTGTTTTGAATATATGAATATATGAATGATACATAAATGCTTGGAGAATTAATGAATGCTATGGAATGTAATGCTTTGGAATGGAATGTTTTATGTCATAATACAGAGGAGGTACAAATTGAGGGGGAGTAGTAAATATTTTGAACTCTTCAACAATCTTTTACAACATGATTACAAGAGTGTTCACAACCTCAAGTGTAGGGTCGTGATGTAGTAATAACTCAGTAAGACTAAGGTCGAATCCACAGGGACTAACTTGTACGTATTCTGAAATAACTAGAACTAGAAGAAGATCTAAATCTAAAATCTAAAATAAAGGAGATTAATTGTGAATAAAGTTGATTAAAACATGTGAATTTAAAGGTGGGAACTAGGGTATTAAGGATCCACTTGTAGCTATCAAGATGCTACCTTGCTTGATTCAAAGAACACAATTGGAATCTGAGTCCTATCCTATCTAATTGGAAGATAAAGCAATTAAATCAAATTTGAACTTTCATTGACTTAATTCTCAATGGAAGAGAATTATGATGAGTGGAAGAGATTCCATCACCCTACCATGCCCAAGAGACAATGATGAACAATAGGATTTACCAATCTCACAATCTCAGAATAGAAAAGAAGATACTCAAAGTTATCACAGCATCTATTGTAATTTGAGTCACAACAAACCATAAAAAATTGAAAATATTTCTTAAATTCAAACTAGAAATCAATGAAGTTCAATAAGAATAAGAATCAAAGCAAAATAAACATCTAAAGACGCTACAAGCTTCACCTCTTAGCCCCAGCTAAGAGATTTAGCCAACCATAGACATAATTGAAACTAAACATCTTAAACAAAGCATGAAAAATAAACTAGGGAAGAAAAAAAAACTTTTTGACAGCTGCACCACCCTTGTGCTATACTACTTGAGACCTTTCCAAACCCCATAAGATGATTTGGAGGATCTTAGGGAGTCTTATTTATAGTTGTGAAACTACAACTTTCGCACCAAGTTGGAAAAATCTAGAAACTGCCTCAAATTTACACACTCTGCGCAGTTTCAGAAAATATGCTTAAAGTTTAAACTGCCTTAAATTTACACACTTTGCACAGTTTCTAAAAATAGACTCGGAGTTCCAGAATATGCTTTTTCAAGACAATTTCAGGAATATGTTTGTTTTCAGGACAATTTCAAGATTCCTTTTCTTCACTTCAAATCTTTGATTCTCTTCATTCCTCACTTGATTTTCTTGGATCATAGGCATGTGAATTCTTCATTAATGACTTCCAAATCTCCAAATCTTCATTTAGTATTCTTTTGAGCATAAATCTTCCTTTTGGCATCAATTTCACCTTTAAGCTTTCGAAATCACCTCCTACATGACAACATGCACAATTAAATCGATTAAGCACTATCATGTAAATAAAACCAAGGTATAAATAGGGTAAAATATGCAATATTTCACACTCAACACACCCCCAACTAGCATTTTGCTAGTCCTGAGCAAAACATGCATGAAGTGATCTTTAATCTTCAATGTTCAAATCACTCTTAGAAAACAATCTTAAGTGCAATCAAGTATGAATGAGTACAATATAAAGAAGCGAGAGTGCAGTTTTAAAAACCTAGAGTTGAATCACACAAATAATCAATCAAAAAGTTTCTTTATCAATCATTTAAGAGTATAAGTTCATATATCAAAATTTTCCAATGTGCTTAGTGAATTCTATTTACTTTCTATAACATACTACTATTTCATAATGTTAGCCATGCTCATCACTTCAAGTTTTATTGAATAATTAAGTACTGATTCTGAACTTATCATATTTTTCTTCTTTTTCTTGTTTTTGATTTTTTATCGACAGTCCCTTTTATTTATTCATTCTTTTAAGACTTTTCATTCCTTTCTAGTTTTTTCATCATAAATGACCTTTTTGTTGATCTCTTTGTTTTTTAACTGGTTTTTTTATCTTTTCAAGGTGAATAAAATTCTCTAGACTTAATTCTCAATATCTTTCAATGATATACATACTAACAATTAGAAATTCTAGTACTATGCACAGAAAGCAAATTGAACGTGTCTTGTGACTTAGATTAACATGATATTCAAACTTCCTCTTAATTAATTAAATGTTAGAATTTAGACGATAGTCTACTTAGTTGATCAAACTCCAAAAATTCAAAGTTTAATCTCCATCTTATCATCATACTCAAAGCATTCTTAATTTCACAAATTATCATTTCCCAAACACGTTTTTAGCTTGAAAAATTAAAAATTTTCACAATTTTTGCTCAAAACTAAGAAAATACTGATTAGTTTACCTGATCCACACCCCTAATCTAAAAGTACATTGTCCTCAATGTAAAAGATTTGAGCATGTAATGCACATAAGACAATGAAAAGAAATGGAAAGTGATGGGAAGATAATACCTGAAGAAGGAGAATTGAAGCTTTTCCAAAGTTCTTAATATATAAATGGGTTAACACAAAGACTAAAAAGCTGAAATCAAACTACCCTAATCCTAAATTCTATGAAAGCAATAAACCTAACTATACCTCCATCAAACGAGGAGGTCAATCCTGGTACACAGGATCAGTCAGAGGCATCCACATGTCCTTTGAATCAAATTTCTTAACAAATGGCATGAGACGATGTCCATTCACTTTAAAAACATTATCATTTGTCAGATTCTTTATCTCGACGGCCCCATGAGGATAGACATTAGTAACAGTGAAAGAGTCGGTCCAATGAGATCAAAGTTTTCCTGAAAAAATATGTAACCGAGAATTGTACAAAAGGACTTTTTGACTGGTTATAAATGATTTTTCAAGGATGTTCTTGTCATGGAAATCCTTCATCCTATTCTTGTAAATTCTCGAGTTCTCATTAGCATTGTTCTGGATTTCCACAAGTTTATTTAGTTGGAGCTTGCACAGTGAGCCAGTGTTATCCAAGTTAAAGTTCAGATTTTTGATACCCCAGTAGGCTCTATGCTCCAACTCCACAGGCAAGCGGCAGGCTTTACCATAGAAGAGTATAAAGGGAGACATTCCAATGGGGGTTTTAAAAGATGTATGGAAAGCCCATAAAGCATCGGTCAAACGGATTGACCAATCTTTACGGTCAGGGTTAACCATTTTTTTCAGAATTTATTTAATTTTCCTATTAAAATTCTCAGCTTGCCCACTTGTCTGCGGGTGGTATGGAGTTCTCACTTTATGAGAGATGTCATATTTCTTAATTAAGTTCTCAAATAGCCTATTACAAAAGTGTGAACCTCCATCACTAATGATGGCTCGAGGCGTTCCGAATCGGGAAATGATATTTTCTTTTAAGAATCGAATGACCGTTTTATGATCATTATTCTGACACGGGATCGCTTCGACCCACTTAGTGACACAGTCTACTGCTAACAAAATGTAAATATTCCCAATGGATTGGGGGAATGGTTCGATAAGTCGATGTCCCAATAATCAAATGCTCCAATGATTAGAATAGGGTTCAGAGGCATCATATTTCGACGGGACAACCCTCCCAATTTCTAACAACTCTCACAAGCTTTACAAAACTCATGAGTATATCTGAACTTCTTGGGCCAGTAAAAACCGCATTGTAAAATTTTGGTCGTGGTCTTTTTAGTAGAAAAGTGACCACCACAGGCCTGTGAATGACAAAAGGAGTTTACACTCTGATGTTCATTGTCTGGCATACATCTCCTTGGAATTTGGTCTAGGCAATATTTAAACAAATAAGGATCATCCTAGAAAAACTTACGTACCTCGACGAAGAATTTTTTCTTATCTTACGCAGTCCAATATGTTGGCATGAAACCTGTATCAAGATAACTTACAATGTCAGCAAACCAAGGTAGTTGGGAGAGTTTAAACAATTGTTCATCAAGGAACATATTGTTTATCAGTGTTGGCTCAAGGGAATCAGGGAAGTCAAGCCGAGAAAGGTGGTCGGCTACTACGTTTTTTACTCCTTTTTTGTCTCGTATTTCAATATCAAATTCTTAGAGTAAGAAGATCCATCTTATCGGGTAGGGCTTGACATCCATCTTAGAAAGAAGATACTTTAGCGCCGCATGATCTGTGTAGATGATGATCTTAGATCTGATCAGGTAGGACCTAAATTTGTACAAAGTGAACACTACGACTAAGGTTCCTTCTTCATAGTAGAGTAGTTCACTTAGGCATAATTTAGAGTTCTGCTTGCATAGTGAATAACATGTCTTCTTTTCTTTTCTCTAGCCTAACACCATCCCAATAGCATAGTCAAATGCACCGCATGTAATCTCAGAAGGGATGCTCCAATCGGGTGGCTACATGATAGGTGCAGTAGTTAACATGTCCTTGTGCTTAGTGAAAGCTTCTTGGCATTGTTCAGTCCACTCGTATGGTACACCCTTTTGAAGTAGATTGCATAAATGATTAGAGAGATGACTAAAGTCCTTTATGAATCGTCTATAGAATTCGGAGTGTCCTAGGGAGGATCACACGTCACGTACGCTCTTAAGTAGAGGTAGGTTAGAGATAAGATCAATTTTTACCTTGTCTACCTTAATTTCCTTGGACGAAATTATGTGTCCAAGCACAATTCCCTTAGGAACCATGAAATGGCATTTCTCCCAATTCAAAACCAAATTCTTTTCCTCACGTTGCTTTAACACACATTTAAAATTTTTTAAACACTCGCTGAAGGATGGACCAAAGATAGAGAAGTCGTCCATGAAGACCTCTAAATATTGCCTTACCATGTCAGAAAAAATACTCAGCATGCATCGCTGAAAAGTGACAGGGGCATTACATAGTCCGAATGGCATCCTTCGATAAGCAAAGGGGCTAAAGTGACATGTGAATGTTGTCTTCTCTTAATCTTCAAAGGCTATCTGATTGTAGCCCGGATATCCATTAAGGAAGCAATAGTAAGAGTGACCAGTTAGCCTTTCCAAAATTTGATCAATGAAGGGCAAAGGAAAGTGGTCCTTCCTTGTGACGGTATTCAACTTCCTGTAGTCAATGCACATTCTCCAACCAGTAGTAACTCTAATTAGCATGAGTTCATTGTCGGCATTGGCTACAATGGTAATTCTAAAGTTCTTATGAACTACCTGAGTTGGACTCACCCATCGACTGTCGAATATAGGGTATATATATATATATTAATAAATTTTTTATACACGCACACACACACCCCCACACACTCACACTAGTGGAATTTCACCACATATGGATGCTCGAATATAGGGTATATGATACCCACATCCAACAACTTAATTACCTCATCCCTAACCACTTCTTTTATATTTGGATTGAGTCAACATTGTGGTTATCGGGAGGTTTTCACATTATCTTTAAGATGGATGCGGTGAGTACAAATCAAAGGGTCGATTCCCTTGAGGTCTACAATTGACCATTTAAGGCTCCTTTATTCTCAATGAGAGTGAAAATGAGCACACTCTCTTGTTCTCTCTCAAGGTGGGAAGAAATCACCATCGGGTATGTCTCATTTTGACCTAAGTAGACATATTTAAGATCAGCGGATAAAGATTTTAGGTTAAGCTTCGGTGATTTGAGGCTAGAAGATAGAGGCATTACATCAGTTTGGGGCAATTTCTCAAATTGTGTCCTTCACCGGTTAACTCAAGTACTGGCGTAGCATCAAGAAAGGCATCCATCTCCCTAATCATATCATTATCTAAATTAGGGGAGTATGCCAAGCATGTCTCTAAAGTGTTAGAGTATAGAGTCAAAAGTGTTCTATTTTCCATGAAAGAATCAATCATGTTAATGTCGTGGGTATCATCATCATCCTTTAACTATTTTTTTCATATTAAAAAAGATGTTGAGCTCCAATGTCATATTTTCAAAAGATAAATTCATAATTCTATTCCTATAAATAATGATAGCATTTAATGAAGCAAGGAATGGGTGACCAAGAATGACGAGTATTTGAGTGCTCACATCTATAATGGGTTGAGTATACAGGACAATAAAATCTATTGGATAATAGAATTTATCAACTTGGATCAATACATCCTCAATTATCCCTTTCGGTACACAAACTGAGCGATCGATAAGTTGTAACGTGGTCTGGGTGGGTTTTAATTCACCTAGACCTAATTGTGTGTAAACTGAGTAAGAGATCAAATTTGCACTTGCTCCCAAGTCAAGAAGTATGTGCTCAATCCGGTGGTACCCAATTACACAAGTGATGGTTGGGCTACTGGGATCTTTGTATTTTTGTGGAACATTTTACTTGAGGATGACACTCACTTTTTCTATCAAAAAGATTTTCTTTTGTATGTTTTGTTGTCATTCGGTCATACATAAATCTTTTAGAAATTTGGCATATGAAGGGATTTGTTTAACGACATCCAGTAGAGGGATGTTAACCTTCACTTGCTTAAACACCTCTAGAATATCTTAAGAGTTAGAGAGAGGTTTTGGTGCAATCAACCGTTGAGGGAATGACACACAATCGGCTTACTTTGAGGTTCTGGTTCTAACCCATATGGAGCATTACTAAGTCTATCATTCTCATCTATTTCCAGCTCCTTACGCTTTTCACCCCTCACCGTAATAGATTTGTCAATTGTCTTCCCACTCCTTAAAGTGGTGATAGACTTAGCCTGCTCCTTCTATTTTGAAGAGCTTGGGTCATTGATTTCATATTGCTATTTTGGGTTGGAGAGAGGCTGAGCCGGAAGGATAACTTTCTCCCCAATTAAATTTTTTTATTTCAAGCCCTTGTATGACCTTTGTAAGGTCTTAAAAGGCTTGCAGCATACCCTGATTAAAAAGCTCTTGATTTTGTATATGTTTTAAGACCGGATTCTCTTGAGGTTGCTTTGATTCAGAAATTGGTTAAGGATCCCTTAAGGAGTAGCCATTTGTCCGTTCCTCCAACTGAAGTTTGGATGATTCCTCTAGCTTGAGTTATATTATTTGAGGTGGGTCCACTGAAACATTTTTAGTAGTTATTTACGGCATTTGATTGCTCATTCAATATCTCTTGAAAAGTAGGAATTGTTGGACGATTCTCAATTGTATGTATGTTACAAGCACAAATACCATAAACAACTTCCGTAGTCTTTTCAGGTTCTACCTTCTTAAGTTCCATGGCCTTGGCTTTTCTTCTGAGTCTAGCCACTCTTGAATTTATATCATCTTCCTCTTTTAGAACATAAATTCCTCCCCTTTTCTTTGATTAACTAGGCTTAGAAGTGGTAATTCTTGGGGAGCTATCCCATGATTGCGCGTTTTCAGCAAGTTTATCAAAATAATCCCATGCATCATCAGCTTCCTTATTTATGAATTCCCCATTACACATCATCTCAACATATTGGCACATGGGTGAGGTCAATCCCTCATAGAAAAAGCTTGTTATACGCCATATTTCGTAGCCATGTTGTGGACATGAATTTATGAGATCCTTAAATCGCTCCCAACATTGGAAGTTCTCATCCTCTTTTTGCGTAAAATTCATGATTGCTTTCCTTAAGGTATTTGTTTTATGATAGGGGAATTTTTTTAAGGAACTCCCTTGTCATCTCAGCCCACGTCCCAATGGACCTTGGACTTAAGGAATGTAACCACGATTTAGCATTTTCTTTCAAAGAGAAAGGAAATAATTTCAGTCTAATTGTGTCCTCAAACATGTTTAGGAACTGTAACGTAGATATGATTTCATCAAATTCTTTCATGTGCAAGTATGGACTTTCAGATTATAGTCCATGAAACTTAGGGAGGAGTTGAATTACCCTTGGTTTCATGTAAAAGTGCCCTAGTTTGTCAATTAGTGTGAGAGTTGAGTCAAAAAGACAAGTGGGCCCCATATGAAGATCATCAAGCATCTGCCTCAACTGGATGTGTGCTCCGAACTCATCAAAGGTAAACTTAGCCTCACATCCCATGTCCCAAAACACCCAGGTATATAAAACCCTTAAAATGAGTAGAATAACATAGGTGTTTTAGTATGAAAACTTATTTTGCAAAACAAGAAAATTTCTAAGTTTTCAGCCTTTCTTGATATATCGATACAACATCAATGTGATCGAACACCTATTATCTATGTCCTCGAAATGTACTTGATATCATCGAATTATGGACCTCTTGTTTCCAGCAACCAATTTGATCCTTGGACAAAATTCTCGATGAATTGATGGACTATTCGATATCATCGGAATTCAAATTTTGATAACATCGAGATAGCTTGATATAATCGAATTCTAGCTAGTTTGTGTCCAACGTCCTGTTAAGGAAAAATCTCATATTTATCGTGACTTGAAGCGAGCCTCGATTCCATCGGACTCAAATTTCAGTAATATCGAGGGAGCTTTGATGTTATTGAATTCGAACCAAACTAGCCCAACGAGCTCAATAGGAAAATCCTCTGAAAATGACCAAGGAATCAATGATGTTTTAATATGATCGTAATTCAAATATCGATGAAATCGATATATGTTCAATATCATCGAAATGGATCAAAGGTTGTCCAGCAAGCTCTTTTAAAAATCACATGGAAATGATCGATGTATCGAACAAATTGTCAATGAAATCGGAATTCAAACTCCGATGACATCGACGCTCGCTCGATGGTATCAATCCTCAGGAAAAAATTTTCAGGTATATACTTTAGTGGAGTTCATATCATCGAACCTTGCTTCGATAGCATCGAAAGTATGCTTTCAATGACATCGAAGTAGGCCCGATGATATCGAACTCTGTTAGAATCTGACATCTTTATTACTGTTGGAAATTTTTGTCTATTTAAGGAGAGCTTGTTCTTGGTTGCTGTATTGAGAAAAAGAGAGAGAGCTTTGAGAGAGTAACTACATATCATGTAACCTAAGTCTTTTTTCTCATAGGAGTTCATCCTTCAATCCACCCTCATCATTGATATTCTATGGAGTGGATTGGGGAATAAACTCTCGCATTCAAGGATCATCCAACTACCACCTTAATAGCAAATCATTGAGCTGGGATCCCTTGAATGACTAAGACCTTAGTATCTCTCCATTCCTTTAATAGGTAATACTCATTAGAGTAGATTCTAAGATAACCTTGACCCAACCCGTCACCCTTATTGGTACATCATCAAGTGTTGCAGATTAAAGGAGCTGAAGAATCTTCGTCATCAAGGAGGAGATCTTCATCAACGTGCTTAATAGGGCTCACCTACTTATCTGTAAATCATTAGAGTCTAGAGACCCTTTTGATTATTCCTTTTGTAGGTTTGGGTCAAAGGTGCTTCTTACCCCTTTTAAGTCCTCATAGGAGGCCTCCGACTGAAGAGTACGTATGAGTGCTGTGTGTTGACCCTTGCTCTTATGTATGGTATAAACTTAGGTCCTTAGTGTAGGTTCATGGCCTATGTGGCCTAAAAGTTAGGTTCCTTGAGTAGATCCTTTGCTCTTGTGTAGGGCATAAAACTTAGGTGCTGTGTGTTGACCTTTTCTCTTATGTAGGGCATCAACTTAGGTCCTTAGTGTAGGTCCTTAGCCTATATGGCCTGAAAGTTAGGTTCCTTAAGTGGATCCTTTGCTCTTATGTAGGGCATAAAACTTAGTTGTTGTGTGTTGACCTTTACTCTTGTGTAGGGCATAAACTCTAGGGTCCTTGTGTGGATCTTTGACCTGTGTGGCCTAAAACCCTAGGTTCCTTGTGTGGATCCTTTACTCTTGTGTAGGATATAAAACCTGGGTGTTATGTGTTGACCCTTGCTCCTGTGTTGGGCATAAACTTGTGTCTCGTGGAGACATGTTTGGTAACTTGTGTAGGTCTTAGAGTCAACCTTGTGTAGGTTGTATTGGTTTGAGGTAAACCTGATTTGAAACCTCTGTTAGTGAAATTCGGTACACTCAAGGGTTGAGTACGTCCGCCGGGAGTGGAGTAGGCATATAGCCGAACCACTATAAAACGACTGTGTTTCAGATTGTTATTTGCATATTCTCTTATTGTATATACTTTAAATGTTCACATGATGCGTGATTTTTTAGAACTAATAAGTATCACATCTCATACACAGTCACTCAGTGCATCCATCATAGACTAAATTTATATACTTTTTAGATATTGAATATTCTTGTGATTGGATCCTTTATTTAGCTTGGAATCCATTAGAGTTAAGTTGAAGATATCTTGATAAATTGTTATATTAGATCAAGATAATGGCAATAGGATTTTAAATTGTCATAAAATTTGAAAAAGTCCTATTCACCCCCCTCTAGGACACTTTGACCTATTCCTACTTCTACTAGAGCGGTCATTACTGTAATTTCAATTGGTATCAGAGGGGTCTCTCTTAAGGGCTTAACCGCCTAGAGAATGATCTTGACTGAAGTTGGAATCATGGCCAAAGGAGAGGGCTCATCTGTAACTAGACCTCCTGTATTTGATGGATCAAATTATACTTACTGGAAGGCTAGGATGCATTACTTTCTGAGATCGTTGGATCATGATATTTGGGACATTGTTGAAAATAGATATGTGCCCCCAACCGATCAAGTGGTACTTGAAAATGGCACAACTATCTCCAAACTAAAATCTAAAGAAATGTGGACTGCATTTGATAAAGAAAAGCAAACCTCTGAAGCAAAAGCAATGAATGCTATTTACTGTATTGTGTCTCAAGAAGTATTTAATTAAATTAGTATGTGGCACATCAAAACAAGCATGAGATTTGTTGGAAACAACCCATGAGGGAACTAACACAGTGAAAAGATCTAAGCTGCAGCTCCTAACATCATAATTTGAACATATTAGAATGGAGGAGCATGAGACTTTCATGGAATTCTTTACAAAACTGAATATCATCTATAATTCCATGTGTTTCGAACAAGAAACAAATGCATTCGATTTGGGAAATTATCTTATTAAAATAAAACAGCGAAAGTGTATTAAGGACAATCATCGTATTATTAATAATGAGTTCATTTACATCCTTTGATATCCCTTGATTCTGAGGTAGACTATTTAGAGTACAACAAATTAATAACATTTAAATAATTGATTGGAATATCAAATCCCGTGGCATTTCGTCTTGTGTTTTGGTCATCTCTTTAAGAGGAATACTGTGTAGATTCAATCGTCTGATTTCCCCTTTCGATGCTTGTACAGAAGGAAAAGTAGAGCTTGAACAATTGGACAACATTCGGCCCCTTTATCATTACTATCTATATGACAGCTTGGTTGCGTGGACCCGCGCAAACCCTATCTTCCTTCCACTCCTACCTTTAGTCTTCTCTCATGCTCTGCTCTTCTTCCCAAAATCTTTAATTATCCCAAAATGAGAGGGAGAGGGGGTATATATAGGAATTCGCACGTGCAAACCCTTGATCTATGTGCCATGGGCCCCACTTTGCACAAGATTTCACAACTTATAAACAACCCTTCTAAAATCCATGGCGCGAACCCGTGCAATGAATATAATCATTTACGCAGTCCTGCACAACTAATATGGGTTGCGCGGTCCTGCACAACCGATATGGTTTGATTGGTCCCGCGAAACTACTACAATCTTTGCACTCTTTTTCTTCTCTTTGTGTTTCCTTGTCTTTTGATCTTCTATATCTTAATTCCTCTCTCTTTTCTTCATTCATCATTTTTTATGCCTCAATAGATGCCCCCTTGATCGTTTATTTGATTTTGAGGGATCAAAGAATCAGGACAATTGCTATTCTTTTCCTGAAGCCATTTACGCGGACCCGCGCAACCGGCCACGTACCATACTCGGCTGAATCATCCTATAAATACCTCAGTGCCCTCTTCATTCTTATCTTTCATTTTTCCATAGCGAAGCTTTGCCAATTTATTGTCTCCCAACGCAACTGTTTTCACTTGCGTGATCCCGTGTAATCGATTTGTCTTGCGCGACCCTGTGCAACGGAAATTCCATTCGTGCAAGCCTTTGTAGTGTTGCGCTACTCCATGTAACTTACTTTATTTGCGCGACTCCACGCAACAGTCTGCCTGAAAACTTAGAAATTTTTTGGTTTTTTAGAATTTTTCAGGACTTAGAACTTTTCGAAGAAAACCCCAACCCTTTTCATCATGGCCAGTACCAAGCGAACCTATCACCTCGTCGAACCTTCTACCGCACAACCATCTCACTAGGAACTACCAAATCCTCCATCTCCTCAAGACACTGAACCATCTCCACTTTCTGACCAACCCTCTCGCAAACACGTGAAAACCACCTCTCGACGGCCTGCCTTTATTAAGGAACCTGTGCTCCCAACTTTTGACTTTTCCGATCGTATCTCCTTCTTACCGTCTCCCATTCACCGAGCAATTTCAATGGGGGATATCAAATGACCCCCGAGACACAGTCATGATTATGACTGGGAGTAATGGTTTAAGACGACGACACATTTACCAACAATAAGTCAGAAGCCACCGCCACGAGAAGATACCCCCCGCCATCCAGGTCAAAGAAACTTTGTTGCAACAAGGATAAAGAATTCCAAGAAAAGATCGAAGAGCATAAGAAGAAGAAACTCCAGAATTCTTGGGAGTTAATTCGAGTAATTTAAGGGATAATGAAATTTGATAATCCACATAGGCAGGGCATGATGGTGATTACACTGAGTCTCCACCGTCATGAATCTATTCTTAACTGTGAGCCGATGGACTAGATGGACAGAGAGAAATTAGCTTAAATAGAGTCTTGATTGTCAAGGGAACTAAGGATTCTTAAAGGTATCCTATCGGCGAAGAAGCCACGACAACAAGCTGGCAATATTCACCCAATGATCTTCCTCACCCCTTCGTATAATCCGCACTCCTTGTTCCCAACCCATTTCTATGAGACGCTTCAGCAACGTTTCAGAGAACGTGTCACGCCCCAAACTCGGAAACCGGGCTCACAAAATTCTCGATCGCCGAACCTGGCGTCGACAGCCTCCGTAGAACCCCATTCTCGCCTCTCAACGCCCATTTGCCAGGTTCCGATCCTGGGATGCTATGAGGAGGATTTCCAATGTCAATTTGATTCAAAATAAGCATAACCAAAGGCATAACCCACAAACAACAACCAAAAACTCCATCACATTTCCACTATGATCAGAAACTTTACGAGTACAATGAGCATAAAAGGAAATACAATGATAATGAACAAAAAGCTTCAAGATGATCTACAAAGTGCTCCTGCCTCAGCGCTGCTGCACTCCAACGTCACCTGCACGCAACGGTCGTGTATAAGCTTATGAAAAGCTTAGAGGGTGGTGTAAGTGTGTGCGTAAGGTAGTAATATAAGTATACAATATCAGAGTAATGTGGAACATGCTGATGAATCCATGAATGCCATTAGCCATACCAAGGTCATGCGGTGCAAGACATGAATGATGTCAGCCATACCAAGGCCATGCGGTGCAAAATGCAACTTAAGCATGCGAATCCTCATCTAAGTCCACATATCAATACAGCTCAACTCTGGAATATCACCGGAGTCTAGTACACTCCAAGCCTGATTGCCACCCCATTGCGCGTAATAAGGTGAGTGGAAAAGACCTCACTATCCGCCTGCCAATATCAGGCTCGGCTCGTCGATAGCGGACCCATTCCTCAAGCTGGTCAAACTCAGCCTAGCATTGCCCCCTCCTCCTGGGCAGGTAAGGCTGCACCCCCTTCCAACCGACCACGACACAGTGGAAAGCGCGACCATCTGGCAATCGGCACTCGGCGCTCAGGCACCCATTCGGTCTAGACGTTGGAGCAACCTCTTAGTACCATAAGGGTTTAGGGACTTTCACCCAGGGATATCTATAACACCCCATGTAGAATAAGATTTTCGGTATCCAATCCTGCCAACCACGGTACGTCTGTGGAGGTTACGACCTTGATGTCGCTAGGGCGTACAGTAACTATATCACACAATGCGAATGCATGAATCACATTATCTAGTCATACAGCAATCCTGCACATATCGTGCACTCATGTAGGGCAACACCGCCTATTCGGGAGTCCCTAAACAATCTGCCTGAAGGCATGTGCTATGATCAGTCACTTCTCATATCAAGCATACATATGATGCGTATGATCATGAATCATGGAACTATACTAAACATGTTATATGGTGGTAGATGTTGTTCATAACGAAGATGGGCCTAGACGGCCTACAAGTACGGGACTAACAATGGGCCCTAGGGAGAGTCATAATGCGGACATTTAACAAACATTATTCTTACAATGTGGATGTCAAACCAACATTGCTCCCAAGGCACGACTGTTATAAACATCATTACACAAACCATGGTAGAGTTATACATAGTTATGGACTTGTGTACATCCAATTGGGCCTCGACCCATGGGCCTTAGTTACATCAAATGAGCCTCATAACATGGGCTTCATATATATCAACGTGGCCTCAACGAATGGGCCATAACCACATTAAGATGGGCCTAATCATATGGGCCGAGTCGGATGGGCCGAATCAAGTGGGCCTCAGGCATATCAAATCGGGCCCACCCTCATATATTTTTGAGATCCGACCTATTCTCATGAAAACAAATATCAACTTAATTGGAAACCAATGTTGCCCTTAGAAGTTGAGAGGTGGATGCCATGGTCCACTATTTAAATGGTGGAGTCCACTTGAACTTTAGATCTAATTCACCCATTCTCCCATGCCATACAACAATCTCATAAATGGTTGGACGGCATGGATACAACACATGCATCATGGTGGGCCCCGCAGTTCAAATAGTGGATGGTGTCGATAGAGCACATACATCATTGGGGCCCATGCCAGGGGGATGAAACACATACATCTAGTGTGGGTCCCACAGTCAGATCACACGTGCGTCATGGTCGGACCCACAAGGCTCTGGATGTTAAGAGAGTGAGATAGAGAGAGAGATAGAGAGAGAGAGAGAGAGATAGAGAGAGAGATAGAGAGCAGCACGTGGCTGCTGAAATGACCAGCATAATTGCCCTTTTTATTTTACCTTTTCTTTTCCTTTCTCTAGTCAGAGACAAAACAGAGGTGAGTCCCATGTAGGGCCCACCACAGTAGCTATGCATATTAGATATAATATATATATACTATATAATATAATATATAATATATATAATATATAATATAATACATATAAATTATATGCATGACGTCCAGGCCGTCCAGGGCTTGGACGGTCACGTAAACCAGGGAGGGCCCCACACGTGGGGGTGGGTCCCACATTCCAAAGGTGGTGGACACCACACGTGCATGGTGGTGTGGCCCACTCCAAATGAATGAATAGTGTGGATGCATCCCACAGCCCACCGTCAGTCCACACTTCCCTGTTAGCCACCGCACCAGGGAAATTAACCCCAAGACCTCAGCGTTGTAACGAGGTATCTCCACTCAGACTACCACGTGAGCTATGGGGTTGGGTGGGTCCCAGCATTGAAACGAGGTATCTTTTGCTCAGCCCACCACTGGAGCTGCCCCAGGTTGAAACGAGGTATCTTTCACTCGGTCTGCCAGTGAGCTATGGATTTGGGCGTGGAAGTGGGCTCCACATGGACATGGTCCACCATCTAAAACGGTGGATGGTTTGGATAAAGTACATACATCATGATGTGGCCCATTTGGAAGGGTAGAGGACGGGGGTAGTTCCCATGGACTCCACCGTTAGCTGACCCTCTGTCAGTACACCCACTGCAGTTCACACTCCACTGTCACACATGTCCAGTGTCCCTGGACGCTGGATGGTGTGGATATAACATAAGGCTCATGGCAGGTCCCACATGGACGTGGCCCACCTATTTTTAGATCAAGCTTTTAAGTGTTTTTCATCATCCAGACCCACTGGATGGCCTGGATAAAATAGATGGGCGACGCCAGTTAAAAGGGGCATGATCAAGGTGGGTCACACCGTTTTGGATGGGTGGATGGGGTGGATGACATCATGCATCAAGGTGGGCTACAAGCCATCAAATACAAGAGAGAGAGAGAGAGACATCGGCAATATCGGAGGGGCCCCGCCACTATGGTTTCCTCTTGAATATACGCATACATCAAGGTGGGTCCCACATATGTGGACCGTTAAATAAAAAAAGAGATAAAATACAAACATCCAAGATCACCCACCAGCTTCTTTTTGCACCTTAGGCTTCCTTAGCTCTTTAGCTTTGATTCCAACGGAGGAGACGAGGTTTGGATGGTTGAGTTGGGAGATGAAAGGGTATGAAAGGTGGGCCACACTTGTAGCTTGGAAGAGATGGGTAGAGGCTTGGACGTGAGGCTCTTAGTTGCTTGGAATGACTTTGAGAAATGAGAGAGAGTTGTAAGTAAAGAGAGGGAGTGAAAGATGGGTGATGGATGATGGATGTGGTGGGTGATGTGTGTAAGAGCTTTTTGACTTTTGTGGTTGCTTGGTGTAAGAAAGGCATGGGTGTGTAAGAGACTTTTTGACTTTAGGGTGTTGCTTGGGAATGGGTGAAAGGTGATGTGTACTTGACATATACTTGACATGATGGGATTGATTGATGTGACAAGTCATAGAGATTCTCTCAGAATTCGCACGCGCGACGTTTTCCTAGCACCGAACGCTGGCCCACATCTCCTGGCCAGAGTATTGGATCGGCGTGCGAGACACGGCATCGGAACCGCGACGACGACACGGTCGCTAGGGTACAAGTCTCAGTTTGAGTCGACTCAGGTTGACTTCGTGTGACGCAGGGTCACGCGTAAATACCGATTAAGGGCAAAGGTTGTCGGAATTCGACCAGGAAGACCGCGGAAGTCTATGGAACGGTACAGTCTAAGATACGGGGCTTACAGCTCTCCCCTCTTAATAAAAATTTCATCCTCAAAATTTACACAATCATCGCAATTAGTCGTAGCTCATGAGGGAGAAGAAATATAACATCACTACATAAAATCAGAGATAACATACAAAATACAACACATAATCAATCATCAAAGAGATGAGGATAACACTCTTGAATCTCAGCCTCATGCTCCCAAGAAGCTTCCTCGAAGAATGGTGACCCCACTGAACCTTCACCAATGGAATGACCTTGGTCCGGAGGACCTGCTCCTTCTGATCAAGGATACGGACTGGCTGCTCAATATAGGAAGCGTCCTCACGAACCTCTAACAACTGCCAATCAATAACAGGAACGATGTCTGACCCATACTTCCTCAACATGGAGACATGGAAAACATTGTGGACACCAGACAACTGAGTTGGTAAGGCAAGCCGATAGGCCACGGTGCCAACGCACCCAGTGATCTCAAAAGGTCATATGAATCTCGGGGCAAGTTTTCCCTTCGCTCCAAATCGAACTACGCCCTTCATGGGTGAGACCTTGAGATACACATGGTCCCTTACATCAAACTCCAAGGGACGACGTCGATGATCAGCAAAACTCTTCTGTCGGCTCTGAGCTGTACGCATCCTCTGCCTGATGATATCAATAGCCTCTGATGTCTCTTGCACAAGCTCGGGACCTAGGAGACAGTGCTCTCCAACCTCGGTCCAATAACTCGGTGATCTGCATGGTCTGCCATATAGTGCCTCAAAAGGAGCCATGCCGATGGTCGCCTGATAGCTGTTATTCTATGCGAACTCAGCTAATCGCAGATGGTCATCCTAGCTACCCCCGAAATCAATCGCGCAGGCCCGAAGCATATCCTCAAGGATCTGGTTGACCCTCTGCGGTCTGGCCATCGGTCTGCGGATGGTACGCAGTGCTGAGCTGCAAATCATTCCCCATCGCCCTCTGGAAGCTCCCCCAAAACTGAGACATGAACCTCGGGTCTCGGTCAGAAATGATCGAGACTGGAATGCCATGCAGTCTCACAATCTCCTCGATGAATAATCTCGCAAGCCAGTCCAAAGGCCAAGTCGCACGAATCGGAAAAAAATGAGCTGACTTCGTCAGACGATCAACAACAATCCAGATGGTGTCATGACGGCGCTGAGTCCTTAGCAAGCCCATAATAAAATCTGTCGACACGTGCTCCCACTTCCACATCATGACACTCAACGGCTGCAATAGACCAGGGGGTCTCTGATGATCGGCCTTGACACGCTGGCACGTGTCACACTCGGCCACAAAACTAGAGATCTGACACTTCATCCCCGCCCAAAAATATTGTCGCTTCATATCGCGGTACATCTTCGTTGAGCCAGGATTGATAGAAAACCGCGATCGATATGCCTCGGTCATAAGATCTCTGCATAACTCAGGAATATTTGGGACACATAATCGGCCTCTGAAGCGAAGTCCACCATCAGAACCAACCTGCCAATCTGCCTGACTCTCAGATGCTGCGTCTGCTCGATAATCCTATAACGACTCGTCTGCCTGCTGAGCCTCGATCACCCTTGCAACAAGAGAGGGTTGAATCGACAGGCTCGATAACTACACAATAGAAGACTGCAAGCAAAACTCAAAGTTGTACTCTGCTATATCCTTGAGCATCCTCCACTCCTGAATCATCATATGCACCACCAGGCCTCGTGGCTGACGGCATCCGCCACCACGTTCGCCTTGCCTGGGTGGTACTGAAGATCGAAGTCATAGTCCTACAGGAGCTCCATCGAGCGCCTCTGCCTCATGTTCAACTCAGACTGCGAGAAGAGGTACTTCAAGCTCTTATGGTCAGAAAAGAGCTCGAACCTAACCCCGTAGAGATAGTGTCTCCACACCTTCAGTGCAAAGACAACTGCAGCCAGCTCTAAATCATGTGTGGGGTAGTTCATCTCATGGACCTTGAGCTGACGAGACGCAAAAGCCACTGGTCTCCCGTGCTGCATCAGGCAGCACCCAACCCAATATGCGAGGCATCGGTAAATACGATAAATCCATCACTCCTAGAAGGAAGAGTGAGGACGGAGCGGACGTGATGCGGTCCTTCAACTCCATAAATGCTCACTCGTAGGCGTCGCTCCAAATAAACTTTACGCCCTTCCGAGTCAACCTGGTCAATGGGGCTGCAATACGAGAGAAGCCCTCAATGAAACGCTGGTAGTAGCCCGCCAAACTAAGGAAACTGCGGATCTCGGACGCATTCGTGGGCTGGCCCCACTGACGCAAAGCCTCAACCTTCGAGGGGTCCACTACGACGCCCTCCCTCGTCACCACGTGACCGAGGAACTTCACCTCCTCCTACCAAAACTCACACTTCTCTAGCTTCGTATATAGCTGGTGTGCGCGGAGGGTCTGCAACGTAACCTCCAGATGCTGCCCATGCTCCTCACGGGTCCTCGAATAGATTAGAATGTCGTCGATGAAAACTACAATAAACTGATCGAGATACGGACGGAAGACCTCGTTCATCAACTGCATGAAGATCGCGGGTGCATTGGTCAGTCCGAAGGACATGACCTGGAACTCAAAATGACTATAACGTGTCCTGAATGCTGTCTTCAGAATGTCCTCCTCTCGGACCCAAATCTGATGATAACCGGAACGTAAGTCAATCTTTGAAAAGAACTGTGCACCTTGCAGCTGATCAAACAAATCATCAATCCTCGGGAGCGGATACTTGTTCTTGATCGTGACTTTGTTGAGCTCGCGGTAGCCTACTTAGAGCCTCAACAAGCCATCCTTCTTCTTCACGAAGAGTACCAGTGCTCCCCACGGCGAACTGCTCCGACGAATAAAGCCTAACTCGTGCAACCCGTCCAACTGCTTCTGCAGTTCCCGTAACTCCAACGGTGCCATACGATACGAGGCTTTCGAAATAGGCGCGGTACCAGGCACGAGATCAATCTGAAACTCGGTGAGTCGGCGAGGCGGTAATCCCGAAATCTCCTGAAACACATCGAAAAAATTGCAAACAATCGGCATCTGATCAATACAAGCGGTAAGAGGCTCCTCAACGGCGTAGGACATCAAGTAAGACAATGGCTCTCCTCGGGGCTCTTCAACGAACTGAAACTGTAGCAAGCCTGGTATACAGAATGTGACTGTCCTCGCGGAGTAGTCCAAGATGGCGTGGTACTTGGCAAGCCAATCCATGCCCAGGATGACGTCGAACTCGGACATCGGCAATGCAAACAAATCGGCAAGCAAAAATATATCCTCAACCAGAACAGGGCAAGACTAGCAAAATCGGCCCAACCCTGCAGTATTTTCCAAGGGAGTCGATACTGACAAGCCCTCACAAGCAGACTCCAATGACAAACCAGTCGATCGACAAAAACTCTCGGCCACAAAAGAATGTAATGCACCAAAATCAAACAACACACGTGCAATGCATGCAGATACTAAAAGTATACCCTTGACGACTCCTCCAGATGATTGAGGATCCTGCTGGGCCATGTAGAATCTATCCTGAGCCGGTTGCGGAGGTGCCTGTCCCCTTTGAGCGTGTTGCTATTGCTGCTGTCGCTGAGGCGGTCGAAACTGTTGCCTCTGCTGCTACGGCCTCGGAGGCTGGTGCTGATGCTACTGCTAAGGTGGCCTAGGTGGTGGGGGCTACTGTTGCTACTACTGTGGGGGTCTCTGCTGCGACTGTGGTGGAGGCTGCTGTGGACCTCTCTACTGCTACTGCTGTTGGGGGCGAGGACACTCCCACATACGGTGCCCCGTTGCACCGCACCTAAAATAAGGGCCGGTGAACTGCCTCAGAGGTGGTGCTGGAGGTGCTGCTGGTGCTCAGAAGGCTGACAACCTATGTGCCTCTACTGTGGTCGACCCTACTGGGAATCAGTAGAAGGAGCCCGCCTCTTTCGGTCTCTCCTCTGACCGTGATCAGACTGAGAACCGGCCCACTCAGCCTCAAAATTTTGAGCCTTCCATACCACTCCCTCGAAAGTCGAGAGCTCATGCCCAATAACACAGCCTCGAAGACCGTAACGTAAGCCATCCTCGAAGTGGCGGCCTCTCCGATCCTCATCATCTACCAGGTACGGTGTAAATCTAGATAGCGCTACAAAACGAGCAGCGTACTGAGCCACTATCATATCACCCTGCACCAAGGCCTCGAACTCCAATGCCCGCTGTCGTCGGATGTGATCAGGAAAGTATTGTCGGTCAAACCAATTAACAAAGTCCTCCCATGTCCATGTAAAATCGGCGCCTACTGCTCGGGAGACTGATGTCCACCAATGCTCAGCCTCACCATGGAGGAGAAATACTGCTAATTGTACTCGGCGCTCGGTCATACATCCCATCGTATTGAATATCTTCTCCACATCGGCGCGCCATCTCTCATCTACCGTCGGGTCTGGTTCACCCTAAAAACGCGGGGGATCGAGCCATCGAAACTCTCGAAGGAGGGCACTCCCGCGCTCCTGCTCTACGTGGAACGGTGAAACAATATGGTGTCTACCCTGCCCCTGAAGTGCGGCCGTCACAGCCTGCAATATCTGTTACAACTGGGAGGCACTCACAGATACGGTCGGATCCGCACCAGTCTCTAGGATCGGAGTGGCATCCTCGGGCTGGGCAGTAGGAATCTTTGGTGGTGGAGTGGGGATCGTAGGTGGTAGGGTGAGAGCCACAGGTGGTGGAGTTGAAGTCTCAGGTGGTGGTGCGAGAGTCGATCGGGTCACTCTCCTGCGCGACATGTCCTACAGGAAAGAGTGAAGGCGCCTATCAACTTTGAAAACTCTCGAAGGCACGTTCGTTAAGGGTCTGTAATAAGATCGCTAGGCTATCCGAACTTAGGACTTAATCATTCATAGCAGACATGTAATGTTGTTCTTGGTTATTCTCAAGTTATGCTCTGATAGCAGCTTCTATCACGCCCTAAACTCAGAAACTGGGCTCACAAAATTCTCGATCATCGAACCCGGCGCCGACAGCCTCCGTAGAACCCCATTCTCGTCTCCCGGCGCCCATTCGCTAGGTTCTGATCCTGGGATGCTACGAGGAGGATTTCCAATGTCAATTTGATTCAAAATAAGCATAACCAAAGACATAATCACAAACAACAACCAAAAACTCCATCACATTTCCACTATGATCAGAAACTTTACGAGTACAATGAGCATAAAGGGAAATATAATGATAATGAACAAAAAGCTCCAAGATGATCTGCAAAGCGCTCCTGCCTCAACGCTGCTGCACTCCAACGTCACCTGCACTCAACGGTCATACATAAGCTTATAGAAAGCTTAGAGGGTGGTGTACGTGTGTGCATAAGGTAGTAATATAAGTATGCAGTATCAGAGTAATGCGGAACATGCTGATGAATCCATGAATGCCATTAGCCCTACCAAGGCCATGCGGTGCAAGACATGAATGATATCGGCCATACCAAGGCCATGCGGTGTAAAATGCAACTCAAGCATGCGAATCCTCATCTAAGTCCACATATCAATACAACTCAACTCTAGAATATCACCGGGGTCTAGTACACTCCAAGCCCGAGTGCCTCCCCATCGCACATAATAAGGTGAGTGGAAAAGACCTCACTATCCACCTGCCGATATCGGGCTCTGCTCGTCGATAGCGGACCCATTCCTTGAGCTGGTCAAACTCAGCCTAGCACTGCCCCCTCCTCCTGGGCAGGTAAGGCCGCACCCCCTTCCAACCGACCATAACACAGTAGAAAGTGTGACCGTCTGGTAATCGGTACTCGGCGCTCATGCACCCACTTGGTCTAGACGTTGGAGCAACCTCTTGGTACCATAAGGGTTTAGGGACTTTCACCCAGGGATATCTATAGCATACCATGTAGAACAAGATTTCTAATATCCAATCCTACCAACTATGATACATCTGTGGAGGTTACGACCCTGATGTCGTTAGGGCGTACAGTAACCATATCACACAATGCGAATGCATGAATCACACTATCCAGTCATACAGCAATCCTGCGCATATTGTACACTCATGTAGGGCAACACCACCTATCCGGGAGTCCCTAAACAATTTGTCCGAAGGCATGTGTTATGATCAGTCACTTCTCATATCAAGCATACATATGATGCGTATGATCATGAATCATGGAACTATACTAAACATGTTATATGGTGGTGGATGTTGTTCATAACGAAGATGGGCCTAGATGGCCTACAAGTACGGGCCTAACAATGGGCCCTAGGGAGAGTCATAATGCGGACATTTAACCAACATTATTCTTATAATGTGGACGTCAAACCAACATTGCTCCCAAGGCATGACTGTCATAAACATCATTCCACAAACCATGGTAGAGTTATACATAGTAATGGACTTGTGTACATCCAATTGGGCCTCGACCCATGGGCCTTAGTTACATCAAATGGGCCTCATAACATGGGCTTCATATATATCAAGGTGGCCTTAACGGATGGGCCATAACTACATCAAGATGGGCCTAATCATATGGGTCGAGTCGGATGGGCCAAATCAAGTGGGCCTCAGGCATATCAAATCGAGCCCACCCTCATATATTTTTGAGATCCGACCTATTCTCATGAAAATAAATATCAACTTAATTGGTAGCCAATGTTGCCCTTAGAAGTTGAGAGGTGGATGCCATGGTCCACTATTTAAATGGCGGAGTCCACTTGAACTTTAGATCTAATTCACCCATTCTCCCATGTCATATAACGATCTCATTAATGGTTGGACGGCATGGATACAACACATTTATCATGGTGGGCCCCGCCGTTCAAATAGTGGACGGTGTCAATAGAGCACATACATCGTTGGGGCCCATGCCAGGGGGATGAAACACATACATCTAGTGTGGGTCCCACAGTCAGATTACACGTGCGTCATGGTGGGACCCACAGGGCTTTGGAAGTTAAGAGGTGAGATAGAGAGAGAGAGAGAGATAGAGAGAGATAGAGAGAGATAGAGAGCAGCACGTGGCTGCTGAAATGAGAAGCATAGCTGCCCCTTTTTTTTTACTTTTTCTTTTCCTTTCTCTGGTCAGAGACAAAACAGAGGTGAGTCCCATGTAGGGCCCACCACAATAGCTATGCATATTAGATATAATATATATATATTATATAATATATAATATAATATAATACATATATATTATATGCATGACGTCCAGGCCGTCCAGGGCCTGGACGGTCACGTAAACCAGGGAGGGCCCCACACGTGGGGGTGGGTCCCACCGTCCAAAGGTGGTGGACACCACACGTGCATGGTGGTGTGGCCCACTCCAAATGAATGAACGGTGTGGATGGATCCCACGGCCCACCATCAGTCCACACTTCCCTGTTAGCCACCGCACCAGGGAAATCAACCCCAGGACCTCAGCGTTGTAACGAGGTATCTCCACTCAGACTACCACTTGAGCTATGGGGTTGGGTGGGTCCCAGCATTGAAACAAGATATCTTTTGCTCAGCCCACCACTGGAGCTGCCCCATCTTGAAACGAGGTATCTTTCACTCGGTCTGCCAGTGTGCTATGGATGTGGGTGTGTCCCACCGTTGAAACTCATAGGGTCAATCGTATAATGGGTCCACGGTCTCATACAAGGGTCTAATACACATCATCATGGGCCTCTCTTATGGGGCATATACGCATCACATTGGGCCTCACATATGGGCCAATATATATATAACATCGGGCCGTATCAAATGGGTCAAATCAAATGGGCCGAATCATTGGGCCGAATTAAATGGGCCAATTCAAATGGGTCGAATCAATGGGCCAAATCAAATAGGCCGATTCAAATGGGCCGATTCAAATGGGCCAATTCAAATACACCATTCATCTATTGTTAGAGATAATTTTAGAGCATAAAAAAAGGAATCATATCCAAAGGATCATCTGGACCACACCACAAATGGCAGTGGTGATAATGATTCACATTGTTAAAAATTTAGAGGGCCCACCATATCATTTATTTCCCATCTAGACTGTTCATAAGGTCCCACAAACCTAAACAGTGAGGGAAGACAAATATCATATTGGTTCAAAACTTCTGTAGCCCAAAAGGGTTTTAATGGTGGGTGTTCAATCCACTATTTCCGTAGTGTGGTCCACGTGATACCAGATCTGTCTTATTTTCAGTCTTAAGCCTTAAGACAAGCTCGCCGAATGAATAAACAGTTTGGCTGGATCACATACATCAAGGGTGGGGTCCACGTACTTGTCCCACCAGAGATGTGAATCTACTTCATTTTTTTAGCTCAAGCTGTTGACGAGCTCGCCAAATGAATGGATGGTGGTGCTGGCCCCCACACGTCAATAGATGAACGGTAGGGATACAACACACACATCACGATGGGGTCAGCGCCCAGGAGCGTGGCCCACCATATTTGGGCAAGCCAAATAAATGGACAATTGGATGAGATCCATCCATCAGTAGGAGTCCCACCGTTCAGACCTCTGGACGGTGAGGATCTCACCATACGTCAGATGTAGCTGACATCAATATAGCTGTTGTATAGCTGCTGAGGTAAGGTGGGTCCCACGTGAGAGTGGCCCACCATATTATCATTTAATATAAAATATTATATTTATATAATAACATATCATAATATAATATATTATATATATATATATGTGAGTGTGTGGGAGGGTGAGACTGTCAGCGCCCAGCATCCAAAGACGCTGGGCAGATGGCCTGATGGTAGGCTCCACATGAATGGATGGTCTAGATGTACATCCATCACGGTAGGCCCCACACGCTGTTGTGGTAGGGTCCACGTCCATTCAATGGATGGCTAGGACGTTCACATACATCATGGGGTTTCCAATTGGTACCGTCCAGATAGACGATGCTAATGAATTTCATGCAGCAAAGTGGGCCCCACCGTGACAGTGTGGATACAACTCATTCATCAAGTGGGCCACAAAATCAGAGAGAGAGAGAAATACACGTGAAGGAGAGGGACCCCACCACTATTGGGCCCTCCCAAATACAATACATACATCAAGTGGGTCCCACAATAAGTGGGCTCTTAGAAATCAAAATCAACGGTGGATCACCCACTTATCGACCTTCTTCTTTTGCTCATTGGACTCGTATGCTCCATGCCTTCAATTTTAATGGAGGTTGATGGAGGATGAATGGTTGAGATGGGAGATGAGAGGGTGGGAAAGTGGGCCACACTTATTTTTTGGGAGAAAGAGTTTAGATGTTGGTAGCTCACATGAGAGTTGGGAGATTGCTTAGAGAATGAGAGAGAAAGAGAGGTGATGGATTGATATGGGATGGGTGGAATGGGTGTTGTAAGGAAGGGGATGGAGAGGTATGGGTTTATTTGAAATTTTGGTAAAAGAGGGATGGGTAGAGAGAGAGTTGACTTATGGAAAAGAGGGAGTGGGTGTTTGTACTTAGGATAGGGTGAGGTGGCATGGGGTATGGGTGGTGTACTTAACTTGATTTGATGTGACGGGTCATAGAGATTCTCTCAAAATTTGCAACGAGCAGTGTTTTCCTCGAGATGAACGCGGGCCCACATCTCCTAGCCCAGGTATCGGATCAGTGCGCGAGTTGCGCCGTTGGAACCATGGCGACGGCGCTATCGCTAAGGTACAAGTTTCAGGTCGAGCCGACTTCGGTATGCAGGACTCGACTTAGGATCACGTGTAAACGTTAGATATAGGTCGAGGGTTACAGGAATTTGACCGGGAGGACCGCGGAAGCCTACGGAACAGTACGGTCTAGGGTACGGGTCTTACACCACACGTGTGACACATGTGGCCAGGTTGGACCCACATTTATTATTGTATTTTATATCCACACCGTCCATCCGGATGGTGTGCTGAGTGGGGCCATCTTTGATGTATGTGTTTATATACACACCGTCCATTCTAGCTGGATGGTAGGGCCCACCTTGATGGATGTATCCTATATCCTAGCCGTCCGCCCACGTGGGAAGTGTGGACCCCACCTTGATGTGTGCAGTGCATCCACACCATCTATCCATTTGTCTATATCATATAAGGCCATGAGGCCCAATTCATTAAGCAGATTCAACGCCCAAATGAGCGGATCCAATGGTCCAATATCAGGCAGATTCAACGCCTAAATGGGCAGATCCAATGGTCCAATATCATGCAGATTCACCTGCTGCTGGACTGACATCCAGCTACTGTTGGGTCTGCTACATGAATTGGTTTAATCCACTTCATCCATCCATCGTGTGGCCCACATGTGTGGAACCCACCTTGATATATGTTGAATCAATGCCGTCCATTTTAAAGAGGCCCTTTTTAGGATAGGAGTCCAGATGGGTTGGCCCAGCAGGCAGAAATTTGCCAGCCGCTGGTCCATCTTGACATCACTGTTTCACTGTCCAGGCCCACCTATTGTATGTACCTTTCATTCGCATGGCCCACCTATGTGGACCCCACCTTGATGTAAATATTATATTCACACTGTTCGTCCAGCCCACATGATGTATGTGTGTACGTATATGGGGCCACCTTGATGCATTTATTTCCCATATATTTTGGTAGGGCCCACTTGTTGCGCGTATATGAGGCCCATGCAATGCGGCCCACTTGATGCATATGAGGCCCATGCAATGCGGCCTACTTGATGTATATGCGGCCCATGCGATGCGGCCCACTTGATGTATATGAAGCCCATGTGATGTATATTGGGCCCAAGTGACGAGGCCCATTGTGATGTAAATTAGGCCCATGTGAGCGGCCCATTGTGATGCATTTGAGGGCAAGGCGATGGGGCCCATTGTGATGTATATTAGGCCTATGTGAGCGGCCCATTGTGATGTATATTAGGCCCGTGTGAGCAACCCATTGTGAAGTATATTAGGCCTGTGTGAGCGGCCCATTGTGATGTATATTAGGCCCGTGTGAACGGCCCGTTGTGATGTATATTAGGCCCATGTGAGCGGCCCGTTGTTGTGTATATTAGGCCCATGTGAGTGGCCAATTACAATGTGTAAGGCCCATGCGATGCAGCCCACTTGATGTATATGAGGCCCATGTGATGCGGCCCATTCTAATTTGTGAGGGCCATTATGTTGTATGTGAGGCCCTTATGTAAGGTCATGGGCCCCACTATATGTTTGGCCCTATGAGGGCCACTCCTTGGGGGCAATGTTGGTTGAATGTCCACATTAATGGGCAATAATGGTTAAATGTCCACATTGTGACCTTCCCTTAGGCCTCATTAGGCCCATCCTTAATATGAGGAGAGTATGTCATCATCATATGACATACTTAGTATAGCTCCACGATCCATGCCCATGCGCATCATATGTATACTTGATATGAGGAGTGATTGATCATATCACATGCCATTGGGCGAATTATTATGGGATTCCTTAAGAGACGGAGTTGCCCCACTTGATCTCGTAGTATGCACAGGTTTAATGCATGACTGGATGGTATGACTCATACATCTCACATTTGTGTGACATGATCACTTGGTGCCTTAGCGATATCAGGGTTGTGGCCTCCACAGGTTCATCATGGATGGTCAGATGGGATACCGAAAATATTTGGTTCTAGCACTGTGGGTACATAGGATGTCCTTAGATGAGAGTCTCAGAATCCTCTTAGTACCAGAGGATACTCCAACGTCTAGACCGAATGGATACATGAGCGCCCGAGTGTCGAATACTAGTAGGCGGCGTCTCCCACTATGTCGTGGTCAGTTGGGAGGGGGTGTGGCCTTATCCGCCCAAGTGAGGGGGCTGTAAGCTAGGCTAAGTATGACCAGCTCGTAAATGGGTTCGCAATCGATGAGCCGGGTAGCATTGACAGACTACTGGCTAAGCGGATAGTGAGGTCTTTTCCACTCGCTAGTTGCGTGGCTAGGGAGGCGACAACCATTGTAGAGTATACTAGATCCTGGTGATATCCCAGAGATGAGTTATACTAACATGTGGACTTACTGAGTAGGGATTGCGTACTCAGCATTTGACTCATTCATTCATTCATTCACTATCCACTCGCGTTGGTGGTGCTCAATCAAGTCATCATGTGTACCTTCGCAATGGCCAGGATTTCAATTGGGGCGCGTGACCAACATGAGATCAGGAGTTTACCACATTGAGTTTAGCTATTCAAATTTAGGTATGGGACTGGTTTGGATAGAAGTCCCTTGTGATGGACCCCCACAGCCTGCGATACTACGTATTATCATCCCGACTTCACACTCCAGCTTGGTCATTTCATTCACACCGCATATTGCAATGCATCCTCGGTGCGTAGCATTTGGTTTACTATGCTTCTGTATTGCATATCCTGGATAAGGCTAATGGTATTTATCGACTTACTAGTATGTTTCCGTATTGCTTTAATATTGCATACTTGACACTTACCTTGCGCACACACTTATACCACCCTCTAAGCTTTCTATAAGCTTATGCACGATAGATGCGTGCAGGTGGCGTTAGGTCATAGCAACATTGAGCTTGAAGCTTGCAGCTATCTTCTGGTGCTTCGATTTTTGATATATGTATTTTCCTTTCAACACTGTATTTAACTGTTTATATTAGTGGATATGTGATGATGATGTTGCCTTTGTGATTTGGGTAAACTTGTGGTTATGCTTCTTATGAGATAAATGTATGTTGAAAAATCCTCCTTTAGGATCCCAGGATCGGAATTTGGTGTATGGGCGCCGGGAGCCGAGAATGGGGTACTATAGAGGCTATCGGCATCAGATTCGGTGATCAAAAATTTTGTGAACCCGGTTTCTGAGTTTGGGGCGTGACAGTATGTCCCACATTACACCAACATTAGCCTCCCAAGGTACTAATATATCATATATCCCAAGATGGGGTCCACTTAAAGAATGGTGGATCTAACCCATACATTAAAGTAGTCTCCACACAGTGGATATACCAAATCTGGTATCATATATTCTTCCATCTACGGAAAGAGGTGACGATGTACTCTCCTACAGACAACAGATGGTCAAGATGACATACTTACACCAAGGGTGGGCCTCAAGGCTTGAGTCGAGTGAGCATATAACACGGTGAGTTAAGAGGATGAGTCTAGGTACATCAAGTGGGCTTCCTCATCCTCTCTATCATGTAATAACTGGGCTTTCCTATGGGGCCCGATATGAATACAAGGTGGGCTCCAGCATTTAGATAACTCTGCAAGGTATGGTGGAAATCATTATCATCAATGGGGGCCTAGCCCAATTATGGTGGGGTCTAAACCTTACCACACAGGTGGGACCTTGCCCACAACTAAGTAAAAGAAGGGGGAATGGGAAATGGGCTGTAAAGACAGTGGGCCTTAGGGTGATTTCCAACGATGGGCATTTAACCACCACTATCCTATGGTGCGGTCCATTTGAGACTTGGATTCGACTCATGACAGGGCCCACGGCCCTTACACTAATTTGGAAAATGGACGGACAACGTGTATAGCACATACATCAAGGTGGGCCTCATAAGGCTGCCCCATGGTGGGATGCCCTAGCCCAATTATTCCCTGGTGGGCGTCCACCTTAGATTTGGATCTGATTCATCAACTCTGGGCCCACACAGGGGAAAGTCTGGTGGAGGATGTGGGGGACCTACACATCATCGATGGGCCCCACAACGATGGGCAGCAAGGATATACAATACATACAGCATGGTGGGCTGCCTACTAGACGGCCAGCCCACCACCGGTTGGGCCTACTGGGCATCCTACTGATGGACGGCCTGGGTAAAACACTTACATAAGGTGGGCCTCATACATAATCAATGGGCCCTACTGGTTGATGACCAGCGAGGATATATAATACATACAATGGGGTGGGCCGCTTGTTCGTCAGCTCACCAGCACGTTGCTAGCCCAGTTGGATGTCCAGCGAGTGGACAACCTCAATAAAATACATACATGAGGTGGGCCCCACCTGTAGACGTCCCGCCAGGGGGGTGGGCCCTATCTAGGTGGGCCATAAAATGGATAGATGGCGTGGATAAAATACACATATCATGGTGGCCCTGCAACTGCTGGACGGTCAGCCCTGTTTGGCCCTGGCCCTATTTAGGCGTCCCACAGATGGACGGTCTAGGTAGAACACATATATTTGGTGGGCCCCATCTGGGGATGGTCCACTAGAGGTGTGGGCTTTGTCCAGATGGACGACACAATGGGAGAACGGAGTGGATAAAATATATACATATATGTCACAGCCGGCCCACAACGTCCAGCAGAACTGGGGTCTACCTGAGCTATGAGCTAGCCCTAGGGGCTGTGTGAACACAATCCATACATCATGGTGGGTCCCCTCTTAGGTGTGGGTCGTCTAGAAGGTGGGTCGATCCCACACTTTCACCAAAAACAGCTGGACAGGGTGGATAAAACAGTGCATCCTAGTGGGTTGCTGGCCGTTGGGTCTGTCCAGTTTGGACTCGGGCCTGAGATGATCCCACAGGCTGGACGGTGTGGATATAGTACATATATCAAGGTGGGGTCCACGTGAGTGGGCCACCCCACTTCCTATCAAGCTGCTATTTGGGATTTCCCTTCATCCAGGCTTGTTTGGTTATATAGGCCTTAGAGATAAGAAGCAGCTAGGCCTATTCGAGGGACAACATGGATAAAGTGCATGCATCAAAGGGAGTCCACACAGGTGGGCCACACAGCTGGAAAACCATGCTGATCAATGGGTCTTTCCCTTTCCACTTGGGACTGTGTGACTAGCCAGTCATACAGGCCTAAAGTGGACAACATGGATGAAATTCATGCATCGAGGTGGGGTCCAAATAGGTAAGGGAGTGAGAGAGAGAGAGAGAGAGAGAGAGAGAGAGAGAGAGAGAGAGAGAGAGAATCGTGTGGTGGAGGGAGCTCCGCCACTATGAGCTCCCTTGTAATACAATGCATACATCAAGATGGGCTCCAAAATTGTGTGGGCCCTTAAATTAGCAAATTAAGGTGGGGATACCATCCTCACCACAAAATCAAGGGTCTAGATGACCTTCTTACAAATGAATAATAAATAATCATCATGATGGGGTCCATGGAGAATGGTCCCATCATGGAATACACATAAGTCTCATGGTGGGCCATTGACCATACCTTGGGTCCAAAATGGGATCCCAACCATTAACTGGTAGGCCCCACTTGTCCCATGCATCAAAATCAAGATCTAGTCCTATGAACACCCACCTATTTCTTCTCCTCTTGGCTCCTTGAACTCCTTAGCTCCTAGGTTTTCTCTTTAATGGTGGAAGATTGAATTTGGATGGTTTGATGGTGAGATTTAGGGTTGGGAGATGGGTCTTGAGCTTGGGTCCTTCTTCCTCTCCTTAGAACTTTTCTCTCCTCTTGGTTGCTAGGGAATGGGTAGAGAAATGAGAGAGAGAATGGGATGGGATGGGATGAAAATGAGAGAGGAGGGATGGGTTGTGTAAGAGATATGATGGGCTGTGTAAGAGGAATGCCATGAAAGTTGACTTTTGGGATGAGAGAGAGAGGCATGGGTTGCTTGTTATGATGGGAGGAGATTCATGGGCTAGGCATAAGCTATGATGACTAGTGGATGAGAGGGGCATGGGCTAGGCATAGGCTATGATGGCATGGGTAGAGTTTCCCTCTCCTAAACTGGAATCTCTCGGGATCTGCAACGCAGTCTTTCCATGAAATATAGGCAGGCCCACTACTCCTAGTTTGGGTATCACATTGGTATGCAAGTCGCAGCGTTGGAACCGTGGCAACGATGCAGACACTAGGGTATAAGTTTCGAGTTGAGTCGACTCAGACCTTCGGGATGAGACTTAAGGTCACACGCATTTACTGTCTACAGGTCACAGGTCGCCGGAATTCGTTGGGGAGGATCGTGGGAGTTGGTGGAACAGTACGGTATGAGGATACGGGCCTTACACTACCGATGCTTGCTTCACATTGAAAGACATATTACAGAAGATGATAAAGCAGGGTGAGATAGTGATAAAAAAGGATGAAAAATGAGAGAGGAAAGTAACAACAAATGTGGCGTTTGCGAAGGATACATCAAAGACATGGAAAGATAAAGGGAAGGTTGTTATGACAAGAAAAATACCATTTTTTATATCTCCTACAGCAAGTCCCATCAGAAATGTTCATTATTATCGTTCACAGCTTCCTAGGCCATCCATTGGAGAAATTAGTCCAGACAACGTAACCACCATAATGCAAAGAGAAAATGAATCAGTCAATGAATTCATCAAACGATGGAGGATACTGGGGGCATCATGTCCATAATTGGCGAAAGAAGAAAAACAAGTCATGTATAGAATGCATATGACTAGACATTGCAATGGGTGTCGATGGCTCAAAAATACAAACCTATCAAGATCCGATCATAAAAGCTTGCAATTTAGAAAAGCTCGGTAGGAAAATGTTTGATTTCTATATGAACCAGATGTTTTAGGATTCTAAAAAGACTTCAGCTGGTATTATCTGTGAAGATAGTAAAATGAAGAGTTATCGATATGAACAAAGAAACTTTGATGAAAGAAATATGAGCAATTCTACAGTCAGAAAAATAAAGAAAAGATTTGAACAATTCAATAGTTTTGGAAGGTATACATTTGAAGAAGACGATATACTTTCCATGATGAACTAGTTATTAGCTGCAGAGAAAATCCAGCGGCAATGGCCAAAACACCCAAAAGAAATGAAGATGATGAAAGAAAGTGATTATTGTTATTATCACCGTCTTCTTAGGCATCGAACCGAGAATTGCTTCATCTTGAAGAAAATTTTACAAGAAATGGTGGATAATGGTGAAATTGTCATAAGGAAAATGTATGACATAAGAGGAAAGATAACAGCGCCCAATCCTGATTGAAGTCAGTCATGATCATCACATTCTACTATGAACGTGACACTTGATATCTTTCTGACTAAGAATGTGAGAATACAAGTATTCATGACAATGCCCAATTCGTTAGAATATATTACCTCTGGAGGTTATCGCAATTTTGATTATGAAGATTATCAGCATAATACTTCTTAATCAAAAGGGGGCAAGGCAAGTAGAAGGATGAAAGAGTTTTCCTCTCAAAAGGCAATGCCATGTATTAGTCTTCTGCTCATATGAATAAAAGAGAGATTCTCAAGCATATCAAGCGTGTATCAAGTTTATCAAATTTATTGCTGATTATTACCGATCATCACCTAAATTAATACTATTGCCAATTATCGCTAAGCACCAATGATTATTGTCAAACTGATACTATCGCCATCATTATTTGCTGCTGATTACTATTACAAAAGCCATCATCGTTAAATTGATATTACTGCCAAGTTAATGCACTATTTTATTTTAAACATAAATATTATCAAGGATATTATCATCAACACTTGCAATATATCATTTATCAACTCATCATCCACAACAGCGGTGATGGCGATTTATCATCTACGGCAATGGAATGCTATGTAGAAAGTTATACCACAATCGGCGATATATTAAATATTATACGGGCAGCAGTGAGAAGCTAGTGGCCCTAAAAAGCCTGCGAAGGCCCTCACATGCTTAGACCTATGCGGGTAGCGGTGTGTGCCTGTACGGCCAACCACGTGTGA
Organism: Magnolia sinica; assembly: GCF_029962835.1. Taxonomy (NCBI): domain Eukaryota; kingdom Viridiplantae; phylum Streptophyta; class Magnoliopsida; order Magnoliales; family Magnoliaceae; genus Magnolia; species Magnolia sinica. The sequence continues at coordinate 57,287,149 of NC_080577.1, read as the reverse complement.
GACCACTGCCATCTGTATAGTTTCCGACAGCATCACAAGGGAAGGTTGGAGAAAATGTCCTCTCATGAATGGGTTCGACCTGGTAGACAAAGAAAAAGCGGGCTGCAGTGTGTGCTCTTTGGCTTGTCCATAGATAGGCCAACCATTCTGTAATGACTCGAAAAATTTTATGCCAAGACCCGAGTACTACCTCTATTTTCCTTAGAAGCTATTGTGGGGTAATTAGCGCTAAACTCGATTGCTTGTGAAATTAGCATCAATCACTTTAAATTTGATCTGCATGACTCAAAACCTGTAGAATAGTTAGCGTTATGTTACTCTAAAATCTAGGATTCATCGCTAAATCCAGTTGCTCTTGAAAATTTTTGGAAGTTCTAGATCGGACCTGGACCGCACGTCGAAAGTCTGATGGAGATGATCTTAGTCAGTTATGGTCACCATGTTGGACATGACCATCACCTTAAAAATCAAGTCCAGATGATGTTCTAGGTCGATTTGATTGAGTCCGGAGTGAAGAGTGTGAGAACGATGAGAAATTAAATGTGACTTTATGAAATCTGAGTCGTGTCGCTTGCGCGATGATTTTAAGCAATCTGACCGTTGGATTCTGACCCAATTTCACCCTCGGATCAGGGAAGATGGCCCTGGCATGTCATAGTACTTGTGGACCTGATCGAGTTTCTGTGACCGTTGAATTGAGTGTGGTCCGCCACGGCTGATCCGTAAAGCCGATCGGTACGAAAACTCAGCCTGACCTAGATCCATGGTCAGTGAGCTTAAGTCTAACCGTAAGTGGAGAAAGGACCACCAGAAGTGCTTCGTTGGATCGAGAGAGGCCTGATTTGGTTATAACCTAAGTATACCTTGGCCTTGGGGTTATTTTCATCAATATTAGGCCTATATATAGACCTTAAAACCCTCACTCTCTTTTCCATATGAATTTCTTAACCCTAGCTAAGAAAGAGAGAGGAAAAGAGAGAGTAAGTGAGAGAGAAGTTGGTGAATCATTTGAGATTCTTTCCGGTTACTCTACATCCTTAAACCTTCACTTTGGAATCGTTTTTCCGGCGATTCTGATTCATCTTTGGGTAAGTTAACCTAACCCTAATCTATTTTAGAGCTTAGAATAGTCTATGTGTTGTTGTAGCTCATTTCTATTCTTGCCTTAGGTTATCCTGTAACCGTTGACAAAGACATATCGTCTGAATCAGTTCAGTGCTCTATTTCTGGTTTAAGGTGTGGACTTTAATCGTATAGGTTATGGTTTTCAAGGTTTTCAATGTCAGTTAATGGTTTATTCTTGTTGTCAGTTAATGTTATGTTTATATTGTATCCCTGATATATATGCCTTATGTAGAGATTTGTGTATTCTATGTATATGTAGAAAGTACCGTATACGTATAAAATGTGAACATGTGTTTGCCATGATTATTTGTCGTGTATTTGTGCTAGATGTATGTGTGTTAACTCCTTAGCAAAAGGAATTGTCCAAATGCGTGTATTTCAACATGCGTCATGGATGTTGAACTTTGTAGTCTAAGTATTTGTAGAAATGTCTGAATGATCTATAGTGTAATATATTATGCTATTTGCGGGCGTTGAGAAGCGATTCTCAACTCTCCTATTGTGGTGTATGATTTCCTATATGCAACTCAAATTCCTTGTTGTTTAACTTCCAGTATTACTTATGTACAAATCCATGTTAAATTCATATTCTTCAAATGCTCACATGCTATATGATTTGAAGTGTTGTTCCATTACTGTTATAAATTGTATATGCATAACTGTTATATTGGAATGTGTTTGGGAATATGAATAGTCCAGGAAATTGGTAATCGGCCTTGAGTTCTAGGCTGAGGTTACTTTCGCATTGTGGGACGCGATTTGACAAACCCGAGTCATATTAGAGTTGTCGGCAGTGGTTTGGCCACACGGAGTGTTTGTGCACTCTATGTCGTTCAACCCAACGTGCGCTCGTGCTAGTCGAGTTCGTCAAGTAACCCGATTGTCCGATGTATGTTCACCATGTATGGACGCTAATGTTTGAATCTAAGGTACCAAACTTACCAATGCAAATCCCGTTAACCATTGTACCTGGATCCGCTAATACTCATGAGCCGGACATGGTGGTATGGGACACCGTGGTCGAGCTGTCGGCCTACGCCGAGATGACGAGTCTCCTCGTAGTGACCAGTGAGCAATCAAACTCGTGAGCCGATTATGGTGGTATGGGACACTATATTCGTGCTGTCGGCCTACATTGATTGGTGATGAGCCCTTTGTAGTGACCTCGAGCATACCTGGATACCGCATTGAGGTGACGAGTCTTATTGTAGTAACGAAGGTATGATAGGCGTGCATTGATTGGTGACGAGCCCTTTGCAGCGACCTAAAAAGCTATATGATCGTATGAGATGTCTAGGACTGACGACCCTAGAATGGATCACTGTTTGGAAATTGATATGAGGAAGGTACCTTAGCTTCTCAATCCTGCTATATGAAAAGGACTAATAACAACTTGGTAATCATGTTCATGTACCGCATTGCATGTGCCTGGAAGAGGTGGAGCACCTGAGGTGGTGTCATGCGTAACATAAGATGAAGACGCTGAAGGTGTACGGGCGAGGGCACGCATCATTCTACATACATCCTTGCACTAACAAGAGTACTTAGGACATGTTTGATTATTCTGCTTTATCATTACTGCTTGATTGAATTGATAACATGTTAACCCTTGCTTTATTGTTCCACTGAGTTGATCACTCACTCCCACGTTCCAGGATGGTGTTTTAACACCCACTAGACTCTGTCTTAGATGCAGATATTGATGCGACCCCTGAGATAGAGCAGGAGTTCGAGGATGATGAGGCTGCATTTTCTTTCATGCAGTTTTCAGGCGGGTTCTTGTGAATCTTGTTCTGATGCGTGGGATTCTGGAATTTCTTTTTGGGAATAGATGATATCATTTGATGCTTGTAATTTTGATAGTAACACTTGTAACACTTGTAAGTATGACCTGGTATGTATACGTACTTCATGGATTTGCACATGTGCACTTATGTTTCTTTAAGTCTTCCGCTTGCGTTCCTTCACTTATCCCTGAATTATGTTTGCAGTTTGGCTTAATCTATTCCATGTTTTATGTACTCATATAGACAACATACATTCATCATTCAATATGTTGCATAAGTGATGTTTTGGAACTCGAGAGCTGAGTTATGCTCAACCCCTGAATTTCAGGGCGTTACAAGTTAGATCAGAGCATGAATTGGATTAAACCGGACCTGGGTTATGGTCACACACCGCACGCTGTCGCCACCTTAGTGTATTTGGGTGCGAGTTTATTATAGAATTTGTGTATGTGTCCCGTTGCTTCTATCGGTGAAAGTTTATTGAGAACGATCGCCGAGATCGAGTCTGTGCACACTCCTGATCACACACAGCGACCCAAAATCTCCTCTAGACCATCTATTAATGAGTTTAGATGGTTTATCTTCCCATCTCAACCCTACAATTGTCAGTAAATCAGTATTTGGATCAGATTTTAACCCAAGTGGCCCGATAGGCGTTGAATCAGACAAAGGGGCCGACTGGGGCACTTCTAGGGGGACCCAGGGGTGGACCCACATCATTTTCCACTTAGGGGACCAGGAGGACCTCACCCAAATGGCGAGTCATCGCCGGATGGTCCAGAGACCGGCGATGACCTCACCGGTTCGGCGAGCCCTCGCCGCCCAGCGGGCTAGGCCGGGTGGGCCGACGACTTTGGGACCTAGTGTGGCCCATCCCTCCATGGTTGCTCAGTATTAGGTCTTTCTAAACCCTCTCCCCTTTACAAAACACCCTCCCAAGCTCTCCATTTCTTCAAGTTTCTCTCAAAACCCCACCAAAATCTCTCCCCAATCTTCTTTTTCTTCCATTTTCGTGCACACCCCACCAACCCATCTTAAGAATCCATCTCCATCGCTGATTTCACTCTCTTTTCTTCTCATTTGGGCTCTCAAATCCTTCTTTGGGATCTCAAGTGTGTGGAAGCTTCACCATCCTTCCCATTTCTCCCATTTCTCTCATTTCCCATGGCCCTCTTTGAGTTTATCACGGCCATCTTTTCCATCTCCACCCTTCTTTCTTTGATAGGGAAGAAGAGAACGCCCGTGGATGAAGCCGGGCCTAGCCGCCCAACCGGTGCACGGAGGCTGAGAGGTGCCGCCGCGAGCACGACCGCTACCCGTGAGTTTCAGACTAAGCGGGACCTTGATCCTCAAGCTCCCATTGGAAGAACCTTGTTGGCGGAGTTATCTCATGGAGTCTATGAAGGCCGTAGGGTCCTTTTTGAGGCTCATGTTGATCCACGGCTATTTAGTGAGTTTCTGTTGTTGGAGCACCTGGAAGGGGCTGGTTGGTGTCCCTTGTTTGAGGGTGAATATCACGCCAATGCAAGCACTATTCAAGCTTTTTATGCCAACATTCGTGTTCCTTCGCTGGAGCCTCTGCAGTTCAAGATTCCTTATGGAAGCGGTCGGGAGGTCACGGTCAACGTCGCTTTGATATCCCGACTCCTGAATGTGCCACTTGGTGAGGTGCATACCAGTGAGAAAAATTTGGGCAGTATACCCGAGAGGGATCGCCACACCCGGCTCTTATGCGGTCGTCTGGTCGAATGGCAGCCTAATAGAAGTCTTCTAGCCACCAACATGACGGACGACTTCCGCTTGCTTCACCACATGTGTATGTTCAATGTATATCTAAGGTGGAGCAACCGCAGCGAGTTTACGCGCCTGATGGTAGATTTTCTGTATCAGGTGGGGCAAGGAGCGAAGCTATGTGTGCCAACATACATTTTATGTCAGATTATCCCTATTGCTCATTCGACTAGGAGGACCGAATCGATCCCATTTGGCCGACTTATCTGTAAGCTTGCACATGAGTTTGGCTATAAGCTTGGGGCAGAAAAGCCGGTACTTATTTGCCACATTAACCTGACGACCCTTAAGCAGATGGAAATTGGTCCTCGTTGACAAGCCTCAGAAAGTGAGGATGAGACCGAGAGCGATGAGGAAGAGAGTTATGGCGAGGGTGGAGCTGAGATTGAAGAAGAAACAGAGTAGGACGAGGAAGAGGTTGAGGCACAGGATATGAGTGAGAGTTCTCCTCCTGTGGCACCAGAGCAGAGCGCAGATCAAGCTGCCAGGGATGCTCGTATCGCTCGGCTTGAGGAAGGGCAAGTTGTTGTACGCCAGGATATTGTGGATCTTCGAGGCCTTGTGAAGCATAAGTTTAAGAAGGTGACTCAAACTCTGAAGTCTATCCTGTGTTGTTTGCAGGATAAGGGTGCCCCGCCTCCATCTCCTGATTTCGACGAGTAGATACAGTTGTAGCCGTCTTTTGCTTTGTTTTGTGTTTGCCGTTGTTGGCATAGTAGTTGGAAGTTGTTTGTTGTTTGCTGTTTTAGATATTCTGGTTCACATGCTTTCCCTGTTGTGATTCATGTAATGCTACATTTCTTGTATTGTGACAATTTTGTTAAATGGAATGCATGTTGTTTATCGTTGAAGTTGTGCTGTGATTGCTGTGTGGGTGGATTATGTGGAAGTAGAATCTTACAGGTTGCATCCTCTGTTGAATTTAGGGTATGGCTCCTAAGGGTTCGAAGACTTCGGCCCGTCTCTCTTTGATCGAGTCGCTTGTCAGGGAGCGATAGCCAGATGGATCTACAGTCGGGCCTATCTCATACTGGTATTAGGCCGACACCTGTGATTCCACCTATGGCTCCTCCAGTCATGCCTTCAGTTCCTGAGCCGAACCGTGCATCTTCGTCTGCTCCGCCTTCTGATAGGTTTGAGCAGATGATGCTGTTGATGCAGCAGCAGCAGATTCATCAGCAGCAGCAGCAGCAGTTTCTGTCTTCCATGGCTGGCATCTTTGCTTAGTCGGTGGGGACGACTCCACCTGCTTCACCTATGCACCCATCTGAGAGCGCTAGTGCGAGCGGCACATTTAAGTGATTCCACCGCTTACGACCTCCCACATTTGTGGGTTCTCATAGACCCGAGGAAGCCGAGTACTGGATTGATTGCATCTTTAAGATGCTTAGATCGCTGCACTATTCTGAGGTTGAGCAAGTCGAGCTTGCCTCCTTCATGTTTGAGAAGGAGGCCAGTTTATGGTGGGACAGTGTTCTTCGCACTGTTGAGGAAGGATTTGAGTGGTCGTGGCAGGCATTTGAGGCAAGTATTTTCCAGTTACATACCGACATGAGAAGGAGAGTGAGTTCCTTCGCCTCCGCCAGGGAGGGATGTCGGTGACGGAATATGAGAACTGGTTCACTGAGCTAGGTCGCTATGTTCCTTTGGTTCTAGGTGATTAGCCGATGAAGATGCAGCATTTTTCTGAGGGATTGAGGCATGAGATTCGATCGAAGATGTGTTGTGCTAGCATTTCTTCCTATGCGGAGTTGGTGAGCATGTCCTTGCGAGCTGAGCAGGACGGGGACAGGTCATTCCGTATGCGAGCACCTATGGTTCCCAGACCACGACCTGACTTTCAGAGTACACCATTTCTCGACAAGAGGCCGCGGGTAGATTCTCCTCTCGGCAAGAGGCCGCAGTAGGTGCGAGCTGATCTTCGCTGTTCGTATTGTGGGAAGATGGGGCATTTGGATCGTACTTGCTTTTCGCGTATGCGGGACAGTGGTTTTACTCCACCGCAGAGGATCAGTGTCCGATGCCTCAGGTTATATCACCTCCACCTCTTCGTTCAGCGCCAGCTCATCCATCCTTCAGACCTTCTGTACCTAGCTTCAGGCCACCTCAACGGCCCATGGTTCCTCCACCGAATCGCCAGTAGCAGGCTCGAGTTCACGCGCTCTCAGCTGAAGGGCCTGTGGCTGACTTGGTGCCGAGATCCTTCGAGGTTACAGCGCACATTGAAGGTATTCCCATTTCTATGTTGGTGGATACAGGGTCCACTACCTCTCTTATATCATATGCGCCAGTTAGGCGTCTGAATTTGGGCACTGTTTCCATGAAGAGAGTGACACTCACTACCGCTGCAGGGATCTCCTCTGCTATGAACAAGCATTGTTTAGATTGTTTGATTGATCTTGGGAGTGGATCGATTCTTGTTGACTTTTTTGTCACACCTCTTTACCATTACGATGTCATTATGGGTATGGATTGGCTCACGAGGATGCGAGCAGAGATTGATTGTGAAGCAAGGTCGGTGACGATCCATAGACCTGAGGGTGAGACAGTTACTTTCCCAGTTCAGGTTAGTTACCCTTTTCGTCTTGGTTATTATACATCTCTGTTGGAGAGTATGGCTGAATCGATGTTTGAAAGCACACCTGTAGTTCGGGAGTTTGAAGATGTGTTTGAGTCGATTCCTGGATTACCTCCTCAGCGCGAGATTGATTTTACTATCGATCTCATGCTTGGCGCGGCGCCCATTTCTTTGCCCACCTATCGTATGCCTTCGAGTGAAATGAAGGAATTGAGGAAGCAGATAGATGGTTTATTGAATTTGGGCTTTATTCGGCCTAGTGTGTCTCCTTGGGGAGCACCTGTCCTGTTTGTAAAGAAGAAGGATGGTTCCTTGCAATTATGTATTGATTATCACAGGTTGAATCTGGTAACTATGAAGAATAAGTACCATTTGCCTAAGATCGATGATTTATTTGATCAGTTGAAGGGGGCACGGTACTTTTCGAAGGTTGATCTGCAATCAGGGTATCATCAGTTGCGCGTTAAGAATGGGGACGTGCAGAAGACCGCTTTCAGGACTAGCTTTGGCCACTATGAGTTCCTTGTGATGTCGTTCGGTCTCACGAACGCACTGGCCGTGTTCATTGATCTGATGAACAGGGTGTTTTGGCCATTCTTATTCCGATTCATCATTGTCTTTATTGATGACATCTTGATATATTCTGCGAGTCGGGAAGAGCACGAGGAGCACTTAAGAGCAGTATTGGATACTCTTAGGAAGAATCAGCTTTTTGCGTAGTTCAAGAAATGCGATTTCTTGGAAGAGGAAGTCAAGTTCCTAGGACATGTGGTGTCCAAGGAAGGGATAGCTGTCGATCTTGCTAAGGTAGCTGCAGTTTAGGACTGGAAGCAGCCTGGTTCAGTTACTGAGGTAAGGAGCTTTCTGGGTCTAACAGGCTATTATCGACGCTTCATACGAGACTTCTCGAAGATAGCCAGACCGTTGTCTCAGTTAACACGGAAAGATTTGAAGTTTGCTTGGAATGAGAGGGCGGAGATAGCTTTTCAAGAGCTGAAGGACAGGTTGACGTCCGCCCCTGTGGTAGTATTGCAGAGCAAGGGGTTAAGTATATGATATATACTGACGCCTCTCGTGTTGGCCTGGGTTGTGTCCTTATGCAGAAGGATAGGGTGATTGCTTATGCTTCGAGACAGTTGAGGAAACACGAAGAAAATTACCCTACACACGACTTGGAGTTGGCAGCAGTCATTTTCGCATTAAAGCTCTAGAGACATTACCTCTATGGAGAGGAGTTCGAGTTCTTTTGCGACCACAAGAGCCTTAAGTATATTTTCACGCAGCGTGACTTGAATATGAGGCAGCGCCGATGGATGGAAACATTGAAAGACTTTAAGTTCGATGTTTCTTACCATCCGAGCAAGGCGAACCTTGTGGCAGATGCGTTGAGTCGCAAGAAGACTATAGAGTTTACGGCTCCGCTAATGATAGCAGAATGGGATATGTTGGAGTTTGTGCGAGACTTTGAGCAGAAACTTATAGTGGAAGAGCCGTATGAGGTTATCGCACACATTCGTGTACAGCCCCTCATCGATGAGAGGATTGTTGCAGCTCAGGCAGATGATGAGCTTTTGGCGAAGATGAGAAAGTGGGTTGGTACAGATGAGAACTCCGAGTGGAGTGTTAGTTTAGATGGGGGCCTGCGATTTCGTGGCCGGTTATGTGTCCCAGACATTCCTGACTTGAGACGGGAGGTTCTTAAGTCAGCCCATAGTTCTAAGCTTGCGATGCATCCAGGTAGCACGAAGATGTATCAAGATATGAGAAGATCTTATTGGTGGGACAACATGAAGGTCCACATTGCTGAGTTTGTATCTCGTTGTCTCACGTGCCAGCAGGTTAAGGCAGAGCATCACCGACCTCCTGGGCTGCTTCAGCCCATGCCCATAGCAGAATGGAAGTGGGACTTCATCTTAATGGACTTTATTTCTGGGTTGCCGAGAACGAGGAAGGGACATGACTCTATTTGGGTGATCGTAGACCGATTGACGAAGTCGGCTCATTTCTTACCGATCAGAGTCACAAACTCTGCAGATGAGTTGGCTAGGTTGTACATCAAAGAGATTGTACGTCTGCATGGAGTCCCCTTGGAGATTGTATCTGACAGAGATATGCGTTTCACATCTATCTTCTAGACTCGTATCCAGGAAGCGATGGGTGTGAAATTGAAGTTTAGCACTGCGTTTCATCCGCAGACAGATGGGCAGACGGAATGTGTGAATTAGATTTTGGAAGACATGTTGCGAGCTTGTGTTTTGGACTTCAAGGACAGTTGGAATGATTGTCTCCAGTATGCAGAGTTCATGTATAATAACAGTTTCCAGGCGAGTATTGGCATGGCTCCCTACGAGGCATTGTATGGTCGCCCGTGCAGAGCACCGCATTGCTGGGCAGAAGTTGGCGAGCGTAGTTTGATTGGCCCGAAGTTGGTGCAGGCGACTTCAGAGAAAGTTGACATTATTCGACGTCGACTTCTGACAGCCTAGAGCAGGCAAAAGAGTTACACTGATACGAGGCGGCGACTGCTTGAGTTTGAGGTTGGAGACCATGTATTTCTTAAGGTTTCCCCTAGGAAGGGAGTTCTGCGGTTCGGTAAGAAGGGAAAGCTCACGCCTATATTTATTGGTCCATTTCAGATTCTGGATCGAGTAGGAGTGGTAGCATACCGCCTTGCTTTGCCCACACCACTTACGAGCGTGCATAACGTATTTCATGTTTCTATGCTGAAGAAGTACGTTCCTGATCCTTCGCATATTATTAGTTGAGAGCAGGTGCAGTTGAGCGAGGGTGCCACATAGGTACTGTGACCGATGCGTATCCTAGACAGGAAGGAGGAGGTATTGCGTAGCAAGGTCATCGCTCTTGTGAAAGTTCTATGGACGCATCATAGTGAGGAAGAGGCTACTTGGGAAACTGAAGCTGAGGTCAGAAAGAGCTACCCTCAGATCCTTGAGGAATATGAGAAGGTACGAATTTCGAGGACGAAATTTTCTTTAAGGGGGGTAGATTGTAATGACCCGAAAAATTTTATGCCAAGACCCGAGTACTACCTCTATTTTCCTTAAAAGCTATTTTGGGGTAATTAGCGCTAAACTCGATTGCTTGTGAAATTAGCATCAATCACTTTAAATTTGATCTACATGACTCAAAACTTGTAGAATAGTTAGCGCTATGTTACTCTGAAATCTGGGATTCATCGCTAAATCCAGTTACTCTTGGGAATTTTTGGAAGTTCTGGATCGGACCTGGACCGCGCGTCGAAAGTTCGATGGAGATGATCTTAGTCAGTTATGGTCATCATGTTGGACTTGACCATCACCTCAAAAATCAAGTCCAGATGATGTTCTGGGTCGTTTTGATTGAGTCCGGAGTGAAGAGTGTGGGAACGGTGAGAAATTAAATGTGACTTTATGAAATCTGAGTCGTGTCACTTACGTGACGATTTTAAGCAATCTGACCGTTGGATTCTGACCCAATTTCACCCTCGGATCAGGGAAGATGGCCCTGACATGTCATAGTGCTTGTGGACCTGATCGAGTTTCTGTGACCATTGAATTGAGTGTGGTCTGCCACGGTTGATCTGTAAAGCCGATCGGTATGAACACTTAGCCTGACCTAGATCCATGGTCAGTGAGCTTAAGTCCGAATGCACGTGGAGAAAGGACCACCAGAAGTGCTTCGTTGGATCGAGAGAGGCCTGATTTGGTTATAACCTAAGTATACCTTGGCCCTGGGGTTATTTTCATCAATATTAAGCCTATATATAGACCTTAAAACCCTCACTCTCTTTTCCATACGAATTTCCTAACCCTAGCTAAGAAAGAGAGAGGGAAAGAGAGAGTAAGTGAGAGAGAAGTTGGTGAATCATTTGAGATTCTTTCCGGTTACTCTACATCCTTAAACCTTGACTTTGGACTCGTTATTCAGGTGATTCTGAGTTCATCTTTGGGTAAGTTAACCTAACCCTAATCTGTTTTAGAGCTTAGAATAGTCTATGTGTTGTTGTAGCTCATTTCTATTCTTGCCTTAGATTATCCTGTCGCCGTTGACGAAGACATATCGTCTGAATCAGTTCGGTGCTCTATTTCTGGTTTAAGGTGCGGACTTTAATCGTATAGGTTATGGTTTTCAAGGCTTTCAATGTCAGTTAATGGTTTATTCTTGTTATGGGTGCAATTTCACATGCTAAATGTTATGTTTATATTGTATTCCTGATATACATGCCTTATGTAGAGATTTGTGTATTCTATGTATATGTAGAAAGTACCATATACGTATAAAATGTGAACATGTGTTTGCCATGATTATTTGTCGTGTATTTGTGCTAGATGTATGTGTGTCAACTCCTTGGCAAAAGGAATTGTCCAAATGCGTGTATTTCAACATGCGTCATGTATGTTGAACTTTGTAGTCTAAGTGTTTGTAGAAATGTCTGAATGATCTATAGTGTAATATATTATACTATTTGCGGGCGTTGAGAAGCGATTCTCAACTCTCCTATTGTGGTGTATGATTTCCTATATGCAAGTCAAATTCCTTGTTGTTTAACTTCCAGTATTACTTATGTACAAATCCATGTTAAGTTCATATTCTTCAAATGCTCACATGCTATATCATTTGAAGTGTTGTTCCATTACTGTTCTAAATTGCATATGCATAGCTCTTATTGGAATGTGTTTGGGACTATGAATAGTCCAGGAAATCGGTAATCGGCCTTGAGTTTGTGGCTGAGGTTGCTTTCGCCACGTAGGATGCGATTTGATGAACCCGAGTCGTATTAGAGTTGTCGGCAATGGTTTGGCCACACGGAGTGTTTACGCACTCTATGTCATTCAACCCAACGTGCGCTTGTGCTAGTCGAGTTCGTCAAGTAACCCGATTGTCCGATGTATGTTCACCATGTATGGACGCTAATGTTTGAATCTAAGGTACCAAACTTACCAGTGCAAATCCCGTTAACCATTGTACTTGGATCCGCTAAGACTCATGAGCCGGACATGGTGGTATAGGACACCGTGGTCAAGCTATCGGCCTACGCTGGGGTGACGAGCCTCCCCGTAGTGACCAGTGAGCAACCAAACTCGTGAGCCGATTATGGTGGTATGGGACACTATATTCGTGCTGTCGACCTACATTGATTGGTGACGAGCCATTTGTAGTGACCTCGAGCATACCTGGATACTGCGTTGAGGTGACGAGCCTTATTGTAGTAACGAAGGTATGATAGGCATGCATTGATTGGTGACGAGCCCTTTACAGCGACCTAAAAAATCATATGATTGTATGAGATGTCTTGGACTGACGACCCTAAAATGGATCACTGTTTGAAAATTGATATGAGGAAGGCACCTTAGCTTCCCAATCCTGCTGTATGAAAAGGACTAATAACAACTTGGTAATCATGTTCATGCACCGCATTGCATGTGCCTGGAAGAGGTGGAGCACTTGAGGTGGTGTCATGCGTAACGTAAGATAAAGACGTTAAGGGTGTACGAGCGAGGGCACGCATCATTCTACATACATCCTTGCACTAACAAGAGTACTTAGGACATGTTTGATTATTCTGCTTTATCATTACTGCTTGATTGAATTGATAACATGTTAACCCTTGCTTTATTGTTCCACTGAGTTGATCACTCACTCCCACATTCTGGGACGGTGTTTAAACACCTACCAGACTCTGTCTTAGATGCAGATATTGATGCGACCCCTGAGGCAGAGCAGGAGTTCGAGGATGATGAGGCTGCATTTTCTTTCATGCAGTTTTCAGGTGGGTTCTTGTGAGCCTTGTTCTGATGCATGGGATTCTGGAATTTCTTTTTGGGAATAGATGATGTCATTTGATGCTTGTAATTTTGATAGTAACACTTGTAACACTTGTAAGTATGACCTGGCATGTATATGTACTTCAGTGATTTGTACATGTGCACTTATGTTTCTTTAAGTTTTCCGCTTGCGTTCCTTCACTTATCTCTGAATTATGTTTGCAGTTTGGCTTAATCTATTCCATGTTTTATGTACTCATACAGACAACATACATCCATTATTCAATATGTTGCATAAGTGATGTTTTGGAACTCGAGAGCTGAGTTATGCTCGACCCCCGAATTTCAGGGCGTTACACATTCGTAAGACCCCCCCAAATTCCTGTTTTGATTCCTGTAGAAACTCTTGAGGATGGAGTCTTTAAAATAAATTACCCCCTCATTGATGGACTGACGACCTTGGATTTGGTACCCTTAAACTAGCCTTGTGCACCCCGTGAACTCTAGAGAGTTACTGTGGCTAACCCTATGCGTAAAACCCACCGAGTTCACTGCCCCGGTAGCTTCACTGGGCCCCTCTGATTGATCGTGGTTTGTGAACTCCCTGGCCACGATAAGTCTAGCGAACTCATAAGAGTTACAGAGACCATTCACATAAGACCCAACTCGGACATGAGTTTAAAAAACTGTGCCTGCTCCACTACTCATGAGCTTAAATCGTGTGTGAAAGTGTTCAGTCAAGTTAAGTCAATGTTCAGTCCAATTAAGTCAACTCAAGTCAAGTCAAGTAAAGTCTAGTCAAAGTATGTCTATTCAAAATATACTAGCTCCACCACTCACAGAGCTTAAACTATGTGTAACATCAAAATGCTACAAATGCATATATAATCACCTAATTTATTTAAGATATGCTTAAAGTATGCAATTGTTTGATATGATAAAATAAATCATGAAAATCTCAAATACTGATTAGACAAACATACAGAAATGTATTTCTCTTGAAACAGGTGCAAATTACAACGACAAATACTTTTAGAATGTTTACAATACTCTATTCAAAAGTTAATCTTCAGGATCAACTATTAGTCTTCAATTATAATATATTTATCTTTTCGATGAGAGTTATGGGATTTTTTTGTCTCTTGCTTCTTTGATGACGAGGGTAAATTATCCCGTAAAATTCTCAAAGGCGGCGGAGAATGAAATCGCAAAGAATCATTATTGTCTTTTGAAAAATTTGATGACTCAAATAAATTCTCTGAACTCCTCAAAGGAATGCCAAATGCTATCCATCCTTCATGGGTATCAACAGGTTTTACTTCATAAATAGTATCTTCTGAAGAAATCTTTATGCAAAGCTGACCTGGATAGGGGGCATGTGTTGAGGGTCAAATATTGTATATTATTCCCCATTTATATCTTGGTTTTATGAACAAGGTAATGCTTAATGTTCTATTTTACTCATGTTTGTGTTGCAAGGTGAATTTAAGAGCTTAGATTGAAAATAGTGTTAAAAGCATGGATTTGATGCTCAAGAATCACCAAGGCAAGGGATGGATCATAGGAGACTAAGATTGAAGAATTCACATGCCAAAGATCCAAGAAAACTAAGTGAGGAATGAAGAGAATCAAATAATGAAGTGAATAAAAGGAATCCTAAAATCGTCCTAAGAAAAGCATATTCTAAAACTCTGGGTCATGTTGTGAAATTATGCAGAGTAAAGTCTATTTTGGAAAACTATGCAGACTGAAGTCTATTTTAGCAAACTCCGTAAATTTGAGGCGATTTCTAGAGTTTTTTAACTAAGTACAAAAGTTGGAGTTCCACAACTATAAATAGGACTCCCTAGGATGTTCCTAGTCATCTTCTAGCGTTTAAGGAGTGGAGCAAAAGGGTGGAGAAGCCATCGCCAAGAGTTTGTCTTCTTCTTCCTTAGTTGTTTTCATGTTTTTCTTAAGAGACTTTAGTCCAATTATGTGTATGGTTGGCTAAACCTCTTAGCTAGGGCTAAGAGGTGAAGCTTATAACATGATGGGATATTTCTATTGCTTTAATTCATGTTTATGTTGAACTCCATGGATTATAATTTGATATTTAAGGAATACTTTCAGTTTTTAATGGTTTATTGTGACTCAAATTATAGTAGATCTGCAATAACTTTAAGTATCTTCTTTTCCTGATTTGAGATTGTGAAATTAGTAAGTCCCGTTCACCATCGTCCCTTGGGCATGGTAGGGTGATGAAATCCTTCCTAGTCTTCACGATTCTCCTGCTTTGAGATTATGTGATTGGTAAATCCTATTATTTGCCATTGTCTCCTAGGCATGATTCGGTGATAGAATCCTTATCAATTATCATAGTTCTCCTTCATTGAGAATTAGGTCAATGAAAGTTCAGATTTTATTTTATTGATATATTTTCTAATTGGATAGGATATGATTCCAATTCTAATTGTGTTACTTGAATCCAGCAAGAGGGCTCCCTGATCACTACAAGTGAATCCTTCGCACCCTAGTTCTCACCTTTAAATTCTTAGTTTTAATTACTCTATTCACAATTACTCTCTCAAATACTTTAGAATTAGTTTCACATCTTCTTCTAGTTCTACTTCTAGTTAATTTTAGAAATGTACAAGTTTCAGTCCCTGTGGATTCGACCTCGGTCTTACTGAGATTATTACCACATCGCGACCCTACACTTGGGGTTATGAACAAGTTTTTGGCACCGTTGCTGAGGATTGACGGTTGCATTTTCTGGATTTGATTAGTTTTGGAATTAGGTTAAGATTATGATTTATTTACTTTCTATTTTTAGGTTAGGGTTCTTTCTTAATTTGTTTTTAGAAACCAACTTTTCTTTCTATTTCTAGATTTAGAAACTTTCCTAATTTTTTTTTAAAAACTAGCTTTTCTTTCTATTTCCATATTTAGAAACTTTCCTAATTTGTTTTTAGAAACTAACTTTTCTTTCTATTTCTAGATTTAGAAACTTTCCTAATTTGTTTTTACAAACTAACTTTTCTTTCTATTTCTAGATTTAGAAACTTTCTTAATTTAATTTTTTTAGAAACTAACTTTTCTTTCTATTTCTAGATTTAGAAACTTTACTAATTTGTTTTTAGAAACTTTCCTAATTTGTTTTTAGAAACAAATTTATTTTTAGGACTAATTTTTTGTTTTGTTTTTAGGTTAGGGTTTTTTCTGATTTATTTTTAGAAACTAACATTGTTTATTTTGTAGGATCCTAACATAGAACTCTCCAAACCGGCAAACTCCTTCTAACTTCACATCTACTTACTTTCCATATTGCTGTATGATTTTTCTTTTATTCTATTTTAGGAATAGATTCAAAATTAGGATTTCACCATGTATATGCAAGAGTGGGAACGTCAATATGCTGAGCTAATTTTAGAGAATGCGAGAAATTGTGAAGGGCTGTCAGATGACTATGTTAGAAAACAACCTACGACTCAATTTTTTTTGAAACATCATCAAGAACCAAATGGAATACAATGCTCCACTAGTTAAGAAGTCCTTACGCAATCGTATGCGGGAGAACAATTACACCCCACGGATTAAGAAAACAATACATGATTGTTGGGATTATCATGGGAGTGAGAACTATTATCACCCGTCAGACAAGAAGAAAACAATGAGAGATTATATTATGGGTGATAATATGTACCAACAACCACCAGATTCTCCCACCTATGACTCGTATGACTATAATCAGTAGAAGCATCAATGTTGGGAATATGAACCAGCAATACATCATAGTGACAATTCTCTTGGGTCATCTACCTTCGAAACCCAACCAGAAATGATCCAAAAGGAGTCACTTCAGGGTTACATAGACGATTTTACTAGCACCAAAAGAACGATAGAAGCGCTTGCATCGTGCCTTGATAGTTCACCCCAGCCTTAAGCCAATTCAATTCTTCATTCCCAACTCCCTACTTATCATCAGTGGAAACATCAAGATTGGGAAGTTAAATCAATAATGCATCACAGTGACAATTCTCTTGGGTCCTATACCTCTAAGATCCAATAAGAAACGATCCAAGAGAATTCACTTCAGAATTCCACACAAACTATAAAGCTCATCCAACAAAACACACTCTAAATATTTTAAGAACTTATAAAAGATATACAACAGTTAGGTTCACGTGATGCGATTATGGAGAATAATGATATTAAGAATGAAGAGTAGGATTGTGTTAATGAGCATACGGTTCAATTTTCTGAAGACTCGATCTCGGTGGCTATCCAAAGGAATGATCAAGAGACATAGGTGTCTTTCAAATATAATAATACTGACACGCTCCAGTCATATGACACACTTGACTTCAATGAGGAGGAAGAGGCTAGTTTATTCGAGCCTCAACTCAACCTAGAAAAACAGTGTGAAGAAAGTGATCTCATCCCGCTTGTGAACTGTACTGAATTGGAAGATGATAAGTATTGGGATGAGAATCATGAGTTTATAGCCCCAAGATTCACTGGGATCGATTTTAATTATGGTTCAGAAAAGTGATCACGAGGTATAGGAAGTTGTTGACCATAATGATCTACTCCACCCATCTGACACACCTGATTTAAATGTGGAGGATGAGCCTCTTTTAAATGACCCTTCTAGCTCTTTTGAGGTGTGTGCAAACCACTCTCCTGATTTAGATTATAATATGATTAGGGAGATGGACAAGTCACTCGATATGGCTCTGAAATTTGAAACCACTCAGTTAAGGCCATCATCTGGGCTATCAACCGTTGATGATATAGTGCCTCTACTGAGTAGTAGCAATGAACAGAATCTTCACATCAATGCGCTTACTGATCTACAATCTGTCTATATAGGGCAAGGTGAGATGTATCCGGTGACAATTGACTCTCACTAAGGTGAAGAGTAAGAGATCATGTTTCCCTCTATTCTAAGAGAAGACGAAGGAATCATTGGGCATATCATCACATACCTCAATGTGAAAAATGAGCCACTCTTAACTGACTATCTCAACTCTCTGAAAGATCGCTTGACATATTTTACACATTCAAATGATCCCATGATAAAAGAAATAATGGATGCCTTACAAAACAATACCTTGGTGGTTGTTACTGACCGAGAGAACCCTTATTCCGAAGCCCCTCCTTCCATAGATCTTGAATGTTTACCATTAAGAGAGGAGGAGCTAAAAGTTAAACTGAAGCTTGAAATTTTGGAATATGTTGAGATTACATCACATACTGAGAATTTCTCTGAATTTTATCTACTTGTTGTCTCTGATTCACCATGTTGCGCTATCTCTAAAACTTTCTTTGTCTCAGGTGAATCATATGTACTTTGGACACCTTAGGATATTAAAAGGAAACTTTATGCTAAGGTCCAAAAATTTCTCTAGAAAATCATGCTCCACGGCATCCAAACCTATTACAAAAAGGGCTTTTGGATGATCTTGTTACGAAACCTACTGATAAATTTATCAAGATACTAGCTGGAGGAGGAACCTTGCGGCATGAATAAGTAGCTTTCCCCTGTTTTCCTAGTTAGGTTTATTGCTTTCAAAGAATTTAAGATTAAGATAGTTTGCCTTTCACCGTTTAGGATAGTTTGCTTTTTGCTATTTAGGAAAGTCTATTTTCTGGTGGTTTAATTGTTGTGCTAATCTATCTTCACAGTGAGATATTTTGAAAAAAAACCTCAGAATTCCTTCTTCAGGTACTACCTTTCCACCACTTCCTTTTTCTTTTCGTTGCATCATTTGCATTGAATGCTTATCTCTTTTACAATGAGGACAATGTATATTTTAGATTGGGGGCATGGATTAGGCTGGCTAATTAGTTGTTTTCTTAGTCTTTGGGCGAAGTTGTGAAAATTGATAAAAAAATTTGAAATTTCTGCAAATTTAAGTGATCTCGAAGTTAATACATGAATTAAAATTACAAGATACCTAATGTTGATGCCTTATGTCTCTTGAATTTTAGTCACTTGAGAGATCTCAAAATTAAGTTAAGTCATTGATCCTTGATTACAAGTTTTAAACATTGACTGAGTCATGATTTCACATGTCACATCCAGCTTATACATTAAAGTGTCAGTTTCATATTGAATTGTTAACTTGATGATTATTAAGCATGGAAAGAACTAACCTGGGGAATTTGTCCATCATGTTCAATGGGAAGAATTGAAAAGAAAGAAAAAGAAAATACCCAGCTAAAAAAAGTTGTCGTCGAAAAGGGCTACCTATTAAAGATCTTTAAAAAGGTTAACATAGCGTGAAAGCCATTGATGAAAAAATCAAAAGCTGGAGGAATAAAAGAGGAAACTAAAAGATGAACTATAAGGTAAGTTTCGGTTTAGGTTTTGGTTGTCCTGAATGCTCTTTTAATTATCAATGTTATCATAAAAGTGACGAATTGAACCTTTGATTGTGATAAGTCTAGACTTCATTATACACCCATGGAACTCAATGTTTGGAATTGTTCTAATGGGAGGATTAATGCTTTGAACTTGATTATGAAACTTCCTGAGTGCTAGAGTTTAGGAGAAGGTAATGCATAACATTAATGTATTTTAGAATTCTATTATTTGGATTTTTTTTAAAAAAACCACTTGAGCTTATAGAAATTATCCTATGGTTCTCAAAATATTTTTTGCATACTTTGCTCGAGACTAGAAAAATGCTAGTTGGAGATTATGTTGGGGGTCAAATATTGCATATTATCCCCCATTTATATCTTGGTTTTATGAACATGATAATGCTTAATGTTTGATTTTACTCATGTTTGTTTTGCAAGGTGAATTTAAGAGCTTAAATTAAAAAAGGTGTTAAAAGCATGGATTTGATGCTCAAGAATCACCAAGGCAAGGGATGGATCTTAAGAGACCAAGATTGAAGAATTCACATGCCAAAGATCCAAGAAAATCAAGTGAGGAATGAAGAGAATTAAAGATTTGAAGTGAAGAAAAGGAATCCTGAAATCGTCTTGAAAAAATATATTCTGAAACTCTGGGTCATTTTATGAAATTACGTAGAGTGAAGTCTATTTTAGAAAACTGCACAGAGTGAAGTTTATTTTAGCAAACTATGTAAATTTGAGGTGGTTTCTAGAGTTTCCAACTAGGTGCGAAAGTTGGAGTTCCACAACTATAAATAAGACTCCTTAGGATGTTCCCAGGCATCTTCTAGGGTTTGAGTAGAGCAAAAGGGTAGAGAAGCTGTCGCCAAGAGTTTTTCTTCTTTTTCCTTAGTTGTTTTCATACTTTCTTCTAGGGTTTTAGATCCAATCATGTTTATGGTTGGCTAAACCTCTTAATTAGGGCTAAGAGGTGAAACTTGTAGCATGATGAGATATTTTTATTTCTTTGATTCATGTTTATGTTGAACTCCATGGATTCTAATTTAATATTTGAGGAATACTATCAGTTTTTAATGGTTCATTGTTACTCAAATTACAGTGGATCTGTAATAGCTTTGAGTATCTTCTTTTCCTGATTTGAGATTATGAAATTATTAAGTCCTATTGTTCACCATCGTCCCTTGAGCATGGTAGGGTGATGGAATCCTTCCTAATCTTCACAATTCTCCTCCTTTAAGATTATGAGATTGGTAATCCTGTTGTTTGCCATTGTCTCCTGGGCATAGTTTGGTGATGGAATCCCTGCCAATTATCATAGTTCACCTTCATTGAGAATTAGGTCAATGAAAGTTCAGATTTGGTTTTATTGATATATTTTCCAATTGGATAGGATAAGACTCCAATTCTAATTGTGTTACTTGGATCATGCAAGAGGGCTCCCTGATCACTACAAGTGGATCCTTGGCACCCTAGTTCCCACCTTTAAATTCTTAGTTTTAATTACTCTATTCACAATTACTCTCTTAAATACTTCGGAATTAGTTTCACATCTTCTTCTAGTTCTACTTGTAGTTAATTTCAGAAAAGTACAAGTTTCAGTCCCTGTGGATTTGAACTCGGTCTTACTGAGATTATTACTATATCGCCACCCTACACTTAAGGTTGTGAACAGCATGATCTGTCTCTTCAAAATAACCTATGCCTTGGTCTTTTTGATAACTTCTTAGCTGCGGTGGAAGGATTCGTATGGCATGGTCTACTAGATAATACTCCCTTACCAAGTAATATTGATGAGCCCACCAGCACATCTAGGAATAAGAAGTATGAACTGGATAATTATAGCAAGGGATTATAAAGCGAGATCCAGTATTGACATTCAAGAGTTGCCTCCATATTAGAGCCCAGTTATATGGTCTGATATCATAACTCCTCATGGGTCTCGTGACAACGTCACAAGTCTCTGGTACTATTTGGTTAAAACCAAATTGACGAGAGAATTTGCTTGGATAATACGGTTCATGTTAGAATGTGCTACCTTCCCTCAGTGGAAGAGTACTGGATCTGATGGAAACAAGAAATGAATGCTCGCCGAAAGAGATGGAATCATCATCAACAACCTCTATACCCTCCAGATGGTTAGTAATCGAAAATTGATAAAAGTCGATATGGTCACTATTCTCTATCTTTTGGGTGACCCAACCTTTCAACTTTTCAATCATCTTCCTTAATTGATAATGCTGAAGAGGGAGTTGATGAGGGTTTGAATATGCTCTTCCAGAGTCAGCAAAGGTCTAAGAAAAGTATACTCTTAGCCAGCCTATGAAGAAATGCCAGGGAGCACAAACTGGAAAAGATTTGGTCGTTGAATCTCTAGGACCGGAAATGATGTCCCCGAAAGTGCAATATAATGAGCAAAGAACTGAAGGAGCTAACGAATACCTCTGACCCTCCCCCATTGCACCCACAACTACAAGGAGAGATGGTCTGATGATATCTATTTGTTCTGAATCGGGACATATCACCAAACTCAGTCAGTAAGCTAGAAAAGCAGCTAATTCACAAGAACAACTGTATTCGGTGGTACTCTTAATATTCTCGCGAACAGTCTTGAGATCTCAATGATTATGGTCTACAAAACTATCAAAGCAAAATAATATGGTTATTAAAACAAAGATGAAGACTCGGAAAGAGAAAGTAGCAAGAAAGAAATATACTGTAGTTTTTGAGAGAAATGAGCTAGCCATTTAAGGGAATTAATTTCATTAGGCTGTGGGAAGTTAGCCATTTCTCTGAAGAGTTCGAGAGTGGTCTTTGAAATCTTAGACATACTATCTCCTATAGAGATAAGAGCAAGCTCTTCATTTGAAGGAACGTATACATCAAAGATATTGCCCATAATGGGGAGACCTGATATGCAGAGAAGATCCCATAAGGTGATACTCATTTCGCCAGAAGGAAGATGGAATGAATTGGTGATTGGAGACTGGTGATTGAGGAAAATCCTAAATATAGTGGCATCTCCATAAAAAAATGTTTAGATATGGCTATGATTACATTGAAGAGGTTAATCTGTTTCAAGATAGTAGTATGTTTTCGAACAATGGCTCGAGCTCAAGCACTATAGAAATCCCGAGGCGATGGAAGACCTTTGGAAATTCATTTGTTCTTCAGGTTGAATGGCCATTGAAGAAATGTTGCTGAGCGGCTTCAAAGAAGTGAGTGGAAAATGGCTGATGAGGATTGTAGCAAGGACGTAAGAATCACATTTTATAAATCATGCCAGCTTTCTGACGAGATTTGTTGCCTTCCAAACATCCTTCTAGAATTCTTGGTTCCATCATAATCTAATTATCTTCAGAAATAAGGTTATTTCGAATCATGTGATAAAATGGTTCACTATGCAGAATTGACCAATGATGTTGGAAATTGACAGGGATAGCAACTGTTTCGTTCTCAGAAGGGTTTTGAAATTATAAGACTTCTTCATGAATTTCTATATAGTTCCAAGTGTTTTGGGAAGTTTTTCTAGATCTTAAAGAGGATGAATGATTCTTCCTTCTTGAAGACGAGGCCTTCAAGTGCTTCATATTTATGGATCAAAGATTGACAAGATTAAAGAAAAAAGAAAGAATTTAAGGCTGAGAAGAAAATTCGGCAGAATTTCAGAGCTTAGAGAAATTGTACTGAGTACAGAGAAGTTGCGCGGATGACAATTTGTGTGGCCAGACTAGTTGTGTGGCTAAACTAGTTGCACGGAAAAGATGAGTTGCGTGGCAAAAGTTATAGTCTGAAGAAGATTCGTGGAGAGGAAATGAATAGGAAGGCCAGTATTTATAGTCGATGGGACCCAGTTAGAGTTAAACAGGACCTAAATAAGAGGAGTTGCGGGGGTTTGCGCAACTTGATTTTCCAGGAAGCGATTGATTGATCCTTCAAATTGACCTGATGGTCGATCAAACCTCAGATCAAGGGGCCATCTGTTGAAGCATAAAATTAATTAGAAAAAGAAAGAAGATTGAAGAAAGAAGAAAGAAATAAGAGAAGTGATGAAAGTTGAGTTACGCGAGGGCTCAAGTTGTGCGGACCCACGCAACTCATCAGCGTGGTTCGTGCCAATTGCATTGAATGGATGCGAAGTGGGGTCCACAACATAAGATTCGAGGGCTCACACATGCAGATGCCTATAAATCCCCCCTTCCCCCTTCATTTGGGATGATCACATTTTCAGGAGACTGGTACCTCTAATAGGTATCACAGAGAGAAGAGGGAGAAAGAGAGGAAAGCTGACCCGCGCGACTCGCATTGAGTTACGCGGGCCCGCGCAACTCCTCGAGCCGGGCAACTCATCGCTGAGTTGCGTGAGTGATTCAAAAAATGGCATTTTGTTGTTATTTTTAAAGGAAATTCCTTCAAGATATTCCAAATTTCCTTTTGTATTCCTCATTCAAAGGCATATGAGAAAAAAGATCCACACAACTCATCTCCTATGGAGACTTGAATGCTATGAGCTGGAATGCTTCTAAAATTTATATTTGAATTCATTTAGTATTTGTACTTTCAATTATAATGACTTATCTTGGAATCAAAGGTTAAAAAGGATAAAAACGAATTTAGATTAAATAAATAAGATGATTATTCTCTTCATTCCTTTCCTTTGTTATTATTAAGTGAGATATTCCCCAAATCAAAATACCCTTTGTTTCTGGTCGAAACAGTATTGCGCGGGTGAATAGTGTTGCATGGATGAAAAGTTGTGCAAGTGAATAGTGTTGTGTGATGAATAGTGTTTCACGTGATAGTGTTGCGCGGTGAATAATGTTGTGCAGATTTGATGGGTTTATTCCGTGGTCATGCAATAAAAGGCCTCCACAGCCTTGTGCTTTGCAGTTTTGAAGGTTCCATTCACAATTCAATTTGCGATGTATACACCTCTCAAGTGTCAACTCAAAGCAAAAGATTATGGACTAGCACAACCCCTCTATTACTCTGACAGACACCAAATACGCCAAAATGCTGCCGAAATCATTATTGAATTGATTATACTTTCTTTCATTGCATAGATTCATTGTACTTTGTTTCAGAATCAAGGGAAACACGAGAATGTAATTGAAACTCAGAATTAATGAAATTTATGATGATGAATGTTCTTCTATTTTCTTTGTCAATTATTGAATGATAATTCCACTATCGAAATACCTTCATTTATAGTGGAAACAATCTAGAGTCGAATCAAACAAGTAATCAATCAAATAGGGTCTTCATCAATTACTTAGGAGTGTAAGTTCATATATCAAGTTTTTCCAATGTGCTTAGTGAATTTCAACTTACTTTCCATAGAAATACTATTGTTTCATAATATTAGTCATGCTCATCATCTCAAGATTGATTGAATAATCAAGTACTGCTTCCGAATTTATCTCATTTTTCTTCTTTTTACAGTTTTTGATTTTATATTGACGGACAGTTTCTATTATTCATTCTTTTCAGTCTTTTCAACATCATTCTTTTCAGACTTTTCATTCTGTTCCAGTCTTTTCATGACCTTTTTGTCAATATCACTTTTTTTTTTAAACTGGTTCTTTTCATCTTTTTAAGGTGGATAAAATTCTCCAGACTCAAGTCTTAACATCTATCAATGATTTACATACTAACAATTAGAAATTCTAGTGCCTTCATCGAAAGAAAATTAAATGTGACTTGTGATTTAGATCAATATGATATTCAAACTTCCTCTTAATCAGTTAAATGCAAGAACTTAAGTGATAGTTTACTCAGTTGATCAAACTCCAACAATTCAAAATTTAATCTCTATCTTATTATCATACTCAAGGCATTCTTACTTACACAAACTATTGCTTTCCAAATAGGTTTTTTAATTTGAAAAATTGAAAGTTTTCAAACTTTTTGCTCAACAACTAAGAAAACACTGATTAGTTAAGAAAATACTGATTAGTTTACCTAATCCACACCCCCAACCTAAAATCTACATTGTCCTCAATGTAAAAGGTATAAGCATGCAATGTACATGAGACAACGAAAAGAAAGAAGAAGTGATGGAAAGTTAGTACCTGAAGAAGGAGAATTGGAGACTAACAAACTGAAAGAAAACTATCCTAATCCTAAAATTCTATGAAAGCAATCAACCTAAATATACCTCCATCAGACTAGGAGATCAATCCTAGTCCAAAGGATCAATCAGAGGCATAGACATATCCTCTGAATCAAAATTCTCAATAAATTGCTTTAAATGATGTCCATTCACTTTAAAAATATTGTCATTTGCTGGATTCTTTATCTCGACAGCCCCATGAAGATAAATAGTCATGACAATGAAGTGCCGATCCAACGAAATTGAAGTTTACCCGAAAAGAGATGTAACCGAGAATTGTACAGAAGGACTTTTTGATTTGGTGTAAATGATTTCTGAAGGATGTTCTGGTTGTGGAACACTTTCATCCTGTCCTTGTAAATCCTCGACTTCTCGTATGCGTCATTCTGAATTTCTTTGAGTTTATTCAATTGAAGTTTGCACAATGAGCCAATGTTGTCTAAATTCAAATTCAAATTTTTGATAACCCAGTAGGCTTTATCTTCCATCTCTATGGGCTAGTAACAAGCTTTCCCATAGATGACTCTAAATGGAGACATTCTAATGGGTGTCTTAAAAGTTGTACGGTAAGCCCATAAAGCATCGGTCAAGCGGATTAACCAATCCTTACTGTCAGGGTTAATTATTTTTTCTAGAATTTATTTAATTTTTCTATTGAAAATTTCATCTTGCCCGCTTGTCTGCGGGTGGTATGGAGTGCTCACCTTATGAGAGACGTCATATTTCTTCATTAAGTTCTCAAATGGCCTATTACAAAAGTGTGAACCTCCATCGCTAATGATGGCCAGAGGCATTCAGAACTAGGAAATGATATTTTCTTTTAAGAATCTAATGATTGTTATATGATCATTGTTCCAGCACGGGATCGCTTCAACCCACTCAGTGACATAGTTTACTGCCAATAAGTTGTAAATATTTCCAAAGGATTGGGGGAATGACCCCATGAAATCAATGCCCCAACAATCAAATGCTTCAATGATAAGAATTGAGTTTAATGGCATCATATTTCGATGGGACAATCCTCCCAATTTCTTACAACACTCACAGGCTTTGCAAAACTCACGAGTATCTTTGAACATAGTGGGCCAGTAAAAGCCACACTGTATAATTTTGGCTGTAGTCTTTTTTACATAAAAGTGACCACCACAGGTCTGAGTGTGATAAAAGGAGATGACACTTTGATGTTTATTATCTGGCACACATCTCCTTAAAATTTGCTTTGGGCAATATTTAAACAAATAAGGATCATCCTAGAAAAACTTATGTACTTCAGTGAAGAATTTCTTCTTATCTTGCACAGTCCAATATGTCGGCGTGAAACCTATGGCAAGATAATTTGCAATGTCAGAAAACCAAGGTAATTGGGAGAGTTTGAATAGTTGTTCATCGGTGAACATGCCATTTATATGTGTCGTCTCATGGGAATCAGAGAAATCAAGTTTTAAAAGATGGTTAGCCACTACATTCTCTACTCCCTTTTTATCTCTTATTTCTAAATCAAATTCCTAGAATAGAAGGATCCATCTTATCATGCGGGGCTTGACATCTGTCTTAGAAAGAAGATACTTTAATGCCACATGGTCTGTGTAGATCATTTGATCTTGGATCCGATCAGGTAGGACCTAAATTTGTCCAAAGTGAACACTACGACTAAGAGTTCATTCTCCATAGTAGAGTAGTTCACTTGGGAAGAATTTAGAGTTCTACTTACATAGTGAATAACACAGGGCTTGAGCTTACTGAAAATTGGATGCATCGCACATAATCTCAAAGGGGATGCTCCAATTGGGTGGCTGCATGATAGATGTAGTAGTCAACATGCCCTTAGGCTTAGTGAAAAATTCTTGGAATTGCTCGGTCCACTCGTATGGTGCATCCTTTTGAAGTAGATTACATAAAGGACAAGATGGTGACTAAAGTCCTTTATAAATCGTCTGTAGAATCCAATGTGTCCTAAGAAGGATCGCACATCACGTATGCTTTTGGGAGGTGGTAGGTTAGAGATAAGATCAATTTTAGCCTTGTGTACCTCAATTTCCTTGGACGAAACTATATGTCCAAGAATAATTCTCTTGGGAACCATGAAATGATACTTCTCCTAATTCAGAATCAAATTCTTATCCTTACATTGCTTCAGCATATTTTTTAGATTTTTTAGACACTCGCTAAAAGATGACCAAAAATAGAGAAGTCATCCATGAAGACCTCTAAATATTGCCCCACCATATTAGAAAATATACTCAACATGCATCGCTGAAAGGTGGTAAGGGCATTACACTGTCCGAATGGCATCCTTTGATAAGCAAAGGTGCCATAGGGACATGTGAACGTTGTCTTCTCCTGATCTTCAAGGGCTATTTCTATTTGATTGTAGCTCGAATACCCGTCAAGGAAGCAGTAGTAAGAGTGACCAGCTAGCCTTTTCTAAATTTGATCAATGAAGCGCAAAGAAAAGTGGTCATTCCTCGTTATGGTATTCAATTTTCTGTAGTAAATGCACATTCTCCAACTAGTAGTGACTCTAGTTAACACGAGTTCATTGTCAGCATTGGCTATGATGGTGATTTCAGACTTCTTAGGAACCACCTGAGTTGGACTCACCCATTGATTGTCGGATATAGGGTATATAATACCTACATCCAACAACTTAAGCACTTCTCCCATAACCACCTCTTTCATATTTGGATTTAATTGATGTTGTGGTTGTCAAGAGGTTTTCACATTATCTTCAAGATGAATGCATGACTATAAATCAAATGATCAATTCCCTTGAGATCTGCAATCGACCATCCAAGGGCTCGTTTATGCTTAATGAGAGTAGAAATAAGCATACTATCTTGTTCTTCCTTAAGGTGGAAAGAAATCACCATCGAATATGTATCATCTTGACCTAAGCAGACATAATTAAGATCATCGGGCAACGGTTTTAGGTCAAGCTTCGGTGCCTTGAGGCTAAATGGTAGAGGCACTACATCAGTTTAGGAAAATTTCTCAAATTGTGAGCTCCACCAGTTAACTTCAAGTACCGGCATAACATCAAGTATGTCATCCATCTGCCTAATCGTGTCATCATCCAAATCCAAGAGTGGGCCAAACACGTCTCTAGAGTGTTAGAGTATAGAGTCAGGAGTACTTTATCTTCCATGAAAGAATCTGTCAAGTTAATGTCATAGATATCATCAACATCCTCTAACTGTTTTCTTACATTGAAAAAGATATTGAGATCCAATGTCATATCTCCGAAAGATAAATTCATAATTCCATTCCTGCAATTAATGATTGCATTTGATGTAGAAAGGAATGAGCAACCAAGAATGACGGGAATTTGAGTGCGCATATCTACGATGGGTTGAGTATCCAATACAATAAAGTCTACTAGATAGTAGAATTTACCAACCTAGACCAACACATCCTCAATCATCCCTCTTAGTACACGAACTGAGCAATCGGCAAGTTGTAATGTGGTCCGGGTGGGTTTTAATTCACTTAGACCCAATTGTTCGTAAACCGAGTAAGGGATCAAGCTTACACTTGCCCCCAAGTCAAGAAGTGCATGCTCAATCTGGTGATTCCCAATTATACAAGTGATAGTTGGGCTACCAGGATCTTTATATTTGTATGACACATCTTGCTTAAGGATGACACTCACCTTTTCTGTCAGAAAAATGTTCTTCTGAATGTTTTGCCGTCTTTTGGTAGTGCATAGATCTTTCAAAAATTTGGCATATGAAGGGATTTGTTTAACGACATCCAAAAATTTGGCATATGAAGGGATTTGTTTAACGACATCCAGTAGAGGAATACTGACCTTCACTTGTTTTAACACCTCTAAAATATCCTGTGAGTTAGTTAGAGGTTTTGGTGCAATCAACCTTTGAGGGAATGGCGCAATTAGCTTACTTTAAGGTTCTGGTTCTAACCCATGTGGAGCATTATTAGGTCCATCATTCTCAGCTTCTTCTGGGTCTTTAAGCTTTTTAGCCCTCGTTGGAATATTTTTGTAACGCCCTGAATTTCGAGGATCGAGCAAAGCTCTACTCCCAAAATCCAGCACATCACTTTTGCAACATGGATAATGATGTTCAGATTTCATCCATATTAATGAGTTAAACATGAGTGGGATTATACCAAAACAGCATATCATACTCCAGATATAATTAAACTAAGAAAGCGGAAGTCTGAAGCATATGTATTTAAATATAAAAGTGTTTCACAAACTCCGGAGTATGAGTATGTAACCGGGCTGAATATATATGTATTGTTTCAAAATATAAAAAATGTAGAAGTGTAAGATGTTCAACTAAGCTAATATCCCTGTAGTCCCTGTGCATCAGTACGAGATCTACATAGACCCACCTAAGAGCTGAACGTAAGAGAACTCTTCCTCCTCATTCATGAAGTCTTACTCCATCGCAAAGACTTCGTCATCACCTGCATCTAAACTAGAGTCTGGTTGGTGTTTTAAAACACCGTCCTAGGGTGGGAGTGAGTGATCAACTCAGTAGTACTATAATGTAAAGGTTAACACGCTATTAAGTCAATCAAGCAGTAATGATAAAGCAACATAACAATCACTTCCTAACTATTCTTATTAATGCAGGAATAGAGTGCAAGTAATGATGTATGCCCTTGCACAAAGCTCCCTCAAAAGCGACTCCGACAACCAATTTCGTATATGAAAACACTCTCTAAAGTGCAACTTCCTCGCCAAAAGCACATCCTAAATAATGCAATGCGATGAATGGCCGTGTTAGCCGAGTACTTAATTAAGCTTATTCATACAGTAGGTTCGAAAAGCTAAGGTATCTCCCTTTATATCATTAACCCAAACCGAAGGATCCATCTAGGGTCGTCAATCCTAGTTAATCACATAAGATAGGCAAGTTGTAGGGCATCACTCCTAATAAAAAACAATTGATAGGTAAATTCAAAGTTTATACTCGCGATCACTATAGGGAGGCTTATCACCTCAGCGTAGGCCGACAGTTCGAATACGGTGTCTCATACCACTATGCCTGGCTCACGAGTCTGGGTTGCTCACTGGTCACTACGGGGAGGCTCGTCACCCCAGCGTAGGCTGACAGATTGACCACGATGTCCCATACCACCATGCCTAGCTCATGAGTCTTAGCGGATCGCGGTACCATGGTTAAAACGGGCCTTTACATTGGTAAGTGGTACCTTAGATTCAAGCAATGATGTCCATATATGGTAAACACACAATAGGCCAATCGGTTTATTTGGCAAGTTCAATTGGTACGAGCACATGCTAACTTAATCGACATGGAGTGCTTGCCTAACCACTGTCGACAATCGTTGTGCAACCCAGATTCATCGAGTAACCCAATGTGGCGAGACTAATTCGGCCACCCGAATAAGGACTGTTACCAATTGCCTGGGCTATGATGTAGCCTCAATCTTACTTAGATGCAATAGGTAGACACATGTGGTAATCATGTCAGCATTTAACAAACAATCCAAATCAATTCCTCATTTGAGCATTTTATTAAACACATTGATCATATTACCTAACACTTGAATTTTATCCATAATCGTGTAGAGGCAAATAAGATTACATGAAGGAAACTATACGTATAAATAAGGTAATTGAGAATCCTATCTCATTACCCCTAAGAAATACAAATCATCAACAATTTCTCATTCAGACAATTTATCAAACACTAAGTTACACTTCACCAAAACTACATAGACTAGATTAGTTACGACATATATTATGGCAATTCCTTACACAAAGAGGTTGTCATGCATATGACAAACATGAATCCTAGATTAGTAGTCATGGCAAGCACAAATCACATTTACATGTTCATTCAAACATTTCAACAAACCAATGGGATGTATCTTTTATTCAACATAGTTCATACATGTATGCTATATCGAAAACGGAATATCTAAGACAATATGGTAGCAAGCAAGTCAAACATAAATCATTAGATGACATTAAAAGCATTGATAACCATAACCTGAACGTTTATAGTCCGTACCTTTTGTTAGAATACTCGATTAGGACTCGGTTCGAATTCTACATTCCCGAAAATGGAATTTAGGCCACCTAAACAATGAAATAGGTTAACTAGTTTGTCGATTACTCAATCTGGATCTCTACAATGATACTAGGGTTAGGTTTTCTTACCCAAATCGTAGCCGAAATGGATCGTGTAGCGTAATGGGAAAGTGATTCAATGCATGGACTAATGGGAGAGAAACACTGCAACAATCTCCCAAGATCTCTCTTCTTTCCTTCCTCTTTTCTCTTCTTTTTTCTCTTCTCTCTCCTAGGGTTTGGAGAAATTCGTATATGGGAGAGAGAGAGAGAGGGTGTGTGGGAGGCTATTTATAGGCCCAGTAGTGATGTAAATGGTCCTAGGGCCACTATATATATGGTTTATATTCTTTGGGCAGTTGTTTTTGACAAACAAGGCTCATAGGCCTACTACTCACATATGTCGTAGGGTAAGTTCACTGAAAATGGATCTATGCTAGGATGTGATTTCGCTGTGATCGGACAAATCGATTGACCGTGGAGGACCCATGTCAGATCAACAGTCGAACTTGCTCGATCAGGGCCACAAGTATATGGATACGTGCAGAAAATTTTCAATTTTCCACAGGTAAAGTTAGGTAAAAAACTGAAGGTCTGAAATCCCCAATTTCGCGTGTGAGCGAATAGCCCAATTCACTTAAGTTTTGGTTTTTTTTCTAAAGGTATTCGCGTTTCTCACACACTTCACTCAGGGCTTAATTTGTGCATTTCTTGATACTATCTGGGCTCGATTCCCGCGATGGTTGTCATGCCCAGCAGGATGGACATAATCCTATATTTTTGCAGTCACCGGACTCACGACATGCGATCTAGGTCCGATACGGAGTTTCAATGTACTTCCGAGAGCGACAGACTCTTGGGATTTTTCCTAGGTCTTTATGTAGTGTTGAGTCAATGGTATTAATAGTTTTAGGTCTTCTCATTTGTAAAAATGGTGGCCCAAGCTTAATCCACCCATTATTTAGTTTAACACTTAACCAATTTTTGCCTAAATGGTGGCACAAGTTTTAGGTCTTCTCATTGTTAACTTTTACTGTATAGTTCCACTGAGTTGATCACTCACTCCCACATTCTGAGACGGTGTTTCAACACTAACCAAACTCTGTCTTAGATGCAGATGATGATGCGACCCCTGAGGCAGAGCAAGAGTATGAGGATGATGAGGACGCGTTTTCTTTTATGCAGTTCTCAAGCGGGTTAATGTGAGTCGTGTCCTGATCTACAGGGATTCTGGGTTTTCTTTTATATAGTTCTCAAGCATAAACTTGTACCTTGTGTAGGCATGTCTAGGTTCCTTGTGTAGGTCTTAGAGTTGACCTTATGTAGGTTGTGAAGGTTAGAGGTGAACCTGATTTAAAACCTCCGTTAGTGAAATTCGGTACACTCAAGGGTTGAGTGCGTCCACCAAGAGTGGAGTAGGCACATAGCCGAAACACTATAAACGATTGTGTTTGGGATTGATACTTGATATTCATTTATTATGCTTGCTTTAAATGATGACATGAAATATGACAACATGAACGTTTAGAACTGCAAATCACGACCCACGCACCTTGTCACTTAGTTCATCCATCATAGACTAATTGCTATATATTGGTTGAATATTGAATAGTCTTGTGATTGGATCCTCTACTTGGCTTGGAAGCCATTAGAGTTAATGTGAGTATATCTTGATAGTTGTGGATTAGATCAAGATAGGATTTTAATTATCAAGAAAAGTTTTTAAAGTCCTATTCACTCCCTCTAGGACACTTTGACCTATTCCGACTTCTACTAAAGCGGTCTTACTGCAATTTCAATTGGTATCAAAGCGGGTCTCTCTTAAGGGCTTAACCGCCTAGAAAGTGATCTTGACTGAAGTTGTGAAACTATGGCCATTAGAATGAGACTAGAGGGTGTAAAAGCGACTATTGTAAAGTCCTAAAACCAATTGGTTACTGAAATTCCTAAACTATTTAATACTATCAAACGTCAAAATAATTGCCCAGTAATTCATACTGCTCTTAAGGCTGGCAATAGTTCCAAATGGTATCTTAACAGCGGATGCTCCAGACACATGACTGGTGATCAAACCCACTTTTGTGATTATTTAGAGTTTGATGGTGGGTCAGTCACATTTGGAGATGGGAGCTCCGCCAAAATAATTGGACATGGAACAATTGTTGGTCCTGGACTTCCCAAAATAAAAAATGTTCTGTGTGTAGAAGGGTTAAAACATAATCTCCTCAGCATTTCCCAAATCTGTGACAAAGAACATCTAGTTACATTCTCAAAAGATGTGTGTTGAATCTTAGATCATTCAGGAAATCCTATCATGAAAGGTCTACGCACGAGTGACAACTGTTATGTCATACAAAGTAGTAGGGAAAATGTACTATCCACAAACTGTCATATGGCTATGAAGAATGAGTCCAAGCTGTAGCACCAAAGGCTGGGACATGTCCACTATCGAAACCTAGCTAAACTAAGTTCAATAATCTAGTCAAAGGACTTCCCAAGATTAGGAAAGAAGAAAAAATTGTATGTGGTGACTCTCTAAAAGGTAAATAGATAAAAGTTGGACATAAAAAGACAACCACCATAGCAACATCCAAGCTATTAGACTTGGTACACATGGACCTAGTGGGCCTCACCAAAGTTGAGAGTCATGGTAGAAAAAGGTATTTTTTAGTGGTAGTAGATGATTACTCCAGGTTTACCTGGGTCGTTTTTCTTCGAGGAAAATCTAATGCATTTAATGAATTTGTGATTTTGGCCAAATGACTTCAGAATGAAAAAGGACATTGCATAAACTGTATCAAGAGTGATCATGGTGGTGAATTTGAGAATGATCGATTTCAAAGATATTGTGATGAGAAAGGGATTCAATATGAATTCTCAACCCTAAAAACTCCACAACTAAATGGAATTGTGGAAAGAAAAAATTGAGTACTACAGGAGATGGGCTTCGAAATGCTGAATGGAAAATATATGGCCAAGAGTTTCTAGACTGAAGCTGTCAATACTGCCTGCTATATAATAAATAGAGTATATTTGAGGGCAAGATTAAATAAAACACCATACGAGCTATGGTATGGAAAACAACCTAGTTTGAAATACTTTCAAGTCTTCGGTAGCAAATGCTATATTCTTAAAGACAGAGAATATCTAAGAAAGTTTGAGTCTAAAAGTGACGATGGCATTTTTCTAGGGTATGCCCTGAATAGTTGTGCTTATAGAGTATACAATCTGAGAACTCTCACTATTCAAGAACCTGTCAATGTGGTTGTTGATGGTTAGCCACATGAAGAAGAAAGTCCCTTGAATGACTTAGAGGATGATGTGGATTCATGCATTCTAGGTAAATTAGATAATAAAATTTCGTCCTCTAATGAACCTTAACCATCGACCAACTTACCCACCATTAAGGACCATCCCCTCAATCAAATCATTAGTGATCCTTATGATGGTGTAAGAACTTAACGCCAGATAGAGAGCATCTATAGCCATCTCTACTTCACCTCAAAGATTGAGCCCAAAAATATTGTTAAGGCCCTTCAAGATGAATACTGGATCGATGCTGTGCAGGAAGAACTTTAACAATTTACGAGAAATGAGGTTTGGCAACTGGTTCCTAGGCCAGATGATACAAACATCATTGGAACTAACTGGATCTTCA
Source organism: Magnolia sinica (assembly GCF_029962835.1). Classification (NCBI taxonomy): domain Eukaryota; kingdom Viridiplantae; phylum Streptophyta; class Magnoliopsida; order Magnoliales; family Magnoliaceae; genus Magnolia; species Magnolia sinica. The sequence continues at coordinate 57,251,921 of NC_080577.1, read as the reverse complement.
AGAATAAATCCAATGAGTCTGGGAATGTAATTAGGAATAAGGTAAGATTAATAGCACATGGCTACTCACAAATAGAGGGCATTGACTTTGATGAGACATTTGCCCTTGTGGCTCACCTCGAATCAATCAGGATTCTCTTGTCTATTGCATGTGCATTAAAGTTCAAATTGTTCCAAATAGATGTCAAAAGTGCCTTTCTAAATGGGGTACTTGAGGAAGAAGTGAATGTAGAACAACTTAAGGGATTTTTAGACCCCAAGTATCCCCAACATGTTTATCGGTTGAGCAAAGCACTTTATGGTCTTAAATAGGCACCTCGTGCGTGGTATGAACAGTTAACGTAATTTCTTTTAGACTGTCATTTCTGTAAGGGCAGTGTTGATAAAACATTATTCACAAAAACAATAGAGAATTCATTACTTATTGCTCAAATCTATGTGGATGACATTGTCTTTGGGTCTACGTGTGAAGATACTGCTCACAGCTTTGCCGAACTGATGAAATCTGAATTTGAAATGAGTATGGTCGGTGAGCTGAATTTCTTTTTAGGGCTACAAGTGAAGCAAATGTGTAATGGAATATTTGTATGTCAGTTCAAATATGCAAAAGACTTAGTAAAAAGATTTGGACTTAAATCTGGCCACACCTATCATACTCCTATGAGTACCACACTCAAACTCTCCAAAGATATAAATGGCAAGAGTGAGGACCAACACCTGTACCGCAGTATGATAGGGAGCGTACTGTATCTCACTGCTAGTTGTCCAGATATAGCCTTTAGCATTGGTGCATGTGCCCAGTATCAGGTAGATCCAAAGGAATCACATTTGTCAGCAGTCAAAAGAATCAAGTATGTGGCTGGAACAACCACCTTCGGTTTGTGGTACCCTTTCAAAACTTCAACCGTTATTGTCGGGTACTCAGATGCCGATTAGGCTGGAAATATAGATGATCATAAATCAACCAGTGGCGGGTGCTTCTATATTGAAAATTGTTTGGTATCTTGGCAGAGCAAGAAACAAAACTCAATATCTTTGTCCACTGCCAAGGCCGAATACATTGCAGCAGGTAGTTGTTGTGCATAACTCTTCTAGATGAAACAAATGTTGTTGGATTACGGGATTGAGCAATCCACGATGGCTTTGTTCTATGATAACACAATTGTCATCAACATCTCAAAAAATCTAGTTCAACATTCTAGGACCAAGCATATTGACATCCGACACCACTTTATTCGAGAGCTTGTTGAAGACAAGACCATTGTGCTGGATCATGTGTCAATAGAAAGACAACTTGCTGATATCCTAAAAAAGTCACTTGATGCAAACAGATTTTGTGATCTCCAAAAATCAATTGGAGTATGTGCAATCTGATGAGATACACAAAAGAAAGATCGGCTAGATTGGAAAATCTAAGGACTAAGGTCCTCCCTTTTGAAAAGGAACATGGAAGCAATGTTGCTCCGGTTGTATGTGCATATGCAAAATAGGCATACCTTCGTATATCAACCATTGCCCACCTATACATCAAATGCGATAAACAAGCAGATTTTTCAAAATTTTGACATACTTGATGACATCGAGTAAGCTTCGATTGCATCGAAGTTATTAGGAATATGAAACGTTGGAAAAACCTTTGGTTCCTCCCAACGGTCATCGGACCAGAGTTCAATGTCATTATGAGTCCTTAATCGATGACATCGAATCAGCTTCGATGTCATCGACAAACTCTATATAAAAACTTGCGGACGTGCAAAAAATCTAAATAAGAACTTTCTCTAGATTTTTATCATCCCCTCTCCATCTCTCTCAAGAACATCTATCTCAAGTAGGATGGTGAAAGGAAAAGGTAAGGAACTCCTTAATGAATCTTCGAAAGGCAGAAAATCCAGAAAGAACAAGATGGTAGCACATGGGTCTTCTCTCAAACGTCGAGCATGGGAGAAGGCCACTATTGCTGACTATGTTATTCTTCACAGCTACATTGAACCATATGGTATAGACCTAATGCTAGAAATAATCGGATGGTAGAAAATATTAAAATTGGGTGGAACCTATCAGTATGATCAGATCCACCAGTTCTTTCAATGTTGTCATTCTGTTTATGAAGATCCACCAAGCATCAGTCTTAGGGTTGGGAATCAGAACAAAATCATCCATCTGGTGCTACTCGGACTGGTGTTGGATGTGGAAGTTACACGAGTACCAGTCACTGAACGTAATCTGAATGCCTTAGGAGTGTGGGGAGAGATAACCCGTGCTTTATGTAAAGGTTTTACTAATCCTAGAACTGAGGGAAAGTTTCTTCATGTTAACATTCTTGAGCCCACCTACAAGATCATGCATGACATTTTTGGTACCAATGTGTATCCATGTGACATATCGGGAAGAAATCTCTCTCCTTTCATGCTCAACATCTTGTATGACGTCTATCTAGAGATCCTTATATGCCTATCTACCCTCATTTTAGGACAGTTGATTCGCGTTGTCAAAGGCGAAGACCTTGCCACACTGCTTTTCCCATCTCTCATTCGTAAGTTGGGGAAGTTCTTGGGCCTACCATCCACATTTGATGCGGTACAACCAGAGGTACATTTCAATTATGATACTCTTGAGCTATTGTTACTGACTACCTCCCATCAATCGCATAATCCTCCCCCTCCAACTCAGGGTGCTGAAGAAAGTCAGTGCGTGACTCTATGGGGCTCGAATCGTACACCACTCAATAGTCTGAAGTCCGTCAATCTCCAGAGGTTTAATCAAAATGAACTTGAGCGACACTTGCTGAGAGGACAAGCTGGTATTGAAGACTGTCTCTACCGATGCAAGGTGCACCTAACAAGAGTCGAGGAGATACTCACTATAGTATAACATACTACACAGTAAATTGTTAAATTGCTTATAGATGGTGAGACTCGAGCGCCATAGTCATGCCTATATGCTTGGTGATAGTTTTTTTTGGTATGCCCATGACTGGGCAAAATGGTTGGATTTTTTTCGTTGGGTAAATGTGCCCAAGAATGGGCTAGATGATTTTTGTTTGATATTATGTGTGCCCATGGATGGGTTGGATGATATATATATATATATATTTTTTTTATGCTTATTTTCTGCCAAGCTTGGGCAGTCTGCTTCATTGCTCCTATTATTTAATGATGATCTTTTAGAGCTTTATATTAATTAAGTATAAGATGCATGTTATGTGAGAAATGGTGATTAGTTACTTGTTGTTAATTATATGCCCATAGAAGTGGTTTATTATGTGTGATATGATGATTCCATGCTTTATAATGCATATCTGTCTAGAATCTATCTTGTCTTTTGAAGTTATGCTTCCATGCTTTTAAATAAGGAATCACAGCTCTCCTATTACCTTGTTTCTCCTAGTTTCTTTAATTGCAACTTTAGTTAATCGATATGCTATAGGTATATACTAACCTTTGCCAATGATTAACATAAAGGGGGAGAACAAATCCCACCACGAGAACAATTGTGTATGGTTTATATGCATGGTGATACAGGTGATAGGGGGAGTAGCTGGAAGAAGATAGGGGGAGCAACTATATGAAGACTTTATTTTGTGTGTGTGAACTCAAATAGATCATTTGTAAAATTGTGTAAAGTTCATGTACACACAATTGAGGATGTTGTTCTAGGTATTGTTCTAGGTGTTTTATGTTTTTGTCATGTAATTGACAAAGGGGGAGATTGAAAGTGCCCTGGTTTGTCAGTAAGCGTGAAGGTTGAGTCGATGAGTCAAGTGAGCCCCATAAGAGGATTGCTCAAGTCATTGCCTCATCAGGATGTGTCTTCCGAGCCATCAAAGGTATAGTTAGTCTCACATCCCTTGTCCCAAAACACCCAGGTAAATAAATCCTTAAAATCCTTAGAACAACATAGGAGTTAAAAGTCTAAAAGCTTATTCTAACTAGGAAAATTTTCTAAGTTCTCAGCTCAGTTCGATGACATCGAGATTTCTTCGATGACATTGAGCACTCAATATCGATGACATCGAAAAGGCTTCGATAACATCAAATTAAGACATTTTTTTCCAGCAACCACAAAGTATTTGGACAGAATTTTCGATAGATCAAATATACCTTCGATGACATTGAACATTTGTAATCGATGACTTCGAAGGCAAGTCGATAACATCGAAGGACTTAGAGCATTATCCAGCAAATCTTTTTAGAAAATATTCTGATATTGCTTGAGTAATCGAACAAGCTTTGATGTCATCGAAATTCAAATCTCGATGACATCGAAAAGGGTTCGATGAGATCGAATCTAGACTAGTTTCTGTCCAGCAAGCTCAACAGGAAAATCATCTGAAATGTTTGAGGAATCGATACTATACTCAATGTCATCGGTATTCAAACTTCGATGACATCAAGGGATACTCGATGACATCAAAATAAGACAAAGGAATGTCCAACGAGCCTTTAAGGAATATCTTCAGAAACGATCGATGAATCGATCTAGGATTCGATGACATCGAACTTTGAACTTCGTCAAATCAAGCTCGATGACATCATAATCCATTTTATAAGTCCAGCAAGATCTTGTGTTTATAATGTTGAGGAATCAAACGTCGATTCGATGACATCAGAGTTCAAATCTCGATGACGTCGGAGTTCGAATCTCGATGACATCGAATCAGGTTCGATCTCCTCGATCTTCTATCAAAAGTTCCCGGAATATGTTTCTGATTGAGTTCTTCTCATCGAACCGATATTTGATGACATCGAAAGTATACGTTCGATGACATCAAATCAGGTTTGATGACATCAAACTCTATCAAAAACTGACATCTTTATTTCTGTTGAAACTTTTTCCTATATAAGGAGAGCTTGTTCTTGGTTGCAGGTAGAGAGAATAGAGAGAGCTTTGAGAGAGTAATTACATACTGCCTACCCTAAGCTCATTTTCTCATGGAAGTTCATCCTTCAATCCCCCCTCATTAGTGATATTGAAAAGTGTGGATTGATGAATGAACTTCTCCATTCAAGGATCATCCAGCTACCATCTTAATGGAAAATCATTGAGTTAGGATTCCTTAAATGTTTGAAAGCTTGGAATCGCTCCTTCACTAATTAGTTAAACATTTATTAGAGAAGGATTCCAACATAACCTTGACCCAACCCATTGCATTCATTGGAGCATCATCAAGTGTTGCAGATCAAGGGAGCTGAAGAATCTTCATCATCAAGGAGGAGATCTTCATCAACGTGCAAAATGGGGCTCATTTACTTATCTGTAAGTCATTAGAGTCCAGAGACCCTGTTAATCATTCCTTGTGTAGGATTGGGTTACAGGTACATCTCACTCTTTCAAGCCCTCATAGGAGTCCTCCGATAGGAGAGTACGTTTGGGTGTTGTGTGTTGACCCTTGCTCTTGTGTAGGGCATAAACTTAGGTCCTTTGTGTAGGTCCTTGGCCTGTGTAGCCTAAAACCTAGGTTCATTGTGTGGCCTAAAACCTAGGTTCCTTGTGTGGATCCTTGGCCTATGTGGCCTAAAACTGAGGTTCCTTATGTGGATCCCTTGCTCTTGTGTAGGGCATAAAACCTAAGTACTATGTGTAGACCTTTGCTCTTGTGTAGGGCATAAACTTATGCCTTGTGTAGGCATGTCTAGATTCCTTGTGTAGGTCCTAGAGTCAACTTTGTGTAGGTTGTGAAGTTAGAGGTGAACCTGAATTAAAACCTCCGTTAGTGAAATCCGATACACTTAAGGGTTGAGTGTGTCCACCGGGAGTGGAGTAGGCACATAGCCGAACCACTATAAACAACTGTGTTTGGGATTGATACTTGCATATTCATTTATTATGCTTACTTTGAATGATTACACGAAACATGATAACATGAATGTTTAGAACTGCCAATCGCATACCACACACCTTATCACTTAGTTCATCCATCATAGACTAATTGTTATATATTGGTTGAATATTAAATAGTCTTGTGATTGGATCCTCTACTTGGCTTGAAAGCCATTAGAGTTAATGTGAGTATATCTTGATAGTTGTGCATTAGATCAAGAAAGGATTTTAATTATCAAGAAAAGTTTTTAAAGTCCTATTCACCCCCTTCTATGACACTTTAACCTATTCCAACTCCTACTAAAGCGGTCTTACCGCAATTTCAGTTGTGGCAGACTTGGCTTGCTCCATCTGATTTGAAAAGCTTGGGGTCACTTATTTCATATTGCAGTTTTGGATTGAGGAGAGGCTAGGCCGGAAGGATCCCTTTCTCCCCACTTGAATTTTTTGTCTCAAGCCCTTGTATGGCATTTGTAAGGTCTTGAAAGGCTTGTAGCATACCCTGGTTAAAAATCTCTTGATTTTAAATATTTTTTAAGACCGAATCCTCTTAAGGTTTCTTTTCATTTAGAAATTGGTTAAGGATCCCTTGAGGAGTATCAGTTTGTCCATTCCACCAACTGAAATTTGGATGGTTTCTCCAACTTGATTTATATGTATTTGAGGTGGATTGTAAGTGCTACAATGATAAAGCACACTTTAGTTATCACATTTCGTATAGCCAAAACAACTTAACAATAGATCTTCAAGACCAGTCCATAATCAAGAGAAGATCAAGCTCAAGATCGAGAGAAGTTTAAGCTCAAGACCGGTACATTCTCAAGAGAAGATCAAACTAAAGATCAACTAATGTTTAAGAATAAGATGAAGCTCAAAGTCAAGATGAACTCCATAACCGAGTTCAAGTCAAAGAAGTTAAGATATTTAATATATCTTAGGTAGTATAAAACCCTAGAAAGACCAAAGGACTAGGTGCTTTTAAAACTGTTTAAAATTGGATTTTTATGCTTATTTTTCTTGGATGTTAACTAGCCTAACTTTTCGTTCTACTAGCTTAAGCTTTCTCGGCCAGTTCAAGTTTAATCTCGAAGCAAAAACCAATTTTGGTTGCAAATTTAACTATTCAAATTTTTTGATTGACAAGTCGGAGCTTATTTCGACATGAAACAAATGTGTTTGATTTAGGGAATTATCTTACTTAATCATAACAAAGAAAATATATAGAGAACAATCATCATTTTTATTTATTCTGAATTTGTTTACATCCTTTGATTTCCCTTGATTTTAAGATAGAATATCCAAAATACAAGTATTGAATAACCTTGAACATCAAATCTGAATATCAAATCATCAAATCCGGCAACATTTCGACTCTTTGATTCGCTCATCCCATTAAGAGGAATATGATTATCCTGTATCTTCTCCTTGGACTTGAAGTCACAATTCTAAATTTGAAGAAGAACTGGAAGTGAAAGGAAATTGGCTTGCTGATGGATCATTTTGACAGCATCACAGTGCTTTGATATGGCTACCCGCGCAACACAGTGTTTATGTAGGTCAGCTTGATGTGCCTTTTACTCCTTCTCTTCTTCTCTTCTTCTGAATACCTTCAAAGTCTTCTTCTTCTCCGGAGCTCTGATCTTCTTCATAATCTTCATCGTGTCCAAATGAGAGGGGGAGTGGGGTATTTATCGGCCTTCACAGGTGTGAACCCTCGATCTTCATGCCATGGGCCCACCTTTTATCAGATCTCAACCATCCAACTTGATCAATCCAAACTAATGCTGTGCAGGTTCGCCCAACCATGAATATCGTTTGGGTGGGCACGCACAACACCATGAATTACCCCTTCCTTCTATATTTCCTTCATACTCTATTCTTTGTTCTTCCTCTTAATCCTTTCTTGAATTTCTTTAGTTTTTTTCACTACTTTTTATACCTCAATAGATGCCCCCCTTGATCCTTTGTTTGTCATTTCTAGGACAAAGAAATAGGATCAATCAATTTGTCTATCTCTACATGTCCTTACGCGTTCCCGCACAATGAATAATTGGGTACCTTAATTAGGTCCAGGACCTCCTATAAATATCAGAACCAACTCTTCATTCTCATTCCTTCAATTTCTTGCAGAAGTCTTGTCTCTCTGCCACTTGCCTGTGTAACCCCTTAACTTTGCGCGCCCCCATGCAATACATATCCTCTTCCATACAGCAAACTTCCTTTTGCGCGCCTGTGTAACAATTATTCGTTGCACGCTCCCACACAATCATCATCATCCTGTGCAAAGCCTTTAGAAGTTTCAAAGCCTTCCAGATCTTAAATCTTTATTCCTCAAATCTCTATACTTGTCCTAATAAATATGCAACATTCAAAGGCTTTGTCTTCAAGAAAGAAGAATCATTCATCTTCTTCAGACTCTTAGCAGATTCTTCAACATACTTGGGACTGCATCGAAATTAATGAAGAAGTCTTGAAACTCTACAATCCTTCTAAGAATGAAACAACTGTCATCCCAATCAACGTGCAGCATCATTGGTCAATTTTACACAGTGAACCGGCTGACCAAATGATCTCAACAAATCTTGTTTCTATAGATAACTGGATTATGAGAGAACCAAGAATTCTATAAGGATGTTTGGAGGTGAACGAATCTTGTTGGCATGATTTGTAAAATGTGATTCCTGCGTCCTTATTGTAATCCTCATCAGCCATTCCCCACACATTTCTTTGAAACTGCTTAGTAAAATTTCTTCAATGATTATTCAACTTGGCGGACAGATGAATTTCTAGCCAAAGGTCTTTATCACCTCGAGATTTCTATAGTGATTGGGCTCGAGCCATCACCTGAAAACATACCACAATTCTAGTGCAAATTAGTCTATCTGACATGACCATAGCTACATCAAAACATTTCTGTGAAGATGTAGCTATCTTCAGAGGCTTTCTTAATCATTGGTCTCCAATTGCCAATTCATTCCACATTCCCTTAGGCGAAATGAGTATTACCCTATGGGATCTTCTTTGCATATCAGGTCTTCCTATCATGGGCAATATCTTTAATGCATATATACCTTCAAATGAAGAATTCTCTCTTGCTTCTGCCAAATATAATAGCTCTGAAATTTCAGAGCTCTTCAAAGAACTGGCTAATTTCCCTCAACCTGATCATATTAATTCTCTTGAATGGCTGGCTCATTTTTTTCGAAGACTACGATATATTTCCTCTCTCTCTCTCTCTCTCTCTCTCTCTCTCTCTCTCTCTCTCTTTTAAAAAACTTTGTCTTTCTGAAGCCTTCATCTTACATATATTCATATCATTTAACCGCATCTTTATCTTGATAGCTTCACAGGCTATAATCATCGAGAACTCAGGATCATTCGTAAGAGTGTAAAGAGTACCACTGAATATAGTTCTTCTTGCGAATTATCCACTTTTCTAGCTTACTAGCTAAGCTTGGTAATATTTCCCAATTCCAATCAAATAGATATCATCAGACTATCTCTCTTCGTAGTTGTGGGTGCAATGGGGGAGGGTCAGAGATATTCACTAGCTCCTCCAGTTCTATGCTCCCTATCGCACTTTTGGGGATGTTATTTCTAGCTTTAGAGATTCAGGGGCCAAATCTTTTCCAGTTTGTGCTCCCTGACATTTCTTCATAGGCTGGCTAGGAGTTATTTCCCTTGGACTTTTGCTGACTCTTGAAAAGCATATTCAAACCCTCATCGGCTCCCTCTTTAACATTACCAACTAAGGAGGATGATTGAGAAGTCGAAGGGTTGGGTCACCCGAAAGATAGAGAATAGTGATCCTATTGAATTTTATCAACTTCAATTCACCAACCATCCGGAAGGTATAAAAGTTGTTGACGATGATTCTATCTCTTTTAACAAGCATTCATTCTTTATTTCTATCAGATCTAGTACTCTTCCACTGAGAGAAGGTAGTACATTTAGCATCAACCTTATTATCCAAGTAGATTTGCTCGTCAATTTGGATTTGATCAAATTGTGCCAGAGACTTGTGACATTGTTACGAGACCCACGAGGAGTTGTGGTATTGGACCATATAATTGGGCTTTGATATGGAGGCAACTCTTAAATGTCAATACTGGATCTCGCTTCTTAATTCCCAACTATAATCATCCAGTCCATATTTCTTATTCTTGGATGCATTAGTGGGCTCATCAATATTGTTTAGTGTGCAATTATTATCCAGTGGATCATGTCATATGGATTCCTCTGCCACGCGTAAGAGATTACCAGAAAGACCAAGGCATGGGTTACTTTGAAGAAGTAGATCATGCCCCCTCTCCAGGTTAGTTTTGTGTAAGGATTTCTTTAGAAGAAACTATATATGAAGTAAAACCTACTGATACCCTTAAAGGATGGATAGCTTTTGGTGTCCCTTTGAGGAATTCGGAGAATATATTCAAGTTATCAAATTTCCTAGAAGAAAATAATGATTACTTGTGACTTCATTCTCCGCCGTGTTTGAGAAATTTATGGGATAATTTACCTTCATCATCAAGGAAGCAAGAGACAGAAAAATCCCATAGCTCTCTTCGAAAAGATAAATATATTATAATCGAAGACTAATAGCTGATCCTGAAGATTAAGTTTTTGAATAGAGCGTTGTAGTCATTCTGAAAATATTTGTCATTGTAATTTGCACCTGTTTATGGAAAAATACATTACTATCTGTTTGTCTAATCAGTGTCTGAAATTTTCATGATTTATTTCATTATATCAGGCATTTGCATATTTGAACATATTTTAAGTAAAATAGGTGAGCATATGTATCTGCAACATCAATGTATCTCCAACATTTTGATATCGCACGTAATTTAAGCTCTTAATTAGTGGAGCTGGCATATTTTTACTAAACAGAACTTAGATTGGACACGACTCAACTAGACTTGACTTAACTAATCTTGACTTGACTGGACTGGACACTTTCACACATAATTTAAGCTCATGAGTAGTGGAGATAGCACAGTTTTTTAAACTCATGTTGGAGTCGAGTCTTATGCGAATGGTTTCTGTAACTCTTATGAGTTCACTGGACTTATCGCGGATGGGAAGTTCATAAACCACGATCCATCAGAGGGGCCCAATGAAGCTACAGGGGCAGTGAACTCAATGGGTTTTACACACAGGGTTGGTTGTAGTAACTCTCTAGAGTTCATGGGGCACACAAGGCTACCTTAGGGTACCAAATTCGAGGCGCCAGTCCATTGATGAGGAGGTTAAAAACTCATCCTCATGAGTTTCTACAGGAATCAAACCAAGAATCAGGGGGGTCTTATGCATGGTTGGCCTACCTATGGACATGTCAAAGAGCACACACTGCAGCCCACTTTTTCTTCGTCTGCCAGGTCGAACCCATTCACGAGAGGGCATTTTCTCTCACCTTCCCTCGTGACGCTGTCGAAAACTGTATAGACGGCATTGGTCTCACGCATGGTTGGCCGTACAGGCACACACCACTGTCCGCATTGGTCTAAGCATGTAATAGCCTTCGCGGGCTTTTTAGGGCCATTGGCTTCTCACTGCTGCCCGCATAATATTTAATATATTGCCGATTGTGGTAGGTCTTTCTGCGTAGCATTCCATTACCGTAGATGATAAATCGCCATCATCACTGCCATGGATGATGAGTTGATAAATGATATATTACCAGCGTTGATGATAATATCTTTGATAATATTTATGTTTAAAATAGTGTATCAACTTGGCAATAATATCAATTTGACAATGATGGCTTTGTAATAGACTCTAGTAACGATTAGCGATGGCGATTTGACAATAATCATTGACGTTTGATAATCGGCAATAATATTAATTTTGACGATGATCGGTGATAGTTCATTGATGTCTGGAGATAATCATTAGTGATAATTGCGTGATAAATTTGATACACTTGATACACACTTGATGTGCGTGAGAATCTATCCTTTATTCATTCATATAAGCAGAAGACTAATACATGGCAGAAAACTCTCCCATCCTTCTACTTGCCTTGCCCCCTTTTGATTAAGAAGTATTATGTTGATAATCTTCATAATCAAAATTGTAACAACCTTCAAAGGTAATATATTATGGCGAATCAAACATTGTCATGAATACTTGTACTCTCACATTCATAATTAGAAAGATATCGAGAGTTGTGTTTGTAGTAAAATGTGATAATCATGACTGACTTCAATTAGGATTGCACGCTGTTATCTTTTCTCTTACGTCATACATTTTCCTTATAATAATTTCACCATTATCCATCATTTTTTGTAAAATTTTCTTCAAGATGAAGCAATTCTCAGTTCGATGCCCAGGAAGATGGTGATCATAGCAATAATCACTTTATTTTGTCATCTTCATTTCTCTTAGGTGTTTTGGCCATGACAGCTGGATTTTCTCTGCAGCCAATAACTAGTTCATCATAGGAAGTATATCATCCTCTTCAAATGTATACCTTCCAAAACTACTAAGTTGCTCAAATCTTTTCTTTACTTTTCTAACTGTAGAACTGCTCATACTTCTATCATCAAAATTTCTCTGTTCATATCGATAAATCTTCATTTTAAGGAACCCTAAAAACATGATAATGCTTAATGTTCTATTTTAATCATGTTTGTGTTGCAAGGTGAATTTAAGAGCTGGAATTGAAAAGGATGCTAAAAGCATGGATTCAACACTCAAGAATCCAAAGCAAAGGTTGGATCTTAGAAGACTAAAAATGAAGAATTCACATGCCAAAGATCCAAGAAAACCAAGTGAGGAATGAAGAGAATTGAAGACTTGAAGTGAAGAAAAGGAAACTTAAAAATCTGCATCCTTCGACTAGTCTAAGCCCATCCTCGACCAGTCAAAGGATCCTGCTCGACCAGTCGAAGAATCCTCGGCTTGAACTCCAGCAACAAAAACCTCTAAAATCAAGTCATCCTCGACCAGTCAAAGGAAACCCTCGACCAGTCGAAGGCTGTCCTCGACCAATCTAAGGTTACGCAGGCAGCACATGAATTGTAGAAATTTGAGGCAATTTCTAGATTTTTCCAACTCGATGCGAAAGTTGGAGTTGTAAAACTATAAATAGGAGTCCCTAGGATGTTCTTAGGCATCTTCTAGGGTTTGAGGAGTGGAGCAAAAGCATGGAGAAGCTGTCGACAAGAGTTTTTCTTCCCTTAGTTGTTTTTATGCTTTCCTTAAGAGATTTTTGTTCAATCATGTCTATGGTTGGCTAAACCTCTTAGCTAGGGCTAAGAGGTGAAGCTTGTAGCGTGATGGGATGTTTTCTATTGCTTTGATTCATGTTTAAGTTGAACTATCTTTGATTCTAGTTTGATATTTAAGAAATACTTTTAGTTTTTAATGGTTTGTTGTGACTCAAAATACAATAGATCTGCGATAGCTTGAGTATGTTCTTTTCATGTATTGAGATTGTGAAATTAGGCAATCTTGTTGTTCACCATCGTCCCACGGGCATGGTTGGGTGATGGAATCCTACCTAATCTTCCTAATTTGCTTATGATTGGTTGTGGGATTGGTAAATCCTGTTGTTTGCCTTGTCTCCTGGACATGGTTTTGTGATGGAATCACTTCCAGTTCTCATACCTCTCATCCATTGAGAATTAGGTTAAAGGAAGTTTAGATTTAGTTTTACTGAGAATCTTCCAATTGGATAAATGGGATTCTAATTCCAGTTGTGTCCATGAATCAAGCATAGATCTCCCTGATCTCTACAAGTGGATCCTTGGAAACCCTAGTTCCTACCTTTGAATTTCTTAAGTTTCTAATTTAATACTCACAAGTACTATCTCAATTAATTCAGATTTAGATTCACATCTTCTTCTAGTTCTAGTTCTAATTACTTTTAGAATACACATGAGATTTGTCCATGTGGATTCGACCTCAGTCTCACCGAGATTATTACTACATCGCGACGCTACACTTGAGGTTGTGAACAATAGCCTGAAAAATCTCAGTATAGGTTTTGTCTGAGATAGACTAAAAATCTCAGTGATGGTTTTGATTATGATAGCTTGTGAAAATCATAAGAATTGTATAAGGTTTTAAGGTGGCCCTGGGAAAACCTTTTTCATAGTGAAAGCCAAAATTACATGGAGAGTAATTTTGGGATTGAAGTAGGTGTGGATGTTTTAAGACAGTTTTTAATCACTGAACCACTATAATCCTCTATGTTTTGTGGTGAATGGTTGTATTTAATTTTTAGTTAAAGTGGTGAATGTTGTAATATATATATATATATATATATACACACACACACACACACACACACACACACACACACACACATACTCTTGCAAGTTTGAGGTCTTGATTTTAAAGAAATTCGTGAAATAAGGTTGTCTTGCCTAAAATTTTAGGTGAAGGTTATCCTACAAATTATTTGGAATCAATGTTTCAATACTTAAGCAATTGAGAAATTTGATTTATTTACATATTCAACACTTATTTCAATTCTTTGGCATAGTCTTATTAACACCCCCACCCCTTCTAGGACATCTTAAGCTCTCCTTTTCAAGTGATATCAGAGCGAGTTGCTCATTTTTATTTTTATTTTTGGATTTACCTCCTTAAGCTAGATCTAGAGCTTTATTATGTCAAATTTTGTCAGCCTGTCTATTACCAGGCCACCTCCTTTTGATGGCTTTAATTATTCATATTAGAAAGCCAGGATGAGGATTTTTCTTAAATCTTTAGTGAAAGTGTATGGCAAGCCATTGTATCTAAGTGGATCCCTCCTATGATGGAAGTAGCAGCCGATGATTGAACCATATCAATGAAAGAAACTGTATTTGCTTTTTGGACTATAGTTTTAAAAAGTGAAAGCAGTGCAAATAAAAAAGCCTTAAATGCAATAACTTGTGCTCTATTGCCTAATGAATTTAAAAAAAATATTTCATGCAATATAGCTAAGCAAGCATGAGACATTCTCGAAATGACACATGAAGGAACCACTATTGTCAAGAAATCAAAAATTCAAATCCTCACAACCAAATTCAAGGAGATTCGTATGGAAGAAAATGAGTCTTTTATGGACTTCTATACAAAACTGAATGATATAGTGAATTCCATGTGGGGTCTTAGAGATAGAATCCCTAAAAGAAAGGTTTACACAAAAATACTGTGATCACTACTTGATAGGTTCAATTCAAATGTTACTGTTATAAAGGAGTTAAGGGATACAGATGTTATGAAAGTTAAGTTAGTTGGTTCTCTTCAAACTTATGAGCGGAATTTCAAAGCTCCTAAAGTAAAGTCCATTGCTCTTAAATCTTCTAAATCTAATTCAAAAGAAAGTAATGTTAATTCTAATTTTAAAGAAAATGAAGATGATATGGCAATGTTAGCAAAGAAATTTGATAGAATTTTTAAAAATAAGAAAAGAACATATTTTCAAAAACCATCTGATAAAAGAATAGGAAAATTAAATTCTTGAAAATCTAAAACAAAAGAGAGTCAATGTTTCAACTGTCATGAATATGGGCACTTGGCTAATAAATGTCCTAAAAAGGATAAATCTAAAAGAAAGGGCATGATTGCTACTTGGGATGAATCATCTGATTCTGAAACTACTTCTGAATTTGATGAATTAAATTAAGAAAATGAAAATGAGTTAAAAGCATTATGATAATAGCCAGAGTTACTTCTTCAAACAGTTGTGATATGTCTGATTATGAAACTTTAAGAAGTGACCTTGAAAATGAAGACAATCTTCAAGATGCCTATAATGCTCTATACAGAGAGAGTTGTAAAATTGCTGTCAAGTTAAAAATTTAAATAAAAATTATGCTAAACTAAAAGTAGAACTCGAAAAGCAGTTTTTAAAAAATCTCATTTTTTTGATTGTTTTGAGAAAACAAAATTATATTTAAGTTTTAAATCTTCTGCATTGCAAAAACTCAAAATAGAAAATGAGAAACTAAAACTTGAAGTTTCTTCTCTTTAGAGTTTAAAGGACACTTGGAAATATGCCCTTGGTGACCAAAAGCTTGAAAAATTGTTAGCCTCATCGAGGCGATGTGGTGACAAGTCTGGTTTGGGTTATATTAGAAATAACTCTTTAAAAACCAAGGATTCTGCTCCTATCTTTGTAAGTGGAGAATCCTCGAACTCTAAAGGAAAGACTTTAAGAGATGTAAATCATAATGATTTCAAAAACTGAAAAACTTCTCAAGTCTCTAAAATAAACAGTAATGTCATCAACTATAAACACCAAAGGAAATAATAAACCACCACTAGCTGAAAAAATTGTGGACTTGCTTAAAGAGCTTCTGAAATCTAACTCAGTTAAGACAGGAGTTTATAGAAAAAGGAGAAATCCTAACTCCCAAATACAGTGAAAATCATGAGATACTCCTAAACCTAGAATCAAAATGAAATGGGTTCCAAAGATTAAGTGTCTTGTTGCCCACACAGCTTTTAAAGCCATTAGCCACTCAAGATGGTACTTAGATAATGGATGTTCAAGACACTTGACAGGTGACAAGGAGATATTCACAAATATCAAGGAAGTAAATGGCGGCTCAGTCACTTTCGGAGATGGAAGCAACTGTAAAATAATTGGCCAAGGTAATGTACAACTCCCTAACTTGCCTCTATTTGAAAATGTGCTTAGAGTTTTGCATCGAATTTTCACATCCAACATCTATTCTCGATCCAGGAATACGACTGATCTTTCTCCCTTCATGGTTAGAGTCTTTCATTCTGTTGCATCGGTTATGTGTGTCTGTCAACCATCTTTAATTTGCTACATCATTATTCAGTATTGCTTGTATCCCAAGCACGATTCGATTCCATTTGCATATCTTATGACTTGCCTTGCATTATATTATAACGTTCAAATTCCATCGGCTAAGGCATCGGAATCCAAACTCCCATTTAAAAATGCCAATCTGAATAAGATGAACCTGAAACCTCTTCTTGGTCAAATGAATAAGAAGAGGAAGCACAACCACCTGCAGACAGAACCATGGAAGACATTTTCAATGAGTTAGAAGAGTAAGATGATCTAGATGATTGCGACTACCAACCCTCCTAGGTTGATGAGCGACTTAAATCATTGGAGGAGAAGGTTAAAGTGTTGCATGTATCATAAGAATCTTTGGTTCAAACCCATAAGTCTTCAATGAAGTACATGCCGAAGTACTCCCATTGCATCAGCTGAAGTTTGAATCAACTTGACCCAATGATGCCTGCTCCTTCTGCCTTTGGGTCAAATTAAGATTGATTATCTTTCTGTTTAAACTTATTTTACTGGTTCTGTAACTTAAACTTTACTCTTATGTTGGTACATGATGATTTCACTTTACACTTCCTTAACCCTCTTAAAATTTAAATATTTCATATGCTTTCCTGACTTTAGCTATTTCATATGCTTACTTCTACGTACTTCTTGGTATTCGAAATCTATCTATGCCTAGTTGATATTTATCTCATTCTTCCTTTGTCAACTTGTGATAAAAAGGGGGTGAGTTAGCACATGATTGATAATGATTTATAATGTTATAGTAGTGAGAATGTAGGAGGAATGCACGAATGCTATAAAAAATGTTATAATGATATATATGTGTGTGTGTGTGTGTGGAATGCTATGGAATGCTGAAATGCTATGTGTCACATTACAGGGGGAGTAGTACCATTTAGCTTACAAGAAGCTCCTACTATAATATTTCTTCGGATTATAAGACTTCAATATTGTCATATCCGTAATGATAATTGTTTTGTCACAAAATTGACAAAGGGGGAGATTGTAAGTGCTAGAATGATTAAGCACACTTTAGTTGTCAAATTCGTATAGCCAAAATAACTTGACAATAGATCTTCAAGACCAGTCCAGAATCAAGAGAAGATTAAGCTCAAGATCAAGAAAAGATCAAGCTCAAGATCAAGAGAAGATTAAGCTCAAGACTGGTACATTCTCAAGAGAAGATCAAGCTAAAGATCAACTGATGTTCAAGAATAAGATCAAGCAAAAAAATCAAGATGAAGTCCATAACTGAGTTCAAGTCAAAGAAGTTCAAATATTTGATATACTCAGGTAGTATAAAACCTTAGAAAGACCTTAGGACTAGGCGCTTTCAAAAACATTAAAAATTGAGTTTTTATGCTTATTTTTCTTGGATGTCAACTAGCCTAACTTTTGGTTCAACTAGCCTAAGCTTCCTCGGCCAGTCCAAGTTCAATCTTGAAGCAAAAAACCAATTTTGGTTACAAATTCAACTAGTCGAATTTTTTGTTCGACAGTCGGAGCTTGTCCTTCGACCAGCCCAAGAAATTTCGGATCCAAGTCTAGCAACTTTACCATTTCAGATTTTGGGAAATTCGACTAGTCGAAGACCAAATTCAACTAGTTAAAGAGCACTTCGACCAATCGAACTGGCCCTCGAGCCAGTCGAATTTTGGATAGATCTTATCACACGCGATCTAAAGTCCGTTGAACTGAATCTGATCTGCTCGAGCTAGTCAAAGACTGCCTCGGGCCAGTGTTGAGGGTCAAATTTTTCACATTGAACTCCATTTATATCTTGGTTTTATGAACATAATACTGCTTAATGTCCTATTTTACTCATGTTTGTGTTACAAGGTGAATTTAAGAGCTTAGATTGGAAAAGATGCTAAAAGCATGGATTTGATGATTGAAGATCACCAAAGCAAAGAATGGATCTTAGGAGACAAAGATTGAAGATTTCAAGGTCCTAAGATTCCAAAAAACCAAGTGGAGAAGGAACGAAGTCGAAAGAACAAGTGCATAATTCACATTGACTATGTCATCGATCACCATTCGATGACATCGAAGCTACCATTCGATGACAACAAGCACATGTCGATGACATCAAATTTATGAAGGAAAACCGAGTTGGTCGCTAGACAAATTGAAGACATTTTTCGATGACTCAAGAACTTGTTCGATAACTCGAAGCTCTGCTCGATGACATTGAAGGCCTCCTTGATGACATCAAATTTTTTGTGAAATTTTGGCAAAACTCGGTGGACATAGTGGGCACCACTTTCGATTACTCGAAGCACTCCTCGATGAAATCGAAGGTGTCACGCCCCAAACTCATAAATCAGGCTCACAAAATTCCTGATTGCCGAATCCGGTACCGACAACCTCCGTAGTACCCCATTCTCGGCTCCCAGCGCCAATACGCCAGATTCTGATCCTAGGATCCTATAAGGAGGATTTTCCAATGTACATTTAACTCATAATAAGTATAACCACAAGTTTACCCAAATCACAAAGGCGACATCATCATCACGTATCCACTAATATAAACAGTTGAATACAGTGCTGAAAGGGAAATACATATATCAAAATCAAAGCTCCAGAACACCGTTGCACGCTTCATGCTCGACACTGCTGTAACCTAATGCCACCTACACGCATATATCGTGTATAAGCTTATAGAAAGCTTAGAGGGTGGTGAAAGTGTGTGCACAAGATAAGTGCTAAGCACGCAAATATCAAAGTAAGCGGAAATACAACAAGTCCATAGAAATATCATCAACCTTATCCAGAATATGCGATGACAATACATAATAAGCCAATGTCATATACTGAGAAATTAATGTAAGTCGGCTATGTAATGTGGAGACATAGTAAGCCAAATATCAGATACCGAGTCTACGATTACCGTCAACCTTAATCAGGTTTTATAATACATAAGCACAGTAAACCAAATGCTATGTGCTAAAGATGCAATACAATATGCGATGCGAATGAAATGACCAAGCTGGAGTGTGAAGTCGGGATGATATTACGTAGTATCGTAGGCTACAGGGTCCATCACAAGGCACTTCTACCCAAACCAGTCCCAACCTAAATTTGGATAGTCAGACTCAATGTGGTAAACTCTTGATCTCATGTTAGTTGCACGCCCCAACCGAAATCCTTGCCATCGCGAAGTATACGAATAAATAGTTGCGCACCACCAGCCTGAGTGGATAGTGAATGAATGAGTAAAATGCTGGGTATACAACTCCTACTCAGTAAGTTCACATATCATACTGTACATCTCTGGGATCATCACTGGGGTCTAGTACACTCCAAACCAGGTTGCCGCCCCATCGCGCGTAACAAGTTGAGTGAAAGAGACCTCACTATCCACTTGCCAATATCTGGCCCAGCTCGTCGATAGCGGACCCATTCCTTGAGCTGGTTAAACTCAGCCTAGCTTTGTTCCCTCCTCTCAGGCAGGTAAGGCCGCACCCCCTTCCAACCGACCATGACACAGTGGGAGACGTGGCCTAATGGTATACGGCCCTCATGCGCTCATACATCCACTTGGTCTAGACATTAGAGCAACCTTAGGAACCAAGAGGGTTTAGGGACTTTCACACAGGGATATCTATAGCACCTCATGTGAAAAAGATTTTTGGTGTCCCATCTAGCCATCTACAACATGCCTGTGGAGGCTACGGCCTTGATGTCACTAGGGAGTACGGTGGTCATGTCACACAGTGCAAGATGCATGAGCCACACTATCCAGTCATGTAACAATCCTGCGTGTACCGCATGCTCATGATGATAGTCCCATAATAATCTGCCCAATGGCATATGCTATGATCAATCACTCCTCACATCAAGCATACATATGATGTGCATGGGCATGGATCATGAAGCTATACTAAGCATGTTATAAGATGATGGTGTACTCTCCTTATAACAAGGATGGGCCTGGACAGCCTACTCATAACAAGAATGGGCCTCATAATGGGCCCAAGGGAAGGTCACAAAGGGGACATCGAAAAATCATTGCCCATCAATGTGGACATTTAACCAACATCGCTCCCAAGCAATGGCTCACATAAACATCATTATATACATTATAGTGAAATCACACATTACATCGGTCCGCACATTCATCGCATTGGGCCTCACTCAAGGGCCACATACAATCTCAATGGGCCTTACACAAGGGTCTCATACATCAAGTAGGCTGCATCACATGAGTCTTATATAGCACATCGGGCCTCATCATATGGGCTGTATCACGGTGGGCCACATCACATGGGCCTAATACACGTCACGATGGACCGCATCACATGGGATTAATACACATCACAATGGGCTACATAACATGGGCTTAATACACATCACAATGGGCCGCATGACATGAGCCTAATACACATCGCAATGGTTACAATGGATCGCATGACATGGGCTTAACATATATCACAATGGACTGCTCAATGGGCCTCATATACACAACAAGTGGGCCCTACACATGGGCCTCAAATACATAACATGTGGGCCCTACACATGGGTCTCATATGCATCGCAATGGGTCATTCCCATGGGCCCGAAAACTGATGGATGGCAAGGATAAAACATATATACCAGGGTGGACTGCAGCCCATGAACGGCGTGCATACAAGACATACCTTAGGTGGGTCCCATCCCAACTGGACGGTGCCGATAAAATACATACACCACGGTAGGGCCCACCATCCTATGGACGGTGTAGATAAAACACATACATCATTACGGGACCTACCGTCCACATGCTACAAGATGGATAGATGGCTAGAGAAACACATACATCAAGGTGGGGTCCACGTCCCCTTACTGGACGGACGGAGTGGATAAAACATCATGGTGGGGTACCATTAGATGGATGGTTAGACAAAACTCGTCCCAATGTGGGTCCCACGTAGGGCCCACCATATAATATTATATGTTATAATATATATATATATATATATTATCATTATTATTATATTATTATTTATTTTTAAAAGATGCAATGCCCAAGCCCGCCAAATCAAACCGGGGCCCACCATATCAATGATCTTGGAAAAAATGGATGGGCGGTGTTGATAAAACACATATGTCAAAGGGGTCCCACCATCCTGACATATGGACGGTGTGGATATAGAATAAATACATCAGGGTGGGTCCCACCCACACGTGTGCCGCATGTGTGGGGTGGGCCCCCACGCGCCCAACAATGGAGGACGACAGGGATAAGATGCATACATGAAGGTGGTCCCACACCTCATGTCCAGATGGACAGTGTGGGATGAAAACATACATCATGGTGGTCTGCACAGCATCGTTAGATGGATGATGCAGACAACACATACATCATGTGGGTTTGCACATTAGATGAACGGTGTGGATGCTACACACGTGCAGCGAGTGGGGGCCACAAATGGATTGATGGTTGGATATAACGCACACCTCATGATCAACCCACTGTCCAGAAGTCTGGATGGTGTGGATCTGAACCATACATCACGATGGTCCTCAAAGCATGGATGAAACACATGCATCATTGGTGGGTCACACATCAAGAGAGAGAGAGAGATAAACATGAGAAGGGGAGGGACCCCATACTATGTTCCCCTCTTTATCTAATGCATACATCAAGATGGGTCCCATCATAAGTGGGCCCTCAAATCATTAAATCCAAGAAAAAACATATAAATCTAATCCTAGGAAAGCACCCACCTTAGATCTCCTCTTCCTTCTTCCACCAAAGCATGCTAGAGCTCCAAGGGAATAACTTCAACGGTTGAGATGGACTTTGGATGGTGGGATTGGGTGGTAGGGAGTGGCTCACACCTGGCTTTCTCTCTTCTTCCATAGAAAGGCTTGGACGTTGGTTGCTTGAGAGTGAAGAAAGAAAGAGGGAGGGAGAGAGGAGATGGGATGGAGTGATGGATGGGAGAGAGAGATGGGTGAAGTGATGGAAAGTTTGACTTTTGGGGTTGCTTTTGTACTTGGGGTTGGGATAGAGTAATGGGTTAAGTGATGGGTGCACATTGACAAGTGAGGTGATTGATGTGATGTTTTCTCTTGGGATTACAAAGCGCGGTGTTTTCCTCGAACTGAACGTGGGTTCACATCTCCTGGCTAGGGTATCTTATCGGCGCGTGAGATGCGGCGTCGGAACCACGGAGAGGGTGCAGTCGCACGGGTACAAGTCTCAGGTTGAGCCACTCTAGAATATGGGATACGACTCAAGGTTACAAGCAAAGGCCAATTACGGGTCGCGGGTTACCAGAATTCGACCTGGAGGACTGTAGAAGCCTACAGAACGATACGGTCTAGGATACGGGCCTTATAGAAGGTCTCTTCAATGACATCAAATTTATTGAAGAAATTGGAATAACTCTCTGGACTATTTTGGACACATTATCGATTCCTTGAACAATACTCGATGACATCGAAAGCCTCTTCGATGACATCGAAGGAAGGTTCGATGACATAGGTCGCAGAGTCCGGTGAAGCTTCAAAAGTAGGAAAAAAGCATGTATAAAAGACACCTTTGATGACATCGAAGCATATTCGATGTCATCGAACGAATCACGTGAAGTTACGCAGAGTTACGCAGAGTGCATAAATTTGAGACAATTTTCAGATTTTTCCAAAGAGGTGCGAAAGGAGGTGTTGCACAACTATAAATAGGAGTCCCCAGGGCATCCCTGGGGAGGATCGAATTAATCTAGGGTTTGGATGAGTGAAGCACAAGGGTGGAGAGCCATCAGCAAGCGCTTCTTCTTTTTTCCTTAGTTTTTCATGCTTTCTTCTAGGGTTTTAGTTCCAATCATGACTACGGTTGGCTGAACTTCATAGCTAGGGATAAGAGGTGAAGCTTGTAGTGTGATTGGGATGTTAGCTTTATTTTAATTCATGTTTTGTTGAACTCCCTTGGATTACATTTTGATTTTAAGGAATATTTTTAGTTTTTAATGGTTTGTTGTGAGAAATTACAATAGATCTGCAATTGCTTTGAATATCTTCTTTTCCTGAATTGAGATTGTGAAGTTAGCAAGTCTCATTGTTCACCATCGTCCCTTGGGCATTGTAGGATGATGGAATCCTTCCTAACCTTCTCAATTCTCTTATGATTGGTTATGGGATTGGTAAATCTTGTTGTTTGTCGTGTCTCCTGGGCATGGTTAGGTGATGGAATCACTTCCAAATCCTCACAACTCTCATCCATTGATGATTAGATCCATAAGAAGTTTAAAGATCTGACAAATTTCTTTTTATCAATTGGATAACATAAGACTCTGATTCCAGTTGTGTCCTTGAATCAAGCGAGGTAGCATCCTGAGAACCTACAAGTGGATACTTGGAAACCCTAGTTCCCACCTTTAATTTCTTAAGTTTCTAATTTCATACATCACAATTACTCCCTTTATTTCTAGATTTAGATTTACATCTTCTTCTAGTTCCACGTCTAGTTGCTTTCAGAGTACACACAAGATTAGTCCCTGTGGATTCAACCTTAGTCTCACTGAGATTATTACTACATCGCAACCCTACACTTGGGGTTGTGAACAAGTTTTTGGCGCCGTTGCCAGGGACTAACGGTTGCATTCCTATTTTAGAATTAGGTTAAGATTAGGGGTTTTCTACTTTCTATTTTTAGGTTAGGGTTATTTTCTGAATTATTTTAGAAACTAACTTAGCTTTCTAATTATAGGATAGAAACTTTCTTAATTTGATTTTAGAAACTAACTTTTTCTCTTTTTAGAAACTTTCTATTTTCCATTTTTAGGAACTTTCCTTTTTCATTTTTAGAAACTAGGTTGCTTCCTTATTTCTTTTTTAGAAACTAATTCACTTTCCTTTTTCTTTTGCAGGATGTTAATATAGAAACTTCTGATTTGGTAGCCTCTTTCTAATTCTCTTCCTTTCTTTCTTAGATTTCTTATTTGACTTAGGTTTCTTTCTTTTTAGGATTAGGTTAGATTTTTTCTTATTTTCTAAAATTTTCTAATCCAGTGGTTTTAGAACTTTCTAATGTTAGAATTTTGTTTTTAGGATCCTTTTTCTGGATTTTGTTTTTAGAAACTAACATTGTTTTCTGTTTTCTAGGGTCCTAACATAGAACTCCGATCCGGTAACATTCTTTTAACTTCCTCCATTTAGCTGCTTTCCATACTTGTTGTAGGAATTAGAAAAGAGAATTAAAATTTGGTGTGGTTCATGCCCTCGTGGGTAGGGAATCATACTCTGAGATCTTTGAGAAAAAGAGCTTTTGTTGGAAAAATTGATTGACAAGTTAGAAAATCCTCAAATATTTTTGAAATATCATCTGAGAGCATGGCTCAAGAACATCAGATTGATGAAGGCCCTATGCATCACACACTACCTATTAGGATGGTGTGCGATGAGAATGAAATGCATCGAGTCCCCCCGGTGAGAACAAGTTCACCCTCCTGCATAATTCTTCTAATCAATACAGGAAACGTGAATTTCAAACATGAGATAATCCAATTACTTCCTAAGTTCTATGGACTTGATTTAGAAAATCCATATATGCATATTAAAGAATTTGAAGAGGTTGTTACAACCATACATTTTAATGATGCTCCTTCTGATACAATTAGCCATAAATTATTTTCATTCTCTCTAAAAGAAAAGGCTAAAATATGGATTCCTTCATTAAGGCCTAGATCCATTGGTACATGGCAAAGATGAGCCAGGAGTTCCTTAAAAAGTTCTTCCCACCTCATAAAACCAACGCTCTTAGACGGGAAATAATGAACTTCTCCCAGAAAAATAATGAGACCTTCTTTGAATGTTGGGAACGGTTGAAGGACTTACTTCTCGCCTGCCCACGCCATGTTTACGAAACTTGGCAGACAATTCTGTTTTATGAAGGACTCAGTCCAAACATGCACCAATTCATACAGATGATGTGTAATAGCGACTTCATGGATAAGAAACTAGAAGATGCATGAGATTACTTTGATATGCTAGCTGAAAACGCTCAATCATGGGACACATCAAACCAAGCTAGTACTCTCAAGGAAATACCAAGAGAGATAGGAATACATGTAATCAGGAAGGAGGATGATACTAATGACTTGGCCATTCTCACATGAAAAATTAAGGACTTGGAATCTAGGAAGGAACCAACTCAGCCCAAGGCAGTCGTCAAAACTGTATGTGGAATTTGTGAGAGTGATGTACACCCAATCAAAGATTGTCTTACAATCTCAACTTTTCAAGAGGTGTTTCACGTTCAAGTAAATACTACAAATATGTATCAACAACCACTTAATGCACCAAATTCTGACACACACTCCCGATGAGTGGAACATTAACTGGGGAGATAAACCAACTACGAATGTAACTAATTACCCACAAGGGTCATTTAGTGGACTTCCACTAGGGAGAACCCTTGAGGACACATTAGATGCATTTAGGCGAGCAACTGTAGGCTATGAATGAGCTTAGGACTTCGATTGCAAGACTTGAGACAGAACTGAATGTTAGGGAGATTGAAATCTTTCTGGACCAACAGCAACCTAACCTAACAAGACAATGTGAGATATGTGATCTCAACTCTTCAACTCAGCATCTGGAACATGTTAGGACCATCACCACCTTGAAAAGTGGAAACGAAAAAGACAAAGAGATTCCAAGGAAGGTTATGAAACCTAAGGAATCCAAAAAATTCAATGGATGGTGGTGAATCTAGTAATGCTCCATATGACAAAGAGCCATTATAGGGATACAAACTCGTGGTCCCATTTCCCCAACATCTCATCACATCAAAAAGGCTAAGTGAGAGTCATAATATTTCAGAGGTTTTTCAACAAGTCAAGATCAACACCCCCTTGTTGGATGAAATTAAATAGTTCCCATCTTACGCCAAATTCCTGAAAGATCTGTGTGTGGTAAAGCGAAAGCTAAACGTACACAAAGAAGCATTTTTTTACTGAACAGGTGAGTGCCATAATCAATCGAAACACTCCCCCAAAATATAAGGATCTTGGAAGTCCTACGATCTCATGTGTGATTGGAAACTTCAAGGTTGATAACACACTTTTAGACCATGGGGCAAGTGTTAATCTGCTACCATACTTGGTATATGAACTGTTAGGCCTCGGTGAGTTGAAACCCACCAAAACAACATTACAACTAGCTGATCACTTGATTAGAATACCGAGAGGTAAGATAGAAGATGTGTTGGTCCAACTCGATAGATTCTACTATTCAGTAGATTTCATCATCTTGGACACACACTCGGCTTCAAATATGGGTGCTTAAATTTCGATCATATTAGGTCGACCATTCCTGGCCTCTGCCAATGCCATCATAAATTGACATAATGGAGTAATGAAAATATCTTTCGGGAATATGACGGTAGAATTCAATGTGTTTCATTTGCACAAGCCACAAGAGGATGAGGACCTGAACCATGAGATGAACTTGATAGATACATTTGAAAATGATGAGTCTCTTTTAACAGAAACTCCTGAATCTCTGGATGTCATCCTAGCGCACTTTGCGGATTCAAACAATAATATTAGCTAGGAAGTTGATGTCACTCCTTCCACTAACACCAAAATCTTACCATTACAGGTGGAGGAGATAAATTCTGAACCGGAGCCTACAACCTCGGATTTTAAAGGGACCACGGAGAACAACCCTTTTGTTATTTAATTGTTTATGGTCTTTCATTCACCTTAGCCTACTAATATTGAGAAATTATCTTCTGCAGGTGAATCATATATACTTTGGACACCTCAGGAGATTAAAAGGAAGTTGTAAGGCCTGTGTCCTAGTACCATACTTTTCTTAGGATACCATGATCCTCCCTATTGAATTTCAGCGACCTGTGACTTGTAGACACCGTTTGCCAGCAACCTTAAGTTACATCCCGTAGACCCAAGTCGACTCGACCTGAAACCTGTAACACTATGACCGCACTGTTGCCGTTGTTCCAACGCCACGTCTCGCGCGCTAATACGATACCTAGATTGAGACTTATGACTAGCGCATAATCTCGGCCATAGACTGTGTGTCGCAGGACCATAAATTCCAGGTAGAGAAGAATCTCTACTAGCCATCATGACTATGACATCATCCTAACCTACCTAGCCTAGGATGACATCACCCTAGCCCCCATGCCTTACAAACAATGATGACTAGCTTGCCCATGCCTTCTTACAATGCTATGATTACCTCTTACATCCCATGATGACTTCCCTATACCTCTCTCTCTCTCCCTCCCATTCTCTCCCATCTTCCTCATTTATAACCCAAGGAAACCTTGGATGTCCAAGCAAGGAGAGAAAAGACCCATCACACTAGCCCTCCTCTTAGTAAATCCCACCCAATCCTACCATTAAAGCACCATCTCCACCATTAAATAAGCACCTTAGGAGCTTTGGAATACTAGGGAGCAAGAAGAGGAGAGGTGGGTGCATTCTTAGGCTAGATCTATCTATTTTCTTGCATGAGAGCAAGTGGGACCTACCAATCAATGGTAGGGATCCCATCTTGGTCCCTAGGTGTGGCCAATGGCCCACCATGCTTGCATGCATGTACCATGATGGGGCCATTCTCCATGGACCCCATCATGATGTTTCTTTGATATCTAGCAAGTAAAGGGGTCATCTAAATCCTTGATCTTGTGGTGGGGATGGCATCCCCACTTTGATTGTTGATTTAAGGGACCACACATGGATGGGACCCATCTTGGTATATGCATGGCGCCTAGAGGGGCTCATAATGGCGGAGCCCCTCCCACAACCGTCTCTCTCTCTCTCTCTCTCTCTCTCTCTCTCTCTCTCTCTCTCCCCTTCTCTTATTCCATGATATTGTGGCCCATCTGATGATGCATGTAAGGTCCAGACCGTCCACATAGTGAGACGCCCACCGTCCAGCAATTAGGCCCACCATTGATGCCCGTTTCTAGGTCTGCATGACTGGTCGGTCATGTAGGGTTGGATGAAGGAAAATCACAACTATCAGCTCGATCTGAACATTGTGCGCCCCACCCTGGTGGACCCTACTTGATGTATGTGATGTATATCCACACCGTCCAGTGGTTTTGTGGGCTGTAACGTGTAACACCATGCTTCTGCTCAAATTTTGGGCCCACTTTGCTGACCATTTGGATTAGGAAAAACCTAAATATCAGCTGGGATTTCCAGCTTGTAGGCCCCTCTTGTGGCCCCCATCTTGATGTATGTCTTGTATCTAAACTATCCAACCATGGAGAACCCTCTGGAGTGGGCCCAACAGGCATGGATGGTCCAATCCTTGGTACCGTCCAACAGCTTGGATGAAGGGAAAATATAAATATTGGCTTGATCTTTAGGGCAGGGTGGCCCACTTACGTGGACCTCACCTTACTGTGCACAAGAGAGATGCACACTGTTCATCCATTTCTCCATGTTCAGCAAGTCTTGGGCCCAACCCAGAGGCAGATCCAATGCCCCAACTGGGCTAGCGTCCAACAGGGCTAACTGTTAGACCAGCTAGCCCACCACGATGTTTGTAATATATCTACGCCGTTCTCCATTTTTTATGGCCCACCTAGACGAGGCCCACCCTCTGGTGGGACGTCTACAGGTGGAGCCCACCTTTGTGTATGTGTATGTCCAGGCCGTTCAGCCCCTTGGAACGTCCAGTAGGGCTAGGATGCTGCTGGACTGGCTGTCCAGCAGCAGTCCCACCATGATGTATGTGTTGTATTCATGTTGTTCATCTGGTGGGGCCCACTATGATGTTATGGGCCACCATGATGAGAGTATTTTATCCAGATAGTCCATTTGCTGGACACCCAGCAGGTCCAGAAAGATGGGAAGGCTGGACGTTCTGCAAGGACCACATTTACTGCATGAATCAGACCATTTTAGAAACTGACTTGTTTTGTTTTATTTTGCAGGATTTTAATTAGGAACTTCTAATTTGGTAACTTCTTCACAATTCCCTCTCTCTTTCTATTTCTATATTTCTATTTCCTTTCTCTCTTTTAGGTTTAGGTTAAAATTTGAAATTGAGGGCTGAGAGTGTTTCATGCCCAGTGGGTCTGTGATAACACTCGACATCTTTTGAGTGAAGGGGGATTGGTTAAGAGGTTATCTATCCATCAGAAGATTAGACACCACTCGAGATCGTCAGAGTTAATTGAGGTTATGACTGCAAATCAACCGTTTAATCAACCAGGAAGACAACCTCAACCTAGGGTTGAGGAAGTCTAGGATGAGAATGAGGTGCATCAAACACCCCCGCCCCATACTTTGTGAGATTATTGACAACCGGTGAGGGTGAGCACACCCTCATGCATGGTTTTTCCAAAAAATACGGGATACATGGATATTAAGCCATGGGTGATCCAACTCCTTCCGATATTCCATGTACTTAAATATGAAAGTCCATATTTGTACTTGAAAGATTTTGATGAGATCATAGCCACTTTATATTTTCCAAACGTGTCTGAGGACACAGTCAGACTGAAACTCTTTCCCTTTTCTTTAAAAGAGAAAGCTAAGATGTGGTTGCATTCACTACGTCCTAGATCTATTGGCACATGAAATGACATGATAAGGGAGTTCATAAAGAAATTTTTTTCACATCATAAAACGAACACCCTTAGAAAGTCAATCATGAACTTTGCCCATAAGGAGGATGAAACATTCTTCCAATGTTGGGAGCGGTTCAAGGATCTTGTCAGTTCATGCCCACGACATGGTTTTGAAATGTGGCGCATTACACACTTTTTCTATGATGGACTGAAATCTTCTATATGCCAATTAGTTGAGACAATGTGCAATGGGGAATTCATGAATAAAAATGTCGATGATGTGTGGGACTACTTGGATAGACTTGCTGAAAACGCATAATCATGGGACATGTACCTAAAATCCAGCACCACTTCTAAGCCCACTCAATCAAAGGAGAGGGGTGTATTATACCTTCTGAAAGAGTATGAAGATATCAATACTAAAGTGGCTAATCTCATAAGGAAATTCAAGGCCATGGAACTAAAGAATGATAAGGTTAAGGAAACTGTTTGTAGTATTTGTGATTGCAACATTCACACGACTGAAAATTGCCCAACAATACCTGCCTTTCGAGGGGTGTTGAATGAGGAATCTAATGCCGTGAACAATTACCAAAGACCTTTCAATGGACCTACCTCCAATACATACAATCTTAGTTGGAGAAATCATCCAAACTTCAGTTGGAGGAATGGACAAACTGCTACCCCTCAAGGCATTTTCAATCAAAATCCAAATCAAGGGAAACTTCAAGAAGATCCGGTTCTAAAACATATTCAAGACCAAGAGCTACTTAATCAGAATTCGGCATAAGAAATCTAGGAAACCAGATCAGCAATTGGAACGCTTGCATCATCTGTTTAAAGGATAGAGTCACAATTAGTGATTGGGGGAAAGGGGATGCTTCCTACTTAACCTCTCCCCAATCCCAAACCGCAATATGAAATAAGTGACCCAAGCTCTTCAAATCAAATGGAGCAAGCTAAGTCTACCACCACTCTTAGGAGTGGGAAGATAATTGAAAAATCTATTCCAGTAAGGGCTGAAAAGCCTAAGGACCCGGAAGAGGACAATGATGATAGACCTAGCCATGCTCCATAAGAATTAGAACCGGAACTTCAGAGCAAGATGATTGCACCATTCCCCCAATGGTTGGTTGCACCAAAACCTCTCTCTAACTCTCAGGACATTCTAGAGGTGTTGAAACAAGTGAAGGTCAATATTCCTCTACTTGATGCAGTTAAACAAATACCTTTATATGCCAAATTTTTGAAAGCCTTATGTACGACCAAAAGACGAAAAAATATTTAAAAGAAAATCTTTTTAACTGAAAAAGTGAGTGCATCCTAAAGCAAGATGTGCCACAGAAATTCAAAGATCCCGGTAGCCCAACCATCGCTTGTGTAATTGGAAATTACCGCATTAAGCATGCACTTCTTGATTTAGGAGCGAGCGTAAATCTAATTCCTTACTCGGTCTACAAACAGCTAGGTTTGTGTGAATTGAAACCCACCCTAACCATATTACAACTTGCTGATTGCTTAGTTCGTGTACTGAGAGGAGTAATTGAGGATGTGTTGGTCTAGGTTGACAGATTCTACTACCCGGTAGATTTTATAGTCCTGGATACGCAACCCATCAGTAACATGAGCACTCAAATTCCTGAGATTCTTAGTCGCTCATTCCTTGCCACTTCAAATGCAATCATTAATTGCAAGAATGGAGTCATGAGTATGTCTTTTGGAAATAAACTTTGGAGTTAAACATCTTTTTCAATACGAGCAGACAGTTAGAGGATGATGACGATTTCCATGACATTAACATGATTGACTCTTTCATGAAAGATAGAGCACTTTTGACCTTATTTATGACCCTCTAAAGATGTGCCTAGCCCACTCCCATGATTTTGATGATGACATGATTAAAGAGACAGGGGTCATACTTAATACTGTGCCGGTACTTGAAGTTAATCGGTGGAGGCCATAATTTGAAGAATTGCCTCAAACTGATGTAATACCTCTACCGTCTAGCCTTAAGACACCGAAGATTGACCTAAAACCTTTGCCCACTGATCTTGAACAAGTTTACTTAGGTCAAGAAGAGACATATCCAGTGGTGATTTCATCCCACCTTGAGAAAAAATAAGAGAGTATACTCATTTCTACTCTCAAAGAAGATAAAGGAGTTATTGGGCATATCATCACAGATCTCGATGTGATGAATGAACTCCTTTCAGCTGAATGTTTTGACTCTTTAGAAGATTGCCTGGTACACTTTATGGATATAAACAATCCTATGATATAAAACATAGTGGTTACCTGACAAGGCAATACCTCGATAGTTGTTACTAACCGAGAAAACCCTTATTCTAAAGAATCTCCTCCCCCAGATCTTGAATGTTTACCATTAAAGGAGGAGAAGCTGAAAATTGAACTGAAGACTGAAAGTTTGGAGTGTGTTGAGACTACCCCACCTACTAAGAATTTTTTTGAATTTCATCTACTTCTAGTCTCTAATTCACCATGGAGTACTAACATTGAAACTTTTTCTGTCATAGGTGAATCATATATACTTTGGATACATCAAGCGATTCAATGACAATTTTTTTCTGAGCTCTATAAATTTCTCTGGAAATTATGCTCCAAGTCATGCAAGCCTATTGTAAAAAGGGTTTTTGGATGATCTTGTTGAGAAACCTTCTGAGCAATTTATCAAGATATTGGCCGGAGGAGGAACCTTGCAGCATGATTGAGTAGCTTTTCCCTTGATCTCCTAGTCTGATGGTGGTATAGTTAAGTTTATTGCTTTCTTCAATTTTAGGATAGTCGGCTTTATGCTGCTTAGGATAGTTTGCTTCCAACATTTTAGGATAGTTTGTTTTTTGTTGATTAACTCTTGTGCTAACTCACCTTCACACTGAGATCCTTTGGAAAAAGCCGCAAAATCTCTTCATCAGGTCCTATCTTTCCATCACTTCTCTTTCAACTATGTTGTCTCTTTTATAGATCATGCTTATTTCTTTTACATTGAGGACAATTTAGATTTTAGGTTGGGGATAGGAGAATAAGTTACATAATCAGTGTTTTCTCAGTTTTGAGCAAAATTTGCAAAATGTTTGAAAATTTTTCAATGTTTATCGGTTTGGAAAGTGATAAGTTGTGTATTTAAGATTGTTTTGAGTATGAAGATAAGATAGAAATCGAATTTTGAAATGTTAGAGTTGGAGCAACTAAGTGACTTATCACTTATGGTTCTTACATTCAACTTATTAAGAGTAAGTTCAAATATTATGTTATTCAAATTATTTTTTATGAATAGTACTAGATTTTTTGATTGTTAGTATGATAATCATTGAAAGATATTAAGAACCGAGTCTGGAGAATTTTATCCACCTTAAAAGAAGAAAGAACTAGTTAAAAAATAGGAGATCGACAAAGAGGTCATAAATAATGAAAAATGACAACATCTTTTAGGAGAATGAAAAATGTCTTTGAAAAGATGTAATGTCTAAGGAAGAGGAATGAATACAAATGACCGTTGATATAAAATCAAAAACTAGAAAAAGAAGGAAAAGAGGATAAGTTCGGAATCAGTACTCGTGTTTTCAATCAAACTAGAAGTGATAAGCATGGCTAACATTATGAAAAGATAGTATTTTCACTGAGCACTTGAAAAACTTGATATGCGAACTATGCTCCACCCTAATGGATAAAGGACTTATTTGATTGGTTGCTTATTTGATTCAACTCTAAGTTTTCAAAATCTCAATTTCTCATCTTGAGTCTACTCATTCATACTTGATTACACGAAAGATTGTTTTCTTATAAAGGTTTGAACATTGCGCATTAAACTTATTTTTCACATACTTTGCTCGGGAGTAGCAAAATGCTGGTTGGAGATTATGTTGAGGGTCAAATATTGCATATTGGACCCCAATTATTCCTTAGTTTTATGAACATGATAATGCTTAATGTTCTATTTTAATCATGTATGTGGTGCAAGGTGAATTCAAGAGCTTGGATTAAAAAAGATGTTAAAAGCATGGATTTAATGCTCAAGAATCACCAAGACCAAGAATGAAGAATGCACATACTAAAGATTGAAGAAAATCAAGTCAAGAATGAAGAAAATTAGAGTTTTAAAGTGAATTTGCGTGATCCTTGACCAGTCCTAACTCCGGCTCAACTAGTCCTACGTACACTCGACCAGTCCTGGACTCTGCTCGACCAGTCGAGCTGCCTTGACTCGAACTCCAACAACTAAAATTGCTAAAATCAGGTCATCCTTGACGAGTCGAAGATGACCCTCGACCAGTCGAGGGTTGTCCTCGACCAGTCCTGAGTTTGTAGCCAGCACATAAAGTGCGGAAATTTGAAGCGGTTTCCGAAAATTTCTAACTCGGTGCGAAAGTCTAAGGCTTAAAACTATAAATAGGGGTCCCTAGGGCATCCCTAATAATCATCTAGGATTTGATGAGTGGAGAAAAAGAGTGGAGAAGCCGTCGCCAAGAGTTTTTTCTTCATTTTCCTTAGTTGTTTTTATGCTTTTATTAAGAGAATCTGGTTCAATCATGTCAATGGTTGGCTAAACCTCTTAGCTAGGGCTAAGAGGTGAAGTTTGTAGCATGATAGGATGTTTCTATTTCTTTGATTCATGTTTAAGTTGAACTATCTTTGATTCTAGTTTGATATTTAAGAAATACTTTCAGTTTTTAATGGTTTGTTGTGACTTAAATTAAAATGGATCTGCAATAGCTTTGAGTATGTTCTTTTCATGTATTAAGATTATGAAATTAGGAAATACCATTGTTCACCATCCTCCCATGGGCATGGTTGGGTGATGGAATCCTTCTAATCTTCATGATTCACTTATGATTGGTTGTGGGATTGGTAAATCCTATTGTTTACCTTGTCTCCTGGCATGGTTTTATGATGTAATCACTTCCAGTTCTCACACCATTCTTCCATTGAGAATTAGGTCAAAGGAAGTTTAGATTTGATTTTACTGAGATATATTCCAATTGGATAGGTGGGACTCTGAGTCCAATCATGTGAGTTGAATTAAGCATAGAACTCCCTGATCTCTACAAGTGGATCCTTAGAAACCCTAGTTTCCCACCTTTGAATTTCTTAAGTTTTTCATTAAATCTCTCACAATTACTCTCTCAAATATTCCAGATTTAGGTTTTCATCTTTTTCTAGTTCTTCTTCTAGTTACTTTCAGAAACGTACAAGTTCAGTCCCTATGGATTCGACCTCGGTCTCACCGAGATTATTACTACATCGCAATCCTATACTTGGGGTTGTGAACATATATCCA
This sequence comes from Magnolia sinica, assembly GCF_029962835.1. Taxonomy (NCBI): domain Eukaryota; kingdom Viridiplantae; phylum Streptophyta; class Magnoliopsida; order Magnoliales; family Magnoliaceae; genus Magnolia; species Magnolia sinica. The sequence continues at coordinate 57,216,501 of NC_080577.1, read as the reverse complement.
CACCATCTAATGGTTTTATGGGCTGTAATGTGCAGCACCATGCTGCTGCCCAAATTTCGGGCCCACTTTGCTAACCGTCTGGATGTAGGAAAAACCCAAATATCAACTGGGATTTCCAACTTGTATCCCCTCTTGTGGCCCCCACCTTGATGTATGTCTTGTATCAACACTATTCAGCCATGGAGAACCCTCTAGAGTGGGCCCAGTAGGCCTGGACTGTCCAATCCCTGGTACTGTCCAGCAGCCTCGATGAAAGGAAAATATAAATATTGGCTTGATCTTTAGGGTAGGGTGACCCATTCACGTAGACCCCACCTTGTTGTGCATAGGAGAGATGCACACCGTCCATCCATTTCTCCATGTTCAGCAGGTCCTGGGCTCAACCTAGAGGCAGATCTAATGCCCCAACTGGGCCAATGTCTAGTAGGGCTGACTGTTAACCAGCTGGCCCACCATGATGTTTGTGATATATCTACGCCGTTCTCCATTTTTGTGGTCCACATGGACAGGGTCCACCCTCTGGTGGGACGTCTGCAGGTGGAGCCCACCTTGTGTATATGTATGTCCAGGCTGTCCAGCCCCTTGGAATGTCTAGCAGGGCTGAGACGCTACTGAACTAGCCATCCAGTAGTAGGCCCACGTTGATGTATGTGCTGTATTCATACTGTTCATTTGGTGGGTGTTCACAACCCCAAGTGTAGGGTCACGATGTAGTAATAATCTCGGTAAGACTGAGGTCGAATCCATGTGTGTGTCTTCTGAAAGTAACTAGAACTAGAACTAGAAGAAGATGAAAATCTAAATCTGCAAGTATAAAGAGTAATTGTTAGAGATTTAATAAAAAAAACTTAATAAATTCAAGGGTGGGAAACTAGGGTTTCCATGGATCCACTTGTAGATTCTCAGGATGCTACCTTGCTTGATTCAAGGACGAAGAGATTTGTCAGATCTCTGAACTTTTCATAGATTTAATTATCAATGGATGAGAGTTGTGAGGATTTAGAAGTGATTCCATCACCTAACCATGCCCAGGAGACAAAGCAAACAACAAGATCTACCAATCACACAACCAATCATAAGAGAATTGTGAAGGTTAGGAAGGATTCCATCATCCTACCATGCCTAAGGGACGATGGTGAACAACAAGATCTCCTAATTTCACAATCTCAATACATAAAAATAAGATATCTCAAGCTATTGCAGATCTTTTGTAATTTGAGTCACAACAAACCATTAAAAACTAAAAATATTCCTTCATAATCAAACTAGAATCCAAGAGAGTTCAATAAAACATGAATAAAAAAAAAAAAAACATCCCAATCACACTACAAGCTTCACCTCTTAGCCCTAGCTAAGAGGTTTAGCCAACCATAGACATGATTGAACTAGAAACTCTTAAGAAAAGCATAAAAACAACTAAGGAAAGGAAAGAAAAACTCTTGGCGACGGCTTCTCCACGCTCTTGCTCCACTCCTCAAACCCTAAATGATGCCTAGGGATGCCCTGGGGACCCCTATTTATAGTTTTGCATCACCTCCTTTCACACTGAGTTGGAAATTTCTGGAAACCATCTCAAATTTACGCAGTCCACACAAGATTTGCGTAACCCTCGACTGGTCGTGGACCATCCTCGACCGGTCGAGGGTCACCTTCGACTGGTCGTGGACCATCATCGACTGATCGAGGATGATGGGAATATAGAAGAATTGGTCGCTAGAGTTCAAGTCGAAGCTCCTTCGACCGGTCGAGCAGGGTCCTTCGACTGGTCGAGCATGGGCTTGGACTAGTCGAAGGATGCCGATTTTTATGCTTCCTTTTCTCCTCTTCAAGTCTTCAATGCTCCTCCTTCCTCAGATGGTTTTCTTGGATCTTTGACAGTGAATTCTTCATTCATGGTCTCATCATATCCATCCTTGACCTTGGTGATTATTGAGCATTAAATCCATGCTTTTAGCATCCTTTTAAATCCAAGCTCTTAAATTCACCTTGTAACCCAAACATGATTAAAATAGAATATTAAGCATTATCATGTTCATAAAACCATGTAATAAATGGGGTCCAATATGCATATTACCCTCAACACAATTCTCAACCAACATTTTGCTAGTCCCGAGCAAAGTATGTGAAAAATAAATCTCAATGCTTAATGTTAGATATCCTTTTCAGAAAATAATCTTTTGTGCACTTAACGATGAATGGGTAGAATTAAGATACACAAGTGAGATTTCAAAAACTTAGAGCCCAGTCACATAAGCAACTGATGAAATAAGTTCTTCATCCACTAATTGAAGCATAATTTGTATATCAAGTTTTCAACGTGCTCAGTGAGAGTCAATTTACTTCCCGTATGAATACTATCAATTCATCATATTAGCTATGCTCATCCCTTCAAGATCAGTTTGAAACTCAAGTACTGATTTCGAACTTATCCCCTTTTCCTTCTTTTTCCACTTTTTGATTTTATATTGACGGTCAATGTTTATTTATTCTTTTATAGACCTTGCATTATTTTTGCATTCTTTTCCGGTCTTTTCATTCTTTTTCATGACCTCTTTGTCGATCTCCTATTTTTTAACTGGCTCTTTTCTTCTTTTAAGGTCGATAAAGTTCTTCAAACTCGATTCTCACCATCCATCAATGATTCACATACTAACAATCAGAAATTCTAAAATGTCCTACAGAAAGCAAATTGAATGTGTCTTGTGATTTAACATGATATTCAAACTACCTCTTGATCAATTGAACACAAGCACTTAAGTAATAAGTTACTTAGATGATTAGACTTCAGCAATTCAAAGTTCAATTTCTATCTTATCATACCCAAAGCATTCTTAAGTACATAATTCATCACTTCCCAAACAGATTGCAACTTAAAGCATTGAAATTTTTCAAAACTTTTACATAAAGTTGAGAAAACACTGATTAGTTCACCTAATCCCCCATTCCCAACCGAAAAATTTACATTGTCCTCAATGTAAAAGAAATAAGCATGTAATGCAAAAGAGGCAATGAAAAAGAAAATGGGAAGTGATGGAAAAAGAAGGAATTTTAAGGCTTTTCAAATGATTCTAGTGTGAAGGTGGCTTAACACATGAGTTAAACCAACAAAAAGCAAATTATCCTAAAACAACGGAAAGCAAACTATCCTAAACATAACATGAAAGTAGTACCTAACTATACCTCCATCAGACTAGGAGATCAATCCTGGTATACAGGATTAGTCAGAGGTTTGGACATGTCCTCTGAATCGAATTTCTCAATAAATGGCATTAAACGATATCCATTCACTTTGAATTCTTTGTCATTGTTCAGATCTTGTATCTCGACGGCCCCATGAGGATAGACATTAGTAACAGTGAAAGGATCGGTCCAACGAGAACGAAGTTTGCCCGGAAAGAGATGTAACCGAGAATTATACAAGAGGACTCTCTGACGTGGTGTGAATGATTTTTGAAGAATATGTTGGTCATGAAATACCTTCATCCTGTCCTTGTAAATTCTCGAGTTCTCGTACGCATCATCTGAATTTCTTCGAGTTCATTCAACTAAAGTTTGCGTAGCGAGCCAGCTCTATGTTCCAATTCCACAGGCAAGTGACAAGCTTTCCCATAGACAAGTCTAAAGGAAGACATTCCAATATGGATCTTAAATGTGGTACGGTATGCCCATAAGGCATCGATCAATCGGATTGACCAATCCTTACAATCAAGGTTAACCGTCTTTTATAAGATGTGTTTAATTTTTCTATTAAAAATCTCAACTTGCCCACTTGTTTGTGGGTGGTATGGAGTGCTTACTTTGTGTAACGCTCTGAAAATCAGGGGTCGAGCAGGAGCCCAACTCCCGAGTTCCAACGCTGCAACATAGATAATGGTGATTAATGTTGTCCGTATTAGTGCATTAAACATGCATGAGATTATACCAAAGCTGCATATCGTACTCCAGAGACATTTAAATTATGCAAGCAGAAGACTGTGATACATATATAAAGCATATAAATGGTTATAAGTCCCCAGAGTATGAACAGGTTACCAAAGTAAATAATTACATGTTTGGTTCAAAATACACAAAATAAGGAAGTGTAATGTCATCTATCCATATCCCTGTAACCCTGGTGATGCAACTTCAGGTCTACATAGACCCGCCAGAGAGTTGCAAATAAGAGAACTCCTCGTCATCATAGAAATTCGGCTCTGCCTCGCAAGTATCGCCATCATCTGCAACTAAACCAGGGTCTATTTGGTGTTTTAAAACACCATCCCAGAGTGAGAGTGAGTGATCAACTCAGTAGAGTTATAAGGCAAAGGTTAACATGTTATCAATTCATCAAGCAATAATGATAAAGCAGTTCATCAATCATATCTTAAGTACTCTTGTTACTGTAAGGATGGTATGCGATAATGATGCATGCCCTCGCCTGCACTCCCTCAGCAACATCATCTCACGATCGCGCATAGCAACCTCCCTAAACGTAAGCTTCCTCGCCAAAGCACATGCAATGCGGTGCATGATCGTGTTAGCCAAGTTCTTGTTTAGGTTTATTCAAACAGTGTGTTTAGGAAGCTAAGGCACCTCCCTTTATATCACTTACTTAAACAATGATCCATCTAGGGTCGTCAATCCTAGTTAGACACATACGATAGATGGTTCCATGTCGCTATGGAGAGGCTCGTTACCTTAGCGCAGGCGTGGGTTTTACTCGAGGTTACTACGAAAAGACTCGTCACCTCATCGTAGACCAAGTTTACGCTCGAGGTTACTACGAATGGCTCGTCAACTAATCCTAGGCCGACAGCTCGAATACAGTATCCCATACCACCCTATTTGGCTCATGAGACTGGGTTGCTCACTGGACACTACGGGGAGGCTCGTCACCCCAGTGTAGGCCGACAGCTCCACCACGGTGTCCCATACTACCATGTCCGGTTCATGAGTCTTAGCAGATCGAGGTACCACGGTTAAACGGGCTTTTCACTAGTAAGTTGGTACCTTAGATTCAGGTAGTAGCGTCCATACATGGTGAATATACATTAGGCAAATCGGGTTGCCTGATAAGCTCGACTGGTACGAGCGTACATTGAGTTCATCGACATGAAGCGCGTAAGCACTCCGTGTGGCCTAACCACTGTCAATAATCAGCATACGACTCGGATTCCCCAACAATGTCTTGTGTGGTGAAATGACCTCAGCCACTACTCGAGAAACTTTTCCGATTACCTAGACTATGCAGTAGTCCCAATCACACTTCAAATACAATAACATTCACATGTGTTAATCAAAAGCAGCATGTAGCAACCAATTTAAATATGAATCTCATATAAGCATTTTAACGAACACATAGAGTATATGTTAACATACATAGGCATTCATCTATAAAACACATAGTAATAAGATAGGTTATATGAAGGAGATTGTAACGATAGATAAGGGGATCGAGAATTATATCTCAACACCCTAACCAATTACATTTCAACAAGCATTTTCTCATTTAGGCATTTTATGAAACACTTAGGCTACACATATTAACATACATGTAATATAGTAGTTATAACATGCATTATAGCAAATCCTTTCACAAGGAAGTTGCCACATGTACAACATCATGTACCCTCAAATATAAATCATGTTAAGCACAAGTCATAATTCCATACTCATACAAACATTTCAACAAACACATGGAATGCATGTATTTCAACATAGTTCATATATATGTATAATACGCGGAAAACATCGTATCTAAGCATATGTGATAGCAATCAAGTCAGACGTAAATCATTGCTGACATTGAAAGCCTTGAAAACCATAATATAAACATTTATAGTCTGCACCTTCCGCCGGTAGACTCGTAACGAACTCAGTTCGAACACTATGTCTTTATCTACGGCACAACGACAACATATAGCATGAAATAGGTTAGCTATTCCACCTATCACTCTATTTGGATATCTACATTAGATTAGGGTTAGGATTTCTTACCCAACAACAGGATCGGAATTGCCAGTATGGCGACACGAAAGCGGTGGTTAAACACGTGGAGCGGTGGGATCGAATCCCAACGACAATCCCTAACTCTCTCTCTCTCTCTTCTCCTTACTTTCTTCTTCTCTTTTCTCTCTTCTCTCTCTTAGGGTTTAGAAATTCATATGGAATGGGAGTGAGAGGGTTTAAGGCCCTTATATAGGCCGAGAACTAATGAGAACGGCCCCAGGGCCATGGTATACTTGGGTTATATCCAAAAGTTGGCTGTTTCGGTCCAACGGAGTACATCTGGAGGCCCCTTTTCTACATACGGTCCGGAGTAAGTTCCTTGACATTGGATCTAGGTCAAGTTAAGTTTTCGGTCTGATTGGATTTATAGATCGACCGCGGAGGATTAGTTTCAGTTCAATAGTCACCGTTACTCGATCAGGGCCACAAGTACACTGACATGTGTTGGAAAATTTCCCTGATCTGAGGGTGTAATTGGGTCAAAATCTAACGGTCTAAATCCTTAGATTTAACCTGCAAGAGAACAACTTAATTCACTAAGTTCCAGTTCACTTCCTAAAGATATTCGTGTTTCTCACACACTTCGCTCCGAGCTCAAGTTATATGTTTCTGGATACTAATAGGACTTGATTTCTTAGATGGTTTTCAAGCCCAGTAAGGTAGTCATAAGTGTATAGTTTCATGTTAATCGGACTTTCAACGCACGGTCCAGGTCTGAAACGGAGTTTCGAGCTGCTCCCGAGAGCAACTGGGTTTTGAGATTGATCCTAGGTTTCTAGACAATGTAGCGTTAACGATCCTACTAGTTTTAGGTCTTACAGATCTTATAAAAAGTTGTTCAAGCTAATCTAGCATTTAATTCAGTTTATCACTTAATTAATTTTCATCTAATTTTTAAAGGATTTGGTCCTTAGTGATTTCTGCCTGAGGTGGTACTCGGGTCTTTATACGAATTTTTTCGAGACGTTACAATCTACCCCCCTTAAAGAAAAATTTCCTCCTTAAAATTAGTACCTTTTCGTACTCCTCAAGAATCTGAGGGTAGTTCTTACGGACCTCGGCTTCTATTTCCCAAGTAGCCTCTTCCTCAGAGTGGTGTGTCCACAGAACCTTCACAAGTGGAATCACTTTACTGCGTAGCACCTATTCCTTCCTATCTAGGATACGCATTGGTCGCAGTACATAAGTAGCATCCTCAATCAACTGTACCTGCTCCCATCTGATAACATGGGAAGGGTCAGGAACGTATTTCTTCAACATCGATACGTGAAATACGTTGTACACGCCTACGAGTGGTGTGGGTAAAGCAAGGTAGTACACTACCACACCCACTCGATCTAGTATTTGGAATGGGCCAATGAATCTCGGTGTGAGCTTCCTCTTCTTGCCAAACCGAAGGACTCCCTTCATGGGGAAAACCTTAGAAACACATGGTCCCCAACCTCGAACTTTAGCTGCCGCCGCCTTGTATCGGCGTAGCTCTTATGTTTGCTTTGTCCTGCCAGAAGTCGACGCCTGATAATGTCAATCTTCTATGAGGTCGCTTGAACTAAGTCTAGGCCAATCAGGCTCTTCTCGCCAACCTCTGCCCAACAATGTGGTGCACGATAGGGATGCCCATACAAGGCCTCATAGGGAGCCATGCCAATACTTGCTTGGAAGCTATTGTTATAAGCGAACTCTGCATAAGGATGACAATCATCCTAACTGTCCTTGAAATCCAACACACAAGCTCACAGCATATCTTCTAACACCTGATTTACCCATTCCGTCTGCCTGTCAGTCTGTGGGTGGAACGCAGTGCTGAACTTCAGTTTCACACCCATTGTTTCCTGGATATGAGTCCAAAAGATAGATGTGAATCGCGTGTCTCTATCCAACACGATCTCCATAGGAACTTCATGCAAACGTACTATCTCCTTGATGTACAGCCTTGTCAAATCGTCTGCCAAGTTCGAAACCCTAATAGGGAGAAAGTGAGCCAATTTCGTCAGTCGGTCCACAATCACCCAAATGGAATCATGTCCCTTCCTTGTTTTTGGTAACCCTGAGATGAAATCTCATTTCCATTCTGCTATGGCATGGGCTGAAGTAGTTTAGGAGGTCGGCGATGTTCTACCTTGACCTGCTGGCACATGAGACAACGAGACACATAATCTGTGATGTGGGCCTTCATGTTGTCCCACTAGTACGAGCGCTTCATGTCTTGGTACATCTTCGTGCTGCCAAGATGCATTGACATCCTCGAATTGTGTGCAGCTTCAAGAATTTCCTTCCTCAGGTCATTAAGGTTTGGGACGCACAGGCGGCCGCAATAACGTAAACCCCCATCCGTACCAATTCTCCATTCCGAGTCTGCATCATCACTAATTCACTTTCTCAGCTCTACCAACCCTTCATCTTCCTCCTGAGCCACAATGATTCGATCATCGATGAGTGGCTGTACACGAACGTGTGCGATGCTCTCGAACGACTCCTCTAAAGTAAGTTTCTGCTCAAAGTCTCACACAAACTCTACCATATCCTATTCTTCCATCATCAGTAGAGCCGAAAATGCTATTGTCTTCTTGCGGCTCAATGCGTCTGCCACAAGGTTAGCCTTGCCAGGATGGTAGGAGACCTTGAACTTAAAATCTTTCGAGGTTTCCATCCATCGCCGCTGCCTTATATTCAGGTCCCTCTGCTTAAATATGTACTTGAGGCTCTTGTGGTCGCAAAAGAGCTCTAACTCCTCTCCATAGAGGTAATATCTTCAAATCTTTAATGCAAAGATGACAGCCGCTAATTGCAGATCGTGCGTAGGATAGTTTTCCTCGTGTTTCCTCAACTATCGCAATGCATAAGCAATAACCCTATCCTTCTGCATCAGAACACAACCCAAACCAACACGAGATGCATCGGTGTATATTGTATACTTGACCCCTTGCTCTAGCAATACTACCACAGGGGCGGACGTCAACTTGTCCTTCAGCTCCTGAAAAGATGCTTCTGCCTTCTCATTCCAGGAAAACTTGAGATCTTTCCGAGTCAGCTGAGACAACGGTCTGACTATCTTGGAAAAATCCCTAATGAATTAACGGTAGTAGCTGCTAGGCTAAGAAAACTCCTCACTTCGGTAACCGAACCGGGCTGCTCTCAGTCCTGAACTGCGGCTACCTTAGCAAGGTCCACAGCTATGCCTTCCTTAGACACCACAGTCCCAGGAACTTCACTTCTTCCTTCCAGAAGTCGCACTTCTTGTACTATGCAAACAAATGGTTCTTCCTGAGAGTATCAAAAACTACTCGTAGGTGCTCCTCGTGATCTTCCCGACTCTTGGAGTATATCAGGATGTCATCTATAAACACAATGACGAATCGAAATAGATATGGCCGAAACACCCGGTTCATCAAGTCCATGAACACGGCCGGTGCATTTGTGAGTCCAAATGACATCACAAGGAACTTGTAGTGCCCAAAACTGGTCTTGAAAGCCATCTTCTGCACGTCCTCATCCCTAACGCGTAATTGGTGATACCCTGACTACAAGTCGATCTTTGAGAAATACTGTGCCCCTTTCAACTGATCAAACAGATCATCTATCCTGGGCAAAGGATATTTGTTCTTTACGGTCGCTTAGTTCAGCCTGCAATAATCAATACACAATCGCAGTGATCTGTCCTTCTTCTTCACAAATAATACGGGTGCTCCCCAAGGAGACACAGTAGGTCGTATGAAGCTTACATCCAATAGATCATCGATCTATTTCCTCAGTTCTTCCATCTCACACGGAGGCATGTAATACGTGAGTAGTGAAATGGGTGTCACACCAGGCACAAGATCAATGGTAAAATCGATCTCGCGCTGAGGAGGCAATCCAGAAATCATCCTGAACACGTCCAAGAAGTCTTGAACTACTTGCGTGTTCCCAAGTGCTGGATCATCAACACTCTCAAGTAAGGCAGCATAACAACTAATGTGGTAGTACCAACTGACCTGCACTGGGAATGTAAAGGTCATATCTTCCGGTCCATGGGCTGTCACCACCCTAGTGTCACAATCGATCTCTACCTTCATCTCCGTAAGCCAATCCATACCGAGAATGATGTCATAGTGACATAATGGAGTGATCATCAGGTTAACAAGCACTATTCTGCTCCTTAAGTCTATCGGACAACCCCCACACATCTTAGTGGAGTCTGAGAAAGTCCTTGTGGTAGTAAGGAGTCTCAACCCAACCATAGGACTAGTTTCCAACCTTAGTCGCTTGACTACAGCGCATGATACTATAGAGATAATGGACCCAGTGTCCACCAATAAGAAGACTGGTGTATCTTGAACATGCGTCGTGACTTTAAAAGCCATCGGTGCTGTAACTGCCATCTCGGATGCCTCAGCTGTAAGTGAGTGCACCCAAGCCTATTGAGAACGGTTTGGCTGTGGCGTCATAGGCCGTTGAGGCGGCCTAAAATGAGGTGTAGGTGGCCAAAAAGATGGATGGGCTGGTGCTGACAGTAGAGGTGGGGCTGAAATAGCTTGTGGAAGCTGGCGGTTGATCCTTTGAGGTGGCGAGAAGCCGTTATCCCTCATCCTAGTAAAATAATATGTATCTGTGTGGCCTGACCTCTTGCAGTAGGTGCACCACAAGTTTCCTCGCCTCGGCTGAGCAGTGGTGCCGCAAGCCTAGGAGGTGAATCCGCACGCGGCCTCTTACCGAGGAATGGTCGGCTCGGCAGATTTGGTCGAGGCCTCTGACCCATGGGTGTACGCGTACGGGATAGTCTATCCCCATCCTGCTCTACCTGTAGGGACATGCTCACTAGCTCAGCATAATGAGATATACTAGTGCAGCACATCTTTGAGCGTATCTTAGGTCGCAACCCCTCAGAAAATTGCCGCATCCTCATCGGCTCATCAGCTAAGATCAACGGAGCATACCTAGCTAGCTCTGTGAATCTGTTCTTGTACTTTGTCACTGTCATCCCTCCCTAACGGAGGTGAAGGAACTCTCCCTCCTTCTCATGGTGGTACGTGAGAGGGAAATACTTCTCATGGAAGCGCGTCTCAAAGGCCTCCCATGTCCACACATAACCAATAGCAATGGTCCATAGGACGTTGTCCCACCAAAGGCTGGCCTCCTTCTCGAACATGTAGGTGACTAACTCCACCTGTTCTGCCTCAGTGCAGTGCAGCGGCTTTGGCATCTTAGAGATGCGGTCTAGCCAATACTCGATCTCCTCGGGTCGGTGAGTACCCGCAAAAGTAGGAGGTCAGAAGTGTTAGAATCGCTCAAACAGGCCGCTAGCACCCACATTCCCAGTAGGGTGCACGAGTGGTGTAGGTGGAACCACACCCATACTCTAGGCAAAGACCCCTCCAATGGGGGCCAAAAATTGTTGCTCCTGCTATTGCTGCTACTGCATCAAGAGCATCATTTGCTCCAACCTATCAAGAGGAGGAGCGGCCTAAGGCATGTGAGGCGTCGAGGTAGACGCACGGTTCTGTTCAGGAACCGATGGTGCCACAGGTGGTTCAACAGATGTTGTCCCATTAGTGGGGCCAGTGGCTGGATGAGAATCCGGCATAGTCTCGTGGGTCGGGCCCAAACGGAGGTCCATATGGCTATCGCTGAGGAGAGGTGCCCCGTCAATCGAGTCGCCAAGTGTGAGACATGCCGTACTCCGCGTGCTCTTAGGTGGCATTCCCTATATACAACATAGGGTGCAACCTGAGTGAGATTTAGCATACAACACTCAATTTTATTTTTTTCAAGTATTCTACACATTCCATAACAAAGGAGCTGCATGCATTCCATTTAACAAAATATGTCACAATACATGAGATATAGTTTCACATGAGTCATGACAGAAGATGCATGTGAGCCAATTTATATAAGCTTTAACCACTAAACATACTATCAACCAAACAAGCCTACTAAGGCTAGTACAAAGGAAGACTAACAGCAAAGTAAACTAAAAGACGACTACACGTGAGACTAGTTGTCTGAATCCGGTGATGGAGGGGCGCCCTTGTCCTGCATGCAGTACAGGATGGCCTTCAAGGTGCGAGACACCTTCTTGAATTTTTATTTCACGAAGGCCCCGGTCTCACTGACCTCCTGTCGTAGGGCGACTTGGCCCTCCTCGATCTGAGCCAGGTGGGCTTCTATAGCAGCCCGATCACTGTCAGGCACCTGCGTAGTAGGAGGAGAGCCCTCATCAATGTCCTAGGCCTCCTCTTCCTCTTCCTGCTCTCCTTCTTCCTTTATATCATTTTCTTCCTCCTCTCCATCACTTTCCTCTTCCTCACTCCCTTCCTCTTCACTCCCCTCATCTTCTTCACTGCCTTCCTCGTCCTCAGACCCATCATGTTGTGGTCACGGCCCAATCTTCATGTTGGCGAGTGTGGTGTCATTTATAAAGTGAATTGGCACCAACTCACCAGGGCGAAGTCCATAGCCAAACTCACGAGCAAGCTTGCATATGAGTCAGCTAAAGGGAAGTGTAGTAGCTGCCCTAGTAGAACCAGTGGTCAGGACTATCTCATGTAGGATGAAGGTAGGCAGGCACAAGTTGTCTCCCTACCCAACACGGTACAAGAAGTCTACAATCAAGAGCATGCACTCAGTGCGGTTGCTCCACCTGGGATACACATTGTATGTGAATATATGGTGGAGTAGATAGAAATCAGGGATCATCTTGATCGCTGGGAGGCAGTTGCCGCAGTTCCAGTGGACCAAGCGGCCACAAAGGTATCGCGTGCGATGATCTCTTTCACACGCATTCCTGAAATACTTCTCATCAGCATGCACCTCACCACGTTGTATCCTCATGACTCGAGCCATTAAATCGATATCGATTACTGCTTCCCGCCTTGTCACGGGAATCTTAAACTGCAAAGGCTCCAGCGATGGGTCCCGTATATGGGTATAGAAGGCTCGGACAGTGTCCACAGTCGCATGTGAATTGCCTTCAAATACGGGCCCCCATCCTGCGTCTGACAGGTGGTCCATCAGTGGAGAAATCCCAAACAGCTTCTCGTCCACATGCGCTTCGAAGAGAACCCTGCGTCCCTGAATCCACCATGTGCAATGCCAAGCTGTAGAGCTCTCTCAATGGGAACCTGGGGATCGAGCACCTGCTTCATCCTCAGCTCTTATGTGGCACTCGTACTTGTCCTTACACCCAATCTCTTCCTTGGATAGGTTGGGCGGCTAAGCCCAGCTTCATCCGTAGGAGCTCTCTTCTTTCCCATGAGGGAAAGAATTATGGAGAGAGAGAAAATGGCAGCCACAAGCTCAAAAAAGAACCATGGAAACCAAATAGCCTTATAATGAAGGTGGATGTGGAGGCCTTTTGAAAGATGAGACACAAAGCTATGGACTTTGTGCCCAAATGAGTAAGAAATAGGGAAAATGGAAATAGTAGAAGATAGGGTTTTGAGGAGGATGAGGGAAAGAGAGTAGGTGATGAAGAAAATGAAGAGGATCGTAGAATGGAGGGGGATTTGAGAGAGGAACGTGAGGTTTAGAGAGATTTGGAGAGCTTAGAAGGGTGAGATTGAGGGAAATGAAGCATAGAGGGGTAATAGAAGGGGTCCCACATGATTTCATGGGCCCTACAACCATCTACACTCGTCGGCCCGACAGGTCCGCTCTCCAAATTCGGGGATGCCATCCCCGGTTGCTGGACAGTGGGGAGATGCCTCCCTAAACCAGAGATGTTGTCCCCCCCGGGGACACTGGATGTGCGTGGGACCCACCTCGGATCCCTTCGATTTGCGTCATTGGGGCACCCTGAGCCTGTTTAAAGCATTTTCGAGTCCCACCACACGTATATTCACACTTTTCAAGTTCTTTGAGTATAAAATACACCAAATCCTCATCTAAACTTGTTGATTGACAGTCTGGGAAAGGTTTAGTGCCATCTCACATGATCACCGAGGCCTACGGGCACGGTTTCAATGATCAATTTTGGTCACTTTCTTCAATTGGTGAAACTGGGCATCCTATGACTGTTTCTACGTTTCATTGCACCCTCCTAAGTCAAAGTATGTCAGTGTGCATCGTGTTACCATAACCCAGGTCCAGTTTAATCCAAATCATGCTCTGATACCAACTTGTAAGGCCCTAAAAATCAAGGGTTGAGCAGGAGCCCAACTCCCAAGTTCCAACTCATCACTTATGCAACATAGATAATGGTGATTAATGTTGTCCGTATTAGTGCATTAAACATGAATGACATTATAACAAAGTAGCATATCATACTCCAGAGACAGTTAAATTACGCAAGCGGAAGACTGTGATATATATATATAAAGCATACAAATGGTTGTAAGTCCCCAGAGTATGATCAGGTTACCAAGTTAAATAATTACATGTTCGGTTCCAAAATACACAAAATGAGGAAGTGTAATGTCATCTATCCATATCCCTGTAGCCCAGGTGACACAACTCCAGGTCTACATAGACCTGCCAAAGAGTTACAAATAGAAGAACTCCTCCTCATCATCATAGAAATTTGGCTCCACGTCGCAAGCATTGCCATCATCTGCAACTAAACTATTGTCTGGTTAGTATTTTAAAACACCATCCTAGAGTGGGAGGGAGTGATCAACTCAGTGGAGCTATAAGGAAAAGGTTAACATGTTATCAATTCAATCAAGTAGTACATCAATCATATCTTAAGTACTCTTGTTAATGCAAGGATGGTATGCAATAATGATGCATGCCCTCGCCCGCACTCCCTCAGCAACATCATCTCACGATCGCGCATGGCAACCTCCCTAAACGTGTGCTTCTTCGCCAAAGCACATGCAATGCAGTGCATGATCGTGTTAGCCAAGTTCTTGTTTAGGTTTATTCAAACAGCGTGTTTGGGAAGCTAAGGCACCTCCCTTTATATCACTTACCCAAACAATGATCCATCTATGGTCGTCAATCCTAGTTAGTCACATACGATAGATGGTTCTAAGTTGCTATGGAGAGGCTAGTCACCTCAGCGCAGGCCTGGGTTATACTCGAGGTTACTACGAAAAGGCTTGTCACCTCATTGTAGACCAAGTATATGCTCGAGGTCACTATGAATGGCTCGTCACCTAACCATAGGCCGACAGATTGAATATAGTGTCTCATACCACCGTATTTAACTCACGAGACTGGGTTGCTCACTGGACACTACGGGGAGGCTCGTCACCCCAGCTAGGCTGACAGCTCCACCACGGCATCCCATACCACCATATCTGATCATGAGTCTTAGCGGATCAAGGTACCAAGGTTAAACAGGCTTTTCACTGGTAAGTTAGTACCTTAGATTCAGGCAGTAACGTCCATACATGGTGAACATACATTAGGCCAATCGTGTTACTTGACAAGCTCGATTGGTACGAGCGTACGTTGAGTTCATCGACATGAAGCGTGTAAGCACTCTGCGTGGCCTAACCACTGTCGACAATCAGTGTACAACTCGGATTCCTCAAACATGCTTGTGTGGCGAAACGACCTCGGCCACTACTTGAGAAACTTTTTCAATTGCCTAGACTATGCAGTAGTCCCAATCACACCTCAAATACGATAACATTCACATGTGTTAATCAAAAGCAGCATGTAGCAACCGATTTAAATATGAATCTCATATAAGCATTTTAACGAACACATAAAGTACATGTTAACATACATAGGCATTCATCCATAAAACACGTAGTAATAAGATAGGTTGTATGAAAGAGATTGTAACTATAGATAAGGGGATCAAGAATCACCCAACCAATTACATTTCAACAAGCATTTTCTCATTTAGGAATTTTATGAAACATTTAGGCTACACATATTAACATACATGTAATATAGTAGTTATAACATGCATTATAGCAAATCCTTTCACAAGGAAGTTGCCACACGTACAACAATCATGTACCCTCAAACATAAATCGTAGTAAGCACAAGTCATAATTCCATACTCATACAAACATTTCAACAAACACATGGAATGCATGTATTTCAACATAGTTCATATATATGTATAATATGTGCAAAACATCGTATCTAAGCATATGTGATAGCAATCAAGTCAGAAATAAATTATTGCTGACATTGAAAGCCTTGAAAACCATAACTTAAATGTTTATAGTCCGTACCTTTTGCCGGTAGAATCGTAACGAACTCAGTTCAAACACTATGTCTTCGTCTACGGCACAACGACAACCTATAGCATGAAATAGGTTAGCTATTCCACCTATCACTCTATTTGGATATCTACGTCAGATTAGGGTTAGGATTTCTTACCCAACAACAGGATCGGAATCGCCGGTATGGCGACACGGAAGTGGTGGTTAAGCACGTGGAGTGGTGGGATCGAATCCTAGCGACAATCCCTAACTCTCTCTCTCTTCTCCTTACTTTCTTCTTCTCTTTTCTCTCTTTTCTCTCCTAAGGTTTAAAAATTCGTATGGAATGGGAGAGAGAGGGTTTAAGGCCCTTATATAGGCCCAGAACTAATGAGAATGGCCCCAGGACCATGGTTTACTTAGGTTATAGCCAAAAGTTGGTTGTTTTGGTCCAACGGAGCACATTTGGAGGCCCCTTTTCTGTGTATGGTTCAGAGTAAGCTCCCTAATATTAGATCTAGGTCAATTTAAGTTTTCGGTCTGATCGGATTTACAGATCGACCGCGGAGGATCAGTTTCAGTTCAACGGTCACCGTTACTCGATCAGGGCCACAAGTACACTGACATGTGTTGGAAAAATTTTCTGATCCAAGGGTGTAATTGGGTCAGAATTTGACGGTCTGAATCCTTAGATTTGGCCTGTAAGTGAACGGCTCAATTCACTTAAGTTTCAGTTCACTTCCTAAAGATATTCACGTTTCTCACACACTTCGCTCTGGGCTCAAGTTGTGCATTTCTGGATATTATTAGGACTTAATTTCCGAGATGGTTGTCAAGCCCAGTAAGGAGGTCATAAGTATATAGTTTCACGTTAAGCGGACTTTCGACGTGCGGTTCAGGTATGAAACGAAGTTTCAAGCAACTCCCTAGAGCAACTGGGTTTTGAGATTGATCCTACGTTTCTAGGCAATGTAGCGTTAGCGATCCTACTAGTTTTAGGTCTTACAGATCATATAGAAAGTTGTTCAAGCTAATCTAGCATTTAATTCAGTTTAACACTTAATTAATTGTTGTCTAATTTCTAAAGGATTTGGTCCTTAGTGATTTCTGCCCGAGGTGGTACTCAGGTCTTTGTACGGATTTTTTCAAGACGTTACACTTTCTGAGAGATGCCATATTTCTTTATTAAGTTCGCAAATGGCCTATTACAAAAATGTGAGCCCCCATCACTAATGATCGCTTGAGGCGTTCTGAACCAGGAAAGGATGTTCTCATTTAAGAATTTAATGACCGTTTGATGATCATTCTTCTGGTACGGGATCACTTCAACCCAATTAGTGACATAGTCTATGGTGAGCAAAATGTATAAATTTGTAAGTGCCATAGTTTATAGCCCTTTGTGTTGTCAAATTTGTGGTGCCAAAGACACTGTTATGAAGCTTGCATATATGAAGAACAAATCTCTACTCAAGATCAGCTTTGATTAATAAACACCATTCACAAGTCAAGACTCGAGAAAGTGAGATTGTTTAATTAGATTCAAGAAAGCTTTCAAGTTCAACCTCAAGATCTCAAGAAGTTTTCAAGTTCAATCTCAAGATCTCAAAAAGCTCTCAAGTTTAAACGACATTAAGACTTCAAGCTCCATTACTTTCAAAGGTCACTCGTCTCTAAAGTTTCAATGTCCTTACTTCACTATTGAGGTATGACTGACCTTAGGTTGACCTTTAGAGTAGGCCATTTTGGATACATAATTCATATGTTTTATATAAGTAAGTTTGGTTTGTTCTAAGACTAGTCCTGGACTTTGTTCGACTAGTCCTAGCACTCCTTCGACCAATGTAAACATTTCCTGGATCAGTCGTAAGTTTGTTACAAAAATCAAAAATTTTCTGTTAGGCTTTGACTAGTCCTGGGGACTGTTCGACCAGTCATAAGAACAATGTCAACTGCATCTTCGACCAGTCGTAGACCTACGACTTAAAGAACAACATTAAAATTCGACCACCTACGACCAATCGAAGGGATCCTACGACCAGTCGAAGGAGACCTACGACCAGTCGAAAGAAACCTACGACCAGTCGTGAAACTGCCAAATCTTATTGCACCTGAATTTTCAAATATCTGTTAGTTCTATGACCAATCGTAGAGGTCCTTAGACCAGTCGAAGACGTGATTTGTTCACCTATAAATAGAGCACGAATCTCAAAATAAATCAAGCAATTCAAGTTAATTTAATTCGGTCTTCTGAGAGATAAGTCGGTGCTCCATTTAAGCTAAGTGTGCATATTTAATATTCTCTTTCTTTAGCTTTGTTAATTGATTTTGTTTCTTGCATTCCAATCTAATCTGAAAAGATGAATTGTTGTTTTCCTTTTTCTGGAATCAAAATCAATTAGAGCTAGCCCTTTTGTTTTAATTTAAAATCTATTAGAACCTAGAACCATTATAAAGTGAGTATTGGACATGGAACTTTAACATTCAAATCTCTACTCCGACTTGGTTCTTCTGGGCTGCTACAACGAATGAGAAAATCAGGTATTTTACAATTTGTGTAATTTACATTGTTTGGTTTTATTTCAGGTTAAGTCAGAAAAATCTCAAAGTTGTTGGTTATTTGAGGAGATCTAGAAAACTCAGAAGTGAGGGTTTTTGAATTGTGTAAGCCCTTTGAAAAAGATACAATTGTGAAGGTTTTGGGTGAACCTGTGAAAACCTATTTGATAGTGAACGCTAATATCCCCTGTGTGAGTGGAGTAGCATTCTGTGTGGCTGTTGTTTAACAGTTGGTGAACACACAGGTGAACCACTATAATTCTTTGTGTTGTGGATGTGTGATTTATATTTCCTATCTTTTATCATTCAGAATTGTGGATGTGAATGTTGTAAATTTTACATTTCAAGCACAGTGGGGAATGTTGTAATAATTTAGATTTACATTTCAGTATTATATTTTTACTATCTCTTTATTACGTTGTGCTTCAGTTTCTCTATTTTTCTAGAAATAAGGTTGTCCTACCATAAACTTTCGTTTTTGGTGTAAGGTTGTCCTTAGAACAATTTTTGTTTCTATTTCTCTATTTTAGGTTGCTTTCCATTCCTATACTATGATTGGTGTATAGTGCTATTTATTCTTTGTTTCATATTCCGCCGTATTTAAATTTAATTTGGCATAGTCCTATTCACCCCCCCTCTAGGACATATAGCTTGGCCATTTCAAGTGGTATCAGAGCCTAATAGCTTGCTCTTATTGCTTTTTATTTGGATTTAATTCCTGAGCTAACGATCTAAGCTATATATAAAAGATGTCAAATTTTGATAGCTTATCAGTTAGTAGGCCTCTACCCTTTGATGGCTCCAACTATGCCTATTGAAAAGCCAAGATGAGGATCTTCCTCAAATCCATGGATGAAAGTGTGTGGCTATCCACAGTAAATGAATGGACCCCTCCTACCACTGAAGTAACCAGGATTGATGGTTCAAAATCAATGAAAATTACACCGTATTTCTCTTGGACCACACTTTAAAAAATTGAGAGTAGTGCAAATGCTAAAGCACTACATGCAATTACTTATGCACTATCATCAGATGAATTCAAAAGAATTATATCCTGTAATTCTGCAAAACATGCTTGGGAAATATTGAAAATGACACACAAGGGTACTTCAATTGTCAAGAAATCTAAGATACAAATCCTCAAAACTAAATTTGAGGAAATACGTATGGAAGAAAATGAAATGTTCATGGACTTCTATACTAGATTAAATGACATTGTAAACTCTATGTGAGGTCTAGGCGATAAAATTCCTAAAAGCAAGATATGTGCTAAAATACTACGCTCACTTCCTGAACGGTTCAATTCTAAAGTAACCACAATCCAGGAACTTCATGATACGGCTGTTGAGGGTCAAATATTACATATCTGACCCCGATTACTGCCTGATTTTACGTACACGATAATGCCTAATATTATGATTTAATCGTATTTTTGTTGCAGGATGTAATAAGGAGCTTTGATTGAAAAAGAGTATTAAAAGCATGGATTTAACGCTCCGAAGTCACCAGAGTAAGGAACAGACTCCAGAGGACTGAGATCAACGGATTTACATGCCAGGGATCCGAGGAAATCAAGCCGTTTACATTAAAAAGGCCTAAAATTAGTCTAGAATGCAACATCACATGGTTCCCGCCATCCGATTGGCTCGAAAATTCATACATGGCCTGGGGGATATAAATAAACCATACATATTAAATTTCAACCATTGGATATCTCGGGAAGTGGGCCAACGGATAGATCAGCCCATTAATCTCCAATTTGTGGCCCACCTAGTCTCTGGATATGCCTCAAATTTGGTCTCAACGCCTTAAATAGGGAGACTAATTAAATGAATGGATTGGATTTTGCAAAAACATCACAATGGGCCCCGTATGTACAGTGTGTGTACATAATGTACACATGTGCCCGCCGCGCGCCGAACCGAGTAAGGTGGGTCAGCAGGCGCTGACCCGCATCTGCTTCTCAAAACGGCAATTGCCATTTATGATGTTGCGGAATGGACGGACGGCGTCCATTTTACGGATGCTAGTGGGCCCCACAAATTACCCGTATGGATGATCCAAGCCGTCCATCATGTAGAAGGTCTCAAAGACATCAAAACCATTCTGACTTTTTGTACCCATGCAAGCACACGTGCGCGATACAGAGGCCATAAGTGGACTGCCCTACAACGTTCAAATTGATTTTAGCATGATTTCTTCTCTGGTACGAGTCAATGGACATTAAAAACCATCCGTTTCTGACCGAAATTTTGAGGGCAATCTAATGGACGGGGTGGATTTCCATGAAAGCACCTGTGGGGCCCACTGATCACAACAGCGCTGGACATGCAAAAGGTTACGCACGTCCGCGAAATCTAGTTTTCCAGGCGGTTGTGGCCCACCATCTTTGGTCATATGGCAGATCTGAACCGTCCATCGTGTAGGCCAACCAAAATACTTCCAAGAGACGTTGATTTTACAGAAATAATGCAAGGAACGCGAGAGTTATGAAGCCCCGAACTTGGCTGCAAAAAGGCTTTCGCTGCACGTGCGATAGCTTTCCAAATCCGATTTCCACCACTCCAGCAGCTATAAAAAGAGTTTTAAAACGTGGAGGAGAGGATTGAGGGCAGCCGTGGAGGCACCTTACGAGCTTGGGAAGCAGGGATGTGTAGCAAGAAGAAGAGAGACGTGGAGCAAGAAGAAGAGAGAGAAACAAGAATAGAGACGGGTTCTAGCTTTTCTTCTTCTTCTTTAGTTTCTTTTGTTTATGAATTTTTCCAGAGATTATAGCCTCATCATGTCCATGAGTGGCTGAACCTCTTAGCTAGGGCTAAGAGGTGAAGCTTGTAGCGTCATAGGGGACTCTTTCGCTTGTGTTTTGTATTCATACTGAACTGATACTGATTATAGTTTTTTAAGGGAGTGTTTTTAGTTTTTAATGGTCTGTTGTGACTAAAATTACAATGGGTTTGCAATGGCTTTGAGCATGTTCCTTCCTTTTATGTTTATGACGTCAGGAAGCCCTGTTGTTCACCATCGTCTCCTAGGCATGGTAAGATGACGGTACCCTTCCTAACTTTCATAGCATGTTGATTGGTTGGTAATTAGTTTAATTCTGTTGTTTGCTTTGTCTCATGGGCATGGTTTGGTGATGGAATCTATTCTAATTCATATACTTTTCTTCTCTTTAAAATTTTATCAGAGGAAGTTCAGTTTAATTTCCATGATTTTTGAAGCAGGCATAAGATCTCCCTGATCTCTACAAGTGGATCAACTGAATCCCTAGTTTCTTATCTCTGATTTCTCTTAAGTTTTACATTAACCTCTCACTATTATTCATCAATTTATATTTGATTTAGATTTCATCTTAGGCTAGTTCTATTTCTACCTAGTTTCAGATTACGTACAAGTATCAGTCCCTTGGGATTCGACCTCGGTCTCACCGAGTTTATTACTACATCACAACCCTATACTTGGGGAGTGAACAAGTTTTTGGCGCCGTTGCTGGGGATTGACGGTTACATTTTCTGAGATTAATTAGTTTTAGAATTAGGTTAAGATTAGGATTTTACTAACTTTTGGTTATAGGTTTTTATTTTATTTTATTTTTAGAAACTAACCTGTTTTCCTGTTTTGTAGGATCCTGAAATAACTTCTAAATTGGTAATCCCTTTCTAATTCCTCTACTTTTTCTAATTTTTAGAATTAGGGTTTGAGTTTTAGAAATTTTCTTATTCTAGGCTTTCTTTTAATTTTAGAAATTTTCTATTTTCTCGTATTTTTCTATTTTTAGGAACTAGTTTATTTTTAGAAACTTTCCTCTTTTGTTTTTAGAAACTAGATTAGTTATTTCCCTTTTTAGAAATTCTTTCTAATTTTAGAAACTAACTCATCTTTCATTTATTTTATTTTTAGAAACTAATCTTTTTTTTGTTTTCTTTTGTAGGATCTTAACATAGGAACTTCTCATTTGGTACATTCTTTCTAACTTCTCCTCCTCTTGATTTCTATATTGACGTAGGATCTTTTCTTTTATTTTTCTTAGTATTAGATTTAGAGTTCGGGTTTCACCATGTATATGCATGAGTGGGAACGTCAGTATGTTGAGAAGAATAACATATATTGGGATGATGATTATGATAGTAAACAACCTATGCATCAAAACTTTTCTGAAACTATCATCGAGAACCGATCGGAATATAAAGATCCACCGGTTAAGAAGTCCTTACGTGATCATATGCAAGAGAACAATTACACCCCACGGATTAAGAAAACAGTACGTGAGTATTGGGGTTATCATAACTATGCGAGTGAGAATTATTATCACCCATCCGATAAAAAGAAAATAATGTGTGATTATATTATGAGTGATAATATGTATTACCAACCATCAGATTCTTCCAACTGTGATCTGTATGGCTATAATCAGTGGAAACATCAAAATTGAAAAAATCAACCAACAACATGTTGTAATGATTATTCTCTTGGATCCCCTACCTTTGAGATCCAACCAGAAACGATCCAAGATGATTCATTTCAGCATAACATGGCATGTCTTATGGAAATTAGAAAATCATTTAAAGCGCTTACTTCACGCCTTGAAAAGATAGAGGAGGCTCGGTCATCCCAGCCACAATTCAGTCCAGAAATACAACGCGAGGAAAGTGATCCTAACTCGCCTTTGAAGAACTCTAGAATTATGAATGAGGAGTTGGATTCCATTAATGAGTATACGGTTCAATTTCCTGATGAGTCGATCTCGATGATTTTTTAAAAGAATGGTGAAGAGACATGGGTTTCTTTCAAATACAATGATGATAACACACCTTCCTTACATGACACACAGGATCTCAATGATGAGGTAGAGGTTAGTTTATTCGAACCTCAACCGAATTTAGGTATAGAATGTGAGGAAAGTGATCCCATCTCAAGTGTGCACTGCACGGAATTAGACGAGGATGTGTATTGGGATGATGATCATGAACGAGTAGCCCAAATTCCCCTAGAATCAATCTCAAGTTTGGTCCAGGTCAATGATCGAGAAGTACACGAAGAGAACGGTCATAATGAGCACCTCCACTCACCTGACATGTCTGATCTAAAAGTGGAGGAGCTCCTTACAACCGACACTTTTATCTCTTGTGAGATATGTTTAGACCACTCCCCTGAATTGAATGATGATGTAATTCAGGAGAAGGACGAGTTGCTTGCTACAACCCTGGAATTTGAAACCACTCAATTGAGGCCACCATCTGAGCTATACACGTTTGACAATTCAACGCCTCGATTGAGTAGTTTTAATGAACAAAGTGATCACATCAATGCTTCCCCTATCGATTTTCAATCTGCCTATGCAGGACTGGAGCAAGAGAGCGTACATCCATCCACTTTTAAAGACGATGGAATACTTGAACAGATCATCCCAAACTCTAATGTAGAAAATAAGTCACGCTCAGCTGAACTTCCCAACTCTTTGGATGATTGCTTGGCACACTTTGCAAATTCATACGATCCCATGTCAAAAGAAATAGTGGATGCCTCGCAAGACAATACCTCGGTAGTTTTCACGGACCGAGAGAACTCTTATTTTGAAGTACCTCCTCCCCCAGATCCTGAATGTTTACCATTAAAGGAGGAGGAATTGAAAATTGAACTAAAGAGTGAAACTTCGGCGTGTGTTGAGACTACACCACCTACTGTAAATTTTTCTGAATTTCACCTGCTTGTAATCTCTGATTCATCATAGTGTACTAACATTGAAATTTCTTATGTTATAGGTGAATCGTATATACTCTGGATACCTCAAGCAATTCAACGACAAATTTATGATGAGGTACATAAGTTTCTCTGGAAAGTCACACTCCAGGGCATCCAAGCCTATTGCAAAAAGGGCTTTTAGATGATCCCGTTGAGGAACTTACTGAGAAACTTATCAAGATATTGGCTGGAAGAGGAACCTTGTGGCATGACTCAGTAGTTTTTCCTTGCTTTCTTAGGACTAGGGTAGTTTCCTTTATGCTGTTTTAGGATAGACGGTAAACTTAGCGCTCCTGGGAGCCAACCCAGCTTTTCATTCCATTTCATTTTCCTAGTTAGTTAATTCAATGTTTGTGGGTAACATTGCTGCAAACCCTCACGAGACTACAACTCGTCCACTAGGGGCAACCTAGGGATTTAAAGGCTTGTTGCATACGCTAAATGCAATCGAGAGCACCTGCGAAAGTGGTGTAGGTAGGATTTTATTTTTGTTATTTTTATTTTACTTCTGTTGGTTTCTCTCTTGTGCTGACCCGCTCTTACGTAGATATCTTTAGAAAGCCTGTTGATTCTTTCGTCCAGGTACTATCTTTCCATTACTCCTCTTATATTTTCGTTGTCCCGTGTGCATTGCATGCTTTAATCTTTTACATTGAGGACAACGTAGATTTTAGGTTGGGGGTGGGAGATTAGGTTTCCTAATCAGTGTTTTCTTGGTCTTGAGCAAAAATTATGCAAAATTTTAATATTTTTATAATTTCTTGTGAATTCGAAGTGATTTTGACGGCCATCTAGGGCACTTAGAATTTCAAGATACGTAATGTTGGTAATTTATGACTCTTGGATTCAGTATCTTTTAGATTTCACAATTAAGTTTGAATTGTTAATCTAGAATTAAAAGTTGTAAACATTGATTGAGTCATGATTTCACATGTCACATCTCGCTTTTACATTAAGGTTTCAGTTTGATATTGAAGGGTTAACTTAGTAATCATTAAGCATGTAAGGAACCAGCTTGGAAAATTTGCCCGTCATGATCAATTGGAGAAAAAAAAACACACAATTGGAAAAGGGTTGGGCGAATAATCTTCACTATAGGTTTGCTCCCTATAGGTGTAGATTTAATTCCCCAAGGATGATATGTGAAAAGGGCTGGGTATACAGTCTTCACTATAGGTTTGCTCCCTATAGGTGAGGATTTGATTCCCCTTCTTGGCGTTACTTTTAATGGAAAAATTAAAAGCTGGAGGAATGAAAAGATGATCTGTGAGGCAAGTTTTGGTTATCATGAATTCTCTTGTTAGTTACCAATGATATCCTGAAATAGAGAAGTGAATTTTAATGATGATAAGTCGAGATTAGACTATACACCCATGGAACTTAATGTTTAGAATTATTCTGATTGATGGATTAATACTTTGAACTCGACTATGAAGTTACCGTGTGCTCGAGTCTAGGAGATAGTAATGCCCAACATTCATGAATCATAGAATTATAGGATCTGGATTGTTTTTCAAAAATCATTCGATTTTATAGAAATTGTCCTGTAATTCTCAACTTATTTTTCACATAATTTGCTTGGGACTAACAAAATGCTGGTTAGGGGTTGTGTTGAAGGTCAAATATTGCATATCAGACCCCGATTACTGCCTGATTTTACATACACGATAATGCCTAATATTATCATTTAATCGTGTTTTTGTTGCAGGATGTAATAAGGAGCTTTGATTGAAAAAGAGTATAAAAAGCATGGATTTAACGCTCTGAAGTCACCAGAGCAAGGAACGGATTCCAGAGGACTGAGATCAACGGATTTACATGCCAGGAATCCAAGGAAATTAAGCCGTTTACGTTAAAAAGGCCCAAAATTAGTCTAGAATGCAAGATCACATGGTTCCCGCCATCCGATTGGCTCGAAAATTCATACATGGCATGGGGGATATAAATAAACTATACATATTAAATTTCAACCATTGCATATCTTGGGAAGTGGGCCAACGGATAGATCAGCCCGTTAATCTCCAATTTGGGGCCCACCTAGTCTCTGGATATGCCTCAAATTTGGTCTCAATGCCTTAAATGGGGAGACTAATTGAATGAATGGATTGGATTTTGTAAAAACATCACAACGGGCCCCGTATGTACAGCATGTGTACATAATGTACACACGTGCCCGCCGCGCGCCGAACCATGACCCGCGTCTGCTTCTCAAAACGGCAACTGCCGTTTATAGCATTGCGGAACGGACAGACGGCGTCCGTTTTGTGGACGCTAGTGGGCCCCGCCCCACAAATTGCCCGTACAGATGATCCAAGCCGTCCATCGTGTAGAGGGTCTCGAAGACATCAAACCCATTCTTACTTTTCGTACCCATGCAAGCACACGTGCGCGATACAGAGGCCATAAGTGGACTGCCCTGCAACGTTCAAATTGATTTTAGCATGATTTCTTCTCTGGTACGAGTCAATGGACATTAAAAACCATCCGTTTCTGACCGAAATTTTGAGGGCAATCTAATGGACGGGGTGGATTTCCATGAAAGCACCTCTTTGGGGCCCATTGATCACGACAGCGCTGGACGTGCAAAAGGTTACGCACGTCCGTGAAATCCAGTTTTCCAGGCGGTTGTGGCCCACCATCTTTGATCATATGGAAGATCTGAACCGTCCATTGTATGGGCCAACCAAAATACTTCCAAGAGACGTTGATTTTACAAAAATAATGCAAGGAACGCGAGAGTTATAAAGCCCCAAACTTGGCTGCTAAAAGGCTTTCGCTGCCCGTGCGATACCTTTCCAAATCCGATTTCCACCACTCCAGCAGCTATAAAAAGAGTTTTAAAATGTGGAGGAGAGGATTGAGGGCAGCCGTGGAGGCACCTTGCGAGCTTGGGAAGCAGGGACGTGGAGCAAGAAGAAGAGAGAGAAACAAGAACAGAGACGGGTTCTAGCTTTTCTTCTTCTTCTTTAGTTTCTTTTGTTTATGAATTTTTCCAGAGAATATAGCCTCATCATGTCCATGAGTGGTTGAGCGTGATGGAGGATTCTTTCGCTTGTGTTTTGTATTCATATTAAACTGATACTGATTATAGTTTATTTAAGGGAGTGTTTTTAGTTTTTAATGGTTTGTTGTGACTAAAATTACAATGGGTCTACAATGGCTTTGAGCATGTTCCTTCCTTTTATGTTTATGACGTCAGGAAGCCCTGTTGTTCACCATCGTCTCCTGGGCATGGTAGGATGACGGTACCCTTCCTAACTTTCATAGCATGTTGATTGGTTGGTAATTAGTTTAATTCTGTTGTTTGCTTTGTCTCATGGGCATGGTTTGGTGATGGAATCTATTCTAATTCATATACTTTTCTTCTCTTTAAAATTTTATCAGAGGAAGTTCAGTTTAATTTCCATGATTTTTGAAGTAGGCATAAGATCTCCCTGATCTCTACAAGTGGATCCTCTGAATCCCTAGTTTCTTATCTCTGATTTCTCTTAAGTTTTACATTAACCTCTCACCATTATTCATCAATTCATATTTAATTTAGATTTCATCTTAGGCTAGTTCTATTTCTACCTAGTTTCAGATTACGTACAGGTATCAGTCCCTTGGGATTCGACCTCGGTCTCACTGAGTTTATTACTACATAACAACCCTATACTTGGGGAGTGAACAGCGGACAATATGAGGGTTGAGGAATTGGTTGGCTTATTACAGACTTATGAGTTAACCTTTAAAGCTCCAAAAGGTAAATCTATTACTTTTATAACTTCTAAAAATGGTTTTCATGAAAATAAATTAAACTCTGATTTAGAAAACTCTGAGGATGATATGGCTCTTTTGGCAAAGAGATTTTATAAAAATTTTAAACGTAAAAAAGATGGTTGATTTTCAAAAAGCATTTGATAAAAAGAAACCTAAACATAAAACTAGAAAATCATTAAAAGATAGTCAATGTTACAACTGCCATGTGTATGGGCATTTGGCTAACAAATGTCCTAATAAGGGCAAGTCAAAAAAGAAAAGCATGATGGCTACTTGGGATGAGTCCTCTGATTCTGAAGTCTCTTCTGAATCAGAAGATTCTGAAACTGAGTCAGGGTGTGATGTTAAGGCCCTTATGACTCTAGCCAAATTCAATTTTTCAAATAATGATGACTCGACTAATGAAGAAAATCTGAATAGTGAATGTGAAAATGAAGATGATCTTCAAGATGCTTACAATGCCCTATACAAGGAAAGTTGTAAAATTGCTGTGAAATTGAAACTTCAAAAAGAGAACTTTTCTAAACTCAAAGAAATTTATGAATCTCTTATTTTAGAAAAGTCCCATATTTCAGACTGTTTTGAAAAGACAAAATGCGATTTAGATTTTAAAACCTCCCAATTTGAAAATTTTAAATCTGAAAACGAACAACTAAAACATGAAGTCTCTTCTCTTTTGAGTTTAAAGGAAACCTAGAAATATGCCCAAGGTGATCCTAAATTAGAAAAACTCTTATCTGGAACGAGAAAATGTGGTGATCGATCTGATCTGGGCTATGACAAGAGTGTTCCTCCTAAACCGAAGAATACTTCTCCCACGTTTGTAAAGGGAGAGATCTTAAACTCAAAAGGGAAAGATCAAATGTTTTCTAAAAAATATAGATCTTTTCAAAAACCTAAAAGACATATCAACTATAAAAAGCTATTCTAAGTGGTACCTAGATACTGGATGCTCCAGGCATATGACAGGCGACAAGGTTTTATTCACCGATCTCAAAGACATGACTGACGGTTCAGTCACATTTGGAGATGGCAGCAACTGCAAGATTATAGGTCAAGGTATGGTTCAACTCTATAATCTTCATTTGATTAAAAATGTGTTGTATGTTGAAGGACCGAAACATAATCTTCTAAGCATAACTTAGATTTGTGATAATAACCATAGTGTACGGTTTTCTAATCAAAGCTGTGAGATTCTAACAACAAGGGTTCAGTAATACTAATTGGACGTAGAACGTCTGAAAACTGTTATATTGTTAGCGAATCTAGCTCATCTAATCAATCATGTTACATGGTCCAAACAGACGAGACTAATTTGTGGCACAAACGTCTTGGACATGTACACTATGGAAATTTACATACATTGAGTAAATGGGAACTTATAAGAGGACTACCCAAACTACAAAAATTAGATAAAATATGTGGTGAATGCCAGATTGGCAAATAAATAAGGAACTCACACAAAAAGGTGAATTCCAATACCACATCAAGACCACTCGAGCTTCTTCATATGGATCTAGTAGGACCTACCAGGACAGAAAGTCGAGGTGGCAAAAGATATATTTTGGTAATAGTAGATGACTTTACCAGATATATATGGGTTGTCTTCTTAAGGGACAAATCAGAAACCCTTGAAGAAGTAAAAAAAGGTTCTTAAAAGGATTCAAACTGAAAAGGGTTCTCAAGTCAGTAAGATTCGTAGTGATTATGGATCTGAATTTGAGAATAGCGGCTTTGAGAAGTTCTGTAGCGATCAGGGAATATTACATGAATTTTTAGCACCCAAAACTCCACAACAAAATAGTATAGTTGAAAGGAAAAATAGAGTGCTTCAAGAAATGGTTAATGTCATGTTGAATAGTATGAAGCTCTCTAAGAATCTTTGGGCTGAAGCAGTCAATACAGCTTGCTATATTATTAACCAGGTTTACAATAGTAAAGGTAATAATAAAACGGCTTACGAAATGTGGTTCAATAAAAAACCTATTGTCAAATACTTTCGAGTTTTTGGCAGCAAGTGCTATATTTTACGAGATCATGAACATCCGGGAAAGTTTGATACGAAGAGTGATGAAGGGATCTTTTTAGGATACTCTTTAAACAGTCGAGCTTATAGGGTTCTGAACAAAAGGACTGGTGTGATTCAAGAATCCATCAATGTGGTCATTGATGATCACTTAAACACACTAGTCTCAAATTCAGATAATGATGAAGTACTAGTAATTGATAAATCTGATATTTCATCTAATCAGACTGATTCTGAACTGAGGACTGTTAAAGATCATCCAACCACACAGATTCTTGGAAACTCTCTCACTGGTGTTCGTACCCCAGACAACTTGAGGATATATGCAATTATGTATGTTTTACATTCCAGATAGAACCATCTAACGTAAAAGAAGCTCTTGCCGATGAAAACTGGATTGTTGCGATGCAAGAAGAACTTAACCAATTTGCGAGAAATGATATTTGGTATCTCGTACCTAGAGCTAAAGATAAACACATCATTGGAACCAAATGGATTTTTAAAAATAAGTCTGACGAACTCGGTAATATAATTAGAAACAAGGCTAGACTAGTGGTACAAGGTTACACTCAAATTGAAGGTATTGACTATGATGAAACCTTTGCACCAGTAGCACGTCTTGAATCAATCAGACTCTTTATATCCATTGCGTGTTTCAGAAAGTTTAAGATTTACCAAATGGATGTGAAAAGTGTATTTTTAAATGGCGATCTGCATGAGGAAGTTTATGTTGAATAACCAATGGGTTTTGAAGACCCCAAAAATGTTGATCATGTGTATCGTCTTAAAAAGGCACTTTACGGTTTAAAACAAGCTCCTAGGGCATGGTACGAGAAACTAACAAAGTTTTTATTAAGCCATAATTTTTAAATGGGATGTGTTGATAAAACTCTGTTTATTAAAAAACATAAGGATCACATCTTACTAGTACAAATCTATGTTGATGATATCATTTATGGATCTACCTGGACTGACATGACTATTGAGTTTGCAGATTTGATGAAATCTCAGTTTGAAATGAGCTTGGTTGGGGAATTGAATTATTTTCTTGGATTGCAAGTAAAACAAAACCTGATGGAATGTTCATTTCTCAATCTAAATATGCTATGAACTTGATTAAGAGATTTGGATTTGAGAATGGTAAGAACTCTGATACTCATATGAGTACAACCTTGAAACTCTCAAAAGATTCTGCAAGTAAAAATGTGGATCCGAAACTATATCGGAGTATGATTGGTAGTCTATTATATTTAACTGCTAGTAGACCTGATATCACTCTAAGTGTTGGTATTTGTGCTAGATATCAGTCTGAACTAAAGAGTCGCACTTGACTGCTGTCAAGCAGATTATACGATATGTCGCAAGTACTGTTAATCTTGGTCTCTTGTATCCACATGAGACTAGTGTTCAATTAGCTGGGTACTCGGATGCTAACTGGGCTGGTAATCTTGATGATCGAAAATCAACCAGTGGTGGTTGTTTTTATATTAGAAACTGTTTAGTTTCTTGGTTTAGCAAGAAACAAAGTTCTATATCACTTTCAACAACTGAAGCTGAATATATCGCAACTGGTAATGCGTGTACACAGCTTGTTTGGATGAAACGTATGCTAAGTGATTATGGAATTAAATAGGATTCTATGTTATTATATTGTGATAATTCCAGTGCCATAAATATTTTAAAAAATCCAATTCAGCATTCTCGTACTAAGCACATTGATATTAGATTTCATTATATTCGGGAATTAGTTGAAGAAAAGGTTATATCTTTGGAATATATCCCTACCGAGAATCAACGTGCTGATATTTTCACTAAACCGCTCGACAAAAGAAGGTTTAACAAAATGAAATTTGATCTTGACATGTGCATTTTAAAATGATTAATTATGCCTATTTGTATCATATTATATATATTTGCTAGTTTAGTTTTCAAATCTTGAATAACATGTAAAAATAAATTTTTTGGCCTGTACTCGACCAGTCGTGAGTATCCACGATCAGTCGTGCTACAACTGGTCGTGTATATCCACGACCAGTCGTGAATCACGTGGATTCACTTAAAATTTGG
This sequence comes from Magnolia sinica, assembly GCF_029962835.1. Lineage (NCBI taxonomy): Eukaryota > Viridiplantae > Streptophyta > Magnoliopsida > Magnoliales > Magnoliaceae > Magnolia > Magnolia sinica. Next base: position 57,184,281 of record NC_080577.1, on the reverse strand, counting down.
AGGAAATCATCTTCTTCTTCATTTCAACTTCACTCTCCAATGAGCCGACACACGACTAGTCGAACCCATCTTCCAAAATCTTCAAGGTTAGTGCTCCATTTGCATTTTGCTTGTAGATTTGTGTCTAGATTACTTCTATTTCTCTATTGGAGTTGTCGATTTCGAATTTAGTTAAGATTTGGGGTTTTTCTTTTGAAAAATCTGATTAATCTTTTTCTCAATCTTTTGCAACTCTTTATATTTTTGAAATCTTTGTTGCATATGGCTTTTAGAGGAAAAAAATCAACGTCCCGTGGTCCTTCTTCTTCTTCTAGATCGGCCCCTATCACTAAGCGTCATCTTAGGGCTCCTGAGGATGATCCATCTTATGTTCGGGACATCAGATTGCGTAATGTTATTGTTGAGCATCCAATTGATATTAATCATGTTGCTCCTTTTGATATTTTTCCTATACTTCAATCTGTAGGTTGGAATAACTTATTTCTTTGGGGTGGGCTAGCATACCGGTCCATTGCCCAATCCAAGTTTGCTTGTATATGTGCTTTCTCAATGGAAAATTTAACTTTTTCTATCTCCACAAGAGAAGGGCCATTTGAAGTTGATCGTCATTTGATTTTAGCCCTTATGGATATCCCAGTGAATGATGAGGGTATTCCCATCCATACTTTATCTGATAAACCCTCTGTCGCTGAAAAACGTATGCTGACTAAGGACTTATGCAATTTGGATGTACAATGGACGCATAAAGGGAATGCGCTTCCTTCAAAATATCTGTTACCCCAATACAGAGTTCTTCACAAAATCTTTGTGTCTAATTTGTATCCTCAGTTGGGTAATAAATCTGAATTGACGTCCTTCATGGTTCGTATTCTTCATTCTATTATCAGTGGTGTTAACATTTGTTTACCATCCTTGATTTGTCACTTCATCATTTAGTTTTGACTCTATCCTGGTCACAGTGACATTCCATTTAGCTATTTGATGACTGTGTTGGTTACACATATGTCAATCGACATGCCGGTTGGAGAGGCCCTTATCCATCATCTGATATTTAACAATTTCAATATCAATAAGATGAAGCTGGATTTCCTTCCTGGCCAAGGTGATGGTGTTGGCAGTGCTGAAGCTGAACATGAGGAAGAAGCTGGTGATCTTCCTCTTGATGATATTAACATGGATGATATTTTTGAAGAACTTGAGTCCGATTCTACAAATGATCCAGATTATGAGCCTTTTTCATTTGATGCACGTCTGAGTGCATTGGAAGATAAAGTTGAGAATTTAAATATTAAGACGGAAAACATGTCTGTTGCCCATGATTTACAGTTCAAATATATGCGCAAATATCTTAGGTGCTTGAACAAAGGCATGCATCAACTTGATCCTTCCATTCCTGCTCCTTCATCTGGGTCAGATTAGTATTTTTAAGATTACTGGTCTGTAATAACTTTATTACTCCTAACTAGTTTTTGAGTTTGTCACTCTCTTTAACGTAGCTCAGTCTATGAAGTATGTGTGTTGCTTATGCTATGTTCTCATATCTTGACTAGTTACCTCTCATATTTCTCATTGATTTTTTCTCCTCAGCCATCTATTTTGTGTTTCCTTTGTCCTATTGTGACAAAAAGGGAGAGTATGGATATGTTATGGATATGTATATGGATATGGATGTTGTCATGAGGAGGGAGATTGTATTGTATGGTGTTTTATGAGTATGTTACTCAGGGGGAGTATGTGCAGAGGTGTGAGGTCACACTGGACTGAATATTGATTTATAAGTCTGTAGGATGCCAGTTGATAACAACTGGTGCATGATTCTTTAATCAGATATTCTGTGTTATGTAACATATCTTGAAAGTGTGTTTTGTCACTAATTTGACAAAGGGGGAGATTGTAAGTGCCATAGTTTATAGCCCTTTGTGTTGTCAAATTTGTGGTGCCAAAGACACTGTTATGAAGCTTGCATATATGAAGAACAAAGCTCTACTCAAGATCAGCTTTGATTAACAAGCACTATTCACAAGTCAAGACTCGAGAAAGTGAGATTGTTTGACTAAATTCAAGAAAGCTTTCAAGTTCAACCTCAAGATCTCAAGAAGTTTTCAAGTTATATCTCAAGATCTCAAAAAGCTCTCAAGTTTAAACGACATCAAGACTTCAAGCTCCATTACTTTCAAAGGTCACTCGTCTCTAAAGTTTCAATGTCCTTACTTCACTATTAAGGTATGACTGACCTTAGGTTGACCTTTAGAGTAGGCCATTTTGGATACATAATTCATATGTTTTATATAAGTAAGTTTGGTCTGTTCTAAGACTAGTCCTGGACTTTGTTCGACTAGTCCTAGCACTGCTTCGACCTGTGTAAACATTTCCTGGATCAGCCATAAGTTTGTTACAAAAATCAAAAATTTTCTGTTAGGCTTCGACTAGTCCTGGGGCTGTTCGACCAGTCATAGGAACAGTGTCGACTGCATCTTCGACCAGTCGTAGACTTACGACTCAAAGAACAGCGTTGAAATTTCGCCACCTACGACCAGTCGAAGGGATCCTACGACCAGTCAAAGGAGACCTACGACCAGTCGAAGGAAACCTACGACCAGTCGTGAAACTGCCAAATCTTATCGTGCTAAAATTTTCAAATATCTGTTGGTTCTACGACCAGTCATAGAGGTCCTTAAGCCAGTCAAAGACATGATTTATTCACCTATAAATAGATCACGAATCTCAAAATAAATCAAGCAATTCAAGTTAATTTAATTCGGTCTTCTGAGAGATAAGTCGGTGCTCCATTTAAGCTAAGTGTGCATATTTAATATTCTCTTTCTTTAGCTTTGTTGATTGATTTTGTTTCTTGCATTCCAATTTAATCTGAAAAGAGGAATTGTTGTTTTCCTTTTTCTGGAATCAAAATCAATTAGAGCTAGCCCTTTTGTTTTAATTTAAAATTTATTAGAACCTAGAACCATTATAAAGTGAGTATTGGATATTGAACTTTGACATTCAAATCTCTACTCCGACTTGGTTCTTCTGGGCTGCTACAACAAAGGAGAAAATCAGGTATTTTACAATTTGTGTAATTTACATTGTTTGGTTTTATTTAAGGTTAAGCCAGAAAAATCTCAAAGTTGTTGGTTATCTGAGAGAGCTAGAAAACTCAGAAGTGAGGGTTTTTGAATTGTATAAGCCCTTTGAAAAAGACATAATTGTGAAGGTTTTGGGTGAACCTGTGAAAACCTATTTGATAGTGAATGCTAATATCCCTTGTGTGAGGATATTAGGAGTGGAGTAGCATTCTGTATGGCTGTTGTTTAACAGTTGGTGAACACACAGGCAAACCACTATAATTCTTTGTGTTGTGGATGTGTGATTTATATTTCCTATCTTTTATCATTCAGAATTGCGGAATGTATGTGTGGATGTGAATGTTGTAAATTTTACATTTCAAGCATAGTGAGGAATGTTGTAATAATTTAGATTTACATTTCAGCATTATATTTTTGCTATCTCGTTATTATGTTGTGCTTCAGTTTCTTTATTTGTTCTAGAAATAATGTTGTCTTACCATAAACTTTGGTTTTTGGTGTAAGGTTGTCCTTAGAACAAATTTTGTTTCTATTTCTCTATTTTAGGTTGCTTTCCATTCCTATACTGTGATTGGTGTATAGTGCTATCTATTCTTTGTTTCATGTTCCGCAGTATTTAAATTTAATTTGGTATAGTCCTATTCACCCCCCCTCTAGGACATATAGCTTGGCCATTTCAAAATTCCTAAAGGATCGGGGGAATGGTCCCATGAAATCGATGCCCCAGCAATCGAAAGCTTCAATGATCAGAATGGGATTTAAGGGCATCATATTTCGACGGGACAATGCTCCCAATTTCTGACAATGCTCACGAGCTTTGCAAAACTCATGAGTGTCCTTGAACATAGTGGGCCAGTAAAAGCCGCACTGCAGAATTTTGTTCATGGTCTTTTTAGTAGAAAAGTGACCACCACAAGCTTGAGAATGACAAAAGGAGATGACACTTTGATGTTCATTGTGTGGCACACATCTCCTTAAGATTTGGTATGGGAAATATTTAAACAAATATGGATCATTCTAGAAAAACTTACGAACTTCGACGAAGAATTTTTCTTATCTTGCGTAGTCCAATGTGTCTACGTAAAACCTATAGCATGATAATTAGCAATATCAGCAAACCAAGGTGAATGGGAGACTTTGAACAATTATTCGTCAGGGAACATGTCATTTATATGTGTCGTCTCAAGGGAAGCAGAGAGATCAAGGCGGGAAAGATGGTCAGCCACTACATTCTCTACTCCCTTTTTATCTTTTATTTTCAAATCAAATTCTTAAAGTAGAAGGATCCATCTTATCAGGTGGGGCTTAGCATCATTCTTAGAAAGAAGATACTTGAGTGTTGCTTAATCTGTGTAAATGACGATCTTGGATCTGATCATGTAGGGCCTAAATTTGTCTAAATCGAATACTATGGCTAAGAGTTCCTTTTCCGTAGTAGAGTAGTTTACTTGGACATGATTTAGAGTTCTACTTATGTAATGAATAATGTATGGCTTTGAAAAGGCCAAGCTATATGTCCTAGAGGGGGGGGGGGGGTGAATAGGACAATGCCAAATAAAACTTATAATAGCGGAAATAAAAAGAAAATGATAGCCAAAGTAAATCACAAAACAGTAAATTAAAATAACCTCAAAATTCAGATCTTGAGAGGTTGATACAAACGTTGTTCTAAGGACAACCTTACACCAAAAACCAGAGTTTATGGTAGGACAACCTTATTTCTAGAAAGATCTTTGTATCAAATCTCAAATCGAAGAGGAATACAGAATTAAATACAAACTGAATAAAGTGTAATTAAAAATGTATTGTTCTAGGGACAACCATACACCATAAAAATGATAGGGCAACCTTGCTGGAACAACTTTCAAAAGAAATTGAAAATCAAGCTGATAAAGGAATAGCAGAAAATAAATTCTAAGCTATTACAACATTCTCACAAAGCTTGAATTAAATAATTACAACATTCACCACCATACATACATCCCACAAAAATTAGTTAAAGATTAGAAGAATAAATCAACCACAACACAAGGGTTTATAGTGGTTCGCCTGTGTGTTCACCAACTGTTATACAACAGCCACACAAAATGCTACTCCACTCCTAATATCCTCACACAGGGGATATTAGCGTTCATTAAAAATAGGTTTTCCCAGGTTCACCCAAAACCTTTACAATTGTGTCTTTGTCTGTGGGCTTACACAATTAAAAAAACCCCACTTCTGAGTTTTCCTGGCTCACCTCAGAAAACCAATACAACAAGATTTTTCTGGCAAATCTTGAAATAAACCAAAATAGAAAGGGATTTACAATTAAATGTAAAATACCTGATTATCTCCTTCGTTGTAGCAGCCCGGTAGAACCAAATCAAAGTAGATGATTGAATGTCCAAGTTCAATGTCCAGTACTTGATTACAATGGTTCTAATTCTAATAGATTTTAAATTAAACCAAATAAGGCTTGCCTTAATTGATTTTGATTCCAATGAAAGGGAATAATAATTCCTCTTATCAAATCAGATTGGAATAGCAGAAACAAAATCAATTAAATAAAGCTAAGGAAAGAGAATATTAAATAAGCACACTTAGCTTAGATGGAGCACAGAATTATCTCTCAGAAGTTCGACGAAGATTGGCTTGAATGAATTAATTAAATCGATAATTTCTTCTGAGATTCGTGCACTATTTATAAGTGAGAAGATCGGGTCTTCGACTGGTCTAGAGAGCTCTTCGACTAGTCGAAGCAATAACAGATATTTGAAAAATCCGGCGGGATATGCTTTGACCGTTCTACGACTGGTCGAAGCTCTCCTACGACTGGTCGTAGGTCACCTACGACTGGTCGTAGCTCTCCTTCGACTGGTCGTAGGTCCTAAAAAGCTTCGCTGGAATTCGAGTCGAAGATGTTCGACTGGTTGAACAGATTCCTGGATTAGTCGAAGCCTAACAGATTTCATCCGAAATTTGTAACAAACTCACGACTGATCGAGTAATTTCTTAGACTGGTCGAAGCAAGTCTAGGACTAGTCGAAGAAGGCCTAGGACTAGTCGAAGAACAGGCCAAACACATGTAAAATAAACATTCGGTTTATGTATCCGAAATGACCTACTTCTAAGGTCAACCTATGGTCAATCAAACCTCAATCATGAAGTATGGACATTGAAAACATTAGGAACAAGTGACCTTGAAGAAAGAGTCTTGAGGTCATGATATAGATCAATCTTGAAATCTTCATGTAGCTCAATCTTGAAAGGGTCTTGAGTTCTTTACCAACTGCCTTGTACTCTTCAGCTTGAGTCTTGTCTTGTGAGCTTAACTTGTTCATGAATGTTGATCCTTGAGAGAGCTTCACTTATGCAAGTTATATAAAACATAACAGTGATTTTGGCACCACAAAATTGACAACAGACAGGGATATAAACTATAGCACTTACAGGCTTCTTCTCTTTACTCTGGCCTAAAACTGCCCCAAGAGCATAGTCAGACGCGTCGCACATAAGTTCAAAAGAAAGGCTCCAGTCGGGTGGCTGCATGATAGGTGCAATGGTCAACATGTCCTTACGCTTAGTAAAAGCTTCCTAGCATTGCTTAATCCACTCGTATAGTGCATTCTTTTGAAGTAGATTGCATAAAGGATGAGAGAGGTGACTAAAGTCCTTTATGAATCTTTTATAAAACCCAGCATGTCCTAGGAAGGATTACATGTCTCGTATGTTATTGGGTAGAGGTAGGTTAGAGATAAGATCAATTTTAGCTTATCTACCACAATTCCCTTGGACGAGATGATATGTCCAAGGACAATTACCTTACGAACCATGAAGTGACACTTTTCCTAATTCAGTACTAAGTTCTTTTCCTCACATCGCTTCAGCACATTTTTTAAAATTTCCAAACATTCGCTGAAGGATGGACCAAAGACCGAGAAGTCATCCATGAAGACCTCTAAATAGTGCCCCACCATATCAGAAAAAATACTCAACATACATCACTGAAAGGTGGCGGGGGCATTACATAACCCGAATTGCATCCTTCAGTAAGCAAAGGTGCCATAAGGACATGTAAATGTGGTCTTTTCCTGATCTTCAAGGGCTAACTTGATCTGATTGTATCCTGAATAACCGTTGAGAAAGCAATAGTAAGAGTAATCTGCTAGGATTTACAAAATTTGATCAATAAAGGGCAAAGGAAAGTGGTCCTTCCTCAAGACGGTATTCAACTTCCTGTAGTTAATATACATTCTCCAACCAGTAGTAACTCTAGTTGGCATGAGTTCATTGTTGGCATTGGCTACGATAGTAATTCCAGACTTCTTAAGAACCACCTGAGTTGGACTCACCCATTGGCTATCAGATATAGGGTATATGAAACCTACATCCAATAGCTTAATAACCTCGGTCTTAACCACTTCCTTCATGTATGGATTTAGTCTACATTGTGATTGTTGTGAGGTCTTCGCATTATCCTCAAGATGAATGTGGTGAGTACAAATCAAAGGATCAATTCCCTTGAGGTCCACAATCAACCATCCAAGGGCTCCTTTGTGCTCAATGAGAGTAGAGATGAGCATACTCTCTTGTTCTTACTCAAGGTGAGAAGAAATTACCATTGGATATATCTCATATTGACCTAAATAGACATATTTCAAATCAGAGGGCAAAGGTTTTAGGTCAAGCTTTGGTGCCTTGAGGTTAGACAGTAGAGGCACTACATCTATTTGGGGCAATTCTTCAAATTATGGCCTCCACCGATTAACTTCAAGTACCGGCATGGTATTCAGCATGGTCCCCGTCTCCCTAATCATGTCATCATCAAAATCATGGGAGTGGGCCAGGAACGTCTCTAGAGGGTCAGAGGATAAGGTCAAAAGTGTTCTATCTTCCACAAAAGAGTCAATCATGTTAACGTCGTAGAAATTGTCATCATCCTCTAACTGTTTACCTGTATTGGAAAAGATATTCAATTCCAATGTCATATTTCCAAAAGACATACTCATGACTCCATTCCTGCAATTAATGATTGCATTTGATGTGGCAAGGAATGGACGACTAAGAATGATGAGAATTTAAGTGCTCATGTCCATGTTGGGTTGAGTATCCAGGATGATAAAATCTACCAGGTAATAGAATCTGTCAACCTGTACCAACACATCCTAGATTATCCCTCTCGGTACACAAACTGAGCGGTCGACAAGTTGTAATGTAGTTTGGGTGGGTTTCAATTCACCCAAACCTAATTGTTTGTAAACCGAGTAAGGAATTAGATTTACGCTCACTCTTAAGTCAAGAAGTGCGTGCTCAATCCGGTAGTTCCCAATTACACAAGGGATGGTTGGGCTACTGGGATCTTTGTGTTTTTGTGGCACATCTTGCTTTAGGATGACACTCACTTTTTCAGTTAAAAATATTTTCTTTTGAATGTTTTTTCATCTTTTGGTCGTACACAAGTCTTTTAGAAATTTGGCATATAAAGGTATTTATTTTAGGACATCAAGTAGAGGAATATTGACCTTCACTTGTTTCAACACCTCTAGAATGTCTTGAGAATTAGAGAGAGATTTTGGTGCAACCAACCGTTGGGGGAATGGGACAATCGGCTTGCCTTGAAGTTCTAGTTCTAATTCTTGTGGAGTAGTATTAGGTCTATCATCATTGTCGTCTTCCGGGTCTTTAGGCTTTTCAGTCCTTACTAGAATAGATTTATCAATTATCTTCCCATTCCTAAGAGTGGTGATAGACTTAGCTTGCTTCATTTGATTTGAAGAGTTTGGATCACTTATTTCATATTGCGGTTTAGGATTGAGGAAAGGTTGGGCTGGAAGAATCCCTTTTTCCCCAATTGATTTTTTTGTCTCATGCCCTTGTATGGCCTTTGAAAGGTCTTAAAGGGTTTGCAATATACCCTGAGTGATAAGCTCTTAGTTTTAAATATATTTCCAGACTGGATCCTCCTAAGGTTTTCCTTTATTCGAGAATTGGTTAGGGATTCCTTGAGGATTAGCATTTTGTCCATTCCTCCAACTAAAGTTCGAATGATTTCTCTAACTAGGATTGTATGTGTTAGAGATGGGTCCACTGAAAGGTCTTTGGAAACTATTTACGGCATTAGATTGCTCAGTGAGTACCTCTTGAAAAGCAGATATTGTTGGGTAATTTTCAGTTGTGTGAATGTTACAAGCATAAATACCGCAAACAGTTTCCTTACCCTTATCCTTCTTAAGTTCTATGGCCTCGACCTTCCTTACGAGACTAGCCACTTTAGCATTTATATCATTATCCTCTTTCAACAAGTATATCCCACCTCTCTCCCTTACTTGAGTAGGCTTAGATGTGGTGCTAGGTTTTGAGGTGATGTCCCATGATTGTGCGGTTTTAGCGAGTTTGTCAAAGTAATCCCATACCTCAACGACATTCTTATTCATGAATTTACCATTGCACATCATCTCGATGAATTGGTGCATGGAAGATGTCAGTCTATCATGAAAAAAGGTTGTTATGCACCATGTTTAAAAACCTTGTTGTGGGTATGAACTGACAAGATCGTTGAACTGCGCCCAACATTGGAAGAATGTTTCATCTTCCTTTTGGGCGAAGTTCATGATCAACTTTCTGATGGTGTTTGTCTTATGTTATGGAAAGACTTTTTTATGAACTCCTTCATCATGTCAATCCATGTGCCAATAGATAGCGGATGTAGTGAGTGCAACCACGTCTTAACTTTCTCTTTCAAGGAGAGAGGAAAGAGTTTCAGCCTGACCGTGTCCTCAGACACGTTATGAAAGTATAAAGTGGCTATAACCTCATCAAATTCTTGCAAGTGTAAATGTGGACTTTCAGATTCAAGTCCAAGGAACTTTGGAAGGAGTTGGATCACTCTAGGCATGATATCCATGTTTCCTGTGTTTCCTAGAAAAATCATACAAGGTGTGCTCACCCCCGCCGGTTGTAGGTAATCTCATAAAGTACGAGGCGGGGGTGCTTGATGCAACACATTCTCATCCTGGACTTCCTCAACCCCAGGTTGAGGTTGTCTTTTCGATTGATTGACTGGTTGATTGGTAGCCATAACCTCAATTAATTCTGAGGATCTCAAGTGGTGTCTGATCCTGCGATGGATAGATAACTACTCAACCAGTCCTCCTTCACTCAAAAGACGTTGAGTGTTATAATGGACCTACTTGGGAATGAAACACTCTCAGCCCTTAATTTCATATTCTAAACTAAACCTAAAAGAAAGAAGGGAAATAGAAATCTAGAACTAGAAAGAGAAAGTGAATTAGAAAGAAGTTACCAAATTAGAAGTTCCTAAATTAAGATCGTGTAAAACCAAAATAAAGCAAGTCAGTTTCTAAAAATAGAAATTCTAAAATTAGAAAGTTTCTAAAAATAAAAATAGAAAGATGAGTTAGTTTCTAAAAATAAATTAGGAAAGTAAACTAGTTTCTAAAAAAGAAAAACTTCTAAAAACAGAAAATAGAAAGTTTCTAAAAAGAGAAAAGGGAAGCTTTTAAACCTAGAATTAGAAGGTAGATCTAATAAAGTTTCAAAAAAAAAATAGTTTCTAAAATAATTCAAAAAACCCTAATCCTAAAAATAGAAACTAGAAAAACCCTAATCTTAAACTAATTCTAAAACTAGCTAATCTCAGAAAAACACAATCATTAGTCCCTGGCAACAGCGCTAAAAACTTGTTCACAACCCCAAGTATAGGGTCGTGATGTAGTAATAACTCAGTAAGACCGAGGTCGAATCCACAGGGACTGAACTTGTGAGTTCTGAAAGCAACTAGAACTAGAACTAGAAGAAGATGAAAATTAAAATTTGAAATTATAAAGAGTAATTATGAGAGATTTAATGAAAAACTTAATAAATTCAAAGGTGGGAAACTAGGGTTTCTAAGGATCCACTTATAGGTTCTCAGGATGCTACCTCACTTGATTCAAGGACGAAGAGATTTGTCAGATCTCTGAACTTCTCATGGATCTAATCATCAATGGATGAGAGTTGTGAGGATTTGGAATGATTCCATCACCTAACCATGCCTAGGAGACAAAGCAAACAACAGGATCTACCAATCACACAACCAATCATAAGAGAATTGTGAAGGTTAGGAAGGATTCACTACCAGAAAACTGGTAGCCATAGACCTATAGCTATGGTTTTCATCCGTAGCGCGACCATCGTCATAGGCGCCGAGCCAATAGGACTAAAACCTATGGCTACGGATTAAATCCGTAGCCATAGATTACAATAGCTATAGATATAATCCGTAGCAACTATTTCTATAGCCAAAAGTACCTACAACTACGGGTATTATTGGTAGCTAAAAGTAGTGTTGGATTCGTAGCAATATACCAAATTTAATAACAGCTATGGTTGTCAAATTACTAGCTACGGTTAATATCCGCAGCTATTTTCGACATTAAAAAAATATATAATCATTCATTCATTCAATTACCACCTGCATAATCATTCATTCATTTAATTACAATCATTCATTCATTCAATAATGAATCAATTACAATCCTTCATTCTACACTCAACCTGAGCCAACTTGACCCAAATACATGTGATTGTTCCCAACCCAACCTAAACCAACCTGAATTTGCTCAACCAAAACTGGATCTTAACAACCCCAACGTAACCTGATCAGAACTTGGGGTTGGGTCAATCAGGTTCAAGTTGACCCTAACCCAAGTTGCAGCCCCAAACCCACCCTCATTCACACGGTCAAAATACAAGGTACAAAAGAACAAGAGTGATGATACCCAGATGATTTTCTTCCATAGTTGGACAATGGCTATCTTTAGGACTGACTGCATCAATGGATACATATAATAACAAAACATATATATTTGAGAGATAATGTTATAAATTGTCAATACAACTATAGAGCCCAAAAGAAGGAAGAAGAAGAAGAAGAGAAAAACCTTACTCTGCCACACCAAAGTTCCCTACAAATAAGACCCAACACTTCTCGAGCAAGCTGGGATTTGCCTCAGTTGCAATGACTGCCATGCAACTGTGTTACAGAGAGTAAAAACCCCTGGAGAGAGGTAAGGGGAAAGAAGAGAAGAAAAGAAAAAGAAAATAACAAGGACTGACGAACATAAGAGAAGAAAAGCATAGAAATGGAGGAAACTCTTGTTACCTTAGCCCTTCAGCAACCATGGGACTTGCTTCACATGAGCCCATAACAGTCAAATCCAAAAACAGAGATTCGCCAAAGTGACTTAGTTGTCCTCCTCATCATCTTCACCTTCATCATCTTGTTCGTCATCATCATCCTCTTCAAAGCCATCAGTGCCTTTCTCCTGGATTGAAACACAGTGGAAGGACTTCCTTGTTATTGTAGAAATATCAAAAACATGCAATGAACACATGCCGCCAATGACATCAAGTTCACTCTTCTTGGTTTTCGTGTTCTTTGGGATGATGCTTATTGAACAGTTCTTAACAAAGCAAGTAGGAAAATTAAAGAAGACTGATTATTATAATCTGACAAGAGCTGCCCCCCAAAGTTATCTAACATCATCTGATAAGAAATTTCTTTTTTCCAAAATAATCACTTGCCACAATATCACCTCATGGTTCATATGTTACCCAGAATCTTTGTAAGACAAATGATCTAGGGGGCTAAGTGTATGGAAGACTTCCCGTGCACATAGTTGCATTTGGACCTGTGGGCATCCACATCACCTATCTGGGCCATCCATTTGGTTCAGCAAGTTCGTTCTTTTATTTTATTTTTGTTTTTCCTTCCTTTGAAAGATAGCTTCATTTTGTCAAGAGAAAATGAGTGAAGGTGCACTTCTCTCTTCTTCAACTACACCATGCAAAAATCCAGAAATCACATGGTTCTATGAACAATCTTGTCCACCCACTCCCGCATGCCATTGACTGGATAGTTTGGATTGAGAAAGGAGGTATAAGAAATCAATCATTTGAAGCAGTTTGTGTTCAAAATCCATGATGTATAGCCAAATACCTGTTCTGGGCATGTTGAGTAAGAAATGTCGGCATAAAATCTTTTGATTTCAGCAAAGGGACCTCATTAAACCACTCATGGTTCAGAGCAACTTATGCTCTTATCCACTGTATTGAAGAGTTTTAAACAAATGAACAAAACAATAAAAAAATAAAAAAAGAAGAAGCATTCATCCTCAAGTACATATGCAAATGAACAAGGTCCTTCTCTTAATGAAAGGAAAAAAAAAAACTCAACGTAACTACTCTTAATGAAACAAGGTCCTCCAGTCCATCCACACTTTTACGACCCTTTTTCAATAGTAATCACTAGGCTATAGAAAATACTAATGATCTGGATGGCCGACTGTGATTTCTTCATACAATGTCATTCAAATGTATACAAATTAGAGATTGTTTCGGTTACCAAAAAGAAAAATAAAAATAAAAATAATTTCTACAAATTTTCATTTATTAAACTCCTATTGTCATGGAAGATTTCTCCAACTGGATACTAAGGATAGCTTTTATTAAATTACTTGGACAACAAAGAAAAAGAAAACACAGTGAAATTATGTGCACAACTATTTCAATGTATTAACTGTTTCAAGTGCACAATTGCGAGAAGCCGAAGAAATTATGTTAAACGGAAAAACCTGATGAGCCGAGGAAAAAAATCATGCCTAACAAAAAGTGAGCCCAAAGCTCTCATTTTAGCCTCAAGCATGTGGATAGCTATACATCACTGTCAGATCTTGTGGGTTTGGTGGTATCATAGGTCCCGACAAACATGGGAGCATCTTTGTTACGAGATGAAATGATCACTTTCTTAGCACCACCCTATTTAACATAATATTGCATATCTCCAATAAGAAATACAACTATAGATAAACTTTTAAATTGATGTCCCTTGCAGTCATACCAAGAAATTGTACCTTTTACACTATGTGATGCAGGAATTTGTTACTTGAGTGTCACAAATTCATATCATTAAAGGGCATACAAGTATTTAGGACCTAGGTCCCCTGATTCATGACAATTCTCATAATAAGAATTACTTAAATGGCCAACCTAGGACAAATGTACCTCCCCTGTACTTCATCGGAAGCAAATTGATGTGTATTAGTTAGATAGAAAACTAGGTATATGGATCTACTTGTCCTGGAGCTGAATATTCTTTTCTTTTGAAATCAGCCTGCAAGGAACAATGCTGGAGAAATGAAGGGTCTCAATTCAGTTTATTATATCATTTTAAAATATTATAAGAATAACTCCAGAGATAAGACAGCCTCAGTAGTACAAACATACTCAAATATTTATTGGTTGTGTGCTTGTAATACTAGAACACAAATTGAACATATGAGATGTGAAGAGAGCAAATGGTAATAAACATCTCCATACAATCTACATCAGCTGGTATCTGTACAAATGGGAGGACAAATAAAGAGGAGGTGATTGACAAAGGTTGTTCTTGTAATGAAATTAAGTTGGAGTTGTTTGTAGAATTGGGTCCATGGAGACTCCATTTATTATCACTGAACTTTGGGTTTGTTGTCAAAGAAAAACTTGTCTCATGCATTAAGGGAGCAAATGAGATATACAATAATCTTACATGAGATGGAGCGGTCTTTCTTTGCTTTCCCAGTGTTCTTTTTCTTTAACAAAATCATCTAAAAAAATTGAATACTTCAACCATTTTAACAGGAAGACATTGCTTAATTGAGAAAGAAGTTAATATTTCAACCATTTCACAGCATACAACATACTGTCACGCCCCAAACCCGGAAATCGGATTCACAGGAATCCCGATCGCCGAATCCGGTGCCGACAGCCTTCGTAGTACCCCATTTTCGGCTCATAGCATCCATACGCTAGATTTCGATCCAGGGATCCTACAAGGAGGATTTTTTTTTTGTACATTTAACTCATAATAAGCATAACCACAAGATTACCCAATTCACAAGGGCAACATCATCATCACATATCCACTAATATAATCATTTGAGTACAGTGCTGAAAGAGAAATACATAAATTCAAAATCAAGCTCCAGAAGACCACTCTACGCTCCAAGCATAACACTGTTGCAACCTAACATCACCTGCACGCATCTATCATGCATAAGCTTATAGAAAGCTTAGAGGGTGGTGTAAGTGTGTGCACAAGGTAAGTGTCAAGTATTCAATACAATGTCATAGTCATACATTACCGAAAATACTGGTAATCCATAAATCATACAATGTCAGAAATAAGCAGAAATACTGACAAGATCATGAATTATCAGAGTAAGTAGAAATACTGACAAGATCAAGAATTATCAGAGTAAACAGATATACTGACAAGGTCACAAATCATATGATAATAGAGTAAGCAGAAATACTGACAAGTCCATGAGTCATACAATATTAGAATACACAATACAAATCAACTATGCAAATGAGGAGTCATAGAGAGCCAAATATTAGATGCAGAGGATGCAATGCAATATACATTCCTAATGAGTAACACAAATAGCGTCAGCCGTACCTAGACCACACAAATACAGAAATACAATAGCCCAAATTGCCATATGCCGCAGATGTAATGCAACATGCGATGCGAATGGAATGACCATGCTGGAGTGTGAAGTCGGGATGGTAGTACGTAGTATCGCAGGCTATGGGGTCCATCACAATGGACTTCTATCCAAACTAGTCTCATACCTAATTTGGATAGTCAGACTCAATATGGTAAACTCCTGATCTCAGGTTAGTCGCGCGCCTTAACCGAAATCCTGGCCATTGCGAAGGTACACGTAATAATTAGTTGCACACCACCAGCCCAAGTGGATAGTAAATGATGAATGAATGAATGAGTATGCAACTCCTACTCACTAAGTCCACATATCAGTACGGTTCATCTCTAGGATCATCACCGGGGTTTAGTACACTCCAAATGGCACTGCCGCTCTCCCAACCGCACAGTCCAAGTGAGCGTAAGAAACCTCACTATCCGCCTGGCCAATAGTCTGCCAATACTTATTCGGCATGTCGATAGCGGACCCATTCATGAGCTGGTCAAACTCAACCTAGCAATGTCTCCTACTCTATGGCAGGTAAGGCCACACCCCCTCCCAACTGACCATGACACAGTGGGAGACGCGGCCTCCTGGTATTCGGCACTCGGGTGCTCATGTATCCACTTGGTCTCGACGTTGGGGCATCCTCTGGTACCAAGAGGGTTTAGAGATTTTCACCCAAGATCATCTATGACAGCCCGATGCTAGAATAAATTTTTAGTGTCCCGTCTGGCCATCCACGATATGCCTGTGGAGGCTACGACCCTGATGTCACTAGGGCGTATAGTAATCATATTGCAAGATGTATGGGTCATACAATCCAGTCATGCATCAAACCTGCGCACACCGTGCGCTCATGTGAGATAACCTCCGCCTATCAGGGAGCCTCATAACAACACGCTTAATGATATATGCAATGATCAACCACATCTCATAACAAACATGCAGATGATGCGTATGGGCATGTATCATGGTGCTATGCTGTCACATACTCATAATTGGTATCGAATGATATACTCGTAATCGGTATCGATAACCGGCACCAATAATCGACCTTGACAATGTGGACATTTAACCAACATTGCCCCCAAGGAATGGCCCTCATAGAGCCAAACATATAATGGGCCCATGGCCTCACACAAGGGCCTAATATTCAACACAGTGGACCTTACTCACAGGCCACATATACACAATAGGTGGGCCCTGCTCATGGGCCTCAAATACATGACATGTGGGCCCCACACATGGGTCTCGAATACATCAAATGGGCCTAATACATATCCTAATGGGCCTTGCCCATAGGCCACGAATACATCACAGTGGGCCTTACCCATGGGCCATGAATACATCATGATAGGCCTTGCCCATGGGCCTCAAATACATCATAATGGGCCTCGACAAATCGGAATCGATCGATAATCGGAATCGACAAATTAGTCATGCCAATTGGAATCGGCAATCGGCCACGACAATCAGGATCAGTAAGAATGGGCCTAACAAGGCCTAATGAAAGTCACAATGTAGACATCCAACCATCATTGCCCATCAATGTGGACATTAAACCATCATTGCTCTCAAGGCATGACCCACCATAATAATCATTACATATATTATGGAGTAATCACACATCGCAATGGACCTCATATATATCACATTTGGCCCTATACAAAGGCCCCACATACGTTTCATTAGGCCTCAATCGTGGCCCTTATATACATCACATTGGGCCTCAACCCTTAGGCCATCAAATACATCAAGTGGATCGCATCCACGGGCCGCACCAATGGGCCTCATATATATCGGGTCGGCCATATCACATGGGCCGCACTAGTGGGCCTCATATACATCAAGCGGACAGCGTCCATGGGCCGCACCAATGGGCTTCATATACATCGATTGGGCTGCATCGATGGGCCGCACTAATGGGCCTAATACATATCACAATGGGCCTCAATCCTTGGGCCATCAAATACATCAAGTGGATCGCATCCACGGGCCGCACCAATGGGCCTCATATATATCGGGTGGGCCATATCACATGGGCCGCACCAGTGGGCCTCATATACATCAAGTGGACCACGTCTATGGGCCGCACCAATGGGCTTCATATACATCGATTAGGCTGCATCGATGGGCCGCACTAATGGGCCTAATACATATCATAATGGGCCTCAACCCTTGGGCCATCAAATACATCAAGTGGATCGCATCCACGGGCCTCACCAATGGGCCTCATATATATCAGGTCGGCCATATCACATGGGCCGCACCAGTGGGCCTCATATACATCAAGTGGACCATGTCTATGGGCCGCACCAATGGGCTTCATATACATCGATTGGGCTGCATTGATGGGCCACACTAATGGGCCTAATACATATTACAATGGGCCTTGCCCATAGGCCTCATATTCAAGCAAGTGGGCTCTGCACATGGGCCTTATCATATCAAGTTGGGCCATGTTAATGGGCCACACCAATGGGCCTCATGTACAACAAGTGGGCCCCATCATTGGGCCGTACTAATGAGCCCCATAAATATATCAAGGTAGGCCTCACAGATGGGTCACAAGTATATCAAGGTGGGCACCTCGAATGGACCACAAAATACATCAAAGTGTGCTTGAAGGATGGGCCACAAAGTTCATCAAAGTGAGCCTATTCACATGGGCCATATGTACATCAAATGGGCTACAACAATGGGTTAAATCAACTGGGCCAAGTCGAATGGGCCGAGTTGAATGGGCCTAGTCGAATGAGCCGAATCAAATGGGTTAACTCGAATGGGCCAAATCAATTGACCGATCGAATGGGCCGTGCCAATCATCCATCAATAGAGATCATTATAGAGCATTAAATAAATGAATAAGTAAATAAATAAAATGAATCATATCCAAAGATCATTTGGACCATACCACAAATGGCAGTGGAGGTAATGCTTTCCACTTGTTTAAACCACACAGAGCCATCACCAGATTTATTTTCCACCAAATCTGTTCACAAGTCCCTACTAAAACAAATATCATTTGATCCAGAACTTTTAGGATCCGTTAAAGGGATTTCAATGGTGGACGTTCATTCTCCCCTGATTCCTGTAGTGTGGTCCACCTGACCATCAGAGCTGTTTAATCTTTAGTCTCAAGCCTTGAGGTGGGATGGCCAAAAAGGATGGATGGCTGGCCAAATGGATGGATGGCTGGATGTAGCACATCCATCAGTGGTGGGTCCCACGTAAGAGTGGCCCACCATTAACATTTATTAATATAATATTTTGTATTATATAATAATATATATTATAAAGTGTGTGTGTGTGTCTGCGATATTGTAAAGGGTCCAGCGTCTAGACCTTTGGACGCTGGATGGGCAGCCTAGATGGACATATCCATCAGCAGTGGATCCCATGTGGGGCCCACCATAACGTTTCATCCAATCTGTTCATAAGGTCACAAAGACCCGGGTGAAGAGGAAAAACAAATTTCACATAAAGACACGGGTGAAGAGGAAAAACAAATTTCATAATGATCCAGCGCTTCTGTGACCCAGAAAGGGTTCCAATGGTAGACGTTTAATCCCTTACTGTTTGCTGTGATGTGGGCCACCTGGGTCCTAGATCAGGCTGATTTTTGGAGTGGGTCCACTTCAGGGAGGGGCCCACCCGATGGAAGGTGTGGATATCAAATATACATCATGGTGGGGCCCACAGTAGGGGCTGTGGGTCCCTGCCTTCCGCCCGCCCGTAATGACGTAGGCGCTGTCTGCGCCTGCTGCATATGTTCTTTATTTATTTTATTTTTTTGAAAACTGATTCTCTGAGGTTTTTCACGTGTGGGGTCGGCATCGGAAGCATCCGCCCCACCCAATGGGTCCTATACTCCATAAGAAATCTAAGTGTAGAAAAATTTAAGTGCATTTAAATGGTGAAAATCATTGTTCTCTAGGTATGGCCTACCTGAAAGTTGGATCAGCTTCATTTTTCGGGTCAACGCCTAAAATGAGTGGGTAAATAGGATAGATGGCGTGGATTGAATACATACATTAAGGTGGGGCCTATACAAGTGGCCCACCCCAAAATGTCTTAAGCCAAGCTCATATTTGTGTTTTCCATTCAACGTCCAGTGTCCCTGGACGCTGGACAGTCTGGACATTATACATTCATTGAGGTGGGCCTCACCTATGGATGTGGGCCACTAAAGAAGGGGTTGGAGGGCATGGGAAATACATACATCAAAGTAGGGTCCATCCAAGTGGGCCACACGGCCACATCATCGCATATAATAGAAAGAAAAAAAAAGAGAGAGAGAGGGAGAGAGAGAGAGAGACAGACAGTGGAGATGGGAGGGACCCCACCACTATGGGTTCCTTCAAAACCATGCATACATCAAGTGGGTCCCACCATAAATGGGCCCTCTAACCATCAAAATCATACAAAAATCACTCACCTATTGGTCGCCTTCTTAGTCCGATGGAATACTAAACTCCTTGGCTTCGGCTTAGACAGAGGATGATGGAAAATGGATGGTTGGATTGAGTGATAGGGAGGTGGCCACACATGACCTCTCTCCCATGGACGTCCACCTCTCCCATGGTTACTTGGGAGATGGATTTTTTTTTTAAAAAAAAAGAGGGAGTGAGGAGTGGTGTGTAAGAGATAAGGCATGGAAAGTATGGGTCTCTTTGACTTTTGGGATGAGAGGAATAGGCTAAGCATGGGTTGCTTTAATTAGTTGGTGGGAGAGGTATGGGTGAGTGATGTGATTGATGTGATGTTGGGTAGAGATTCTTTTCTTGGGATTTGCAATGCACAGCGTTTTTTCCTCGAATTGAACGAGGGCCCACATCTCATGGCCAGGGTATCGCCTCGGCGCACGAGACGTGACATCGGAACCGTGGCGATGGTGCGGTCATACTGGTACAAGTCTCAGGTCGAGTCGACTTAGATATGCAGGACTCGGCTTAAGATCGCGCGCAAACATTTGTTATAGGTCGAGGGTTGCTGAAATTCGACTGGGAGGACCGTATGAGTATACGAAACGGTACCGTCTAGGATACGGGCCTTACACATACTGCCACCAGTTGGCATCTATGCTATAAATCAAAGGTTAACCAACCATGCCACAAGTAATATTTGTGTTGATCAATCTATCTAAAGGCAACAAAACAGCAATACAGCAACATTGTAGTTTTTTTTTCTTCTTTCCTTTTACATTTCAGCATGACCAACAAGATACTGTTAATATGTGGATAAAATTGAGCTTTGTAAACCACACATTGGACTCCAATAAAGAAATCTCAGAACGAAGTCGGTCACCCTCCCATTCCAAAGACTAAATTCTCCTCACTTCATTATTTAGCTTTTCATTAAGCAACTTTAGTTCATCATGTTGGTTAGTAATGACTTGCCTTTCTTCATTAAATTACGCTATAGTTCTCTTACAATGCATTGCCTTTCAAAAAGGGGTGACTCTAGCTCCTGTGTTGTCGAAAGCAAGGAAACCACATGCTATTAATATAGACTGTATAATGGACAAATAAATGCTAAGTAGAGTTGTGTACCTTGACAAGGGAATCATGTGCCTTTCCACCCTCTACTCTTCTGCTTCTTTCATGCAATAACATCCTTTCTTAGTCTCTCTCTTTCTTCAATGGCCAAACAAAGCTGTGGTTCCACAGAGAAAAAAGAAAAAGAAAAAGAAAGTTGTGATTCCACAAGGAAAACTAACTAAACAAATGAGCAAAGACAACAGATAAAGAAGGTGCTCTATAATTTAAAGGACAAAAAAAAAAAAAGAAACATGTACTCATAACATAGAACATAATCCTATAATTATAGACTTTTTTCTACAAAAAGCAACGGCAACATAAAATCCTTACTGGACATAGAGGTATCATGCATCTGAACACCTAACAAACCATCATCTTAAAGTAAACACCAAAGAAATCCTTGCTAATGCATAGACAAATTAGAAAAGATACTATAAAGAATAAGAGTCAGCAAAATCATATAAACACTTCTTGAAACTCTAAAAGTGTAGAACTTTCTCAAAATCCAGGCAATGATTTAAAAATGCAATTCTAACGGATTCTTGAATTTCTTAGACATGCAAAAATATATCATCTGACTATGTGGCTTCACTTCTTAGATTCTGAATCATCTTAGAAACTGTAACAAACTTTTTTTAATAAACTAAATGCAACCAGAATGAAATAAAGAGTCTAATGTTTTTGCATTTGGTACGCCTCCAACATCAGATATGCCAAAGTTCAATAGAAGCTGAAAAAATAAAATAAAATGGAGATATGCAAGTGGAGCGGCTCAAAACTTGGATAAGGCCCCAGCGAATTCATCAGATTCTGATGGGCTAAATAGAGCAGGATTAACGAGCTGGATGTGAATGGTAACTTTTAGTCAAATGAGCTGGATGTGAGCTTGTCTCATTAAATAAATCAACCAAAGTTCCTTGGAGTAAATCTACCCATCCATTCTAATTTTTAGTTATAGAACTATACATTTGTGTATATAATACTAGATGCTTGTGGGACCCACAAACCAAGATAACCATCATCGATCAAGAGAGTGAAATAGTGGACCCCACAAACTAAAATTGTAAGGCCCGTATCTTAGACCGTACCATTCTATAGGCTTCCGCGGTCCTCCTGATCGAATTTCAGGAACCCTCGACCTATATCTGACGTTTGCGGGCGATCGTAAGCCGGGTCCTGCATATCGGAGTTGAATCAACTTGAAACTTATACCCTAGCAACTGTACCATCACTGCGGTTCCAACGTCACGTCTCACGCGCCG
This sequence comes from Magnolia sinica, assembly GCF_029962835.1. NCBI lineage: Eukaryota > Viridiplantae > Streptophyta > Magnoliopsida > Magnoliales > Magnoliaceae > Magnolia > Magnolia sinica. Next base: position 57,161,881 of record NC_080577.1, on the reverse strand, counting down.
AGGAGATACCCAGGCCAGGAGATGTGGGCCCGCATTCATTCCCACGAAACGCCGTGCGTTGTGGATTCTGAGAGAACATGTCCCATCAATTCAATCAATCAAGCCAAGTAGACCCTCCATACCCTAATGCCACCTCACCCTATCACAAGTACAAGCACCCATTCCCTCTTTTCCCCAAGTCAACTCTCTCTCTCCCCACCCATTCCTCCTTTACACAAATTTCAACCAAACCCATACTTCTCATCCCCTTTCTTATAACACCCACTCCATCCATCACTTCTCTCTCTCTCTCTCTCTCTCTCTCTCTCTCATTTCTATCTTCATTCTCCAAACTCCCAAGAGCAAGCACCCAACATTCAAGCTCTCCTAAAGCCAAGTGTGGCTCACTTTCTTACCCTTTCATCTCCCATCTCAACCCTCCATTCTTTAGTAACCTCTATCAAGATCAAAGACAAGGAGCCTAGGAGTCCAAGGAGCTAAAAGAAGGAGGCCAAACGTGGGTGATCCACTGTTAATTTTGATTTTTAAGGGCCCACTTGTTGCGGACCCACTTGATGTATGCATTGTATAAGAGAGGGACCCATAGTGGCGGGGTCCCTCCATCTCACCGTCTCTCTCTCTCTCTCTCTCTCTCTCTCTCTCTCTCTCTCCATCTTCCTCTCTTCCCCATATGTTGTGGACCCCATTGTGATGTATGATCCACGCCGTCCCATCCATGGGGCCCACCCCGCTGACCTGTCCGCCCGGACAGATATAGATGAAAGAAAATACAAATATTGTTTTGATGTTAAATGTGGCCCACCTTGATGGTACATGTGGCCCACACATACGTGGGACCCACCTTCCATGGAGGCGTGTAAGTTAGAGACCACATAACAGCTGCATAGTTACTGTGAATCCAAACCGTCCATGGATGGACGTCCAGCACTAGACGTTTTCACATTTTATGATATGATATTTTATATATATATAATATTAAGATATATTTAATAATAATAATAATAACTTCTGGTGGGCCACCACGTGGACCCACCTTGATATATATGGTGTATCCTCTCCATCCAATGTCTAGATGGCGGGATCTTTCATTATATGTGTTTTATACCTGCTGACCAAGACGGTGGGGCCCTGACACTCACGTGTGGCATCCTGTAAGTGCTATAGTTTATATCCCTGTCTGTTGTCAAATTTGTGGTGCCAAAATCACTGTTATATATAACTTCATAAGTGAAGCTTTCTCAAGGATCAACATTCATGAACGAGCAAAGCTCACAAGTACAAGGATCAATCTTGAATGCAAGAACTGCTCACAAGACAAGACTCAAGCTGCAAGACTTTAAGAAGAGTACAAGGCAGTTTGTAAAGAACTCAAGACACTTTCAAATTGAGCTACATCAAGATTTCAACTACATCAAGACTTCAAGGCTCATACTTCAAGGTCACTATTCCTAATGTTTCAATGTCCTTACTTCATGGTTGAGGTTTGACTGACCATAGGTTGACCTTAGAAGTAGGTCATTTTGGATACATAAGTCGAATGTTTATTTTACATTAGTTTGGTCTGTTCTTCGACTAGTCCTAGGCCTTCTTCGACTAGTCCTAGAGTTGCTTCGACCAGTCTAAGAAATTTCTCGATCAGTCGTGAGTTTGTTACAAATTTCGGATGAAATCTGTTAGGCTTCGACAAGTCCAGGAATCTGTTCGACCAGTTGAAGGAACAGTGTCGACTGCATCTTCGACCAGTCGAAAATCTTCGACTCAAAATCCAGCGATGTTTTTCAGGTTCTTCGACCTGTCGAAGGTGACCTACGACCAGTCGAAGGAGACCTTCGACCAGTCGTAGAACGGTCAAATCTTATCCCGCCGGATCTTTCAAATATCTGTTATTGCTTCGACTAGTCGAAGAGCTCCCTAGACCAGTCGAAGATACGATCTGCTCACCTATAAATAGTGCACGAATCTCAGAAGAAATCATCGAATTAATTAATCCATTCAAGCCAATCTTCGTCGAACTTCTGAGAGATAATTCTGTGCTCCATCTAAGCTAAGTGTGCTTATTTAATATTCTCTTTCCTTAGCTTTATTTAATTGATTTTGTTTCTGTTATTCCAATCTAATTTGATAAGAGGAATTGTTATTCCCTTTCTTTGGAATCAAAATCAATTAAGGCAAGCCCTATTTGGTTTAATTTAAAATCTATTAGAATTAGAACCATTGTAATTGAGTACTGGACATTGAACTTGGACATTCAATCATCTACTCTGATTTGGTTCTACCGGGCTGCTACATCGAAGGAGATAATCAGGTATTTTACATTTAATTGTAAATTCCTTTTTTTTTATTTCTTTCAAGATTTGCCAGAAAAATCTTGTTGTATTGGTTATCTGAGGAGAGTCAGGAAAACTCAGAAGTGGGGTTTTTCTAATTGTGTAAGCCCACAGACAAAGACACAATTGTAAAGGTTTTGGGTGAACCTGGGAAAACCTATTTTGTTAGTGAACGCTAATATCCCCTGTGTGAGGATATTAGGAATGGAGTAGCATTTTGTATGGCTGTTGTTTAACAGTTGGTGAACACACAGGCGAACCACTATAATCCCTTGTGTTGTGGTTGAATGATTTATACTTCTGATCTTTAATTATTCTTTTGTGGGATGTATGTATGGTGGTGAATGTTGTAATCATTTAATTCAAGCATCGTGAGAATTTTGTAATAGTTTAGAATTTATTTTCTGCTATTCCTTTATCAGCTTGATATTCAATTTCCTTTAAAAGTTGTTCCAGCAAGGTTGCCCTGCCATTTTTATGGTGTATGGCTGTCCCTAGAACAATACATTTGTGATTATAATTTATTTTAATTCAGTTTGTATTTATTTCTGTATTCCTCTTCGGTTTGAGATTTGATACAAAGATCTTTCTAGAAATAAGGTTGTCCTACCATAAACTCTGGTTTTTGGTGTAAGGTTGTCCTTAGAACAACATTTGTATCAACCTCTCAAGATCTGAATTTTGAGGTTATTTTACTTCCTTGCATTTTGATTTATTTTGGCTATCATATTCTTTTTAATTCCGCTATTATAAGTTTTATTTGGCATTGTCCTATTCACCCCCCCTCTAGGACATATAGCTAGGCCTTTTCAAGTGGTATCAAAGCCTAATAGCTCTTTTTTTCATTCTTGGATTTAATTCCTGAGCTAACGATTTAAGCTATTTAAGATGTCAAATTTTGATAGCCTTTCAGTCACTAGGCCTCCACCCTTTGATGGCTCCAACTATGCCTATTGGAAAGCCAGAATGAGGATCTTCCTCAAATCAATGGATGAAAATATGTGGCAAGCCACAGTGACTGAATGGAATCCTCCTATCATGGAAGTTACTGGGGTTGATGGTTCAAAATCTATGAAAGTCACTCCATATTACCAATGGACCACTCTTCAGAAAAGTGAGAGTAGTGCAAATGCTACAGCACTAAATGCAATTACTTGCGCATTATCACCGGATGAGTTCAAAAGAATCATTTCCTGTGATACTGTAAAGCAAGCTTGGGATATATTAGAAATGACACACGAGGGTACTACAATTGTCAAAAAATCTAAAGTCCAACTCCTCACAACCAGATTTGAAGAAATTCATATGGAGGAAAATGAAATGTTTATGGACTTTTACACTAGATTGAATGACATTTTAATCTCAATGTGGGGTCTTGGCGATAAAATCCCATAAAGTAAAGTGTGTGCAAAAATATTACGCTCACTTCCTGAACGGTTCAATTCTATAGTAACCGCGATCCAGGAACTTCGTGATACGGATAATACGAGGGTAGAAGAACTAGTTGGTTCTCTACCTACGAGTTAAACTTTAAAGCTCCTAAAGGTAAATCTATCGCACTAAAATCTTCTAAATATAATTCAGAAGAAAATTCTGATTCAGAAGATGATATGGCTCTTTTAGCTAAGAAATTTTACAAGATTTTTAAAAGCAAGAAAAGGGTTGATTTTCAAAAATCAAATGATAAAAAGAAGTTTAGACCCAAATCTCGAAAATCTTTGAAAGATAGTCAATGTTACAACTGTCAAGAATATGGGCACTTAGCAAATAGATGTCTAAAAAGGGACAAACCCAAGAAGAAGGGTATGTTGGCTACATGGGATGAATCATCTGATTCTGAAGGTTCTTGTTCACTCCCCAATATAGGGTTGTGATGTAGTAATGAACTTGGTAAGACCGAGGTCGAATCCACAGGGACTGAAACTTGTACGTTTCATGGAACTAGGTAGAAATAGAACTACTCTAAGATGCAGTCTAAATCAAATATAAATTGATGAATAATGGTGAGAGATTAATGTAAAACTTTAAGGAATTCAATGGAAGGAAACTAGGGATTCAGAGGATCCACTTGTAGAGATCAGGGAGATCTTATGCCTGCATCAGGGATTATGGAATTCAAACTGAACTTACTTGATCTGGTTTTCAAGAGATGAAAGGTATATGAATTAGAATGGATTCCATCACCAAACCATGCCCAGGAGACAAAGTAAACAATAGAATTAAACTAATTACCAACCAATCAACAATGTATGAAGATTAGGAAGGGGACTGTCATCCTACCATGCCCATGGGACAATGATGAACAACAGGGGTTCCTGACTTCATAAACATAAAAAGGGAAAAGAAATACTCAAAGCCATTGCAAACCCATTGTAATTTCAGTCACAACAGACCATAAAAGACTAAGAAAAATATTCCTTTGATAATCAACTATATCAAATTCAGTTTATGAATTAAAGGCACACAGTAAAATCTCCCATCTCGCTACAGGCTTCACCTCTTAGCCCTAGCTAAGAGGTTTAGCCGAGCATGATATGGGCTAAATTCCAATTAAAAAGAAGAAGAAGAAAAAGAAAAAGAAGAAGAAGAAACGGAAGAAGAAAAATCGGGCACACCTCAAAACCGAGCTCCCTGTCTCCTCTTTCTCTCTCCCTGATGTGCAGCAACCACAGACGAGCTCCCTGTCTCCACACGCTGCCTGACCTTTTTTCTCACCTCCCCACGGCCTCTCTTTTATATCTTAGAAGGACAATGCAGGTGCAGGAAACGTTACGCAGCAACGTCTTGCGTATCACCATAGGGCTTCTTTATGATCAGGAGCTCGTTCAACTTGGAGCTCGTCTCTTCTTTCAACAGGTCGGGTCCAAGACGATTTTGTCTGGGCTTCCTTATGGACGGTGTGGATCGGAGAGATGGCTCATCGTGGTGGCCCACAGCCGCCCGCAAAACGCGGACAACTTCTGGTTTCCGCGAACAGAGTCGCTGGAAACGGAAGACCCGTTTACGTAGTTGAGCTCGGTGGGGTCCACTTTAGCAACATCACACCTCATCAGAGCTGGCCATTGGCTCTGTGGGATTGATTAAGCTCAAAATTTCAATTTTGAAGGGGATCTGACCTCTCAGTGGGCCGCTGCGTGAATCAACGTCCGGCGAAAACTCCAGCACTAGCGATCTTTCTTATATGCATGATTGCAAGAAAGGTAGTAATTTTGGTTAGAATCATTGTCTGGATACAATGGACAGTCCGGATTGTCCGTCCGATCACGATCACGAAGATCGTATGGCCCATGGTGATCGGTCATCTTATTACGCACGTACGTGCGTAAGGAATTACGCTGGGATGCTCGGCCGGCCCCTGATCATCTCTAGAGAAGGGATCCACTCCGTCCAATGGACTCATGTCGAAAAACCGTTCGGCCATGGGTGTTTTTGCATTGGATTCGGTGTGACCCATCGAGTTTTCAGTAAACCGTCAGAATTGTGTTTACACGGTAAAAAATCAATCATACTGCTCTCTTCAAACTATCTCTCCTAGGTCTGCATTCTCTGGGCTGTTGGAGTCTACTGAACGGTCCAGATCATCCTGAAGACCTCTGATGGTGGCCCACTACAAAAATGCAGCAGCTCGTTCCTTGAAACAGAGCTCTCTCTGTTGTGAGCAGCGAGACGCGGTCAAATAGCGTCTGACCGCTCTTGTTGGTTCAATGTTCAGTGCGTGCACAGTTGCCCGTGCACTCCTTGCATGTAAAGTGGGTCCCATGTTGATGTATATGTAAAATTCGATCCGTCCCTCTGTTGTCCCATCTCATTTAAACCGCCAAGACTAATTTTGAAGCATATCCAGATAGCAGGCGGGCCCCATATCACTGTTTTGGTGGCTGATCTATCCGTTGAGCCACTTTTATTGGGATCTGAGGGCTGAAATTTGATGTGTACGGTTAATTCATGGTCCTCAGGCCACGTATGAAGTTTCGAACTGATCAGATGGTGGGAACCCTATGATCTTGCATTCTGGACACTTTTCAGGCCCCTTGAGCTTCAGTTTCTCGATTTTCACGGACCCCTGGTATATAATTCCGTCACTCTTGGTCTCCTAGAGTCCGTTCCTTGCCTTGGTGCTTCTGGAGCGTCAAATCCATGCATTTACCATCCTTTTTCAGTCCAGGCTCTTAAACACACCCTGCATTACAAACACGATTAAATCAGCCATTAAACGGTATTATGTTTGTAGATCTAGGTAACAACTGGGTCTGATATGCAATATTTGACCCTCAACACAACCCCCAACCAGCATTTTGCTAGTCCCGAGCAAAATATGCGAAAAGTAAGTTGAGAATTACAGAACAATTTATAAACTCGAGTGATTTTTGCAGAGTAATCCAGATATGAGAATTTTTAGATTCATGACTGTTGGATATTACTTTCTCCTAGACTCCAGCGCACGGTAAACTTCATAATCAAGTTCAAAGTATTATTCCATTAATTAGAAAAAATTCTAACCATCGAGATCTATGAATGTATAGTCTAATCTCGACTTGTCACCATTAAGATTCACCTCGATATTTAAGGATATCATTGGTAACAACTAAGAGAATTCACGATAACTCAACTTGGCTTACACATTATCTTTTTATTCTTTTAATTTTTAATTTTTTTCATTAGAAGTAACGCCAAGAAGAGGGATCAGATCCTCACCTATAGGGAGCAAACCTAAGGTAAAGACTGTACACCCAACTTTTTCACATATCATTCATGGGGAATCGAATCCTCACCTATAGGGAGCAAACCTATGGTAAAGACTGTTCGCCCAATCCATTCGATTTCTCAAGTTGGTTCCTTTCATGTTTAGTGATTACCAAGTTAATCCTTTAATATCGAACTGGAACCTTAATATGCAAGCGAGATGTGTCCTGCGAATTCATGTCTCAATTAATGTTTACAAATTCTAATAATGGATTAACAATTCAAACTTAGCTGTGAAATTTAATAGATAACTGAATCCAAGCGTCATAAAGTACCAACATCACGTATCTTGAAATTCTAAGTGCCCTAGATGGCCGTCAAAATCACTTCGACTTCATCAGAAATCCTGAAAAATTAAAAATTTTCACAACTTTTGCTCAAGACCAAGAAAATACTGATTAGAAAACCTAATCTCCCACCCCTAACCAAAAATCTACATTATCCTCAATGTAAAAAGAAATAGACATGTAATGCACATGAGACAACGGAAAAATAGGAGTGATGGAAAGATAGTACCTGGACGAAAGAATCAAGAGGCTTTCCAAGGATATCTACGTAAGAGCGGGTCAGCACAAGAGAGAAAGCAACAAAAATAACAAAAATAAAATCCTACCTATACCACTTTCGTAGGTGCTCTCGATTGCATTTAGCGTATGCAATAAGCCTTTAAACCCCTAGGTTGCCCCTAGTGGACGAGTTGTAGTCTCGTGAGGGTTTGCAGTAATGTTACCCACAAACATTGAACTAACTAATGAAATGAAGAGCTGGGTTGCCTCCCAGGAGCGCTAAGTTTATCATCTTCAGCCAGACAAATAAAGCAACTACTCTAGTCCTAAGAAAATAAGAAACCGACCTATACCTCCATCAGACTAGGAGATCAATCCTGGTAAACAGGATCAGTTAGAGGCATGGACATGTCCTCTGAATCAAATTTCTCGACAAATGGTTTCAATCGATGGCCATTAACTTTAAACTCCTTGCCATTGTCGGGATCTCTTATCTCAACAACCCCATGAGGAAAAACAGTAACAACAATGTAAGGGCCGGTCCAACGAGATCGAAGCTTACTCGGAAAGAGATGTAATCGAGAATTGTACAAAAGGACCTTCTGACTATGCGTGAATGATTTTCGCAAAATGTGTTGATCATGAAATGCTTTCATCTTGTCCTTGTAAATTCTCGAATTATCGTACGCATCATTCCGGATTTCTTCAAGTTCATTCAATTGAAGTTTGCGTAGCGAGCCAGCGTTGTCCAGATTGAAATTAAGATTTTTGATCGCCCAGTATGCTTTATGTTCTAGCTCCACAGGCAAGTGACAAGCTTTCCCATAGACAAGTCTAAAGGGAGACATTCCAATAGGGGTTTTAAAGGCAGTACGGTATGCCCATAAGGCATCAGTCAATCGGATTGACCAATCCTTACGATCTGGGTTAACCGTTTTCTCCAAAATGTGTTTGATCTCCCTATTGGAAATCTCAGCTTGTCCACTTGTCTGTGGATGGTATGGGGTGCTCACCTTATGAGAGATACCGTATTTCTTCATTAAGCTCTCGAATGGTCTATTACAAAAGTGTGAGCCCCCATCACTAATGATGGCTCAAGGCGTTCCGAATCGAGAAAGGATGTTTTCTTTTAGGAATTTAATGACCGTGTGATGGTCATTCTTTCGACACGGAATCGCTTCAACCCATTTAGTGACATAATCCACGGCAAGCAAAATATACAGATTTCCAAACGATTGGGGGAATGGTCCCATGAAATCGATGCCCCAGCAATTAAATGCTACAATGATAAGGATGGGATTCAAAGGCATCATATTTCGATGGGACAATGCTCCCAATTTCTGACAACGCTCACAGCTTTGTAAAACTCATGAGTGTCCCTAAACATAGTGGGCCAGTAAAAGCCACACTGCAGAATCTTGGCCGTGGTCTTTTTAGCAGAAAAGTGACCACCACAGGCCTGTGAGTGACAAAAGGAGATGATGCTCTGATGCTCATCGTCTGGTACACATCTCCTTAAGATTTGGTCTGGGCAATATTTAAATAAGTAAGGATCATCCCAGAAGAAGTTGCGCACCTCGGTGAAGAATTTCTTCTTATCTTGCGCAGTCCACTGTGTCGGTATGGCACCTGTAGCAAGATAATTGGCAATATCAGCGAACCAAGGTGAATGGGAGATTCTGAACAATTGTTCATCAGGGAACATATCATTGATATGGGTCGCCTCAAGGGAATCAGAGGTATTAAGGCGAGAAAGGTGATCGGCCACTACGTTCTCTACTCCCTTTTTATCTTTAATTTCTAAATCAAATTCTTGGAGTAGAAGGATCCATCGTATCAAACGAGGCTTAGAATCATTCTTAGAAAGAAGATACTTAAGTGCCGCATGATCTGTGTAGATAATGATCTTGGATCCGATCAAGTAGGACCTAAATTTGTCCAAGGCGAACACTACAGCTAAGAGTTCCTTTTCCGTAGTCGAGTAGTTCACCTGAGCAGAATTTAAAGTTCTACTTGCGTAATGAATGACGTAGGGCCGCTTATCTTTTCTCTGGCCTAGGACCGCTCCAAGAGCATAATCAAAAGCATCACACATAAGCTCAAAAGGAAGGCTCCAGTCGGGTGGCTGCATGATAGGTACAGTGGTTAACGTGCCCTTAAGCTTGGTGAAAGCTTCCTGGCACTGCTCAGTCCACTCCTACGGAGCATCCTTTTGAAGAAGATTACATAAAGGAAGAGAGAGAAGACTAAAGTCCTTTATGAATCGCCTGTAAAATCCTGCGTGTCCTAAGAAGGATCGCACGTCTCTGATGTTCTTGGATGCAGGTAGGTTAGAGATAAGATCGATTTTTGCCTTATCTACCTCGATTCCTTTGGACGAGATGATATGCCCAAGGACAATTCCCTTCTGAACCATGAAATAGCACTTCTCCCAATTAAGTACCAAGTTCTTTTCTTCACATCTTTTCAGTACACATTTAAGACTTTCCAAGCACTTGCTGAAAGATGGACTGTAAACAGAGAAATCATCCATGAAGACCTCTAGATATTGCCCCACCATATCAGAAAAGATACTAAGCATACATCGCTGAAAGGTGGCAGGGGCATTACATAGTCCGAATGGCATCCTTTGATAGCCAAAGGTGCCGTATGGACATGTAAATGTGGTCTTTTCCTGGTCTTCAGGAGCTATCTCTATCTGGTTGTAGCCGAATACCCGTCAAGGAAACTATAATAGGAATGACCAGCTAACCTTTCTAGGATCTGATCAATGAATGGTAAAGGAAAGTGGTCTTTCCTCGTGACGGTATTCAACTTCCTGTAGTCAATGCACATTCTCCAACCAGTAGTGACTCTAGTTGGTACGAGTTCATTATTAGCATTGGCTACAATGGTGATTCCGGACTTCTTAGGGACCACTTGAGTTGGGCTCACCCATTGACTATCAGATATAGGGTATATGATACCTACGTCCAATAGTTTAAGAACCTCGGCCTTAACCACTTCCTTCATGTTTGGATTTAGTCTACGTTGTGGTTGCCGAGCGATTTTTGCATTATCCTCAAGATATATGCGGTGAGTACAAATCGAGGGATCGATTCCCTTGAGGTCCGCTATTGTCCATCCCAGGGCCCTTTATGCTCAATGAGAGTAGATATAAGCATACTCTCCTGTTCTTTCTCCAGGTGAGCAGAGATCACCACCGAGTATGTCTCATCTTGACCTAAATAGGCATATTTTAACTCAGAGGGCAAAGGTTTTAGGTCGAGCTTCGGCGGCTTGAGGTTAGACGGTAGAGGCACTACATCGGTTTGTGGTAATTCTTCAAATTGTGGCCTCCACCGATTAACTTCAAGTACCGGTGCAGTATCAAGTAAGGCACACATCTCCCTAATCATGTCATCATCAAAATCATGGGAGTGAGCCAGGCACGTCTCCAGATGGTCGGAGGATAAGGTCAGCGGTGTCGTATCTTCCACGAAAGAGTCAATCATGTTAATGTCGTGGAGATCGTCATCATCCTCTGAGTTGCTGCCGTTATTGAAAAAAATGTTTGACTCCAATGTCAAATTTCCAAAAGACATAGTCATGACACCATTCCTGCAATTGATAATTGCATTTGACGTGGCGAGGAATGGGCGACCAAGAATGATGGGAATCTGAGTGCTCATGTTATTGATGGGTTCGGTGTCCAGGATGATAAAATCTACAGGGTAGTAAAATCTATCGACCTGGACTAACACATCCTCAATTATCCCTCTTGGTACACGAACAGAGCGATCAGCAAGTTGTAGTGTAGTTATGGTGGGTTTTAATTCACCCAAACCTAACTGTTTGTATACCGAGTAGGGAATCAGATTGACGCTTGCTCCTAAGTTAAGAAGTGCGTGATCAATTCGATGGTTCCCGATTACACATGATATGGTTGGGCTACCAGGATCCTTGAATTTCTGCGGCACGTCTTACTTAAGGATGGCACTCACTTTCTCAGTCAAGAAGATTTTCTTTTGAATAATTTTTCATCTTTTGGTCGTGCATAAATCTTTCAGGAATTTGGCATATGAAGGTATCTGTTTAACGACATCAAGTAGAGGAATGTTGACTTTCACTTGTTTCAACACCTCTAGGATATCCTGAGAGTTAGAAAGAGGTTTTGGTGAAACCAACCGTTGGGGGAATGGAGCAACTGGCTTCTCTAGAAGTTCCGGTTCTACTTTTTGTGGGGCATCACTGGATCCATCATTGTTGTCCTCTTCTGGTTCTTGAGGCTTTTCGGGCCTAACCGGAAGAGTTTTATCAATGATCTTCTCACTCCTAAGAGTGGTGATGGATTTAGCATGCCCCATCTGATTTGATGAGCTGGGATCATTAATCTCGTACTGCGGTTTAGGATTGGGGAGAGGTTATGCAGGAAGCATCCCCTTTTCTATAACCGTCATACAAGAATCTATCTTTTGCATAAAATCTGTAATTCCCCGCATTGCCTGAGCCAGCTCTTGTATGGGATTTTGAACCGGTTCCTCTTGAGGTTTCACTTGATTTGTATTTTGATTGAAGAAACCTGGAGGAGTAGCCGTCTGTCCATTCCTCCAACTAAAGTTTGGATGATTTTTCCAGCCAGGGTTGTATGTATTGGAGTTAGGTCCAGTAAAAGGTCTTTGATAATTATTTACGGCATTGGCTTGTTCATTCAACACTCCTCGAAAGGCAGGTATTGTAGGACAGTTTTCAATTATGTGAATGTTGCAATCACAGATGCTGCAAACAATTTCATTGACCTTATCCTTCTTTCCTTCCATGGCCTCAACTTTCCTTATGAGCGTAGTTACTTTACACTTGAGATCATCCTCTTCTTTCAAGAGATATAATCCACCTTTCTCCTTTAATTGAGTCGGCCTAGACGTTGTGTTCGCCATTGGGTAATAGTCCCATGATTGTGTTTTTTCAGCGAGACTATCAAGGTAATCCCATACCTCGTCAACATCTTTATTAATGAACTCTCCATTACACATTGTCTCGACCATTTGGCGCATGGAAGATGTCAGTCCATCATAGAAAAAATTTGTAATGCGCCATGTTTCAAATCCGTGTTGTGGGCATGAACTGACCAAATCTTTGAACCTTTCCCAACATTGGAAGAATGTTTCATCTTCCTTTTGGGCAAAGTTCATTATTGCTTTTCTGAGGGTAATCGTTTTATGATGTGGGAAGAATTTTTTTATGAATTCCCTCTGCATGTCGTTCCATGTGCCAATGGATCTAGGATGCAGTGAATGTAACCACGTCTTAGCTTTCTCTTTTAAGGAAAAAGGAAAGAGTTTCAGCCTAATTGTATCCTCAGATACATTAGGAAAACATAATGTAGCTATTATCTCATCGAACTCTTTCAAATGTAAATATGGACTTTCAGATTCAAGTCCATGGAATTTGGGAAGGAGTTGGATAACTCCTGGCTTGATGTCCATTTGTCCTGTGTTTTCAGTAAAAATCATGCATGAGGGCATACTCACTCCTGCCGGTTGTAGATAATCTCGTAAAGTACGACACGGGGGTGCCTGTTGCACCTCATTCTCATCTTGGGTATCCTCCACCCTGGGTGGAAGTAGAAGAGGTTGGTCTTCAGCCATAACTTCACTTAACTCAGGGAATTTCGAGTGGTGTCTAGTCTTGCGATGGATAGTCAACCCCTCAACTAATCCTCCTTTAGTCAAGAGACGTCGAGTGTTGTCACGGGCCCACTTGGGCATGAAACACTCGCAGCCCTCAATCAAATTCAAAGTCTAATCCTAAGAAAGGAAAAGAAAATCTAAAAAGAAAGAGAGGGAGAGTTGGAAAGAAATTACCAAATTGAAGCCCCTAAGTTAAGGACCTGCAAAATAAAAACAATATAAGTTAGATTCTAAAAGAAGAGGACTAATCCTTTAAAATAAAGGTAGTAGTAAACTAATTTCTAAAAGAAAGTGGAAACTTCTAAAATAAATTAGGAAAGTCCTAAACTAGAAAGTAAATTACTAAAAGAGAACTGAAAAATAGAAAGTAGAGAAGGAGTGTACCGAATTAGAGATTTCTATCTTAAAGGCCTACACAATAGGAAAGTTAGTTTCTAAACAAAAATTCTAAAAATAAATTAGGAAACAAATTAGATTCTAAGAGAGTTAGAATTGGAAAGTTACTAAAATAAAACTAGAAAGTTAATTTCTAAAAAGGGAAAGAAATAACCTAATTTCTAAAAATAAACTATTTCCTAAAGAAGGGAGGATACTAGAATTAGAAAATTTCTAAAATTTAAACAAAAATTCTAAAAATAGGAAAAAGTAGAGAGATTAGGAAGGAATTACCAATTGAGAAACTTATGTCAAGATCCTATAAAACAGGAAACAAGTTAGTTTTGAACTTAAATAAAAATAAATAAATAAAACTAAGGTTAGTAAAATCCTAATCTTAAACTAATCCTAAAACCAATTAATTTCAGAAAATCGTAACCGTCAGTCCACGGCAACGGCGCCAAAAACTTGTTCACTCCCCAAGTATAGGGTTGTGATGTAGTAATAAACTCGGTAAGACCGAGGTCGAATCCACAGGGACTGAAACTTGTACGTTTCCTGGAACTAGGTAGAAATAGAACTACTCTAAGATGCAGTCTAAATCAAATATAAATTGATGAATAATGGTGAGAGATTAATGTAAAACTTTAAGGAATTCAACGGAAGGAAACTAGGGATTCAGAGGATCCACTTGTAGAGATCAGGGAGATCTTATGCCTGCATCAAGGATTATGGAATTCAAACTGAACTTACTTGATCTGGTTTTCAAGAGATGAAAGGTATATGAATTAGAATGGATTCCATCACCAAACCATGCCCAGGAGACAAAGTAAACAATAGAATTAAACTAATTACCAACCAATCAACAATGTATGAAGATTAGGAAGGGGACTGTCATCCTACCATGCCCATGGGACAATGATGAACAACAGGGGTTCCTGACTTCATAAACATAAAAAGGGAAAAGAAATACTCAAAGCCATTGCAAACCCATTATAATTTCAGTCACAACAGACCATAAAAGACTAAGAAAAATATTCATTTAATAATCAACTATATCAAATTCAGTTTATGAATTAAAGGCACACAGTAAAATCTCCCATCTCGCTATAGGCTTCACCTCTTAGCCGAGCATGATATGGGCTAAATTCCAATTAAAAAGAAGAAGAAGAAAAAGAAAAAGAAGAAGAAGAAACGGAAGAAGAAAAACCGGGCACACCTCAAAACTGAGCTCCCTGTCTCCTCTTTCTCTCTCCCTGATGTGCAGCAACCACAGACGAGCTCCCTGTCTCCACACGCTGCCTGACCTTTTTTCTCACCTCCCCACGGCCTCTCTTTTATATCTTAGAAGGACAATGCAGGTGCAGGAAACGTTACGCAGCAACGTCTTGCGTATCACCATAGGGCTTCTTTATGATCAGGAGCTCGTTCACCTTGGAGCTCGTCTCTTCTTTCAACAGGTCGGGTCCAAGACGATTTTGTCTGGGCTTCCTTATGGACGGTGTGGATCGGAGAGATGGCTCGTCGTGGTGGCCCACAGCCGCCCGCAAAACGCGGACAACTTCTGGTTTCCGCGAACAGAGTCGCTGGAAACGGAAGACCCGTTTACGTAGTTGAGCTCGGTGGGGTCCACTTTAGCAACATCACACCTCATCAGAGCCGGCCATTGGCTCTGTGGGATTGATTAAGCTCAAAATTCCGATTTTGAAGGGGATCTGACCTCTCAGTGGGCCGCTGCGTGAATCAACGTCCGGCGAAAACTCCAGCACTAGCGATCTTTCTTATATGCATGATTGCAAGAAAGGTAGTAATTTTGGTTAGAATCATTGTCTGGATACAATGGACAGTCCGGATTGTCCGTCCGATCACGATCACGAAGATCGTACGGCCCACGGTGATCGGTCATCTTGTTACGCACATACGGGCGTAAGGAATTACGCTGGGATGCTTGGTCGACCCCTGATCATCTCTAGAGAAGGGATCCACTCCGTCCAATGGACTCATGTCGAAAAACCGTTCGGCCATGGGTGTTTTTGCATTGGATTCGGTGTGACCCACCGAGTTTTCAGTAAACCGTCAGAATTGTGTTTACACGGTAAAAAATCAATCATACTGCTCTCTTCAAACTATCTCTCCTAGGTCTGCATTCTCTGGGCTGTTGGAGTCTACTGAACGGTCCAGATCATCCTGAAGACCTCTGATGGTGGCCCACTACAAAAACGCAGCAGCTCGTTCCTTGAAACAGAGCTCTCTCTGTTGTGAGCAGCGAGATGTGGTCAAACAGTGTCTGACCGCTCTTGTTGGTTTAGTGTTCAGTGCGTGCACAGTTGCCCGTGCACTCCTTGCATGTAAAGTGGGTCCCATGTTGATGTATATGTAAAATCCGATCCGTCCCTCTGTTGTCCCATCTCATTTAAACCGCCAAGACTAATTTTGGAGCATATCCAGATAGCAGGCGGGCCCCATATCACTGTTTTGGTGGCTGATCTATCCGTTGAGCCACTTTTATTGGGATCTGAGGGCTGAAATTTGATGTGTACGGTTAATTCATGGTCCTCAGGCCACGTATGAAGTTTCGAACTGATCAGATGGTGGGAACCCTATGATCTTGCATTCTGGACACTTTTCAGGCCCCTTGAGCTTCAGTTTCTCGATTTTCACGGACCCCTGGTATATAATTCCGTCGCTCTTGGTCTCCTAGAGTCCGTTCCTTGCCTTGGTGCTTCTGGAGCGTCAAATCCATGCATTTACCATCCTTTTTCAGTCCAGGCTCTTAAACACACCCTGCATTACAAACACAATTAAATCATCCATTAAACGGTATTATGTTTGTAGATCTAGGTAACAACTGGGTCTGATATGCAATATTTGACCCTTAACAGTTCTTCTGAATCAGAAGATTCTGAAACTGAGTCGGGCAATGAGGTTAAAGCTCTTATGACTCTAGCCAAATTCACATTTTCAGATAATGACTCAACAAGTGAAGAAAATCTGAGTAGTGAATGTGAAAATGAAGATGATCTTCAAGACGCTTATAATGCCCTATATAAGGAAAGTTGTAAAATTGCTGTCAAACTTAAACTTCAAAAAGAAAAGTTTTCTAAACTCAAAAAATGTTTTGAATTACTTGTCTTTAAAAAATCACAAATTTCAAATTGTTTTGAAAAATCAAAATGCGATTTGGAATTAAAAAACTCCCTAATTATTGATTTAAAATCTGAAATTGAGAAACTTAAAACTGAAGTATCTTCTCTTCTGAGTCTAAAGGACACATGGAAATATGCCCAAGGTGATCCAAAGTTAGAAAAACTGTTATCCGGATCAAGAAAATGTGGCGATCGATCCGGGTTGGGCTATGATAAAAATCTACCTCCTAAACAAAAGTATACTCCTCCTATGTTTGTTAAAAGAGAGTCCTCAAACTCAAAAGGGAAAAGTACTTATCAAGATTTTTTTAGAAATTCAAAAACTTTTCAAAAACCTAGAAGCAGCCATGTCAACTTTAATCAGAAATGAAATCCACTAGCTGAAAAGATAGTTGATTTACTCAAGGAGCTCTTAAAATCTAACTCTATAGGTCATTCCTACAAATATACACAAAAGAAGACCAACTATGTTCCTAAACCCAAAACAGTTATGAAATGGGTTCCTAAAGTTACCTGCTTGGTTGCTCTCACTGCTTTCAAAGGAACTAGTCATTCAAAGTGGTACCTAGACAGTGGATGCTCCAGGCATATGACAGGTGACAAAGCTTTATTCACGGATCTGAAAGATATGACTGATGGTTCAGTCACATTTGGTGATGGTAGCAACTACAAGATTATAGGCCAAGGTACGGTTCAACTTTTTAATCTTCTTGTGTTTAAAAATGTTTTATATGTTGAAGGCTTAAAACATAACTTGCTTAGTATATCTCAAATATGTGATAATAACCATAATGTTCGGTTTTCTAATCAAAGCTATGAGATACTAAACAATAAGGGTTCTGTAATATTAACTGGACGTAGAACATCTGAAAATTGTTATATTATTAGCGAATCCAGCTCATCTAATCAAACATGTTACATGGTTCATACAGACGAGACTGATTTATGGCATAAACGTCTTGGACATGTACATTATTGAAATTTATATAGATTGAGCAAACGAGAACTTATAAGAGGTTTACCCAAACTTCAGAAATTAGATAAAATATGTGGTGAGTGCCAGATAGGCAAACAAACAAAGAACTCACACAAAAAGGTGAATTCAAATACCACATCAAGACCACTCGAACTTCTCCACATGGATCTGATAGGACCTACCAGAATAGAAAGTCGTGGTGGGAAAAAGTATATCCTGCTAATAGTTTATGACTTTACCAGATTCACTTGGGTAGTCTTCTTAAGGGATAAATCTGAAACCCTTGAAGAAGTAAGAAAAGTTTTCAAAATGATTC
Organism: Magnolia sinica; assembly: GCF_029962835.1. NCBI lineage: Eukaryota > Viridiplantae > Streptophyta > Magnoliopsida > Magnoliales > Magnoliaceae > Magnolia > Magnolia sinica. The sequence goes on along the minus strand of NC_080577.1, from coordinate 57,143,823 downwards.
AAACTGAAAAATCCTCTCAAATCAGTAAAATTCGTGGTGATCATGGATCTGAATTTGAGAATAGCAATTTTGAGAAGTTCTGTACTGACCAAGGAATATTACATGAATTCTCTGCTCCCAAAACTCCACAACAAAATGGAATTGTTGAAAGAAAGAATAGGGTGCTTCAAGAAATGGCTAATGTCATGTTGAATAACATGAAGCTCTCTAAAAATCTTTGGGCTGAAGCAGTCAACACAGCTTGCTATATTATTAACCGAGTCTACACTAGCAAAGATAATAATAAAACGGCTTACGAATTGTGGTTCAATAAAAAGCCTACTGTTAAATACTTTCGAGTTTTTGGCAGCAAGTGCTATATTTTACGTGATCGTGAAATTTTGGAAAAATTCGATACGAAGAGTGATGAAGGTATTTTTCTAGGATATTCCTTAAACAGTCGAGCTTATAGGGTTCTGAACAAAAGGACTGGTGTGATTCAAGAATCCATTAATGTTGTCATTGATGATCACTTAAACACGCCAATTTCTAATTCAGATAATGATGAAGTACTAATCATTGATAAACCCGATACTTCATCGAATCAGACTGATTCTGAGTTGAGGACTGTTAAAGATCATCCAACCACGTAAATTCTTGGAAACCCTCTCACCGGTGTTCGCACCCGTAGACAACTTGAGGATATATGTAATTATGTATGTTTTACATCCCAAATAGAACCATCTAACGTAAAAGAAGCTCTTGCTGATGAGAACTGGATTGTTGCGATGCAAGAAGAACTCAACCAATTCGTAAGAAATGATGTTTGGTATCTCGTACCAAGACCTAAAGATAAACACATCATTAGAACAAAATGGATTTTCAAAAATAAGTCTGACGAGTGTGGAAATATAATTAGAAACAAGGCTAGACTAGTGGTACAAGGTTATACTCAAATTGAAGGGATTGATTTCGATGAAACTTTTGCACCAGTAGCACGTCTTGAATCTATCAGACTATTTATATCCATTGCATGTTTTAGAAAGATAAAGATCTATCAGATGGATGTGAAAAGTGCTTTTCTAAATGGCGATTTACATGAAGAAGTCTATGTTGAACAGCCAATTGGTATTGAAGATTCCAAATACTGATTATGTGTATCGGCTTAAAAAGGCACTTTATGGATTAAAACAAGCACCTAGGGCATGGTATGAGAAACTAACGAAATTTCTTTTAAGTCATAATTTTCAAATGGGATCTGTTGATAAAACTCTGTTTGTTAAAAAACATAATGATCATATCTTAATGGTGCAGATTTATGTTGATGATATCATTTATGGATCAACTTGTACTAACTTGACTACTGAGTTTGTAGATTTGATGAAATCACAGTTCGAAATGAGCATGGTCGGGGAATTGACTTATTTCCTTTTATTACAAGTAAAGCAACAACCTGAAGGAATATTCATTTCTCAATCTAAGTATGCTTTGAATCTAAACAAGAGATTTGGATTTGAGAATGCAAGAATTTCGATACTCCTATGAGTACTACCCTGAAACTCTCAAAAGACTCTAATGGTTAAAATGTTGACTCAAAACTTTATCAGAGTATAATTGGTAGTTTGTTATATTTAACTGCAAGTAGACCTGATATTTCTCTAAGTGTTGGTATTTGCGCAAGATATCAATCTAATCCAAAAGAATCTCACTTGATTGCTGTCAAGCGAATTATTAGATATGTCGCAAGTACTGTAAATCTCGGTCTCTGGTATCCTCATGAGACCAGTGTCCAATTAGCTGGGTACTCGGATACTGACTGGGCTGGTAATCTAGATGATAGAAAATCAACCAGTGGTGGTTGTTTTTACATTGGAAATTGTCTAGTTTCCTGGTTTAGTAAGAAACAAAATTCTATATCACTTTCAACAGCTGAAGCTGAGTATATCACAGCTGGTAATGCATGTACACAGCTTGTTTGGATGCAACGAATGCTAAGTGATTATGGAATTAAACAGGATTCTATATTATTACATTGTGATGATTCCAGTGCAATAAATATTTAAAAAAATCCTATTCAGTATTCTCGTACTAAGCACATTGATATTAGATTTCATTATATAAGGGAATTAGTAGAAGAAAAAGTAATATCTCTAGAATATATTCCTACCGAAGATCAACGTGCTGACATTTTCACAAAACCTCTCGATAAAAGCAGGTTTAAAAAGATGAAATTTGATCTTAGCATGTGCATTTTAAAATGATTATTTATGCCTACTTGTATTATAGTGTATATATTTGCTAGATTGAATTCTAATTTTTGTATAATTTGCAAGAAATATGAATTTTTGGGCATTCTTCGACTAGTCGTGAGTATACTCGACCAGTCGTCCTACGACCGGTCGTAAATATCCACGACCAGTCGTAGAACTCAGGAATCACTTAAATTTGGGGATTTTTACTTTCTTCCTCATTTTGGTTTTCTTCTCTAAGGTGCCGTGCTTCGACTTGTCGAACCCATCTTTCAAGTTCTTCAAGGTTAGTGTTCCAAATCACGTTTTTCTTACAGATTTGTGTCTAGATTTCTTTCTTTTCAAGCTTTAAGCTTTCTATTTTGGATTTCATTGAGATTTGGGGTTTGGATTTTGAAAAATCTGTTTTGAGTAAACCCACTTCTCAATCCTTTGCAACTTCTTATTTCCTTGATATCCTTGTTGCAAATGGCTTCTAGAGGTAGAAAAACTACTTCCCGTGGTCCTTCTTATTCCTCCAGATCGACCGTTATCTCTAAGCGTCATCTTCTTGCTCCCAATGATGATCCATCATATGTTAGGGACATTAGATTACGTAATATTATTGTTGAACATCTTGTTGATGTTAATCATATTGCACCTTTTGACATCCTTCCTATGCTTGAAGCTGTAGGTTGGGTTAACTTATTACACTGGGGTAGGCCTGCATACCGGTCTATTGCCCAATCCATGTTTACATGTATTAGTGCTTTCTCACAGGATAATTTAACTTTTAAAATATATACTAGAGAAGGACCTTTTGACATTGATCGTCATTTAATTTCAGCCCTTATGGACATTCCTGTGAATGATGAGGGTATTCCTATCCATAACTTAACTGATAAACCCTTAATGTCTGAAAAACGCATGCTCACTAGAGACTTGTGCAACATGGATGTTCAATCGACTCAAAAAGGGAATGCGCTTCCCGCAAGGTATTTGTTACCCAAGTACAGAATTCTCCACAAAATCTTTGTGTCTAATCTGTATCCTCGTTCGGGTAATAAATCTGACTTGACTTCGTTTATGGTTCGTGTTATCCATGCTATTTCCAATGGTACTCAGATTTGTTTACCATCCTTAATCTGTCATTTCATTCTTCAGTTTAGACTCCATCCTGGTCATAGTGACATTCCTTTTGCCTATTTAATGACTGTATTGGCTACACATATGTTAGTCGATATGCCGGTTGATGAGGCACCTATCCATCATCTGATTTTCAACAATACTAATATCAATAAGATGAAGCTGGATTTTCTTCCTGAACAAGGTGGTGGTGGTAGTGGTGGTCATGAAGAAGCTGGTGATGACATTAATATGGATGACATTTTTGAGTAACTGGATTCTGACTCAACAAATGATCTAGATTTTGAACCATCTGATGTTGATGCTCATCTTAGTGCATTAGAGGATAAAGTTGAGAATATAAATGTGAAGATGGAAAACATGTCTGTTGCTCATGATTTACAATTCAAGTACATGCGTAAATATCTTAGGCGATTGAACAAAGGCATGCACCAACTTGATCCCTCTATTCCTGCTCCATCATCTGGTTCTGGTTCTGACTAGTTTATATGAGACTTTTGGTCTGTAATATCTTTATAACTTAACACTTGGTTGACTGATTTTGAGTTGGATACTATCTATGTTTTATGCTGGATATTTATTCTATGTGAAGCTATGCTGAGTATCTCTATCACTGTTTTGCTATACTCCCATAACTCCTCATGTTTACTCTCATATATCCCTTTATTTAGTTCTCCTTTGTCATATTGTGACAAAAAGGGGGAGAATGGTTTGTTCTTAACAATGTGATTGTGAGAGGAGTAGCATTGGTTATGTTACTCAGGGGGGGTATGTTTGAACTAGTTGAATGAAACTGGTTGAATGTTGAATATTGAATATTGAATATTGATTTGCAGGTAAGCCAGTTTATATGACCTGGTTCATAACTCTTTAACTAGTTGTTTTACTTTATGTTTATCTTGGTTATGTGTTTTGTCACTAATTTGACAAAGGGGGAGATTGTAAGTGCTATAGTTTATATCCCTGTCTGTTGTCAAATTTGTGGTGCCAAAATCACTGTTATATATAACTTGCATAAGTGAAGCTTTCTCAAGGATCAACATTCATGAACAAGCAAAGCTCACAAGTACAAGGATCAATCTTGAATGCAAGAATTGCTCACAAGACAAGACTCAAGCTGCAAGACTTCAAGAAGAGTACAAGGCAGTTTGTAAAGAACTCAAGACACTTTCAAGATTGAGCTACATCAAGATTTCAACTACATCAAAACTTCAAGGCTCATACTTCAAGGTCACTAGTTCCTAATGTTTCAATGTCCTTACTTCATGGTTGAGGTTTGACTGACCATAGGTTGACCTTAGAAGTAGGTCATTTTGGATACATAAGTTAAATGTTTATTTTACATTAGTTTGGTCTGTTCTTCGACTAGTCTTAGGCCTTCTTCGACTAGTCCTAGAGTTGCTTCGACCATTCTAAGAAATTCCTCGATCAGTCGTGAGTTTGTTACAAATTTCGGATGAAATCTGTTAGGCTTCGACTAGTCCAGGAATCTGTTCGACCAGTCGAAGAATTTTTGTTGCATCTTCGACCAGTCGAAAATCTTCAACTCAAAATCCAGCGATGTTTTTCAGGTTCTTCGACCTGTCGAAGGAAACCTACGACCAGTCGAAGGTGACCTATGACCAGTTGAAGGAGACCTTCGACCAGTCGTAGAACGGTCAAATCTTATCCCGCCGGATCTTTCAAATATCTGTTATTGCTTCGACTAGTCGAAGAGCTCCCTAGACCAGTCGAAGACGCGATCTGCTCACCTATAAATAAGGCACGAATCTCAGAAGAAATCATTGAATTAATTAATCCATTCAAGCCAATCTTCGTCGAACTTCTGAGAGATAATTCTATGCTCTATCTAAGCTAAGTGTGCTTATTTAATATTCTCTTTCCTTAGCTTTATTTAATTGATTTTGTTTCTGCTATTCCAATCTAATTTGATAAGAGGAATTGTTATTCCCTTTCTTTGGAATCAAAATCCATTAAGGCAAGCCCTATTTGGTTTAATTTAAAATCTATTAGAATTAGAACCATTGTAATTGAGTACTGGACATTGAACTTGGACATTCAATCATCTACTCTGATTTGGTTCTACCGGGCTGCTACATCGAAGGAGATAATCAGGTATTTTACATTTAATTGTAAATTCCTTTTTGTTTTGGTTTCTTTCAAGATTTGCCAGAAAAATCTTGTTGTATTGGTTATCTGAGGAGAGCCAGGAAAACTCAGAAGTGGGGTTTTTTTAATTGTGTAAGCCCACATATAAAGAACAATTGTAAAGGTTTTGGGTGAACCTGGGAAAACCTATTTTGTTAGTAAACGCTAATATCCCCTGTGTGAGGATATTAGGAGTGGAGTAGCATTCTGTATGGCTGTTGTTTAACAGTTGGTGAACACACAGGCGAACCACTATAATCCCTTGTGTTATGGTTGAATGATTTATACTTCTGATCTTTAATTATTCTTTTGTGGGATGTATGTATGGTGGTGAATGTTGTAATCATTTAATTCAAGCATTGTGAGAATTTTGTAATAGTTTAGAATTTATTTTCTGCTATTCCTTTATCAGCTTGATATTCAATTTCCTTTAAAAGTTGTTCCAGCAAGGTTGCCCTGCCATTTTTATGGTGTATGGCTGTCCCTAGAATAATACATTTGTGATTACAATTTATTTTAATTCAGTTTGTATTTATTTCTGTATTCCTCTTCGGTTTGAGATTTGATACAAAGATCTTTCTAGAAATAAGGTTGTCCTACCATAAACTCTGGTTTTTGGTGTAAGGTTGTCCTTAGAACAACATTTGTATCAACCTCTCAAGATCTGAATTTTGAGGTTATTTTACTTCCTTGCATTGTGATTTATTTTGGCTATCATATTCTTTTTAATTCCGCTATTATAAGTTTTATTTGGCATTGTCCTATTCACCCCCCCTCTAGGACATATAGCTAGGCCTTTTCACATCCACACCATCCATCTGAGGATGTGGGATCCACCATAATCTAAGTGTTTTATCCACTCTTGTGGACCCCACCATAATGCACGTGTTGTATCCATACCATCCAGCTGCTGGACGTTGGGTTGTTGGCCCAGCAGTCCAGCAGCATGGATGCCATGTGCAGTCCCACTATGATGCAGTTGCACCTTCTGACCACCCACCATGATGCAGGTGTTGTATCTACACTGTCCAACCATTTTGAGAGATAATTTTAAGGCTTGGGATTAAAAATGAGACAGATCTAGTATCAAGTTGACCACACTGTAGAAACAGTGGGATTGAATGTATACCATTGAAACCCCTTTAGGTTATAGAAGTTTTGGACCAATCTGATATTTGTTTTTCCTCTCAGTTTAGGTCTTTGTGACTTTATGAACTGACTGGATGGAAAATAAACATTATGGTGGGCCCTATGGAGTTTTAACGGTGGAAATCATTATCACCACTGTTATCTGTGGTATGGTCCAGATGATCTTTTGATATGATTCATTTATTTGGATAATGCTCTAAAATGATCTCTATAGATGGATGAATGGTGTAGTTGTTGTGGCCCACGGGTTGAGACCCATTGTGATGTATTTGGGGCCCATGGGTTAAGGCTCATTATGATGTATTTAGAGCCATGGGTAGAGGCCCATTGTGATATATTTGAGGCCCATGGGATGCGGCCCTTTGTGATGTATATTAGGCCTGTGTCAGAGGCCCATTGAGATTTTATGTGGCCCATTATGTTGTGTATGAGGCCCTTGTTTGAGGCCATGATATGTTTGGTCCAATGTGGGCCACTCCTTAGGAGCAATGTTGGTTAAATATCCACATTGATGGGCAATGATGGTTAAATGTCCACATTGTGACCTTCCCTTAGGCCCTTTATCGAGGCGATTCTGATTGTCGGGGCCGATTATTAAGGTCGATTCTGATTATTAAGGCCGATTTTGATTGTTGAGGCCGATCATCAAGGCCGATTCCGATTATTAAGGCCGAGGCAGATTCTGATTGTCGAAGCCGATTCTGATTGTTGAGGTTGATTCTGATTGTCAAAGCCAATTCTGATTGTCGAGGCTGATTTTGATTGTTGAGGCCAATTCCGATTGTCGAGGCCGATTCCGATTGTCGAGGCCAATTATCAAGGCTGATTCTGATTGTCAAGGCCGATTGTCAAGGCCAATTTCGATTGTTGAGGCCAATTGTATAGGCCGATTATTGAGGTCAATTCTGATTGTCGAGGTCGATTCTGATTTGTCGAGGCTGATTCCGATTGTCGAGGCCAATTGTCGAGGCCGATTGTCGAGGCCTAATGTGATGTATATGCAACCCGTATTTAAGGCCCATTGTGATGTGTATCTAGCCCATGTTTAAGGCCTATCGTGATATATATGAGGCTTATGTGATAAGGCCCATTGTAATGCATTTGAGGGCCAGGTGATGGAGCCCGTTGTGATGTATATCAGGCCCAGTGAGAGGCTCATCATGATGTGTATTAAGCTCTTGAGTGAGGCCCATGGTATTGTATATTAGGCCCTTGTGTGAGGCCATGGGTCCACTATATGTTAGGCTTTATGTGGGCCATTCCTTTTTATGTTACCCTTATCCTTCTTAAGTTTCATGGCCTCGACCTTCCTTGTGAGACTAGTCACTTTAGCATTTATATCATCATCATCTTTCAACAAGTATATCCCACCTCTCTCCCTTTGAGTAGGCTTAGATGTAGTGCTAGGTTTTGGGGTGATGTCCCATGATTGTGCGGTTTTAGTGAGTTTGTCAAAGTAATCCCACACCTCATCAACATTCTTATTCATGAATTTCCCATTGCACATCGTCTCGATGAATTAGCGCATGAAAGATGTTAGTCTATCATGAAAAAAGTTATTATGCACCACATTTTAAAACCGTGTTGTGGGTATGAACTGACAAGATCGTTGAACCGCTCCCAACAATGGAAGAATATTTCATCTTCCTTTTGGGCGAAGTTCATGATCGACTTTCTGATGGTGTTCGTCTTATGGTATGGAAAGAATTTTTTATGAACTCCTTCATTATGTCATTCCTTTCAAGGAGAAAGGAAAAAGTTTCAACCTGACCGTGTCCTCAGACACGTTAGGAAAGTATAAAGTGGCTATAACCTCATCAAATTCTTGCAAGTGTAGATATGGACTTTCATATTCAAGTCCAAGGAACTTTGGAAGGAGTTGGATCACTCTAGGCATGATATCCATGTTTCCTGTGTTTCCTGAAAAAATCATACAAGAAGGGGTGCACACCCTCGCCGGTTGTAGGTAATCTCGTAAAGTACGAGGCGGGGGAGCTTGATGCACTTCATTCTCATCCTGGACTTCCTCAACCCTAGGTTGAGGTTATCTTTCCGGTTGATTGACCGGTTGATTGGTAGCCATAACCTCAATTAATTCTAAGGATCTTAAGTGGTGTCTAATCCTACGATGGATAGATAACCACACAACCAATCCTCCTTCACTCAAAAGACGTTGAGTGTTATAACAGACCCATTTGGGCATGAAACACTCTTAGCCCTCAATTTCAGATTCTAAACTAAACCTAAAAGAAAGAGGGGAAATAGAAATCTAGAACTAGAAAGAGAGAGGGAATTAGAAATAAGTTACCAAATTAGAAGTTCCTAAATTAAGATCCTGCAAAACCAAAACAAAACAAGTCAGTTTTTAAAAACAAAAATTCTAAAATTAGAAAGTTTCTAAAAACAAAACTAGAAAGATGAGTTAGTTTTTAAAAACAAATTAGGAAAGTAAACAAGTTTCTAAAAAGGAAAAAACTTCTTAAAACAGAAAATAGAAAGTTTCTAAAAAAAGAAAAGGGAAGTTTCTAAACCTAGAATTAGAAGGTAGATCTAATAAAGTTTCAAAAAAATTCAGAAAACCCTAATCTTAAAATTAGAAACTTGAAAAACCCTAATCTTAAACTAATTCTAAAAGTAGCTAATCTTAGAAAAACACAACCGTTAGTCCCTGGCAACGCCGCCAAAAACTTGTTCACAACCCCAAGTGTAGGGTCGTGATGTAGTAATAATCTCGATAAGACTGAGATCGAATCCACAGGGACTGAACTTGTGAGTTCTGAAAGCAACTAGAACTAGAACTAGAAGAAGATGAAAATCAAAATCTGAAAGTATAAAGAGTAATTGTGAGAGATTTAATGAAAAACTTAATAAATTCAAAGGTGGGAAACTAGGGTTTCCAAGGATCCACTTGTAAGTTCTCAGGATGCTACCTCACTTGATTCAAAGACGAAGAGATTTGTCAGATCTCTGAACTTCTCATGGATCTAATCATCAATGAATGAGAGTTTTAAGGATTTGGAATGATTCCATCACCTAACCATGCCTAGAAGACAAAGTAAACAACAAGATCTACCAATCACACAACCAATCATAAGAGAATTGTGAAGGTAGGGAAGGATTCACTACCAGAAAACTAGGCAAAGGCTACGGATTTAATCTGTAGCCATCGACCTATAACTACAGTTTTCATCCGTAGTGCGACCATCGTCATAAGTTCCAAGCCAATAGAACTAAAACCTATGGTTACAGATTAAATCCGTAGCCATAGAGCACAATAGCTACAGATATAATCCGTAGTAACTATTTCTGTAGCCAAAAGTACCTACAGCTGCGAATATTATTGGTAGATAAAAGTAGTGTTGGATTTGTAGCAATATGCCGAATTTAATAACAACTACGGTTGTCAGATTACTAGCTATGGTTAATATCCGTAGCTATTTTCGACATTAAAAAAATATATAATCAATCATTCATTAAATCACCACCTGCATAATGATTCATTCATTCAATTACAATCATTCATTCATTTAATAATGAATCAATTACAATCCTTCATTCTACACTCAACCTGAGCCAACTTGACCCAAATACATGTGATAGTTCCCAACCCAACCTAAACCAACTTGAATTTGCTCAACCAAAACTGGATCTTGACAACCCCAACCCAACCTGATCAGAACTTGGGGTTGGGTCAATTAGGTTCAAGTTGACCCCAACCCAAGTTGTAGCCCCAGACCCACCCTCATTCACACGGTCACAATACAAGGTACAAAAGAACAATACCCAGATGATTTTCTTCCATAGTTGGACAATGGCCATCTTTATGACTGACTGCATCAATGAATACATATAATAACAAAACATATATATTTGAGAGATAATATTATAAATTGTCAATACAACTATAGAGCCCAAAAGAAGGAAAAAGAAGAAGAGAAAAACCTTACTCTGCCCCACCAAAGTTCCCTACAAATAACACCCAACACTTCTCGAGCAATTTGGGATTTGCCTCAGTTGCAATGACTATCATGTAACTATTCTACAGAGAGTAAAAACCCGTGGAGAGAGGTAGGGGGAAAGAAGAGAAGAAAAGAAAAAGAAAATAACAAGGACTGCCGAACATAAGAGAAGAAAAGCCTGGAAATGGAGGAAACTCTTGTTACCTTAGCCCTTCAGCAACCATGGGACTTGCTTCACATGAGCCCGTAACAGTCAAATCCAAAAACAGAGATCTGCCAAAGTGACTTAGTTGTCCTCCTCATCATCTTCACCCTCATCATCTTGTTCGTCATCATCATCCTCTTCAAAGCCATCAGTGCCTTTCTCCTGGATTGAAACACAGTGGAAGGACTTCCTTGTTATTGCAAAAACATCATAAACATGCAATGAACACATGCCGCCAATGGCATCAAGTTCACTCTTCTTGGTTTTTGTGTTCTTTGGGATGATGCTTATTGAACACTTCTTAACAAAGCTAGTAAAATTGAAGAAGACTGATTATTATAATTTGACAACAGTTGACCCCCAAAGTTATTTGACATCATCTGATAAACAATTTCTTTTTTCCAAAATAATCACTTGCCACAATATCACTTCATGGTTGTAAGTGTTATAGTTTATATCCCTGTTTGTTGTCAAATTTGTAGTGCCAAAATCACTATTATACTCTGTTATATATAACTTGCATAAGTGAAGCTCTCTCAAGGATCAACATACATGTACAAGCTAAGCTCACATCAAGCAACGCTCTCAAGTACAAGACTCAAGATCTTGAATGAAAGAACTGATCACAAGACAAGACTCTTGAATGCAAGAACTGCTCACAAGACTCAAGCTGAAAAGAAAAAGAAAGTACAAGGCAAGACTCAAGCTGAACTCAAGACTCAAGCTGAAACTCAAGCCACTTTCATGATTGAGCTACTTCAAGGTTTAGTCTACATCAAGACTTCAAGGCTCATTCTTCATGGTCTCTTGTTTCAATGTCCATACTTCATGATTGAGGTTTGTTTGACCATAGGATGACCTTAGAAGTAGGTCATTTCGGATACATAAACCGAATGTTATTTTACATGTGATTGGTCTGTTCTTCGACTAGTCTTAGGTCTGCTTCGACTAGTCCTAGACTTGCTTCGACCAGTCTAAGAAAATCCTGGATCGATCGTAAGTTTGTTACAAATTAGGATAAAATCATTAGCCTTCGACTAGTCTGAATGCATCGACCGATCGTAGGAACAAGTGTTTACGCATTTTCAACCGGTCGTAGAATCTACGACTCGAAGTCCATGAACTTTGCAGACCTACGACTGGCGAAGGAAACCTACGACCGATCGTAGGTGACCTACGACGATCGTAGGAGGGCTACGACTCGACAATGGCCAAAGTATATCCCGCCGGATTTTCAAATATCCTGTTACGGCTTCGACTAGTCGAAGAGCACTCTAGACATCGAAGACCTGATCTTTTCACCTATAAATAGTGCACGAATCTCAAGAAATCATCGATTTAATTATAGTATTCAAGCCAATCTTCATCGAACTTCCGAGAGATAATTGTGCTCCATTTAAGCTAAGTGTGCTTATTTAATATCTTCTTTCCTTAGCTTTATTTTAATTGATTTTGTTTCTGTTATTCCAATCTGATTTGAAAAGAGGAATTGTTATTCCCTTTCTTTGGAATCAAAATCAATTAAGGCAAGCCCTGTTTGGTTTAATTTAAAATCAATTAGATCTAGAACCATTGTAATCAAGTACTGGACATTGAACTTGGACATTCAATCATCTACTTTGATTTGGTTCTACCGGGCTGCTACAAGAGATATTCAGGTATTTTACATATTGTAAATTCCTTTCTATTATTTTGGTTTCTTTCAAGATTTGCCAGAAAAATCTTGTTATATTGGTTATCTGAGGAAAGCCAGGAAAACTCAGAAGTGGGGGTTTTTTTAATTGTGTAAGCCCACATATAAAGACACAATTGTAAGGGTTTTGGGTGAACCTGGGAAAACCTATCTTTAGTGAACGCTAATATCCCCTGTGTGAGGATATTAGGAGTGGAGTAGCTTTTTGTGTGGCTGTTGTATAACAGGTTGGTGAACACACAGGATAACCACTATAAATCCTTTGAGTTGTGGTTGATTGATTTATTCTTTTAATTGTTTTTATTCTTTTTGTGGGATGTATGTATGGTGGTGAATGTTGTAATTATTTCAAGCTTTGTGAGAATGTTGTAATAGCTTAGAATTTACTTTCTGCTATTCCTTTATAAGCTTGTTTTTCAATTTCATTTTGAAAGTTGTTCCAGCAAGGTTGCCCTGCCATTTTTATGGTGTATGGCTGTCCCTAGAACAATACATTTTTAATTACAAGTTATTTCAATTCAGTTTGTATTTCTTTTTATATTCCTCTTCGATTTGAGACTTGATACAAAGACCTTTCTAGAAATAAGGTTGTCCTACCATAAACTCTGTTTTTGGTGTAAGGTTGTCCTTAGAACAACGTTTGTATCAACCTCTCAAGATCTGAATTTTGAGGTCATTTTAATTTACTGCATTGTAATTTACTTTGGCTATCATTTACTTTTAAATTCCGCTGTTATAAGTTTTTATTTGGCATTGTCCTATTCACCCCCCCTCTAGGACATATAGCTTGGCCTTTTCAATGGTTCATATGTTACCCAGAATCTTTGTAAGACAAATGATCTAGGGGGCTAAGTGTATGGAAGACTTCCCGTGCACATAGTTGCATTTGGACCTGTGGGCATCCACATCACCTATCTGGGCCATCCATTTGGTTCAGCAAGTTAGCTCTTCTATTTTGTTTTTGTTTTTGTTTTCCTTCCTTTGAAAGATAGCTTCATTTTGTCAAGAGAAAATGAGTGAAGGTGCACTTCTCTCTTCTTCAACTACACCATGCAAAAATCCAGAAATCACATGGTTTTATGAACAATCTTGTCCACCCACTCCTGCATGTCATTGACTGGACAGTTTGGATTGAGAAAGGAGGCACAAGAAATCAATCATTTGAAGCATTTTGTGTTCAAAATCCATGATGTATAGCCAAATACCTGTTTTGGGCATGTTGAGTAGGAAACGTCGGCATAAAATCTTTTAATTTGAGCAAAGGGACCTTATTAAACCACTCATGGTTCAGAGCAGCTTATGCTATTATCCACTGCATTGAAGAGTTTTAAACAAATGTACAAAAAAATAAAAAATAAAGAAGAAGCATTCATCCTCAAGTACAAATGTAAATGAACAAGGTCCTTCTCTTAATGAAAGGAAAAAAACTCAATGTAACTACTCTTAATGAAACAAGGTCCTCCAGTCCAACCACACTTTTATGACCCTTTTTCAATATTAAACACTAGGCTGTAGAAAATACTAATGATTTAGATGGCCAACTGTGATTTCTTCATGCAATGTCATTCAAATGTATATAAATTAGAGATTGTTTTAGTTACCAAAAAGAAAATTAAAAATAAAAACAATTTCTACAAATTTTCATTTATTAAATTCCTATTGTCATGGAAGATTTCTCTAACTGGATACTAAGGATGCTTTTTGTTAAATTACTTGGACAACAAAGAAAAAAAAAACACAGTGAAATTATGTGCACAATTGTTTCAATGTATTAACTGTTTCAAGTGCACAACTGTGAGAAGCCGAAGAAATTATGTTAAATGGATAAACCTGATGAGCCAAGGAAAGAAATCATGCCTAACAAAAAGTGAGCTCAGAGTTCTCAATTTAACCTCAAGCATGTGGATAGCTATACATCACTGTCAGATCTTGTGGGTTTGGTAGTATCATAGGTCCCGACGAACATGGAAGTATCTTTGTTACGAGGTGAAATGATCACTTTCTTAGCACCACCCTATTTAATATAATATTGCATATCTCCAATAAGAAATACAACTGTAGATAAACTTTTAAGATTGATGTCCCATGCAGTCATACCAAGAAATTATACCTTTTACACTATGTTATGCAGGAATTCGTTACTTAAGTGTCACAAATTCATATCATTAAAGGGCATACAAGTATTTAGGACCTAGGTCCCCTGATTCATGACAACTCTCATAATAAGGATTACTTAAATGGCCAACCTAGGACAAATGTACCTCCCCTGTACTTCATCGGAAGAAAATTGATGTGTATTAGTTGGATAAAAAACTAGGTATATGGATCTACCTGTCCTGGAACTGAATATTCTTTTCTTTTGAAATTAGCCTGCAAGGAACAATGCTGGAGAAATGAAGGGTCTCAATTCATTTTATTATATCATTTTAAAATATTATAAGAATAAGTCCAGAGATAAGACAGCCTCAGTAGTACAAACATACTCAAATATTTACTGGTTGTGTGCTTGCAATACTAGAACACAAATTGAACATATGAGATGTGAAGAGGGCAAATGGTAACAAACATCTCCATATAATCTACATCAGCTGGTATCTGTACAAATGGGAGGACAAATAAAGAGAAGGTGATTAACAAAGGTCGTTCTTGTAATGAAATTAAGTGGGAGTTGTTTGTAGAACCGGGCCCATGGAGACTCCATTTATTATCACTGAACTTTGGGTTTGTTGTCAAAGAAAAACTTATCTCATGCATTAAGGGATCAAATGAGATATACAACAATCTTACATGAGATGAAGCGGTCTTTCTTTGCTTTCCCAGTGCTCTTTTTCTTTAACAAAATCGTCTAAACAAATTGAATACTTCAACCATTTTAATAGGAAGACATTGCTTAATTGAGAAAGAAGTTAATATTTCAACCATTTCACAGCATACAACATACTGCCACCAGCTGCCATCCATGCTATAAATCAAAGGTTAACCAACCATGCCAGAAGCAATATTTGTATTGATCAATCTGTCGAAAGGCAACAAAACAGCAATACAGCAACATTGCGGTCTTTTTTTCTTTCTTTCCTTTTACATTTCAGCATGACCAACAAGCTATTGTTAATATGTGGATAAAATTGAGCTTTGTAAACCACACATTGGACTCCAGTAAAGAAATCTCATAACAAAGTCGTCACCCTCCCATTCCAAAGACTTAATTCTCCTCGCTTCATTATTCAACTTTTCATTAAGGAAATTTAGTTCATCATGTTGGTTAGTAACGACTTGCCTTTGTTCTTGTAAATTACGCTCTACTTATCTTGCAGTGCATTGCCTTTCAGAAAGGGGTGACTCTAGCTCTTGTGTTGTTGAAAGCAAGGAAACCACATGCTATCAATATAGACTGTATAATGGACAAATAAATGCCAAGGAGAGTTGTGTACCTTGACAAGGGAATCATGTACCTTTCCACCCTCTGCTTCCCCACTCTTCTGTTTCTTCCATGCAATAACATCATTTCTTAGTCTCTTTCTTCAATGGCCGAACAAAGTTGTGGTTCCACAGAGAAAAAATAAAAAGAAAAAGAAAGTTGTGATTTCACAAGGAAAACTAACTAAACAAATGAGCAGAGACAACAGAGAAAGAAGGTGCTCTGTAATTTAAAGGACAAAAAAAAAAGAGGAAACATGTACTCATAACATAGAACATAATTCTATAATTATAGACTTTTTTCTACAAAAAGGAACGGCAACATAGAATCCTTACTGGACATAGAGGTATCATGCATCTGAACACCTAACAGACCATCATCTTAAAGTAACCACCAAAGAAAACCTTGCTAATAGCATAGACAAATTAGAAAAGATACTGTAAAGAACAAGAGTCAGCAAAATCATATGAACACTTCTTGAAACTCTAAAAGTGTAGAACTTTCTCAAAATCCAAGCAATAATTTAAAAATGCAATTCTGACGGATTCTTGAATTTCTTGGACATGCAATAATATATCATCTGACTTTGTGGCTTCACTTCTTAGATTCTAAATCATCTTAGAAACAATAACGAACTTTTTTTAATCAACTAAATGTAACCAAAATGAAATAAAGAGTCTAATGTTTTTGCATTTGGTACGTCTACAACATCAGATATGCCAAAGTTCATCAGAAGCTTAAAAAATATAATAAAATGGAGATATGCAAGCAGAACGGCTCAAAACTTGGCTAAGGCCCCAGCGAATTCATTAGATTCTGATGGGCCAAATAGAGCAGGATCAACTGTAAGTGCTATAGTTTATATCCCTGTCTATTGTCAAATTTGTGGTGCCAAAATCACTGTTATATATAACTTGCATAAGCGAAGCTTTCTCAAGGATCAACATTCATGAACAAGCAAAGCTCACAAGTACAAGGATCAATCTTGAATGCAAGAACTGCTCACAAGACAAGACTCAAGCTATAAGACTTCAAGAAGAGTACAAGGCAGTCTGTAAAGATCTCAAGACTCTTTCAAGATTGAGCTACATCAACATTTCAAGATTGAGCTACATCAAGACTTCAAGGCTCATTCTTCAAGGTCACTAGTTCCTAATGTTTCAATGTCCTTACTTCATGGTTGAGGTTTGACTGACCATATGTTGACCTTAGAAGTAGGTCATTTTGGATACATAAGTCGAATGTTTATTTTACATTAGTTTGGTCTGTTCTTCGACTAGTCCTAGGCCTTCTTCGACTAGTCCTAGAGTTGCTTCGACCAGTCTAAGAAATTCCTCAATCAGTCGTGAGTTTGTTACAAATTTCGGATGAAATCTGTTAAGCTTCGACTAGTCCAGGAATCTGTTCGACCAGTCGAAGGAACAGTGTCGACTGCATCTTCGACCAGTCGAAAATCTTCGACTCAAAATGCAGCGATGTTTTTCAGGTTCTTCGACCTGTCGAAGGAAACCTACGACCAGTCGAAGGTAACCTATGACCAGTCGAAGGAGCCCTTCGACCAGTCGTAGAACGGTCAAATCTTATCCCGCCGGATCTTTCAAATATCTGTTATTTCTTCGACTAGTCGAAGAGCTCCCTAGACCAGTCGAAGATGCGATCTGCTCACCTATAAATAGGGCACGAATCTCAGAAGAAATCATCTAATTAATTAATCCATTCAAGCCAATCTTCGTCGAACTTCTGAGAGATAATTCTGTGCTCCATCTAAGCTAAGTGTGCTTATTTAATTTTCTCTTTCCTTAGCTTTATTTAATTGATTTTGTTTCTGCTATTCCAATCTAATTTGATAAGAGGAATTGTTATTCCCTTTCTTTGGAATCAAAATCAATTAAGGCAAGCCTTACTTGGTTTAATTTAAAATCTATTAGAATTAGAACCATTGTAATTGAGTACTGGACATTGAACTTGGACATTCAATCATCTACTCTGATTTGGTTCTACCGGGCTGCTACAACGAAGGAGATAATCAGGTATTTTTCATTTAATTGTAAATTCCTTTCTGTTTTGGTTTCTTTCAAGATTTGCCAGAAAAATCTTGTTGTATTGGTTATCTGAGGAGAGCCAGGAAAACTCAGAAGTGGGGTTTTTTTAATTGTGTAAGCCCACAGACAAAGACACAATTGTAAAGGTTTTGGGTGAACTCGAAAACCTATTTTGTTAGTGAACGCTAATATCCCCTGTGTGAGGATATTAGGAGTGGAGTAGCATTCTGTGTGGCTGTTGTTTAACAGTTGGTGAACACACAGGCGAACCACTATAATCCCTTGTGTTGTGGTTGAATGATTAATACTTCTGATCTTTAATTATTCTTTTGTGGGATGTATGTATGGTGGTGAATGTTGTAATCATTTAATTCAAGCATTGTGAGAATTTTGTAATAGTTTAGAATTTATTTTCTGCTATTCCTTTATCAGCTTGATATTCAATTTCCTTTGGTTTGAGATTTGATACAAAGATCTTTCTAGAAATAAGGTTGTCCTACCATAAACTCTGGTTTTTGGTGTAAGGTTGTCCTTAGAACAACATTTGTATTAACCTCTCAAGATCTGAATTTTGAGGCTATTTTACTTTCTTGCATTGTGATTTATTTTGGCTATCATATTCTTTTTAATTCCGCTGTTATAAGTTTTATTTGGCATTGTCCTATTCACCCCCCCCCCCTATAGGACATATGGCTAGGCCTTTTCAAGTGGTATCAGAGCTTAATAGCTCTTTTTTAATTCTTGAATTTAATTCCTGAGCTAACGATTTAAGCTATTTAAGATATCAAATTTTGATAGCCTTTCAGTCACAGGGCCTCCACCCTTTGATGGCTCCAACTATGCCTATTGGAAAGCCAAAATGAGGATCTTCCTCAAATCAATGGATGAAAATGTGTGGCAACCCACAGTGACTGAATGGAATCCTCCTATCATGGAAGTTACCGGGGATGATGGTTCAAAATCTATGAAAGTCACACCATATTACCAATGGACCACTCTTCAGAAAAGTGAGAGTAGTGCAAATGCTAAAGCACTAAATGCAATTACTTGCGCACTATCACCGGATGAGTTCAAAAGAATCATTTCCTGTGATACTGCAAAGCAAGCTTGGGATATATTAGAAATGACACACGAGGGTACTACAATTGTCAAAAAATCTAAAGTCCAACTCCTCACAACTAGATTTGAAGAAATTCATATGGAGGAAAATGAAATGTTTATGGACTTTTACACTAGATTGAATGACATTGTAAACTCAATGTGGGGTCTTAGCGATAAAATCCCAGAAAGTAAAGTGTGTGTAAAAATATTACGCTCACTTCCTGAACGGTTCAATTCTAAAGTAACCGCGATCCAGGAACTTCGTGATACAGATAATATGAGGGTAGAAGAACTAGTTGGTTCTCTACAAACCTACAAGTTAAACTTTAAAGCTCCTAAATGTAAATCTATCGCACTAAAATCTTCTAAATGTAATTCAGGAGAAAATTCTGATTCAGAAGATGATATGGCTCTTTTAGCTAAGAAATTTTACAAGATTTTCAAAAGCAAGAAAAGGGTTGGTTTTTAAAAATCAAATGATAAAAAGAAGTTTAGACCCAAATCTCGAAAATCTTTGAAAGATAGTCAATGTTACAACTGTCAAGAATATGGGCACTTAGCAAATAGATGTCCTAAAAGGGACAAACCTAAGAAGAATGGTATGTTGGCTACATGGGATGAATCATCTGATTCTGAAGGTTCTTCTGAATCAGAAGATTCTGAAACTGAGTCAGGCAATGAGGTTAAAGCTCTTATGACTCTAGCCAAATTCACATTTTCAGATAATGACTCAACAAGTGAAGAAAATTTGAGTAGTGAATGTGAAAATGAAGATGATCTTCAAGACGCTTACAATGCCCTGTATAAGGAAAGTTGTAAAATTGCTATCAAACTTAAACTTCAAAAAGAAAAGTTTTCTAAACTCAAAAAATGTTTTGAATCACTTGTCTTAGAAAAATCACAAATTTCAGATTGTTTTGAAAAATCAAAATGCGATTTGGAATTCAAAAACTCCCTAATTATTGATTTAAAATCTGAAATTGAGAAACTTAAAACTGAAGTATCTTCTCTTCTGAGTCTAAAGGACACATGGAAATATGCTCAAGGTGATCCAAAGTTAGAAAAACTGTTATCCGGATCAAGAAAATGTGGCGATCGATCCGGGTTGGGCTATGATAAAAATCTACCTCCTAAACAAAAGTATACTCCTCCTATGTTTGTTAAAGGAGAGTCCTCAAACTCAAAAGGGAAAAGTACTTTTCAAGATTTTTCTAGAAATTCAAAAACTTTTCAAAAACCTAGAAGCAGCCATGTCAACTTTAATCAGAAACGAAATCCACTAGCTGAAAGGATAGTTGATTTACTCAAGGAGCTCTTAAAATCTAACTCTATAGGTCATTCCTACAAATATACACAAAAGAAGACCAACTATGTTCCTAAACCCAAAACAGTTATGAAATGGGTTCCTAAAGTTACCTGCTTGGTTGCTCACACTGCTTTCAAAGCAACAAGTCATTCAAAGTGGTACCTAGACAGTGGATGCTCCAGGCATATGACAGGTGACAGAGCTTTATTCACGAATCTGAAAGATATGACTGATGGTTCAGTCACATTTGGTGATGGTAGCAACCGCAAGATTATAGGCCAAGGTACGGTTCAACTTTTTAATCTTCCTGTGTTTAAAAATGTTTTATATGTTGAAGGCTTAAAACATAACATGCTTAGTATATCTCAAATATGTGATAATAACCATAATGTTCGGTTTTCTAATCAAAGCTATGAGATACTAAACAATAAGGGTTCTGTAATATTAACTGGACGTAGAACGTCTGAAAATTGCTATATTATTAGCGAATCCAGCTCATCTAATCAAACATGTTACATGGTCCATACAGACGAGACTGATTTATGGCACAAACGTCTTGGACATGTACATTATCGAAATTTATATAGATTGAGCAAACGAGAACTTATAAGAGGTTTACCCAAACTTCAGAAATTAGATAAAATATGTGGTGAGTGCCAGATAGGCAAACAAATAAAGAACTCACACAAAAAGGTGAATTCAAATACCACATTAAGACCACTCGAACTTCTCCACATGGATCTGATAGGACCTACCAGAACAGAAAGTCGTGGTGGGAAAAAGTATATCCTGGCAATAGTTGATGACTTTACCAAATTCACTTGGGTAGTCTTCTTAAGGGATAAATCTGAAACCCTTGAAGAAGTAAGAAAAGTTTTCAAAAGGATTCAAACTGAAAAATCTTCTCAAATCAGTAAAATTCGTAGTGATCATGGATCTAAATTTGAGAATAGCAATTTTGAGAAGTTCTGTACAGACCAAGGAATATTACATGAATTCTCTGCTCCCAAAACTCCACAACAAAATGGAATTTTTGAAAGAAAGAATAGGGTGCTTCAAGAAATGGCTAATGTCATGTTGAATAGCATGAAGCTCTCTAAAAATCTTTGGGCTGAAGCAGTCAACACAGCTTGCTATATTATTAACCGAGTCTACACTAGCAAAGATAATAATAAAACGGCTTACGAATTGTGGTTCAATAAAAAGCCTACTGTTAAATACTTTCGAGTTTTTGGCAACAAGTGCTATATTTTACGTGATCGTGAAAATTTGAAAAAATTCGATACGAAGAGTGATGAAGGTATTTTTCTAGGATATTCCTTAAACAGTCGAGCTTATAGAGTTCTGAACAAAAGGACTGGTGTGATTCAAGAATCCATTAATGTTGTCATTGATGATCACTTAAACACGCCAATTTCTAATTCAGATAATGATGAAGTACTAATCATTGTTAAACTCAATACTTCATCGAATCAGACTGATTCTGAGTTGAGGACTGTTAAAGATCATCCAACCACACAAATTCTTGGAAACCCTCTCATCGGTGTTCGCACCCGTAGACAACTTGAGGATATCTGCAATTATGTATGTTTTACATCCCAAATAGAACCATCTAACGTAAAAGAAGCTCTTGCTAATGAGAACTGGATTGTTGCGATGTAAGAAGAACTCAACCAATTCGTAAGAAATGATGTTTGGTATCTCGTACCAAGACCTAAAGATAAACACATCATTGAAACAAAATGGATTTTCAAAAATAAGTCTGACGAGTGTGGAAATATAATTAGAAACAAGGCTAGACTAGTGGTACAAGGTTATACTCAAATTGAAGGGATTGATTTCGATGAAACTTTTGCACCAGTAGCATGTCTTGAATCTATCAGACTATTTATATCCATTGCATGTTTTAGAAAGATAAAGATCTATCAGATGGATGTGAAAAGTGCTTTTCTAAATGGCGATTTACATGAAGAAGTCTATGTTGAACAGCCAATGGGTTTTGAAGATTCCAAAAATACTGATTATGTGTATCAGCTTAAAAAGGCACTTTATGGATTAAAACAAGCACCTAGGGCATGGTATGAGAAACTAACGAAATTTCTTTTAAGTCATAATTTTCAAATGGGATCTATTGATAAAACTCTGTTTATTAAAAAACATAATGATCATATCTTAATGGTGCATATTTATGTTGATGATATCATTTATGGATCAACTTGTACTAACTTGACTACTGAGTTTGCAGATTTGATGAAATCACAGTTCGAAATGAGCATGGTTGGGGAATTGACTTATTTCCTTGGATTGCAAGTAAAGCAACAACCTGAAGGAATATTCATTTCTCAATCTAAGTATGCTTTGAATCTAATCAAGAGATTTGGATTTGAGAATGGTAAGAATTTCGATACTCCTATGAGTACTACCCTGAAACTCTCAAAAGACTCCAATGGTAAAAATGTTGGCTCAAAACTTTATCGGAGTATGATTGGTAGTTTGTTATATTTAACTGCAAGTAGACCTGATATTTCCCTAAGTGTTCGCATTTGCGCAAGATATCAATCTGATCCAAAAGAATCTCACTTGATTGCTGTCAAGCGAATTATTAGATATGTCGCAAGTACTGTAAATCTCGGTCTCTGGTATCCTCATGAGACCAGTGTCCAATTAGCTGGGTACTCGGATGCTGACTGGGCTGGTAATCTAGATGATAGAAAATCAACCAGTGGTGGTTGTTTTTACATTGAAAATTGTCTAGTTTCCTGTTTTAGTAAGAAACAAAATTCTATATCACTTTCAACAGCTTAAGCTGAGTATATCGCAGTTGGTAATGCGTGTACACAGCTTGTTTGGATGCAACGAATGCTAAGTGATTATGGAATTAAACGGGATTCTATGTTATTACATTATGATAATTCCAGTGCAATAAATATTTCAAAAAATCCTATTCAGCATTCTCGTACTAAGCACATTGACATTAGATTTCATTATATAAGGAAATTAGTAGAAGAAAAAGTTATATCTCTAGAATATATTCCTACCGAAGATCAACGTGCTGACATTTTCACAAAACCTCTCGATAAAAGCAGGTTTAAAAAGATGAAATTTGATCTTGGCATGTGCATTTTAAAATGATTATTTATGCCTGCTTGTATTATAGTGTATATATTTGCTAGATTGAATTCTAATTTTTGTATAATTTGCAAGAAATATGAATTTTTGGGCATTCTTCGACCAGTCGTGAGTATACTCGACCAGTCGTCCTACGACCGGTCGTAGATATCCACGACCAGTCGTAGAACTCGGGAATCACTTAAATTTGGGGATTTTTGCTTTCTTCCTCATTTTGGTTTTCTTCTCTAAGGTGCCGTGCTTCGACTTGTCGAACCCATCTTTCAAGTTCTTTAAGGTTAGTGTTCCAAATCACATTTTTCTTGCAGATTTGTGTCTAGATTGCTTTCTTTTCAAACTTTAAGCTTTCTATTTTGGATTTCATTGAGATTTGGGGTTTGGATTTTGAAAAATCTGTTTTGAGTAAACCCACTTCTCAATCCTTTGCAACTTCTTATTTCCTTGATATCCTTGTTGAAAATGACTTCTAGAGGTAGAAAAACTACTTCCCGTGGTCCTTCTTCTTCCTCTAGATCGACCATTATCTCTAAGCATCATCTTCTTGTTCCCAATGATGATCCATCATATGTTATTGTTGAACATCCTGCTGATGTTAATCATATTGCACCTTTTGACATCCTTCCTATGCTTAAAGCTGTAGGTTGGGTTAACTTATTACATTGGGGTGGGCCTGCATACCGGTCCATTGCTCAATCCATGTTTACATGGATTAGTGCTTTCTCACAGGATAATTTAACTTTTAAAATATCTACTAGAGAAGGGCCTTTTAACATTGATCGTCATTTAATTTCAGCTCTTATGGACATTTCTGTGAATGATGAGGGTATTCCTATCCATAACTTAACTGATAAACCCTCAATGTCTGAAAAACGCATGCTCACTAGAGACTTGTGCAACATGGATGTTCAATGGACTCAAAAAGGGAATGCACTTACCGCAAGGTATTTGTTACCCAATTACAGACTTCTCCACAAAATCTTTGTGTCTAATCTGTATCCTCGTTCGGGTAATAAATCTGACTTGACTTCGTTTATGGTTCGTGTTATCCATGCTATTTCCAATGGTACTCAGATTTGTTTACCATCTTTAATCTGTCATTTCATTCTTCAGTTTAGACTCCATCCTGGTCATAGTGACATTCCTTTTGCCTATTTAATGACTGTATTGGCTACACATATGTTAGTTGATATGCCGGTTGATGAGGCACCTATCCATCATCTGATTTTCAACAATACTAATATCAATAAGATGAAGCTGGATGTACTTCCTAAATAAGGTGGTGGTGGTGGAGGTGGTCATGAAGAAGCTGGTGATGACATCAATATGGATGACATTTTTGAGGAACTGGATTCTGACTCAACAAATGATCCAGATTTTGAACCATCTGATGTTGATGCTCGTCTTAGTGCATTAGAGGATAAAGTTGAGAATATAAATGTGAAGATGGAAAACATGTCTGTTGCTCATGATTTACAATTCAAGTACATGCGCAAATTTCTTAGGCGATTGAACAAAGGTATGCACCAACTTGATCCCTCTATTCCTGCTCCATCATCTGGTTCTGGTTCTGACTAGTTTATATGAGACTTCTGGTCTGTAATAACTTTATAACTTAGCACTTGGTTGACTGATTTTGAGTTGGATACTATCTATGTTTTATGCTGGATATTTATTCTATGTGAAGCTATGCTGAGTATCTCTATCACTGTTTTGCTATACTCTCATAACTCCTCATGTTTACTCTCATATATCCCTTTATTTAGTTCTCCTTTATTGTTGTTTCCTTTGTCATATTGTGACAAAAAGGGGGAGAATGGTTTGTTCTTAACGATGTGATTGTGAGAGGAGTAGCATTGGTTATGTTACTCAGGGGGAGTATGTTTGAACTAGTTGAATGAAACTGGTTGAATGTTGAATATTAAATATTGAATATTGATTTGCAGGTAAGCCAGTTTATATGACCTGGTTCATAACTCTTTAACCAGTTGTTTTACTTTATATTTATCTTGGTTATGTGTTTTGTCACTAATTTGACAAAGGGGGAGATTGTAAGTGCTATAGTTTATATCCCTGTCTATTGTCAAATTTGTGCTGCCAAAATCACTGTTATATATAACTTGCATAAGTGAAGCTTTCTCAAGGATCAACATTCATGAACAAGCAAGGCTCACAAGTACAAGAATCAATCTTGAATGCAAGAACTGCTCACAAGACAAGACTCAAGCTGCAAGACTTCAAGAAGAGTACAAGGCAGTTTGTAAAGATCTCAAGACTCTTTCAAGATTGAGCTACATCAAGATTTCAAGATTGAGCTACATCAAGACTTCAAGGCTCATTCTTCAAGGTCACTAGTTCCTAATGTTTCAATGTCCTTACTTCATGGTTGAGGTTTGACTAACCATATGTTGACCTTAGAAGTAGGTCATTTTGGATACAAAAGTCGAATGTTTATTTTACATTAGTTTGGTTTGTTCTTCGACTAGTACTAGGCCTTCTTCGACTAGTCCTAGAGTTGCTTCGACCAGTCTAAGAAATTCCTCAATCAATCGTGAGTTTGTTACAAATTTCGGATGAAATCTGTTAGGCTTCAACTAGTCCAGGAATCTGTTTGACCAGTCGAAGGAACAGTGTCGACTGCATCTTCGACCAGTCGAAAATCTTCGACTCAAAATGCAGCGATGTTTTTCAGGTTCTTCGACCTGTCGAAGGAAACCTACGACCAGTCGAAGGTGACCTACGACCAGTCGAAGGAGGCCTTCGACCAGTCGTAGAACGGTCAAATCTTATCCCGCCGGATATTTCAAATATCTGTTATTGCTTCGACTAGTCGAAGAGCTCCCTAAACCAGTCGAAGACGCGATCTGCTCACCTATAAATAGGGCACGAATCTCAGAAGAAATCATCTAATTAATTAATCCATTCAAGCCAATCTTCGTCGAACTTCTGAGAGATAATTCTGTGCTCTATCTAAGCTAAGTGTGCTTATTTAATTTTCTCTTTCCTTAGCTTTATTTAATTGATTTTGTTTCTGCTATTCCAATCTAATTTGATAAGAGGAATTGTTATTCCCTTTCTTTGGAATCAAAATCAATTAAGGCAAGCCCTACTTGGTTTAATTTAAAATCTATTAGAATTAGAACCATTGTAATTGAGTACTGGACATTGAACTTGGACATTCAATCATCTACTCTGATTTGGTTCTACCGGGCTGCTACAACGAAGGAGATAATCAGGTATTTTTCATTTAATTGTAAATTCCTTTCTATTTTGGTTTCTTTCAAGATTTGCCAGAAAAATCTTGTTGTATTGGTTATCTGAGGAGAGCCAGGAAAACTCAGAAGTGGGGTTTTTTTAATTGTGTAAGCCCACAGACAAAGACACAATTGTAAAGGTTTTGGGTGAACCTGGAAAAACCTATTTTGTTAGTGAACGCTAATATCCCCTGTGTGAGGATATTAGGAGTGGAGTAGCATTCTGTGTGGCTGTTGTTTAACAGTTGGTGAACACACAGGCGAACCACTATAATCCCTTGTGTTGTGGTTGAATGATTAATACTTCTGATCTTTAATTATTCTTTTGTGGGATGTATGTATGGTGGTGAATGTTGTAATCATTTAATTCAAGCATTGTGAGAATTTTGTAATAGTTTAGAATTTATTTTCTGCTATTCCTTTATCAGCTTGATATTCAATTTCCTTTAAAAGTTGTTCCAGCAAAGTTGCCCTACCATTTTTATGGTGTATGGCTGTCCCTAGAACAATACATTTGTGATTACAATTTATTTCAATTCAGTTTGTATTTATTTCTGTATTCCTCTTTGGTTTGAGATTTGATACGAAGATCTTTCTAGAAATAAGGTTGTCCTACCATAAACTCTGGTTTTTGGTGTAAGGTTGTCCTTAAAACAACATTTGTATCAACCTCTCAAGATCTGAATTTTGAGGCTATTTTACTTTCTTACATTGTGATTTATTTTGGCTATCATATTCTTTTTAATTCCGCTGTTATAAGTTTTATTTGGCATTGTCCTATTCACCCCCCCCCCCCCCCCCTCTAGGACATATAGCTAGGCCTTTTCATCAACGAGCTGGATGTAAATGGTAACTTTTGGTCCAATGAGCTGGATGTGAGCATCTCTCATTAAATAAATCAACCAAAGTTCCTTGGAGTAAATCTACCCATCCGTTCTAATTTTTAGTTATAGAACTATACATTTGTGTATACAATACTAGATGCTTGTGGGACCCACAAACCAAGATAACCATCGTCAATCAAGAGAGTGAAATAGTGGACCCCATAAACTAAAATTGTAAGGCCCATATCTTAGACAATACCATTCCATAGGCTATCGCGGTCCTCCCGGTCGATTTCTGGCAACTCTCAACCTATATCTGACGTTTGCGTGCAATCCTAAGCCGAGTCTTGCATATCAGAGTCAACTTAACTTGAAACCTATACCCTAGCGACCGTGTCGTCGCCGCGGTTCCAACGCCGCGTTTCGCGCGCCGAGGCGATACTCAAGCCAGGAGATGTGGGCACGCGTTCATTCAGAAGAAATGCCATGCGTTGTGAATTCCATGAGAACATGTCCCATCAATTACATCAATTAAGTCAAGTACACCCTCCATACCCCAATGCCACCTCACCCTATCACAAGTACAAGCACACATTCCCTCTTTGCCCCAACTCAACTCTCTCTCTCCCCACCCATTCCTCCTTTACACAAATTTCAACCAAACCCATACTTCTCATCCCCTTTCTTATAACACCCACTCCATCCATCTCTTTTTATCCATCACTACTCTCTCTCTCATTTCTATCTTCATTCTCCAAACTACCAAGAGCAAGCACCCAAAATCCAAGCTCTCATAAAGCCAAGTGTGGCTCACTTTCTTACCCTTTCATCTCCCATCTCAACCCTCCATTCTTTAGCAACCTCCATCAAGATCAAAGCCAAGGATCCTAGGAGTCCAAGGAGCTAAAGAAGGAGGTCAAACATAGGTGATGCACCATTGATTTCGATTTTTAAGGGCCCACTTGTTGTAGACCCACTTGATGTATGCATTGTATAAGAGAGGGACCCATAATGGTGAGGTCCCTCCATCTCACCGTCTCTCTCTCTCTCTCTCTCTCTCTCTCTCTCCATCTTCCTCTCTCTTCCCCATATGTTGTGGACCCCACTGTGATGTATGATCCACACCGTCCCATCCGTGGGACCTGCCCCACTGACCTGTCCGCCCGGACAGATCTGGATGAAAGAAAATACAAATATCGATTTGATGCTAAATGTAGCCCACCTTGATGGCATGTGTGGCCCATACATACGCTGGACCCACCTTCCGTGGAGGCGGGTTGGCTAGGCACCACACAGCAGCTGTATAGCTGCTGTGAATCCAGACTGTCCGTGGATGGACGTCCAGCTCTTGACGTTTTCCCATTTTATGATATGATATTATATATATTATATTATATTATATTATATATATAATATTAAGATATATTTAATAATAATAATAATAACTTCTGGTGGGCCACCACGTGGACCCACCATGATATATATGGTGTATCCTCTCCGTCCAATGTCTGGACGGCGGGATCTTTCATTATATATGTGTTTTATACCTGCCGTCCAAGACGGTGGGGCCCTGACACTCACGTGTGACATCCACACCGTCCATCTAAGAACGTGGGATCCATCATGATCTAATTGTTTTATCTACACTCGTGGACCCCACCATAATGCACTGTTGTATCCATACCGTCTAACTGCTGGACGTTGGGTTGTTGGCCCAGCAGTCTAGCAGCATGGATGCCATGTGCGGTCCCACCATGATGTAGCTGCACCGTCTGACCACCCACCATGATGCAGGTGTTGTATCTACACCGTCCAACCATTTTGAGATAAAATTTTAAGGCTTGAGATTAAAAATAAGACAGATTAGTATCAGGTGGACCACACTGCAAAATAGTGGGATTGAACATATACCATTGAAACCCCTTTGGGTTACAAAAGTTTTGGACCAATCTGATATTTGTTTTTCCTCTCAGTTCAGGTTTTTGTGAGCTTATGAACTGACTGGATGGAAAAGATATGTTATGGTGGGCCCTGTGGAGTTTTAACGGTGAAAATCATTATCACCATTGTTATCTATGGTATGGTCCAGATGATCTTTTGATATGATTCATTTGTTTGGATAATGCTCTAAAATGATCTCTATAGATGGAAGAATGGTGTAGTTGTTGTGGCTCACAGGTTGAGACCCATTATGATGCATTTGGGGCCCATGCGTTAAGGCCCATTGTGATGTATTTGGAGCCCATGGCTAGAGGCCTATTGTGATATATTTGAGGCCTATGGGATGTGGCCCTTTGTGATGCATATTAGGTCTATGTCAGAGGCCCATTGAGATTGTATGTGGCCCATTATGTTGTGTATGAGGCCCTTGTTTGAGGCCATGATATATTTGGTCCAATGTGGGCCACTCCTTAGGAGCAATATTGGTTAAATGTCCACATTGTGACCTTCCCTTAGGCCCTTTATTGAGGCAGATTCTAATTGTCGAGGCTGATCATCAAGGCCAATTCTGATTATTAAGGCCGATTCTGATTGTCGAGGCCGATCATCAAGGTCGATTCCGATTATTAAGGCCGATTCCGATTGTCGAGGCCGATTCTGATTGTCGAGGTTGATTCTGATTGTCGAAGCCAATTCTAATTATCGAGGACGAGTATTGAGGCCGATTTCGATTGTCGGGGCTGATTATCGAGGCCGATTCTGATTTGTTGAGGCCGATTGTATAGGCCGATTCCAATTGTCGAGGCCAATTCTGATTTATCGAGGCCGATTCCGATTGTCGAGGCCAATTGTCGAGGCCGATTCTGATTTGTTGAGGCCGATTTCGATTGTCGAGGCTGATTCTGATTGTCGAGGTCAATTGTCGAGGCCGATTCTGATTTGTTGAGGCCAATTCCGATTTGTCGAGGCCAATTGTCGAGGCCGAATATTGAGGCCAATTGTCGAGGCCTAATGTGATGTATATACGACCCGTATTTAAGGCCCATTGTGATGTGTATTCAGCCCGTGTTTAAGGCCCAATGTGATGTATATGAGGCCTATGTGATGAGGCCCATTATGGTGCATTTAAGGGCTAGGCGATGGAGCCCGTTGTGATGTATATCAAGCCCATGTGAGAGGCCCATCATGATGTGTATTAAGCTCTTAAGTGAGGCCCATAGTGTTGTATATTAGGCCCTTGTGTGAGGCCATGGGTCCACTATATGTTAGGCTTTATGTGGGTCATTCCTTGGGGGCAATGTTGGTTAAATGTCCACATTATCAAGGTTGATTGTCGATGCCGATTATTGATACCGATTATGAGTATGTGACAGCATAACATCATGATACATGCCCATACGCATCATCTGCATGTTTTTATGAGATATAACTGACCATTGCATATGCCATAGTGCCGGTGGTTTATGGGACTCCCTGATAAGCAGAGTTATCCCACATGAGTGCACAGTATGCATAGGATTAATGCATGATTGGACTACATGACTCATGCATCTTGCATTGTGTATTGTGATTACTGTATGCCCTAGCGACATCAGGGTCGTAGCCTCTACAGGCATATCATGGATAGCCAGATGGGACATCGAAAATCTGTTACTAGCATCGGGCCACCATAGATGGCCCTGAGTGAAAATCCCTAACCCTCTTAGTACCAGAGACGCCCCAACATCTAAACCGAGTGGATATATATGAACACATGAGGGACATATACTAGTAAGCCGCATCTCCCACTATGTCGTGGTTGGTTGGGAGGGGGTGTGGCCTTACCCGCCTGAGGGAGTAGGTAATGTTAGGCTGAGTCTGATCAGCTCATAAGTAGGTCCACTATCGATGAGTTGGGCTGATATTGGTAGGCTTGTAGTGAGGTCACTTCCACTTACCCAGTTGTATTGTGCGCTTGATGGGGCGGCAAGCTGGCGTAGAGTGTACTAGACCCCGGTGATGATCCTAGAGATGTATAATAATGATTTGTGGAGTAGGATTTGCATACTCAGCATTATATTCATTCATTCACTATACACTTAGGTTGGTAGTGCGTAACTAATTATTATGTGTACTTTCGCAATGGCCAGGATTTTGGTTGGGGCGCGTGACTAACCTGAGATCAAGAGCTTACCACATTAAATCTATCTATCCAAATTTAGTTATGGGACTGGTTTGGATAGAAGTCCTTTATGATAGGCCCCATAGCCTGCGATACCACGTATTATCATCCTAACTTCACACTGCAGCTTGTTCATTTCATTCACACCACATATTGTATATTGCATTGCATCCTCGGCATATGACATTTTAGGTTGCTATGTTTCTGCATGTATATGACCTAGATAAGGCTGATGGTATTCGTAGCTCTTCTGAATTGCATATTGTATTGCATCCTCGATATCTGATATCTGGTTCATTATGTTTCCGCATTACATAGCCAATTTACATTACTTTCTTAGTATATGACATTGGCTTGCTATGTCTTTTCATCGCATATCCTAGATGGGGTTGATGATATTTTTATGGACTTGTCAGTATTTCTACGTACTCTGATATTGTATGGTTCGTGGACACTCTAATATTACATTCTGAGCACGCATATACTGCTCACACACTTACACCACCCTCTAAGCTTTTCATAAGCTTATGCATGATAGATGCATGCAGGTGGCGATAGGTTGCAGCAGCGTTGAGCATGGAGCGTGCAACCATCTTCTGGAGCTTTAATTTTTGATATATGTATTTCCTTTTCAGCACTGTATTCAAATGTTTATATTAGTGGATATGTGATGATGATGTTGTTCTAGTGATTTGGGTATACTTGTGGTTATGCTTCTTATGAGATAAATTCATCTTGAAAATCCTCCTTGTAGGATCCCAGGATCAGCATCTGGCGTATGAGCGTTGGGAGCCGAGAATGGGGTACTACAGAGGCTGTCAGCACCAGATTTGGCGATTAAGAATTTTGTGCCCAGTTTTCGAATTTGCGGCATGACAAAAATAACCATCATCATCATTAAAGTAATAGTAATTACCTCCCATCTTCAAGGATGGAACTCAAGGACACTTCCATGAAGAGATATGTCTAGATGTACAACACTGAAAACTAGGAGGACCTTCCATCCACATGGAATTGAATAATCTGGACCACAGAAATTGAGTTTCTTAACACAGATTGGGAACATTATAATAAATGTGCTCTTACATGCATGATTCTATAAACATATATACAAAAAAATTCCACCATAGGTGGATGGTGTACCTTTAAATATGACATCCTTGAGGGCCTTTCGGTGCACAAACTTGACTATGTTCCCACATCAGAGAGTTTCATTAATGACTTTCAATTTTATGAAAAAAAACATTAAAAATCATACACAACATTGGAAACAAGCTAGAAAGTGAGAGAAAAATAATAAAAAGAACATTGAGGATATATAGAAAAAACAATAAACAAAAGTGCTAATCTAGCATGTGTGTTTTGCACAATTCATTAAAAGTAGGCAAGTAGGCTAATCCACTATAAAGCTTTTTAGCTTGAGTTTGACCTACAATTCTACATGTGGGCCGATTTTGGTTTGTGAATGACGTCCAATCTAATTAACTACCTTTGGGCCTCTTCATGTTCTCCTTGGCACTCAAAAGAAACTCACTTGATCCAATAGATGGTATAGGGTGATCCAATTGAAAATACGGTCCAGAAAGAAAGCATTCATTGAATGCACAACAATCAATAGCTACCACACAAGATAAGGTGAAAATACTTCATTAAAACAAAATGACTAAAGGTCTAAAAAATGAAAGCAATTTCATATACTTTGGGAGAGAACAAATTAATAAAACAAATGATGCCACATAGTCATACCTTGTTTGGAGCTGAACAGTAGACTGACCATTGATAGGAGGGCCCTTTCGTGCCACAACAGCCTCAACAATTTCATGCCAGCATCCAAATGTTCCCCCTGTTCAGCAACAACCAACAAATAAGAAATGGGCTCACTTCATAACATGATATCTAATTCATATGCCAACGGATCAATGGTGGATTCCTTATTGCCCAAAATATCATTAGCAGTCGTTGCTTTTGTTGGGTGGCCCAATTAGTGTGTACAACCGTTGCTTTTGTTGGGTGGCCCAATCAGTGTGTACATGGCCCACTTTTTCCACGTGCATGGTTGATTAGCATGGCTCTAAATGAAATAACAATAAGATCTTCCCAGTTAGTCACCATTTCAAATTCTACATTGGAGTAGGGTCCCTGAATCTAGATTGTTCATTTAGTGGGCCTATCAAGAGTTGCCCACGAAACAAGGGAAATATGAAAATGATGAATCCTACATTTTCTATTTTCAGTGTCCGTGTGCTTGATGGCTAGGCATGCTTCTTTTGTTCTTCTTCTTTTTCTGCCATTGCTCATCAACAGCGTGGCCCACTAGATGGACCATCCACATTCACTGACTGAGCAATGCTAGTTAGGAGCATGAGTTAAGGTCAGCCCCAAATAAAAGAATGCACACAAAGACACTCAACCTAGTCGTAAAACCTTGATGGGCATGGACACGAGTTACGGTTTGACTGGTAAAATGGGTAGGGACAATTGACCCATCAGGATTTTGGCATGGCCCAATATTAGAAAGGCTTCGGCCTAATTTATATGCCTATGCTTCAATCAACCCATTTCTACAAATTAGGCCCCTGGTATGGTGATCCAGACTGTTGATCTTATCTTCCCTACTCTTGATGGGGGATTCTACAAATTAGGCCCATCTTGATTTTTTGGATATGGCCCATCCGTATGATGATGCACCAAACCAACAATGTCAATCACCATCCCAAGTGCCACGTGTACAGTGGAGATGTCGGGTGGCACACTTCACAAAACTAAATGAACCGAATGCATCATAGTAGCATTGCTGAAAAATGAATGAAAAATGGAATTTCAACAGTATATATAATATTTTGATCTTAATTGGGCCTTAATGAGCTCATTGATTTCATGCTGGCTGTCGATTTGAGTCTCCAAATCAGAAATCCTTTGTGTATGAGAAGCATAAATCCTATACAAAAAATACCCACTTACCAAAGCTCCCATAGCAACAAAAGCCTTCCTTCTATGCCTTCTCCAAAAATCCCTATTTTAAAAAAAAATCAAATATACAATTTTTTCTTAAAGGGTTAAAGCTTAAATGATGATAATGAACATGACAATTGTGATTACTCCAAAAAGAAATTAGTAAATAACAAAAAAAAAGGAAAAGACCAAACTAACCTTAAAGAAAGCATTTTTGAATGTCAGGAAAGCTAGGAAATCATTGTGAGAACTTCATTTCCTGAAAACCATTTGGATTTTAAACAACATAGATGGAAAGGAAGGAGACTGAAGCATTTCTATGGAGTAAGTGAGACTCTAGCGTCTGTTATGGGCAAAAGATGAAGAAGAAAGAATAGCTGATTTGAGAGAGTGCAATGAGAAGCTGTCTGAGTTTTTAGGCCATCTAACATTCGCGGGAGCTCGAGAGAGGGAGAGGGAGACAGCGAGGGCGAGGGACCTCGAGAGAGGGAGAGGGAGACGGCAAGGGCGAGGGACCTCGATAGAGGGAGAGGGAGACGATGAGGCTGCTGACAGTGGGAATAGAGAGAGAGAGAGAGGGAGGAAGATGAGAAAATGAAATAAGGAATGGAGTGAGAGAGAGAGAGAGAAATGGGGGGAGATTAGGGCGCGGCTCTGTTTTGAGCGAGCACCCAATTTTGGGCCTAGGGCCATGGACGGTCCTCTCAGGGGCTCCGTGGGACCCACCATAATGTATTTGCTTAATCCATTCTGTCCACTAATTTTAATAAAATATTTTAGTTCATAATCTCAAAAATAAAGTATATTGAAGGTCCAAGTGGACCGCACCATAGGCAGCACATGTGATTTAATATCCATGTTTCATACCGTGTGGTCCACTTTAGCCTTTGATCTAGTTGATTTTTAGTTTCATTCCCTATAATAATATTTAAAAATAGATGGATGGCTTAGATAGAACAAATATATATTTTTAGGCCCTATAGATCCCCTTACACCACTGTTAAGTATTAATGGTGTCACACACTTTTAGCTACGGATTAAATCCGTAGTAAGTATAGCTACGATTTAAATCTGTAGCAAAAAAACTAACATGGTCTGTATCCTTTGCCCCTTTTTTTTGTAGCGATTCCATCATCCTACCATGCCCAAGGGACGATGGTGAACAACAGGATCCCCTAATTTCATAATCTCAATACATGAAAAGAAGATATCTCAAGCTGTCACAGATCTATTATAATTTGGTAGAGCAAACCATTAAAAACTAAAAATATTCCTTTACAATCAAACTAGAATCCAAGAGAGTTCAATAAAACATGAATCAAAATAAAGAAAACATCCCAATCACACTATAAGCTTCACCTCTTAGCCCTATCTAAGAGGTTTAGCCAACCATAGACATGATTAAACTAGAAACTCTTAAGAAAAGCATAAAAACAACTAAGGGAAGAAAAACTCTTGGCAATGGCTTCTCCATGCTCTTTCTCCACTCCTCAAGCCCTAGATGATGCCTAGGGATGCCTTGGGGACCCCTATGTATAGTTTTGTATCACCTCCTTTCGCACCGAGTTAAAATTTCTGGAAACCGTCTCAAATTTACACAGTCCGCACAAGATTTGTGTAACCCTCGACTGGTCGTGGACCATCCTCAACCAGTCGAGGGTCACCTTCGACTACTTGTGGACCATCCTCAACTGGTGGATGATGACGGGAATTTAGAAGATTTGGTTACTGGAGTTTGAGTCGAAGCTCCTTCGATCAGTCAAGCAGGGTCCTTCGACTGGTCGAGCAGGGGCTTAAACTAGTCGAAGGATGCCGATTTTTTTAGTTCCTTTTCTCCTCTTCAAGTCTTCAATGCTCCTCCTTCTTCACTTAGTTTTCTCGGATCTTTGGCATGTGAATTCTTTATTCTTGATCCCATCAGATCCATCCTTACCTTAATGATTCTTGAGCGTAAAATCCATGCTTTTAATATCCTTTTCAATCCAATCTCTTAAATTCACCTTGTAACCTAAACATAATTAAATAGAACATTAAGCATTATCATGATCATAAAACCAACTAATAAATGGGGTCCAATATGCAATATTTGACCCTCAACAGTGGGGCCCACTGTGATGTGTATGGGCCACCATGAGGAGAGTATTTTATCCAGATAGTCCATCTGCCAAACACCCAGCAGGTCCAAAAAGATGGGAAGTCTAGACGTTTAGTAAGGACCTCATTTACTACATGAATCGGACCATTTTGGAGTTGTGAGGCCCACTAGGTTGAAAGAATAGTGTATACACACTATACATCCATTTTTTTGAGATTATGGGCCCCAACAAAACCTTGTAAGGCCCACCTTCCATCTGAATACTAGACTGTCAAGATTTTTAGATGTCTAGCAGGCCCAGATGGGCTGGACGTCCAGCCATTGAGCCCACATAGTTATATGCATATTATATACAGGTGTTGGGGGTCAAATATTGCATATTGGACCCCATCTATTACTTGGTTTTATGAACATGATAATGCTTAATGTTCTATTTTAATCATGTTTGTGTTGCAAGGTGAATTCAAGAGCTTGGAATGGAAAGGATGTTAAAAGCATGGATTTAACACTCAAGAATCACCAAAGCCAAGAATGGATATGATGAAACCAAGAATGAAGAATGCATATACTGAAGATCCAAGAAAACTAAGTCCAGAATGAAGAAAATTAGAGTTTTGAAGTGAAATTCGGTGATTCTCGACTAGTCTTGGCTTCGGATTAACCAGTCCTGGCTATGCATGACCACTCCTAGGCCTGCTCGACCGGTCGAAGGTGGACCAGTCGAAGGTGACTTGACTAGAACTCCAGTGAGTAAAACTTCTAAAACTTCATCCTGCTCGACCCGTCGAAGGAGACCCTTAACCGATCGAGGGCGGCCCACAACCAGTCGAAGGTGGCCCACGACTAGTCAAGGGTTACGCACAATTTGTGCGAACTACATAAGTTTGAGACGGTTTCTAAAAATTTCCACTCGGTGCGAAAGTTTAAGATCGAAAACTATAAATAGGGGTCCCTAGGGCACTCCTAGGCATCATTGAGAGTTTGAGGAGTGGAGCAAGAGCGTGGAGAAGCTGTCGCCAAGAGTTTTTCTTCCCTTTCCTTAATTGTTTTTATGCTTTTCTTAAGAGTTTCTAGTTCAATCATGTCTATGGTTGGCTAAACCTCTTAAGTAGGGCTAAGAGGTGAAGTTTGTAGTGTGGTTGGGATGTTTTCTTTGTTTTGCTTCATGTTTTATTGAAGTCCCTTGGATTCTTGTTTGATTATGAAAGAATATTTTTAGTTTTTAATGGTTTGTAGTGAGTTAAATTACAATAGATCTGTGATAGCTTAAGATATCTTCTTTTCCTGAATTGAGATTGTGAAATTAGGAGGTCCTGTTGTTCACCATCATTCCTTGGGCATGGTAGGATGATGGAATCCTTCCTAACCTTCACAATTCTCTAATGATTGGTTGTGTGATTGGTAGATCCTGTTGTTTACTTTATCTCCTAGGCATGGTTAGGTGATGGAATCACTTCCAAATCCTCACAACTCTATCAATTATGATTAGTTCCATGAGAAGTTCACAGATCTGACAAATCTCTTTGTCCTTGAATCAAGCGAGGTGGCATCCTGAGAACCTACAAGTGGATCCTTGGAAACCCTAGTTTCCCACCTTTAAATTTACAAGTTTTAGTTAAATAATTCACAATTATTCTCTCAATCAATTTGGATTTAAATAAACATATTCTTCTAGTTCTAGTTGCTTTCATAAGACAACAAGATTAGTCCTTGTGGATTCAACCTCGGTCTCACCGAAATTATTACTACATCGCGACCCTACACTTGGGGTTGTGAACAAGTTTTTGGCGCCATTACCGGGTACTAACGGTTGCATTTTTCTGAGATTAATTAGTTTTGTAATTAGTTTAAGATTAGGGTTTTTCTGTTTTCTATTTTTAGGATTAGGGTTTTCTGAATTATTTTAGAAACTTTCTTAGATCTACCTTCTAATTCTAGGTTTAGAAACTTCCCTTTTCTCTTTTTAGAAACTTTTTATTTTCTATTTTTAGAAGTTTTTCCTTTTTAGAAACTAATTCATCTTTCTATTTTTTTTTTTTAGAAACTTTCTAATTTTAGAATTTTTGTTTTTAGAAACTGACATGTTTTGTTTGGTTTTGCAGGATCTTAATTTAGGAACTTCTAATTTGGTACCTTCTTTCTAATTCTCTCTCTATTTCTATTTCTAGATTTCTATTTCCCTTCTTTCTTTTAGGTTTAGGTTAGAATCTAAAATTAAGGGCTAAGAGTGTTTCATGCCCAAGTGGGTCCGTGATAACACTCAACGTCTTTTGAGTGAAGGAGGATTAGTTGAGGGTTTATCTATCCATCGCAGGATTAGACACCACTTGAGATCCTCATAATTAGTTGAGGTTATGGCTACCAATTAACTGGTCGATCAACTAGAAATACAACCTCAACCTAGGGTTGAGGAAGTCCAGGATGAGAATGAGGTGCATCAAGCACTCCCGCTTCGTACTTTACGAGATTACCTACAACCAACGGGGGCGATCACCCCTTCTTGTATGATTTTTCCAGAAAACACAGGAAACATGGACATCAAGCCTGGAGTGATCCAACTCCTTCCAAAGTTCCTTAGACTTGAATTTGAAAGTCCATACCTGCACTTGTAAGAATTTGACGAGGTTATAGCCACTTTATACTTTCCTAACGTGTTTGAGGACATGGTCAGGCTGAAACTCTTTCCTTTCTCCTTGAACTATGTCCGCGATTTATTAGCACATGGAATGACATGATGAAGGAGTTCATAAAAAAATTCTTTCCATACCATAAGACGAACACCATCAGGAAGTCGATCATGAACTTCACCCAAAAGGAAGATGAAACATTCTTCCAATGCTGGGAGCGGTTCAAGGATCTCATCAGTTCATGCCCACAACACGGTTTTGAAACGTGGAGTATAACAACTTTCTTCCATGATGGACTAACATCTTTAATGCGCCAATTCGTCAAGACAATGTGCAATGGAGAATTCATAAATAAGAATGTCGATGAGGTGTGGGATTACTTTGACAAACTTGTTGAAACCGCACAATCATGAGACATCACCCCAAAACCTAACACCACATCTAAGCCTACTTAAGTAAGGGAGAAAGGTGGAATATAGTTAGTGAAAAAGGATGATGATATAAATGCTAAAGTGGCTAGTCTCGCAAGGAAGGTCAAGGCCATGGAACTTAAGAAGGATAAGGGTAAGGAAACTGTTTGCGGTATTTGTGATTGTAGCATTCACACAATTGAAAATTGCCCAACAATATCTGCTTTTCAAGAGGTACTCAATGAGCAATCTAATGCTGTAAATAGTTACCAAAGACCTTTCAGTGGACCCTTCTCTAACACGTACAATTCTAGTTGGAGAAATCATCCGAACTTTAGTTGGAGGAATGGACAAACTGCTAATCCTCAAGGAATCCCTAACCAATTCTCGAATTAAGGGAAACCTCAGGAGGATCTGGTCTGGAAACATATTTAAAACTAGGAGCTTATCACTCAGGGTATATTGCAAACCCTTCAAGACCTTTCAAAGGCCATACAAGGGCGTGAGAAAAAAATTCAATTGGATAAAAAGGGATTCTTCCAGCCCAACCTTTCGCCAATCCTAAACCGCAAT
Organism: Magnolia sinica; assembly: GCF_029962835.1. Classification (NCBI taxonomy): domain Eukaryota; kingdom Viridiplantae; phylum Streptophyta; class Magnoliopsida; order Magnoliales; family Magnoliaceae; genus Magnolia; species Magnolia sinica. The sequence continues at coordinate 57,103,486 of NC_080577.1, read as the reverse complement.
ATGAAATAAGTGATCCAAGCTCTTTAAATAAAATGGAGCAAGCTAAGTCTATCACCACTCTTAGGAGTGGGAAGATAATTGACAAATCTTTTCTGGTAAGGGCTGAAAGGCCTAAGGACCTAGAAGAGGATAATAATGATAGACCTAGTACTGCTCCACAAGAATTAGAATCAGAACTTCAAGACAAGACGATTGTTCCATTCCCCCAACAGTTGGTTGCACCAAAATCTCTCTCTAACTCTCAAGACATTCTAGAGGTGTTGAGACAAGTGAAGGTCGATATTCCTCTACTTGATGCCGTAAAACAAATACCTTCATATGCCAAATTTCTAAAAGATTAGTGTATGACCAAAAGACGGCAAAATATTCAAAAGAAAATCTTTTTAACTGAAAAAGTGAGTGCCATCCTAAAGCAAGATGTGCGACAAAAATACAAAGATCCTAGTAGCCCAACCATCCCTTGTGTAATTGGGAACTACCGGATTGAGCATGCACTTCTTGACTTAGGAGCGAGTATAAATTTTATTCCTTACTTGGTCTATGAACAATTAAGTTTGGGTGAATTGAAACCACTCGAACTACATTATAACTTGCCGACCGCTCAGTTCATGTACCGAGAGGGATAATCGAGGATGTGTTCGTCTAGGTTGACAGATTCTATTACCTGGTAGATTTTATCGTCCTGGATACTCAACCCATCATGGACATGAGCACTCAAATTCCTGTCATTCTTGGTCGCTCATTCCTTGCCACATCAAATGCAATCATTAATTGTAGGAATGAAGTCATTAGTATGTCTTTTGAAAATATGACATTAGAATTGAATTCTTTTTCAATCCGGACAAACAGTTAGAGGATGATGATGATTTCCACTACATTAACATGATTGACTCTTTCGTGGAAGATAAGACACTTTTGACCTGATCCTCTGACCCTCTAGAGACGTGCCTAAAACACTCCCATAATTTTGATGATGACATGATTAAGGAGATGGGTGCCATGCTAGATACCGTGCCAGTACTTGAAGTTAACCGGTGGATGCCACAATTTGAAGTATTGCCCCAAACTAATGTAGTGCCTCTACCGTCTAACCTCAAGGCACCGAAGCTTGACCTAAAACCTTTGCCCTCTAATTTGAAATATGTCTACTAAGGTCAAGATGAGACATACTCGATGGTAATTTCTTCCCACCTTGAGCAAGAACAAGAGAGTATGCTCATCTCTATTCTCATTGAGCACAAATGAACCCTTGGATGGTCGATTGCGGTCCTCAAGGGAATTAACCCTTTGATTTATACTCACCGCATTCATCTTGAGGATAATGTGAAGACCTCATGACAACCACAACATAGACTAAATCCAAACATGAAGTGGTGAAGGCTGAGGTTCTTAAGCTATTGGATGTGGGTATCATATACCCTATATCCGATAGCCAATCGGTGAGTCCAACCCAGGTGGTTCCTAAGAAGTCCGGAATCACCATCGTAGCCAATGCCAACAATGAACTCGTGCCAACTAGAGTTACTACTAGTTGGAGAATATGCATTGACTATAGGAAATTGAATACCGTCATGAGGAAAGACCACTTTCCTTTGCCCTTCATCGATCAAATTTTGGAAAGGCTAGCTGGTCATTCCTATTACTGTTTCATTGATGATTATTCAGGCTACAAGCAGATCAAGATAGCCCTTGAAGATTAGGAAAAGATTACATTTACATGTCCTTACGGCACCTTTACCTACCGAAGGATGTCATTCGGGCTATGTAATGGCCCCCCTACTTTCAGCAATGCATGTTGAGTATTTCCTCTGAGATGGTGGGGCAATATTTAGAGGTCTTCATGGATGACTTCTCAGTTTTTAGTCCATCCTTCAGCGAATGCTTGGATAATTTGAAAAATGTGCTGAAGCGATGTGAGGAAAAGAACTTGGTACTGAATTAGGAGAGTGTCACTTCATGGTTCGTAAAAGAATTATCCTTGGACACATCATCTCGTCTAAGGGAATTGAGGTAGATAAGGCTAAAATTGATCTTATCTTTGTCCTACCTCCACCTAAGAACATACAAGACGTGAGATCCTTCCTAAGACACGCCAGGTTTTACAAAAGATTCATAAAGGACTTTAGTCACCTCCCTCGTCCTTTATGCAATCTACTTCAAAAGAATGCACCATACGAGTTGACTGAGTAATGCCAAGAAGCTTTTGTTAAGCTCAAGGGCATATTAACCACTACGCCTATCATGCAACCACCCGACTAGAGCCTTCCTTTTGAACTTATGTGCGATCCATCTGACTATGCTCTTGGAGCAGTTTTAGGACATAAAAAAAAAAAAGAAGCCCTACATTATTCATTACATAAGTAGAACTCTAAATCCTGCGCAAGTGAACTACTCTACTATGGAAAAGGAACTCTTAGCCATAGTGTTCGCTTTGGACAAATTTAGGTCCTACTTAATCAGATCTAAGATCATCATTTACACATATCATGCGACGCTCATCTTCTTTCTAAGAATGATGCTAAGCCCCTCTAGATAAGATGGATCCTTCTATTCCAAGCGATTGATTTAGAAATAAAAGATAAAAAATGAGTAGAGAAGACCATCTTTCTTGCCTTGATCTCTCTGATTCCCTTGAGATGACACATGTAAATGACATGTTCCCTGATGAATAATTGTTCAAAGTGTCCCATTCACCTTGGTTTACTAATATTGCCAATTATCTTGGCACAGGTTTCATGGCGACAAATTGGACTGCACAAGATAAGAAAAAATTCTTCACTGAGGTTCGTAAGTTTTTCTGGAATGATCCATATTTGTTTAAATATTGCCCAGACCAAATCTTAAGGAGATATATGCTAGACAATGAACATCAAAGTGTCATCTCCTTCTGTCATTCTCGGGCTTGTAGTGGTCACTTTTCTACTAAAAAGACCATGGCCAAAATTCTACAGTGCGGCTTTTAGTGGCCCACTATGTTCAAGGACACTCATGAGTTTTGCAAAGCTTGTAAGCATTGTCAGAAATTGGGAGCATTGTCCCATATAAACATGATGCCTTTGAATCCCATTCTGATCATTGAGGCATTTAATTGCTAGGGCATCGATTTCATAGGACCATTTCCCCAATCCTTTGGAAATTTATATATTTTGCTAGTTGTAGACTATGTCACTAAATGGGTCGAAGTAATTCCATGCCAGAGCAATGACTATCAAATAGTCATTAAATCCTTAAAAAAGAACATCCTTTCTCGATTCGGAACACCTCCAGCCTTCATAGGTGATGGAGGCTCACATTTTTGTAATAGGCCATTCGTGAACTTAATGAAGAAATATGGTATCTCACACAAAGTGAGCACTCCATACCACCCACAAACAAGTGGGCAAGCTAAGATTTCCAACAGGAAAATTAAACACATCTTGAAAAAAGATGGTAAACCCTGACCACAAGGATTGGTTAATCCGATTGACCAATGCCTTATGGACTTGTCTATGGGAAGGCTTGCCACTTGCCTGTGGAGTTGGAACATAGAGCCTACTGGGCGATAAAAAAATTGAATATCAATCTGGTCAATGCTAGCTCGTTACACAAACTTCAGTTGAATGAACTCGAAGAAATCTGAAATAATGCGTACGAGAACTCGAGAATTTTCAACGAGATGATGAAGGTGTTTCATGACCAACACATTCTTCAAAAATCATTCACACCAAGTCAGAAAGTCCTCTTGTATAATTCTCAATTACATCTCTTTCTGGGCAAACTCCGATCTCATTGGACCAGTCCATTCACTGTTATGAAGGTCTATACTCATGGGGCCATCGAGATACAAGATCCAAACAATAGAAAATAATTCAAAGTAAATGGACGTCAATTAAAGCCATTTATTGAGAAATTCGATTTAGAGGACATGTCCATACCTGTGATTGATCCTGTATACCAGGATTGATCTCCTAGTCTGATGGAGGTATAGTTAGGTTTCCTGCTTTCATGATATGTTTAAGATAATTTGCTTTATGCTATTTCAAATAGTTTGCTTTCTGCCGTTTTAGGATAGTTTGTTTTTGGTTGTTAACTATTGTGCTAACCTACCTTCACGCTGAGATCCTTTGGAAAAAGTCTCAAAATTTCTGCATCAGGTACTATCTTTCCATCACTTCTCTTTCAATTACGTTGTCTCTTTTGTATTTAATGCTTTTACATTGAGGACAATGTAGATTTTAGGGTGGGGATGGGAGATTAGGTAACCTAATCAGTGTTTTCTCATTTTGAGCAAAATTTGTAAAAATTTTAAAAAAATTTCAATGTTTATCTGTTTGGAAAGTGATAAGTTGTGTACTTAAGACTGTTTTGAGTATGATGATAGGATAGAAATTAAATTTTGAATTGTTGGAGTTGGAGCAACTAAGTAACCTATCACTTATGGTTCTTACATTCAATTGATTAAGAGTAAGTTCGAATATTATGTTATTCAAATTGTTTTCTATGAATAGTACTAGATTTCCTGATTGTTAGTATGATGATCATTGAAAGATATTTAGAACCGAGTCTGGAGAATTTTATCCACCTTAAAAGAAGAAAATAAACCAGTTAAAAAATAAGAGATCGACAAAGAGGTCATAAAGAATGAAGAATGACAACATCTTTGAGGGGAATGAAAAATGTTTTTGAAAAGGATGTAATGTCTAAAGAAGACTGAATGAATACAAATGGTTGTCGATATTAAATCAAAAACTGGAAAAAGAAGGAAAAGGGGATAAGTTCGGACTGAGTACTTGGGTTTTCAACCAATTTTGAAGTGGTGAGCATAGCTAACATTATGAAAAGATAGTATTTTCACTGAGCACTTGAAAAACTTGATATGCGAACTACGCCCCAACCTAATGGATAAAGGACTTATTTGATTTGTTGCTTATGCGATTCAACTCTAGGTTTTTAAAATCTCAATTTCTTATCTTGAGTCTACTCATTCATACTTGATTACACAAAAGATCATTTTCTGAAAAAGGTTTGAACATTGCGCATTAAGGTTCATTTTTCACATACTTTGCTTAGGACTAGCAAAATGCTGGTTGGGGATTGTGTTGAGGGTCAAATATTGTATATTGGACCCCATCTATTACTTGGTTTCATGAACATGATAATGCTTAATGTTCTATGTTAATCATGTTTATGTTGCAAGGTGAATTCAAGAGCTTGGATTGAAAAGGATGTTAAAAGCATGGATTTAACACTCAAGAATCACCAAAGCCAAGAATGGATTGGATGAAACCAAGAATGAAGAATGTATATACTAAAGATCCAAGAAAACCAAGTCTATAATGAAGAAAATTAGAGTTTTGAAGTGAAATTCGGTGATTCTCGACTAGTCCTGGCTTTGGATCGACCAGTCCTGGCCATGCACAACCAGTCCTGGGCCCTACTAGACCGATCAAAGGTTGACCAGTCGAAGGTGTCTTAACTCGAACTCCAACGAGTAAAACTTTTAAAACTTCATCCTGCTCGACCCGTCGAAGGAGACCCTCGACCGATCGAGGGTGGCCCATGACCAGTCAAGGGTTACATAAAATTTGTGCAGACTGCGTAAGTTTGAGATGGTTTCTAGAAATTTCCACTCGGTGCAAAAGTTTAAGACCTAAAACTATAAATAAGGGTCCCTAGGGCACTCCTAGGCATCATCGAGGGTTTGAGGAGTGAAGCAAGAGTGTGGAGAAGTCGTCGATCGCCAAGAGTTTTTCTTCACTTTCCTTAGTTGTTTTTATGCTTTTCTAAAGAGTTTCTAGTTCAATCATGTCTATGGTTGGCTAAACCTCTTAGCTAGGGCTAAGAGGTGAAGCTTGTAGTGTGGTTGGGATGTTTTCTTTGTTTTACTTCATGTTTTATTGAAGTCTCTTGGATTCTAGTTTGATTATGAAGGAATATTTTTAGTTTTTAATGGTTTGTAGTGAGTTAAATTACAATAGATGTACAATAGCTTAAGATATCTTCTTTT